>NW_027362761.1:120238619-120843619 GCF_046119375.1 Phyllobates terribilis | reverse complement strand
TTATATATGTATATATATATATATATATATATATATATATATATATATATATATATATGCACTGTGCTACCATGCAGACAATATAAACTGTACTACCATGCAGAATATATATATATATATATATATATATATATACACTGTACTACCATGCAGACAATATACTGTACTAACATGCAGACAATACATACATACTGTTCTACCATACAGACAATACATATACTGTACTACAATGCAGACAATATATATACTGTTCTGCGATACAGACAATATATATATATATATATATATACTCTATTACCATGCAGACAATATATATATATATATATATATATATATATATATATATATATATATATACACTGTACTACTATGCAGACAATATACTGTTCTACGATACGGACAATACATATACTGTACTACAATGCAGACAATATATATACTGTTAAACAATACAGACAATATATATACTGTTCTACGATACAGACAATATATATATATACTCTATTACCATGCAGACTATATATATATATATATATATATATATATATATATATATACTGTACTACCATGCAGACAATATATATATATACTCTACTACCATGCAGACAATATATACTGTACTACCATGCAGACTATATATATATATATATATATATATATATATATATATATACTGTACTACCATGCAGACAATATATATATACTGTACTACCATGCAGAATATATATACACTGTACTACCATGCAGACAATATATATATATATATATATATATACTCTACTACCATGCAGACAATATATATACTTTACTAACATGCAGGCAATGTATATATACTTTACTAACATGTAGGCAAAGTATATATGCTGTACTACTATGCAGACAATACATATACTGTACCACCATGCAGACTATATATATATATATATTGAACGTCGCATACTTTTAACTGTATGATATGCATGAAACAAGATATTAGTCCTGAGAGCTTTGTGCCCCCAGCCGTCTATGACTGCTGACTAGCATCTGTATGAGCATATATATAGCGTATGTAAAGTAGCCACATGGTAGTACAGTATATATACTGAATAGTATCTGTATGAGCATATATATATAGCGTATGTAAAGTAGCCACATGGTAGTACAGTATATATACTGAATAGTATCTGTATGAGCATATATATATAGCGTATGTAAAGTAGCCACATGGCAGTACAGTATATATACTGAATAGTATCTGTATGAGCATATATATATAGCGTATGTAAAGTAGCCACATGGTAGTACAGTATATATACTGACTAGCATCTGTATGAGCATATATATATAGCGTATGTAAAGTAGCCACATGGTAGTACAGTATATATACTGAATAGTATCTGTATGAGCATATATATATAGCGTATGTAAAGTAGCCACATGGTAGTACAGTATATATACTGAATAGTATCTGTATGAGCATATATATATAGCGTATGTAAAGTAGCCACATGGTAGTACAGTATATATACTGACTAGCATCTGTATGAGCATATATATATAGCGTATGTAAAGTAGCCACATGGTAGTACAGTATATATACTGAATAGCATCTGTATGAGCATATATATATAGCGTATGTAAAGTAGCCACATGGTAGTACAGTATATATACTGACTAGCATCTGTATGAGCATATATATATAGCGTATGTAAAGTAGCCACATGGCAGTACAGTATATATACTGAATAGTATCTGTATGAGCATATATATATAGCGTATGTAAAGTAGCCACATGGTAGTACAGTATATATACTGAATAGCATCTGTATGAGCATATATATATAGCGTATGTAAAGTAGCCACATGGTAGTACAGTATATATACTGAATAGTATCTGTATGAGCATATATATATAGCGTATGTAAAGTAGCCACATGGTAGTACAGTATATATACTGAATAGCATCTGTATGAGCATATATATATAGCGTATGTAAAGTAGCCACATGGTAGTACAGCATATATACTGACTAGCATCTGTATGAGCATATATATATAGCGTATGTAAAGTAGCCACATGGTAGTACAGTATATATACTGAATAGTATCTGTATGAGCATATATATAGCGTATGTAAAGTAGCCACATGGCAGTACAGTATATATACTGAATAGCATCTGTATGAGCATATATATATAGCGTATGTAAAGTAGCCACATGGTAGTACAGTATATATACTGACTAGCATCTGTATGAGCATATATATATAGCGTATGTAAAGTAGCCACATGGCAGTACAGTATATATACTGAATAGTATCTGTATGAGCATATATATATAGCGTATGTAAAGTAGCCACATGGTAGTACAGTATATATACTGAATAGTATCTGTATGAGCATATATATATAGCGTATGTAAAGTAGCCACATGGTAGTACAGTATATATACTGAATAGCATCTGTATGAGCATATATATATAGCGTATGTAAAGTAGCCACATGGTAGTACAGTATATATACTGAATAGTATCTGTATGAGCATATATATATAGCGTATGTAAAGTAGCCACATGGTAGTACAGCATATATACTGACTAGCATCTGTATGAGCATATATATATAGCGTATGTAAAGTAGCCACATGGCAGTACAGTATATATACTGAATAGTATCTGTATGAGCATATATATATAGCGTATGTAAAGTAGCCACATGGTAGTACAGCATATATACTGACTAGCATCTGTATGAGCATATATATATAGCGTATGTAAAGTAGCCACATGGCAGTACAGTATATATACTGAATAGTATCTGTATGAGCATATATATATAGCGTATGTAAAGTAGCCACATGGTAGTACAGTATATATACTGAATAGCATCTGTATGAGCATATATATATAGCGTATGTAAAGTAGCCACATGGTAGTACAGTATATATACTGAATAGTATCTGTATGAGCATATATATAGCGTATGTAAAGTAGCCACATGGCAGTACAGTATATATACTGAATAATATCTGTATGAGCATATATATATAGCGTATGTAAAGTAGCCACATGGTAGTACAGTATATATACTGAATAGCATCTGTATGAGCATATATATATAGCGTATGTAAAGTAGCCACATGGTAGTACAGTATATATACTGAATAGCATCTGTATGAGCATATATATATAGCGTATGTAAAGTAGCCACATGGTAGTACAGTATATATACTGAATAGTATCTGTATGAGCATATATATAGCGTATGTAAAGTAGCCACATGGCAGTACAGTATATATACTGAATAGCATCTGTATGAGCATATATATAGCGTATGTAAAGTAGCCACATGGCAGTACAGTATATATACTGAATAGCATCTGTATGAGCATATATATATAGCGTATGTAAAGTAGCCACATGGCAGTACAGTATATATACTGAATAGTATCTGTATGAGCATATATATATAGCGTATGTAAAATAGCCACATGGTAGTACAGTATATATACTGAATAGTATCTGTATGAGCATATATATATAGCGTATGTAAAGTAGCCACATGGTAGTACAGTATATATACTGACTAGTATCTGTATGAGCATATATATATAGCGTATGTAAAGTAGCCACATGGTAGTACAGTATATATACTGACTAGCATCTGTATGAGCATATATATATAGCGTATGTAAAGTAGCCACATGGTAGTACAGTATATATACTGAATAGTATCTGTATGAGCATATATATAGCGTATGTAAAGTAGCCACATGGCAGTACAGTATATATACTGAATAGTATCTGTATGAGCATATATATATAGCGTATGTAAAGTAGCCACATGGTAGTACAGTATATATACTGAATAGCATCTGTATGAGCATATATATATAGCGTATGTAAAGTAGCCACATGGTAGTACAGTATATATACTGACTAGCATCTGTATGAGCATATATATATAGCGTATGTAAAGTAGCCACATGGCAGTACAGTATATATACTGACTAGCATCTGTATGAGCATATATATATAGCGTATGTAAAGTAGCCACATGGCAGTACAGTATATATACTGAATAGTATCTGTATGAGCATATATATATAGCGTATGTAAAGTAGCCACATGGCAGTACAGTATATATACTGAATAGTATCTGTATGAGCATATATATATAGCGTATGTAAAGTAGCCACATGGTAGTACAGCATATATACTGACTAGCATCTGTATGAGCATATATATATAGCGTATGTAAAGTAGCCACATGGTAGTACAGCATATATACTGAATAGTATCTGTATGAGCATATATATATAGCGTATGTAAAGTAGCCACATGGTAGTACAGTATATATACTGACTAGCATCTGTATGAGCATATATATATAGCGTATGTAAAGTAGCCACATGGTAGTACAGTATATATACTGACTAGCATCTGTATGAGCATATATATATAGCGTATGTAAAGTAGCCACATGGCAGTACAGTATATATACTGAATAGTATCTGTATGAGCATATATATATAGCGTATGTAAAGTAGCCACATGGCAGTACAGTATATATACTGAATAGTATCTGTATGAGCATATATATAGCGTATGTAAAGTAGCCACATGGTAGTACAGTATATATACTGACTAGTATCTGTATGAGCATATATATATAGCGTATGTAAAGTAGCCACATGGTAGTACAGTATATATACTGAATAGCATCTGTATGAGCATATATATATAGCGTATGTAAAGTAGCCACATGGTAGTACAGTATATATACTGAATAGTATCTGTATGAGCATATATATATAGCGTATGTAAAGTAGCCACATGGCAGTACAGTATATATACTGAATAGTATCTGTATGAGCATATATATAGCGTATGTAAAGTAGCCACATGGTAGTACAGTATATATACTGAATAGTATCTGTATGAGCATATATATATAGCGTATGTAAAGTAGCCACATGGTAGTACAGTATATATACTGAATAGCATCTGTATGAGCATATATATATAGCGTATGTAAAGTAGCCACATGGTAGTACAGCATATATACTGACTAGCATCTGTATGAGCATATATATAGCGTATGTAAAGTAGCCACATGGCAGTACAGTATATATACTGAATAGTATCTGTATGAGCATATATATATAGCGTATGTAAAGTAAATAATAAGGATATAGATGTGTATGTATACATGTAGGTAGATCGTGTAAATAAATCCCAGAGGATATAATGTTTAGCTACTGGTGACTGCTGAAGCCCCTAAGCCAGGCTCCATGAATAGTAGAGTATGCATTAGCTAGCGTGGTGGTGATGATGATGATGATAACAGATGTTATTTCTTCCTTTTACATTGCACACATCAGGTCATGATGATGGGCAGTCCACATCTAGCTCAGCTGCTTATTGATCATGGAGCTGACCCTACTGTCCCTGACCCTACTACTGGCACCTGCCCTGCTCATGATGCCACCCGTGAAGGCTTTGTGGACACTCTTGTAGTACTGGTAAATGGAGGAGCCAGTGTTTACAGCCCACAAGACAACTATGGCCAGCGTCCCATAGATTTGGCCTCTGCATCGGTTCTACAAAAACTAAAGGCTTTAGGAATTGCCAGCCAGACTGGAAATTAGCTGCATTTCTCTCTCTTTTGTATCCTGTAAATCGAAATAAAGTAAAATATGAAATATTATCATGTGATATCATCTGGTTATTCCCTACAGGCAAAGACCAACTTCATCCATAGAGCTGTGCCCGGAGAGCGGTACAACGGGGAAGAAAGAGGCAATTCTGCTCCTGCTTTATACTAGGACATGCCTGCTCTACAAAAGGGATTTGTGCTCAGGAAGCTTAACAAAAAGACTGTAAATAATCACAATAATAATAATATTAGTAGTAGTAGTAATAGTAGTAAAGTTGCAGTAATAGTGGTGGTAATAATAAGTAGAAGTAATAATAAGCTAATAAAAAGTAGTTAGATGACTAAAAGATGCTGAAAGCAGGATGCATGATAACTTAGTCTTACTACTATTATTTATATTATTTCTATTAGTACGACGACGACGACGACTACTACTAAATAATAATGATAATAATAAGAATATATTCTTAGTACTAGTGTTAGTAAAATTTGAAGTATTAGTGGTGGTAATAATACGTAGAAGTAATGATAAATAATGATAATAAGCTAATAAAAAAAGAAGTTACATGTCCAAAAGATGCTAAAAGCAGGATGCCTAATAATTAAGTCCTCCTAATAATAATTAAGTCCTCCTAATACTTCTATTAGTACTACTGCTCCAACTTCTGCCTTTACTGCAACTACTACCACTGCTACTAATACTATGATTCCTACCACTAATAATCAGATATTATTAATAGTAGTAGTACTAGCAGTAGTAAAAGTTGAAGTAATAGTGGTGGTAATAATAAGTAGAAGAAGTAATAATAAATAGAATAATAGCTTCTAAAAAGTAGTTACATGATCAAAGGCGGATGAACAATAATTTACTCCTACTACAATAACTTCTATTAGTACTACTGCTACAAATACCACTACGGCTATTAGTACTACTGGTACAACTTCTGCTGTTACTATTATTATTATTATTATATTCCGGTTCTTGCCTTGCACTGGTTAATAAAAAGTAGCTACATGACCGAGAGATGCTGAAAGCAGGATTCCCAATAAATTATTGTGCTACTACTATTACTAATAATCATAATAATTATTATTATTAATAATAATAAATAGGGATGTGGATAGAAGCAGTCGCCTCTTCAGCAGCTTTGTCCGCTTCCATGCGTTTTCCAGCTCGGGAATTATGCCGCGTTATTAGAATGCTGAGCTTTGCGATTTTCAGTTCTTTCCAGGGTCCATTCTGCAGAAGAATAAATAGAATGGTAATGTGGTTCTGTCTGTAAGACAAGAAATGCTATGTATTTACACATTTCGATTACTGTATTATATAATGACACAATATACAATTACATCTAATATCATTTTCCCTTGTGAAAACTGACTGTGTGAATCAGGCCTGATAAAATACATTTTTTTTTATCAGGCCTGATTCACACAGTCAGTTTTCACAAAGGAAGAAAAGGAAGAACATCTGCACGTGCAGATTTCCACCAGAAGTGGTTTGGATTCCTACAGCAACCCTATTAGGATGCATGTTGCACATTTTAATGGCAGTGATTTCGCAATACACATGCTACATACAGTAAATATATTCTGCCAGGGAAATTATTGTGTTTTTACTTTCTTTTTTGCTTCCACTCCTGTCTTTAGCTAATTAAAAAAAATGCATCAAAATATACCGCAAATTCATCATAAAAAATGCATGTGAAATTTCTAAATATAGTGTTCTTGGTTTTGCTATTTCAATTGAGTTTTTTTTTTAATATCAGTGAAAATATTTTTACCCTAAAATGCAAAACCAAGGAAAAAAATGTCATACATAAATATGCAAAAAATGGAGAGTGTAAGCCGACCCTTAGTGTACATTCAGACTAGCGTTCAGGATAGGATTTAAGAGTGCGGTTCTGTACAGTTCTCATTCTCCAGCCTGTATTACGGATTCATTTGCAGTAGTTTCCAAATGTCATGACTTTTGTTTTTTGATTTTTTTAACAGTAAGATTAAATAATTCCACCGAAAACACAGTAAATGCTTTTTAGTGTACTTTATTAAGTGAATAATAGACATTTCCGGAATTCCTTCAATGATAACAATACAATGATTGCATCAGTAATCCTTCCTTGTTAAAACATATATTTCTATATATTATATAACATATTGTATACATAAAACATATATATTTTATCTCCACCCTCCCCCATAATAAAAGTTCAGTAGAAATGAATGAACAGTAAAATGCAGCCTGCCCTGCAGAACACTTCATCCGGCTGCATTATTCTCTCCTATGTGTCCCCCAAACTGTGACCCTGCAGCTGCTGCTACACTACCACCCCAATCATTCTGTACCAGTCATAGGCTGCACAAAGCATGCAGGGAGTTGTAGTCTGGCAATGATTGGAAACTTACAAGTGTGGGGAGAAATCAAGAGCTGGCAGTAACAGATCACTCCCATTAGCAGCACATGAGCAGATCGTCCTGTGGGCAGCGGATCCTCCCTTTCCTCTGCACGCTCCTGCACGGCGATCGTCTCCAATCATGTCGGACGCTCTGTCGGTGGCCGCAGCTCGTGGGGAACTGGTGTTGGCTCAGAGACTTTTACAGGAAGGAATCGACCCCAATGCGGAGAATTCTTGGGGGAGAACAGCAATCCAGGTACCAGCTCCGGGCACAGCACTATGGGGGAGGGGAGACGATCGGCACCGGAATCCCTCCGTGATTACTGGGGAGACTCCCCAGGTGTCATCCAACCCCGATCACCCCCACTGGCACGTGACCTGCGTGGGGAGTCATAGCAGTGCAATCAGGTGCTGCACATGTAGAAGGGGCCAACATGGTGTTATTACTACTGCTGTTGTCATCGGAGGGAAGATGAAGGGGAGGGTGAGGAGAGGAAAAGAGGTGAGTGATAGGAGAAAGAGACAACGAGAGAGAGAGGAAGAGGGTCAAATATAGAAAGAAGAAAAACAGAAAGAGAGAGAGAGAGATAGAAAAGAGAACGAGAGAAAGGAAAAGGGAGAAATATAGAAAGAAGAAAAACAGAGAGAGAGAGAGATAGAAAAGAGAACGAGAGAAAGGAAAAGGGAGAAATATAGAAAGAAGAAAAACAGAAAGAGAGAAAGATAGAAAAGAGAACAAGAGAAAGGAAAAGGGAGAAATATAGAAAGAAGAAAAACAGAGAGAGAAAATTAGAAGAGAGAAAGAGAAAGGAAAAGGGAGAAATATAGAAAGAAGAAAAACAGAAAGAGAGAAAGATAGAAAAGAGAACAAGAGAAAGGAAAAGGGAGAAATATAGAAAGAAGAAAAACAGAGAGAGAAAGTTAGAAGAGAGAAAGAGAAAGGAAAAGGGAGAAATATAGAAAGAAGAAAAACAGAAAGAGAGAAAGATAGAAAAGAGAACGAGAGAAAGGAAAAGGGAGAAATATAGAAAGACGAAAAACAGAAAGAGAGAAAGATAGAAGAGAGAACGAGAGAAAGGAAAAGGGAGAAATATAGAAAGAAGAAAAACAAAGAGAGAAAGTTAGAAAAGAGAAAGAGAGAACAAGACAAAGGAAAAGGGAGAAATATAGAAAGAAGAAAAACAGAAAGAGAGAAAGATAGAAGAGAGAACGAGAGAAAGGAAAAGGGAGAAATATAGAAAGAAGAAAAACAAAGAGAGAAAGATAGAAAAGAGAACGAGAGAAAGGAAAAGGGAGAAATATAGAAAGAAGAAAAACAAAGAGAGAAAGATAGAAAAGAGAACTAAAGAAAGGAAAAGGGAGAAATATAGAAAGAAGAAAAACAGAGAAAGATAGAAAAGAGAAAGGAAAATGGAGAAATATAGAAAGAAGAAAAACAGAAAGAGAGAGATAGGAAAAGGGAGAAATATAGAAAGAAGAAAAACAGAAAGAGACAAAGATAGAAGAGAGAACAAGAGAAAGGAAAAGGGAGAAATATAGAAAGAAGAAAAACAAAGAGAGAAAGATAGAAAAGAGAACGAGAGAAAGGAAAAGGGAGAAATATAGAAAGAAGAAAAACAAAGAGCGAAAGATAGAAAAGAGAACTAAAGAAAGGAAAAGGGAGAAATATAGAAAGAAGAAAAACAGAGAAAGATAGAAAAGAGAAAGGAAAATGGAGAAATATAGAAAGAAGAAAAACAGAAAGAGAGAGAAAGGAAAAGGGAGAAATATAGAAAGAAGAAAAACAGAAAGAGACAAAGATAGAAGAGAGAACAAGAGAAAGGAAAAGGGAGAAATATAGAAAGAAGAATAATAGAAAGGAGAAAGAAAAGAAAGTAAGGAAAATATGATAGAAAGAAAAGCAAAATAAAGATAGAAATGAGAATGATACAAGAAAGGGAAAAGATGGAAAAAATAAAGAAAAGAGCGATACGAGAAAAAGAGGGAGGGATTTATATATATATATATATATATATAAATGTATATATATATATATATACATATGTGTGTGTGTGTGTGTGTGTGTGCGTGTATATATATATATATATATATATATATATATATATATATATATATATATATATATATATATATATATATCTCTCTATATCTATATCTACACATAAACATATATAAAAAGACAGAGAGAGGGAGAGCCGCCGCACACGCAGGATGGGTGGAGGGGAGGAAGAGACGGGTCGGTATATAATTATCAGCAGTGGCCGCTGCATGTACACGGGCATCACATTGTAACCATGTAACATATGTAAAACAGAAACTTTAACAGGAAACATGAAGTAAAGATGAATGTGGAGTACATAGGCTGCAATGACATATAGGTTTTCCGGTTTAAGTCTGCAGTCACACTGTGTGACAATAGACGTATGGAGCCCTCCAGCTCACCCAGTTTTTTTGATATTTTTTCTAGGTTTTCTGTACATTTGATTCATAGAGACTGGACAGTGATGCATAAAATGATTTAAGGTTTTGCATCACCTTTTAGTCCCTTGGTGCCACTAAGTCCAGTGCTTCCACCCCGCAGCAGGCAGACTACACTGCACTTTCTAGCAATAAGGGAGCATAACTGCAAGATGGTTGGCACATTTTACATCTCTAAGCTGGGTCTCCATATAGCTATCCATCTAGCTTTTTTACCCCCTGGCATGGGAAGGAAAAGCTGGAAGGAAACCGATGGGAAAAGGAATCCCATAGTTATGTACAGGATTATTCACATTTATCCGGTTAGATGCTGCATTGAATCAGCCTGATTAGAAAATGCTGCTTTACGTTTTTGAATCAAGTTTACAATGGAAACTGGTGAAAAAGCAGGATGACATCTGACAGTGTTATCACATGAATTGTTATCAGACTGAAGGCTCCGATATATGGAACCGGCCTAAGGTCTCATTCAGATGTCAGAATGAGAAATACGGACTGAGTTTCATCAGTGAGTTTCATCAGTGAGTTTCATCAGTGAGTTTCATCAGTGAGTTTCATCAGTGAGTTTCATCAGTGAGTTTCATCAGTGAGTTTCATCAGTGATTTTCATCAGTGATTTTCATCAGTGATTTTCATCAGTGAGTTTCATCAGTGAGTTTCATCAGTGAGTTTCATCAGTGAGTTTCATCAGTGAGTTTCATCAGTGAGTTTCAGCAGTGATTTTCAGCAGTGATTTTCAGCAGTGATTTTCATCGGCGTGTCATTAGAGTGCCACCAGAATGGCAGACTGTTATCAGAGTGTCATCAGTTTGTTCAGAGTTTGATCAGTTTCATCAGTTTTTCCACTGATGAGAAAAAAAAGAGTTTCTGCTCCTATCAGTCTGTGAAAAACTGACAGCACATGAATGGCATGTGCTGTCTGATGTTTTCATGGACCCATAGAATTTCATTGCCGAGTTTGACTCAACACTCATCAATATCTCCATGATTTTGCACACACCACTCAGTCTGCAAAAATTCATGTGAACAGACCGATAGGCTATTAGAAGTATGAGTGCTATATGTGAAATAAAATTGATAGCACTCGTATGTGAAAAACTGATGTGTGAATGAGCCCCTAGGCTATGCCCACAATGAGGTTTTGCTGAATTTTTGATGTTGCAGATTTTCTGAACCATTTCTGTACCTATTCAGTAAAATAGGTTACTTGCATTTTTTCGAAAAAAAAAAACACCTCAGAAAAAAACTAATCCTGGGAACGTAGCCTAAGGCCACTTTTACAGGTTCAGTATTTGGTCAGTATTTTACATCAGTATTTGTAAGCCAAAACCAGGAGAGGAACATTCATAGGAAAAGTCTAATAGAAACGCGTCACCACTTCTGTATTTATCACCCACTCCTGGTTTTGGCTTACAAATACTGAGGTAAAAAACTGACTGAATACTCAACATGTGAACGTGGCCTTAGGCTGAGTTCATATACAACAAATATCCGAGGCACCAGGGTCAGTTTTTTAGCCTGATGTAACTCAAGTGATCAGAAGTGTTGGCAGAACTGATGCATTATTTGGCATCAGCTGATGTTCACATTGCGTTTTGGCCATATGTCAGCGGTTCCATTGGGGCTTGCGTCTGAAGTGCCGAAAACCGGGAATCAGTCTGTCATTGGGGCCATTGACTTTAATGTGCTTTACCTAACCTCACATTTTCCTTTTATGTTAGTTTTTTACATTTGTATGACATTCCCTTTATACAGTAACAATTTAAAATATAACAATAGTCATTTCTCTGCGTTAACTACTACAATGTATTAATAAAAGACGGATGTCATACATATGTGTCCATATAACATCTGTTTTTAAAACACTCATTGAGTTTAATGAACGAATATCTGATCCAAAAAACGGATTAGAGAGGTGCATGCCGTGATTTTTTCACACGGACCATCAGAACAGTGATACAAACATTCACATGAACCCATTTATGTTGAGGGTTGTTTTTTTTTTTATAAACAAAAATCTAATGCATTTTTTTTCTGTTTTATTTTTTTTTTTATTCTGAAACATTTTTAGTCAGACATTTGTTGCAAGCCTATAATAAATTATGAAAATGTCTAAATACAAAGAAATGTTATAGGTCAGTGTAATTTTTCCTTGTTCACTATAGCTTGCTGACGGTATGGTGCTGTTTCAGCCATTTTTTCATGATATTTTTAGCTTCAACATTGTTAGAAAAATCCTGTCTGAGGACACACAATGGAAAAAAAAATAGCACAAAAACACAAACGGCATCTGTACTCTGAATAAAAACATACCAGTGAAAAAAAAAATATGACATAAATGAAAATTAAAGAGACACTTCCATCAGAAAGGAGCATTTTTTTGTACTAAATATTAATGAAAAAAATATTTTATTTTTTAGTATGTCTGTTTCTTTTTTTTTTAATTTTGGCAGATCTATGCCATAAAAAATGTGATAATAAATATTATTCTTTTGCACATGACATAAAAGAGAGATAAAAGTCTTAAAAAGAACAGCAAGGTGATCTCAAGGGGCATTTACACTGCAAGATAATCATGACTGAGCGTTGTTAAAAATGCTTATTACACAATTATCTTGCCGTGTAAACAGGCCGCTGATTATCATTTTCAGGGGTGCATCATCTTATGGAAACAGGACTCGTACTGCCAAGAACTATGGCAGCCTATGCACACTGAGCTTTTACAAGTTACTGAGCATTTCCTCCTAAATCCCCTTCCAAATTGCCATCCTGCTATCCGGGAGGAAGTGGGGACCAAACCCAATTATTGCACATGCCGGAGGTCACTCGAGCGGAAGTCACAGTGACTTCCGTCGCCTGCGCACTGGAGCAGACAAGTAAAATAGCGCAGGGAGAAAAAAAAAAAGCGCCTTCAGCTATAGGCGCATTGCGCATGCGCGGGATGTTCAGCTCTAGACTGCACGTCACAGGGGAGGGGGGGAAATTTAAATTAAGCATATACGAGGGTATTTCTTAGAGTCCCCAGACGCCAAGCTTAGAAAAACGGATTGAATAAAAAGAAATTTCTCTGCAATCAGACCTGTAATATGGGTCATACAGGTATGTATAGATTTACATTTCTGTAACCTGTATGCCCATATTAGAGGTCTGATAACTCCAAAGGGGTGACAGATTCCCTTTAAGTCCAAGTATTAATTTGTCCACCATTTCAGTATGTATGATACAATCATTCCCTCCCCTGCCCCATTCCAAACCCCAACCAACAGGATCATCCAGTAGCTTATATATTTTGGTTGGAGGTTGGAAGGGGGGAGAGGAGGGGATGGTTGAAATTGGTGGGTATATATGATTGGGAAACATCTTTATTATTATGGCAGTGTAGTTATTGGAAGGGGGAAATTGGTCTGCGCTCGGCCGGCAGTGTATGGACTGGGCGATGATCTCCTGACCTGCATCCTCATACATGCTGTGAGGCTGCTGAGTTGAGGTCAGGAGGCCCGTGACTGGTCCATGCACTGCGGTCTGAGCGCAGACCGATATTCACTGATGGCTGAATGAGCCTTAAAGGGGTTGTCTGGTTTAAATCCACAAGCCTGCAGTCCCTCTGTGTCACTGACTGCAGACTTGGGAATCCTCACATCGTACACACTGTGAGGATTCGCCAGTATCCGAGCCAGAAATGGCGGTCATGTGGCAGCAGACTCCCGCCAGAATCCAACTATATGGGAGCAGACTCACCCAATATACTTGCATTGAGCGAGGCCGTGCTCCTCTAGTTGGATTCTGGCCAGGAGTCTGCATTTCACATCCTTGCAGCCACGTGACTGCCGTTCCCGGCTCTGACACTGGCGAATCCTCACTGCGCACAGTGTGAGGATTCATAAGTCTGCAGTCAGTGATGTAGCGGGACTGCAGACTTGTGGATTTAGACTGGACAACCCTTTTAAGGCTCATTTAGCAGTGATTTACTTTGTCCTGGTGGCGTCTTAGAAAATGTTTTGGCCAAAACAAAAGCTGCTGGCTATGTATGTGATCTGGTGTTCGATGGGAACTTTTATTGTGTGATTGGTGAGGACATGGTGCAGAAAGAAGAGTTTTTCCAAGAGTGGACGCTGGGACTGTAGAAGGTTCAAGGGATGGAGGCGGAGCTGGGGTGGAGCCTGGGTGGAGTATCAAGGGGGCCCGAAAATTTTACCAGTATGGGGCCCTGAAATTCCTGGTGGCAGCCCCGCCCTGCAGAGAAGCAAGTGGTTCCTGTCAGTGAGAGAGGAGATGCGCTGTTGTTCCTGAACTTCCTGTACTCACACAGTCACACTGTGGAGCTGGCGGGTAGCGCTTGGCTCCGCCCCCTGAGGCTCTGGCCTCCGCCTGTATCGCCAGTGAGTGCTTGTGTCCTGTGTGAGTCTGCAGTGTGCTGGGCTCAGGATGGCTGCTGTTTCTGAAGACGGTGACCAAGGGGTAACATTTCTCCTTGCAGAGAGTGATATGTTAAGCATGTCACGGTGAGGAGACTTTTAGGCTATGTGCCCACGATGCAGAAATGAAGCAGAAAATTTCTGCAGCATTTCTGCATCTCCCTGGCAGAAAAAACGCATGCAGATTGTACATGCAGATTGTACATGCAGATTGTACATGCGTTTTTCCTGGAGAATACATGCAGATCCACATGCGGATTCACATGCGTTTCCGCATGCAGATTGACAAGCGCTTTCCAGGCGATTAGCATCACTTGGAAAGTGCTTGACAACTAGGTCACACTGTATAAATCCATGCAAACAGCATGGATTTATACAGTGTGCAATACCAAAGACTTGTCACGAAAATCTTATATAAAAAAATGTACAGATTTTTTCTTGGATTGTCCATTAAAAATAATAATTGCAGCAGTTACATAAAATAGATGAAATAGTTACAAAGTGATTGATTCATGAGTGTCCATCTTTCCTTGGATCCTGAATGGTATTTCGTCTGTCTTTGTCAAGCACATGTCTAGGCCTACTCGTACATTGTCAACTGTTTTCCTCAGCGTGTAGATTCTCCGTCTGATGTAGTGTGAAGTGGCAATAGAGACCCCCTCCCTGTGTCTCACATGGGTTATATGTGCCCCTCATAGCACCTGTTCTTCTACATATGGTATATAACAAACTGCGCGGAAAACAATGGCATGGGAGGGGTATATTGATGATGTATTTAAAAAATGGGGAGAACCCCAAAAGAGAACCCTCTCTAACAAGCCATAAAACATAGATTTTATATCAGATTTGGGCAGCATGGTGGCTCAGTGGTTAGCACTTCAGCCTTGCAGCGCTGGGGTCCTGGGTTCAAATCCCACCAAGAACAACATCTGCAAGGAGTTTGTATGTTCTCCCCGTGTTTGCTTGGGTTTCCTCTGGGTTTTCTGGTTTCCTCCCACACTCCAAAGACATACAGATAGGGAATCTAGATATTGAGCCCCAGTGGGGACAGTACAGATAATGTAATGTAAAGCGCTATGGAATTAATGGTGCTGTATAAGTGAGTAAAATAAATAAATAGTTGATTAAAAACACCTAGGGGTTATAACATGGCCGCCGGACATTTCCTTGAGGGGAGATATGCATCGCTGAGGTTGGTAGCTTTAGTGATGCAAAATCAGGAGAGCATGCTCCAGCACACATAGTGCTGAGAGGGTTAATAGAGAATATCAGGGCCGGGTTTTACGAGTAGTCATAAGAGACGGGTGGGATTGGCAGCTCACATATCCTCACCCCAGGGTGTGTGTATAAAATGGAGACCGAGTGTCTGTGGCTGGAGATGTGGAGACCTCCAGAGTGTCTGTGCTACAGGACACTGACTGTGTGGATGAACCCGCAGTTTTGTATGGACTAGTTATTTTCCTGTTTTGTTACTTTGTGCCTGACAAGGCTGTCTTTCGTTTACCTTGCAAGGGCAGTTTATGAGGCCTAAATAAACCTGCCTTGGACATTTTTAAAAACTGACTCCTGTGCATACCTCAAAAGAAGCTGAGTGAGTACCAAACCCTACAGGGTATATACAAAATCGTTGTCAATAATCTGCCTTTAGTATTTTATAGTGGTATTCGTATTTCTACACACACTTAGCGGCACCCGGGTGCTTTCATTCGAACGGTAGAATAGGACAAACTGTACTCATAGCACAAGTGTCACGCCAGGTGTGGGAAAGACTTAGTGCAACATAGAGGGAAGAGGGAAAGGGAGCCCAGACACTAGGGAAAGAGGGAAGTGGAGACCTTCTAGTCTGGTCTAGTGTCACCCTGTCTCAACTACCGTCCTTATATTGCCTCTTCAGCAATCGCCGCACGTGTGCCTCGTCCTGTCTTTCCCTGGCGTATGACTAAGGATGGGAGGAGATAAGCACTAGTCGATCTCCACTAAACTCTATAGACAACAAGGGTATACAAACAGGGGGAGAATGCTTAGCTTTACACGACTCCACACAAATGCAAACTTGGCTTTAAGCTCCAGAGAGGACGAAGTACTGCTCTTGCTAAGCCTTCACAAGCAGAAATGAATATAGCCGGCACCTCCCTCTCAGACACACCAGGTATATATACACCCAGGCCAGGGAGCTAATTACCAGATGGAGGTAGCCGCTAGGTCCTTGAGACAGTCTCTCATCTATGAATATGTCTGTAATGCCAAACGTAGAGAGCTCCTGCAACCAACTGCAGGGCGACTGTCTGTCACCTCTGATACACCAGTGACAACAAGTCCCCCCAACATGTTACACTGCATGTGCTTCGTCATCAGGGGATGGTACACTGATCTTTGCCAGTGTCCCATTCCCTGATGACGCCGCACATGTGATGAAACATGTTGGGGGGACTTTTACTATGAGTACAGTTTGTCCTATTCTGCCATTCGAATGAAGGCACCCGGGTGCCACTAAGTGTGTGTAGAAATACGAATACCACTATAAAATACTAAAGGCAGATTAGGGACAACATTTTTATATACCCCCAGCTTTTATTTCATATTTGATTAAAAACGCCCAAGTTTTATGGCTTGTTAGAGAGGGGTCTCTTTTCTATATATGGTACTAACTCTTCCCTGAGCTAAATATACAAGAATAGCCTGTATGTCCTGTCAGCTAAAATCTTCCATATGGCTAATGCAATCTAATGCACTACAGAATTGAGAATAACTATAATTAATATTTAACACTGCACAGACCCATCGGGTTCGTGCGCTACAATACTTGCTGCCGGCCAATCAGAGGCCAGCTGCTGACATCGGCGTATGGCAGTGACGTCATGTGCTCCCATTGCACACTGTAGTCAGCTGCTGGCTTCATAAGAGGATGCCGCGCGGTGGGGAGCACAGGGAAGGCGAGTATTTATTTTTAAATCAGTGGCCATACTACTACATGGATGACTATGGGGGTGCATTATACTTTATAGATGACTATGGGGGTGCATTATACTTTATGAATAACTAGGGGGGTGCATTATACTTTATGGATGACTATGGGGTGCATTATACTTTATGGATGACTATAGAGGTCATTATACTTTATGGATGACTATGAGGAGCACTATATTTTATGGATGACTATGGGATGCATTACACTATATGGATGACTATGGGGTGCATTATACTTTATAGGATGACTATGGGGTGTATTATACTACTATGGATGACTATTGGGGTGCATTATACTATATGGATGACTATGTGGTGCATTATACTTTATAGGATGACTATGGGGGTGCATTATACTAATATAGATGACTATTGGGGTGCATTACACTTTATGGATGACTATGGGCTTGCATTATACTTTATGGATGACTATGGGCTCTGCATTATACTTTATGGATGACTATGGGGTGTGCATTTTACAAATGTATGACTATGGGCTGTGCAGTATATTATATGAAGAACTATGATATGCATTATACTATATGGAGGACTATGGGGGTGCATTATACTTCTCTATGAAGCCCCATGACTTCTATGTACGACCCTGGTGAGTATACAGTGGGTACGGAAAGCAGACAGGTGTGTGCCTTTCCAAATCAAGTCCTATCAGTTTAATTAAACACAACTGGACTCCAATGAAGGAGGTAGAACCATCTCAAGGAGTATCACAAGGAAATGGACAGCGTGTGACTTAAATGAGTGTCTGAGCAAAGGGTCTGAATACTTACTACTACTGTACCCACTGTAATGTCTATACATTAACAGCGGCAGAACGGGGGACATATACAACATAGGGGATATACAGTGGGTACGGAAAGTATTCAGACCCCTTTAAATTTTTCACTCTTTGTTTCATTGAAGCCATTTGGTAAATTCTAAAAAGTTATTTTTTTTTCTCATTAAAGTACACTCTGCACCCCATCTTGACTGAAAAAAAACAGAAATGTAGAATTTTTTTGCAAATTTATTAAAAAAGACAAACTGAAATATCACATGGTCATAAGTATTCAGACCCTTTGCTCAGTATTGAGTAGAAGCGCCCTTTTGAGCTAGTACAGCCATGAGTCTTCTTGGGAATGATGCAACAAGTTTTTCACACCTGGATTTGGGGATCCTCTGCCATTCTTCCTTGCAGATCCTCTCCAGTTCCATCAGGTTGGATGGTGAACGTTGGTGGACAGTCATTTTCAGGTCTCTCCAGAGATGCTCAATTGGGTTTAGGTCAGGGCTCTGGCTGGGCCAGTCAAGAATGGTCACAGAGTTATTCTGAAGCCACTCCTTTGTTATTTTAGCTGTGTGCTTAGGGTTATTGTCTTGTTGGTAAGTGAACCTTCGGCTAAGTCTGAGGTCCAGAGCACTTTGGAAGAGATTTTCATCCAGGATATCTCTTTACTTGGCCGCATTCATGTTTCCTTCAATTGCAACCAGTCGTCCTGTCCCTGCAGCTGAAAAACATCCCCAAAGCATGATGCTGCCACCACCATGTTTCACTGTTGGGATTGTATTGGGCAGGTGTTGAGCAGTGCCTGGTTTTCTCCACACATACCACTTAGAATTATTACCAAAAAGTTCTATCTTCGTCTCATCAGACCAGAGAATCTTATTTCTCACAGTCTGGGAGTCCTTCATGTGTTTTTGAGCAAACTCTATGCGGGCTTTCATATGTTTTGCACTGAGGAGAGGCTTCCGTCGGGCCACTCTGCCATAAAGGTCTGACTGGTGGAGGGCTGCAGTGATAGTTGACTTTTTGGAACTTTCTCTCATCTCCCTACTGCATCTCTGGAGCTCAGCCACAGTGATCTTGGGGTTCTTCTTTACCTCTCTCACCAAGGCTCTTCTCCCACAGTTGCTCAGTTTGGCTGGATGGACAGGTCTAGGAAGACTTCTGGTGGTCCCAAACTTCTTCCATTTAATGATTATGGAGTCCACTGTGCTCTTAGGAACCTTGAGTAATGCAGAAATTCTTTTGTAACCTTGGCCAGATCTGTACCTTGCCACAATTCTGTCTCTGAGCTCCTTGGGCAGTTCCTTTGAGCTCATGATTCTCATTTGGTCTGACATGCACTGTGAGCTGTGAGGTCTTATATAGACAGGTGTGTTCCTTTCCAAACCAAGTCCTATCAGTTTAATTAAACACAGCTGGACTCCAATGAAGGAGTAGAACCATCTCATGGAGAATCATAAGGAAATGGACGGCATGTGACTTAAATATGAGTGTCTGAGCAAATGGTCTGAATACTTATGACCATGTGATATTTCAGTTTTTCTTTTTTAATAAATTTGCAAAAATTTCTACGTTTCTGTTTTTATTCAGTCAAGATGGGGTGCATAATGTACTTTAATGAGAAAAAATATGAACTTTTTAGAATTTACCAAATGGCTGCAATGAAACAAAGAGGGAAAAATTTAAGGGGTCTGAATACTTTTTGTACCCACTGTATATACCAGAATGGGGCCCAGGATAAGGACATATACCAGAATAAGCGATATATATACACCAGGATGGAGGCTGGAGGGCGTGTGTGTGTGTGTATATACATATATATATATACTAGTTATTGAGCCCGTTCTATGCCCGGGTGGTGAGCATTTTTATTGGTATATGGTCTCCCCTCCTGGTATTTCTGCTGCCGCCCTCCTGGTATTTCTGCTGCCCCCATCCTGGTATTTGTGCTGCCCCAATCCTGTCCCCACCATCCTATCCTGGTATGCATGGCACCCCTCATCCCTATCTTGGTATGCATGGTACCCCTCATCCCTATCTTGGTATGCATGGTACCCCTCATCCCTATCTTGGTATGCATGGCACCCCTCATCCCAATCTTGGTATGCAGGCGCCCCTCATCCCCAATCCTGGTATGCATGGCGCCCCTCACCCCCAATCCTGGTATGCATGGCACCCCTCACCCCCAATCCTGGTATGTATGGCACCCCTCACCCCCAATCCTGGTATGCATGGTACCCCATCCCTCATCCCTATCCTGGTATGTACGGTACCCCTCTAGCTGGTATTGATGATACCCATCATCCCTATCTTGGTATGCATGGCACCCCATCCCTCATCCTGGTATGCATGGTACCTCTCATCCCCAATCCTGGTATGCATGGCACCCCTCACCCCCAATCCTGGTATGCATGGCACCCCTCATCCTGGTATGCAAGGCCCCCTCAGCCTTATCCTGGTGTGCATGGGCCCCTCACACCCATCCTGGTATGCATGGCACTCCTCATCCCTATCCTGGTATGTATGGTACCCCTCATTCTGGTATGGATGGTACCTCTCATCCCTCATCCTGGTATGCATGGCACCCCATCCCTCATCCTAGTATGCATGGCACCCTTCACCCCCAATCCTGGTATGCATGGCACCCCTCACCCCCAATCCTGGTATGCATGGCACCCTTCATCCCAAATCCTGGTATGCATGGCACCCCTCACCCCCAATCCTGGTATGCATGGCCCCCTCAGCCTTATCCTGGTATGCATGGCACCACTCCTCATCCCTATCCTAGTATGTATGGTACCCCTCATCCCTATCTGGATATGCATGGCACCCCCATACACATATATATATATATACACACTGCTCAGAAAAATAAAGGGAACACTCAAATAACACATCCTAGATCTGAATGAATGAAATATTCTCATTGAATACTTTTTTCTGTACAAAGTTGAATGTGCTGACAACAAAATCACACAAAAATCATCAATGGAAATCAAATTTATTAACCAATGGAGGCCTGGATTTGGAGTCACCGCCAAAATTAAAGTGGAAAAACACACTACAGGCTGATCCAACTTTCATGTAATGTCCTTAAAACAAGTCAAAATGAGGCTCAGTATTGTGTGTGACATCCACGTGCCTGTATGACCTCCCTACAACGCCTGGGCATGCTCCTGATGAGGTTGGGGATGGTCTCCTGTGGGATCTCCTCCCAGACCTGAACTAAAGCATCCGCCAACTCCTGGACAGTCTGTGGTGCAACGTAACATTGGTGGATGGAGCGAGACATGATGTCCCAGATGTGCTCAATCGGATTCAGGTCTGGGGAACGCGCGGGCCAGTCCATAGCTTCAATGCCTTCATCTTGCAGGAACTGCTGACACACTCCAGCCACATCAGGTCTGGCATTGTCCTGCATTAGGAGGAACCCAGGGCCAACCGCACCAGCATATGGTCTCACAAGGGGTCTGAGGATCTCATCTCGGTGCCTAATGGCAGTCAGGCTACTTCTGGCAAGCACATGGAGGGCTGTGCGGCCCTCCAAAGAAATGCCACCCCACACCATTACTGACCCACTGCCAAACCGGTCATGCTGAAGGATGTTACAGGCAGCAGATCGCTCTCCATGGCGTCTCCACACTCTGTCACGTCTGTCACATGTGCTCAGTCTGAACCTGCTTTCCTCTGTGAAGAGCACAGGGCGCCAGTGGCGACTTTGCCATTCCTGGTGTTCTGTGGCAAATGCCAAGCGTCCTGAACGGTGTTGGGCTGTGAGCACAACCCCCTTCTGTGGACGTCGGGCCCTCATACCACCCTCATTGAGTCGGTTTCTAATCGTTTGTGCAGACACATGCACATTTGTGGCCTGCTGGAGGTCATTTTGCAGGGCTCTGGCAGTGCTCCTCTTGTTCCTCCTTTCACAAAGGTGGAGGTAACGGTCCTGCTGCTGGGTTGTTGCCCTCCTACGGCCCCCTCCATGTCTCCTGCTGTACTGGCCTGTCTCCTGGTAGCGTCTCCAGCCTCTGGACACTACGCTGACAGACACAGCAAACCTTCTTGCCACAGCTCGCATTGATGTGCCATCCTGGATAAGCTGCACTACCTGAGCAATTTCTGTGGGTTGTAGAGTCCGTCTCATGCTACCACGAGTGTGAAAGCACAACCAACATTCAAAAGTGACCAAAACATCAGCCAGAAAGCATTGGTACTGAGATGTGGTCTGTGGTCCCCACCTGCAGAACCACTCCTTTATTGAGGGTGTCTTGATAATTGCCAATAATTTCCATCTATTGTCTATTCCATTTGCACAACAGCATGTGAAATTGATTGTCAATCAGTGTTGCTTCCTAAGTGGACAGTTTGATTTCACAGAAGTTTGATTTACTTGGAGTTATATTCTGTTGTATAAGTGTTCCCTTTATTTTTTGAGCAGTGTATATATCTATAATATAATCGTACAAGCGTCCCTCTGTCTGAAGCCTCTATAGACTGCGCAAGCGCGACACGCCTGCACAGTATGGCGACAGACAGACGAACGCATCGAGCCGTTACAGGTAAGAGGAGTGTGTATGGCGCCGGGGATCGCTGTATGCCTCATCCCTATCCTGGTATGGATGGTACCCCTCATCCCTATCCTGGTATGCATGGCACCACTCATCCCTATCCTGGTATGCACGGCACCCCTCATCCCTATCCTGGTATGCATGACCCCCTCATCCCCAATCCTGGTATGTACGGCACCCCTCATCCCCAATTCTGGTATGCATCGCCGCCTCATCCCCAATCCTGGTATGCATGGCACCCCTCATCCCCAATCCTGGTATACATGGCACCCCTCATCCCAATTCTGATATGCATGGCCCCCTCACCCCCAATCCTGGTATGCATGGCCCCCTCAGCCTTATCCTGGTATGCATGGCCCAGCAGCCTTGACTTGTTGTGACGTCAGCAGATGTCAGAGCCGGCTGCAGCCGGGGGTCACGTGATGCCTGTGAGCGGCCATCGATAGCGCCATTCACATGCAGAAAAGGTAGAGGGAGGTAATTACAAAGAAGCTGCTTTTCATCATAAAAACTCTTTGGCATATTTTACATAGTAGTGGACAATCCCTTTAAACATGCATAGAAATCTGCAACAAACTGCAAACACCTCGCTGCTCTGCACATATGCATGTACACTGCTTTTTCCATCAGATAGGAAATAGCAATGCACATAATGTGTACATAGCAGAGCTCTGTAGGACTATCTATCTCTCACTATTTATCATCTATCTCCATCATATCTATCTAGATCATTTCTAGCTATCGATCTCCATCATATCTATTATCTATCTATCCCCATCATATTTATCTATCTAGTAGAAAAAGACAAAAGCAACACCAGCAAACCCGGGTGCAAAGCCTCCCAGGTACATACCAACCCTCCAATGTAGTATAAAAAAGATGGAGGCAGCACACCATATAACGAAGAAAAAAGTGCTATTTAGTAGCCCATGAGGGAAAGTCAGGAGGCATAGTTTTCAAGTGTTTGACTGTCGAGGTCTCTTAGGTGTATTAGCACCTGCCTAACTCACCAATAGGGGGCGTCAATACTAAAAGTGCCTAGGGCAGCATAAACTCTACTTATGGCCCTTAACGGATATTGCTTGCTGTGTTAATTATTGCTCAAATGGAGGGCATTTAAATACTTCATTCTTTACATGGAAGAGGGTGAAATCGACAGTGCAAGTGGGAACTGATCCTAAAGTGCAAAGGGAATTAAATTGGTTTTACACTTTAAACAAATATGTCCCCAAGTACTTTCATAAATATAAAACAACATACACTGCAGGTACTCACCTTCCCCAGGTCCAGAACTAGTTACCTGCTACTGCTCCAGCACCAACTACAGTGAACATTATATCTTTATTCTTTAGCCAGACACTGAGCATACCACCAGTATTGGCAGATCAGGTAAGCTCAGTGATTGGCAGCAGTGGTGATGTTCCTTTTAGTCACGACTTACAGCTGCAGTCAGTACACAGAAACTTGAGCAAGAGCGTGAAGCTGGACCCAAGGAAGTTGAGTACCTGCTTTGCAAGTGATTTTTGTATGTGAAAGGATCTGTCAGCTGTCCTGTGTGGTGCAGTATATAGAGGATCTGTCAGCTCTCCTATGTGGTGTAGTATATAGAGGATCTGTCAGCTCTCCTGTGTGGTGTAGTATATAGAGGATCTGTCAGCTCTCCTGTGTGATGTAGTATATAGAGGATCTGTCAGCTCTCCTGTGTGGTGTAGCATATAGAGGATCTGTCAGCTCTCCTGTGTGGTGTAGTGTATAGAGGATCTGTCAGCTCTCCTGTGTGGTGTAGTATATAGAGGATCTGTCAGCTCTCCTGTGTGGTATAGTATATAGAGGATCTGTCAGCTCGCCTGTGTGGTGTAGTGTATAGAGGATCTGTCAGCTCTCCTGTGTGGTGTAGTGTATAGAGGATCTGTCAGCTCTCCTGTGTGGTGTAGTGTATAGAGGATCTATCAGCTCTCCTGTGTGGTGTAGTATATAGAGGATCTGTCTGTTCTCCTGTGTGGTGTAGTGTATAGAGGATCTGTCAGCTCTCCTGTGTGGTGTAGTATATAGAGGATCTGTCAGCTCTCCTGTGTGGTGTAGTATATAGAGGATCTGTCAGCTCTCCTGTGTGGTGTAGTATATAGAGGATCTGTCAGCTCTCCTGTGTGGTGCAGTGTATATAGGATCTGTCAGCCCTCCGGTGTGGTGTAGTATATAGAGGATCTGTCAGCTCTCCTGTGTGGTGTAGTATATAGAGGATCTGTCTGCTCTCCTGTGTGGTGTAGTATATAGAGGATCTGTCAGCTCTCCTGTGTGGTATAATATATAGAGAATCTGTCGGCTCTCCTGTGTGGTGTAGTATATAGAGAATCTGTCAGCTCTCCTGTGTGGTATAGTGTATAGAGGATCTGTCAGCTATCCTGTGTGGTGTAGTGTATAGAGGATCTGTCAGCTCTCCTGTGTGGTGTAGTGTATAGAGGATCTGTCAGCTCTCCTGTGTGGTGTAGTATATAGAGGATCTGTCGGCTCTCCTGTGTGGTATAATATATAGAGGATCTGTCAGCTCTCCTTTGTGGTGTAGTATATAAAGGATCTGTCAGCTCTCCTGTGTGGTGTAGTATATAGAGGATCTGCCAGCTCTCCTTTGTGGTGTAGTATATAGAGGATCTGTCAGCTCTCCTGTGTGGTGTAGTATATAGAGGATTTGTCGGCTCTCCTGTGTGGTGTAGTATGTAGAGGGTCTGTCGGCTCTCTTGTGTGGTGTAGTATATAGAGGATCTGTCGGCTCTCCTGTGTGGTGTAGTATATAGAGGATCTGTCGGCTCTCCTGTGTGGTGTAGTATATAGATGAGCTGTCAGTTCTCCTGTGCGATGTAGTATATAGAGGATCGGTCAGCTCTCCTGTGTGGTGTAGTATATAGAGGATCTGTCAGCTCTCCTGTGTGGTGTAGTATATAGGTGATCTGTCAGTTCTCCTGAGTGATGTAGTATGTAGAGGATCTGTCAGCTCTCCTGTGTGGTGTAGTATACAGAGGATCTGTCAGCTCTCCTGTGTGGAATAGTATATAAAGGATCTGTCAGCTCTCCTGTGTGGTGTAGTATAAAGAGGATCTGTCAGCTCTCCTGTGTGGTGTAGTATACAGTTAGGTCCATATATATTTGGACAGAGACAACATTTTTCTAATTTTGGTTCTAGACATTACCACAATAAATTTTAAACAAAACAATTCAGATGCAGTTGAAGTTCAGACTTTCAGCTTTCATTTGAGGGTATCCACATTAAAATTGAATGAAGGGTTCAGGAGTTTCAGCTCCTTAACATGTGCCACCCTGTTTTTAAAGGGACCAAAAGTAATTGGACAGATTAAATAATTGTAAATAAAATGTTCATTTCTAGTACTTGGTTGAAAACCCTTTGTTGGCAATGACTGCCTGAAGTCTTGAACTCATGGACATCACCAGACGCTGTGCTTTCTCCTTTTTGATGCTCTGCCAGGCCTTCACTGCGGTGGTTTTCAGTTGCTGTTTGTTTGTGGGCCTTTCTGTCTGAAGTTTAGTCTTTAACAAGTGAAATGCATGCTCAATTGGGTTGAGATCAGGTGACTGACTTGGCCATTCAAGAATATTCCACTTCTTTGCTTTAATAAACTCCTGGGTTGCTTTGGCTTTATGTTTTGGGTCATTGTCCATCTGTAGTATGAAACGACGACCAATCAGTTTGGCTGCATTTGGCTGGATCTGAGCACACAGTATGGCTCTGAATACATCAGAATTCATTCTGCTGCTTCTGTCCTGTGTCACATCAGCAATAAACACTAGTGACCCAGTGCCACTGGCAGCCATGCATGCCCAAGCCATCACACTGCCTCCACCATGTTTTACAGATGATGTGGTATGCTTTGGATCATGAGCTGTACCACGCCTTCGCCATACTTTTCTCTTTCCATCATTCTGGTAGTGGTTGATCTTGGTTTTATCTGTCCAAAGAATGTTCTTCCAGAACTGTGCTGGCTTTTTTGGATGTTTTTTAGCAAAGTCCAGTCTAGCCTTTTTATTCTTGATGCTTATGAGTGGCTTGCACCGTGCAGTGAACCCTCTGTATTTACTTTCATGCAGTCTTCTCTTTATGGTAGATTTGGATATTGATACGCCTACCTCCTAGAGAGTGTTTTTCACTTGGTTGGCTGTTGTGAAGGGGTTTCTCTTCACCATGGAGATTATTCTGCGATCATCCACCACTGTTGTCTTCCGTGGGCGCCCAGGTCTTTTTGCATTGATGAGTTCACCAGTGCTTTCTTTCTTTCTCAGGATGTACCAAACTGTAGATTTTGCCACTCCTAATATTGTAGCAATTTCTCGGATGGGTTTTTTCTGTTTTTGCAGCTTAAGGGTGGCTTGTTTCACCTGCATGGAGAGCTCCTTTGTCCGCATGTTTACTTCACAGCAAAACCTTCCAAATCAAAGCACCACACCTCAAATCAACTCCAGGCCTTTTATCTGCTTAATTGAGAATGACACAACAAAGGGATTGCCCACACCTGTCCATGAAATAGCCTTGGAGTCAATTGTCCAATTACTTTTGGTCCCTTTAAAAACAGGGTGGCACATGTTAAGGAGCTAAAACTCCTAAACCCTTCATCCAATTGTAATGTGGATACCCTGAAATGAAAGCTGAAAGTCTGAACTTCAACTGCATCTGAATTGTTTTGTTTAAAATTCATTGTGGTAATGTCTAGAACCAAAATTAGAAAATGTTGTCTTTGTCCAAATATATATGGACCTAACTGTATATAGGAACTGTCAGCTCTCCTGTGTGGTGTAGTATATAGGTGATCTGTCAGCTCTCCTGTGTGGTGTAGTATATGTGCAAAAAACCTTCATTTTTCAAAGTGACATTAGTCTAGATACAATATTTGTTATATATTCATGTATGGAGTGCCGAAGTTCTTTTTGCAATACAGAGGATCTGTCAGCTCTCCTGTGTGGTGTAGTGTATAGAGGATCAGTCAGCTCTCCTGTGTGGTGTAGTATATAGAGGATCTGTCAGTTCTCCTGTGTGGTGTAGTATATAGAGGATCTGTCAGCTCTCCTGTGTGGTGTAGTATGTAGAGGATCTGTCAGTTCTCCTGTGTGGTGTAGTATATAGCGGATCTGTCAGCTCTCCTGTGTGGTGTAGTATATAGAGGATCTGTCAGCTCTCATGTGTGGAATAGTATATAAAGGATATGTCAGCTCTCCAATGTGGTGTAGTATATAGAGGATCTGTCAGCTCTCCTGTGTGGTGTAGTATATAAAGGAACTATCAGCTCTCCTGTGTGGTGTAGTGTATAGAAGATCTGTCAGCTCTCCTGTGTGGTGTAGTATATAGAGGATCTGTCAGCTCTCCGGTGTGGTGTAGTATATAGATGATCTGTCAGTTCTCCTGTGTGATGTAGTATATAGAGGATCTGTCAGCTCTCCTATGTGGAGTAGTATATAGAGGATCTGTCTGTTCTCCTGTGTGGTGTAGTATATAGCGGATCTGTCAGTGGAGTGCCACACAGGACTCCAACCACACACTCAACACTACACCACTCCAGTTCTGAAGGGGGCCTAATGCACCATAGTGCTGCCCCGTTCCGGAATGGAGGAGTTGGAGGGGGAACCAAAGTTAGGGGGAACCATGTAGTGAGTGAGGGTGGAGGAAGCACTTTACTTTAGCACTTAATAGAACCATATATAACTGGAGGCCATTTTAATAACCGGGTCTTTAGTCGTGGGTCTTTGGGACGACAGGTCAGCACAAGGCTGCAGCCGCCTCAGGGTCCATGGTTCCCGGTCTCAGGCCTCGAGACGGGGGATTGGGGCAGAGTTATAACCGGCTCTGTCCCCGGTCAGAGTCCAACTAAGAAGGCCCAGGAGGGGAGCAGAGGAGAAAGGCTCCACAGGCAAAAGGATCTCAGGGGATGCGGACGGAGCGGAGTCGCCACCTGCATACCTTATTCCGGCTCAGCCAGAGAGACCCTGCTGCAAGAGGGGGTACCGGTCCCCGATTATCTGACTTAGCACTTCATGTCTCTGTCGGAAAAGTCCGGAGGCTTATGTGGATCCCAGGGGGATACGGACGGAGCGGAGTCGCCACCTGTATTCCCTAATCTGAGTTCATCCAGAGGGACCCGGCCTTGCGCCAAGTTCTCACCACTAGTAACCAAGAAAGGCACCCAGTCGGTCCGGGAGCTATACGCTACCCATCAAGGACATCGCAGTACCCGTACGGGACACAGTGGGGGACACGAGGCGGGAGAAGTATAGTAGGAGAGGAACACTTTAGAGCGGGGGTCCTGTCAAGCACCCCTGAACTACCTGGAGTGTGCTGAACCCCACCCTGGTGGCCGCAGCTCGCCGTGTGACAGCAGAGAGAGAAGCTCTGAGCTGAGAAAACACTACCGTGAGTAAAAGACTTGGATGACTTCAACTACTGCCTCTGTCTGTTCTTTCCTCCGCGGCTCTGCACCCGCCAACGCTCTATTCTTCACTCTTCAACTACACTGCCCTGAGGCCCTGCTCCACCTGTGGGGAGCAGCACCAACTAAACTGTCAGAACACCAGCCTCAGAAGACTGCAGCAGCGCTGGTGATTCTCACCAGATACCACGGGTGGCGTCACGAACATTCCCCTTTCCCATACACCTTTTCCCCCCCATTCCCTTGCTTTTAAGAGTGGCCCCAGGGTACAGGCCCGGGAGCCGGCCACCGCGACATCCCAAAAGCCAACAACAAGGCCCGGGCGCCGAGTCGCCCTCCCCCATTAACCCCTGGGCGCGTCACAGATTTCATGAAAAGGTGTGTACTTCTTCATGAATCAGGATTATCGGACTCTAGCACGTTTATGTTTTATATTACGGAAAGATATTGGCACATTTTACTGTACAATTGGAGGTCTTGTATTATTTCTATATTGGTTATGTAACAGTATAGAGGGCCCCAAGAATGATTGTCTCTGGTGGGCCCAAGGTACTCCAGTCCGACACTGCATACAATTAATATTAAAAAAATAATTATAATTAATAAGTTAATACTAATATTGAACAGAATTCATTTCAGCCTATAGGTTCGGCCTCCACAACAGTCACGGTCTCTCATGTGGCCCCTCGGGAAAATTAATCTCCCCCTGCTCTGTTATGTATAGCGCTATGTTATGTATGCTGCTGTACATTTTCCATCTACAGATCTACACCACAGCACCTGTGTGTTACTCACATGACCTATCACACGATCTATGAAAGGGGATCATGTGATACATCGGGTACCTGGGGGCGTCCACACCTTCTAAACTGGCTACTCTTAATCCACCCTTGTCTGCGCACCCCTGCAGAGTGGGACAGGAAGTTTGCTGTCGTGGATGAGTGTGTTTGTTGTGCTCCAGCAGCAGGCACAGTTTCACATGTCCTAAGGCCTCGGCCTCTGCGAGCACCATCAGCAGCACGTCCACTTCCCCGTCCCATACTGCACGCATTGTGCATTTTAAATTAGGTATGCAACTAACAGCAGTCTTAGTATGGACTAGAATAGAATAGATGTAGCACTGATAAGGATTTTTGTTTTATTTAGCAATGCACTATCCCTTCTCCTCCAGCTATCCCTACACTAAACAATACAGCTTACAGTAATATTGAATACAATAGTCAGAGCCCTGATAAGGTTTTAGGTTTCTTTAGCAAGGCCTATAATGCTCACTTTCCCTTCTGCAGCGACACTCCCTGCTCTGTTTCCGGTGTACAGTGTGGCGAGCATCGCGTCACCAGGTCTAATATATACCCAATGACATGATATGGCCAGCCAATCACAGTAATGTCCGTAGCCAACATATCATTACCGTGATTGGCAGGCAATCCCAGCATGTTTAATGGCTGAAAAAAAGCCGTGAAACATGAGGGGCGCGGACTCAAGCAGATACAAGTTAAGTGTATGCCAAAAGGATGTTCTTTTGACCTATAGGGTCCCATGGATGATCTATGTAGTTCACTAGAAAAATATGACTACAAGACTAACTGAAATTGGACAGCAGTTTCTCCCAAGCTGCTAGAATTAGTTATATGCCAAGAAGGTGGGCAAATGAGTTTCTCCCAGTCAACTAAAGATCTCTTGTTACATTTCTCTTTTTTTCCCTATATTACAAAAGCCAGAATGCAAAGTGTGGGAACACTAAAGGAAAGAAAAGCGAACATCATCTGGACCTGATGAATATAAATAAATTCTATTTCAACTCCACAATTTATTAGTCCTTTGTATTTATGGGAATGGTGGGTAAATATTTGATTGGCCTTACAGCCAGGGACATATCTAGGACTAACCAGGTGCCAGGTGAAGCATTTTCCTTGGGTACAACCAGCAGGGGGGCACCATCCGGCAGCCTAATGCAAAGGTGTCTCCCAGGCGGTGACATTTTGCTACCCCTAGGAGTGGGATTTTGCTGTTCCCCGAGCTGGTTGTGACAACACAGAGAACCTCGCCGCTTTCAATTGCAATAATGTCTTTCAGGCACAAGTACATTTGAATCCTTAATTGCTGGTAATTCAGTGCCTGGGTGACATTAGCAGGGTAATCAGATGACATGATTACTTTAGAGGAGGATGGTCGGCAATAAGTAAGTACAAAACTGGAGCCAAAGACACAGAGATGTTTTATTGGGGTGTGGAGATAGGAGAAGACAGTATAGGTGGGAGAAAAGTGAGGGAACAGTATGGGTGGAAAAAAGTGTGAGGCGACAGTATGGGTGGAAAAAAGTGTGAGGTGACAGTATAGGGGAGAAAAATATGAGGGGACAGTATGGTGAGGGGAATTGTGAGGGGACAGTATGTGGGAAAAGTGTGAGGGGTCACAGTATAGAGGCTGGGTAGTGCATGGGAGGAAATATAGAAAGGGGGCAGCATGGCGAGACAGTGTGAGGGTACAGCAAGGAGGGGAAAGTATGCAGAGGGGAGAAGTGTGAGGAGAGAGCACAGTACAGAGACTGGAAATATAGGGGTGACACAGTGTGAAGGGACAGCGTGAAGTGGGGGCCCAGTATGGAAAGGGGGTAACGTGATGGAGGACACTTAAGATGGAGACAATGTGGTGATTATAGTTAAGAAGGGCAGACAATGGCAGTTATAGTTCATAAGGGCAGACAGCATCGAGGTAATATTTTATAGAAGGCAGCAGTGAGAGGGTCATATTTTGTTCGGGGAGCACAGTAAGGAGCAATTATTCAGGGGCAAAGCGTAGGGGAGATATTTTTATTCTCGAGGGTCCTGTTCAGGATGTGTTACAGAAGACCGGAAAAGATGGAAGTCAGCAGAGACGAACTGTGGATGTGAAAAGTCATCATGGCATCTGGACCAGATGGAGAAGAAATGAAAGAGAACGACTCCAATCAGAAAAGATGTAATCTATAAGGTACCTGGATGTAAATGTTTATTTGTGATACTGCCTGCGTCTAATCAGTACTGGGATTCCTGTATGGCTGTTAACAATAACTCCCAGTATTTCCTTACCATTGTTAATGACATACTGGGAGTTGTAGGTTCTTATAATTGTATGTGGGGCTGACCTGACATTACAATTGGTTGCTGTACTAAGCATTGATGTATTCGTATATTGATGGTGGTTGTGGTGTATTCATGTACTGATGGGGTTTCTGGTGATGTATTCTTTTACCGAAGGTGGTTGTGATGCTGTATTTCTGGTATAAATGCCCCCCATCCTGGGGTCCTTCCTGGTATATACGTTCCCTGTCCTGGTATATATACTCAAATCCTGGCATATATGTCCCCCATCCTGGCACATATGCCCCCATCCTGGTATATATGTCCCCCATCCTGTGTACCTTCCTGATACATATGTCCGTCATCCTGGTATAATTTCCTCCATCCTGTACCCCTTCATGGTATATATGCCCGCCATCTTGTACCCCTTCATGGTATATATGCCCCCATCCTGGGCCCCCTCTTGGCATATATGTCCCTCATCCTGGTATATATATCTCCTATCCTGAGCCCCTTCTTGGTATATACAGTTAGGTCCATATATATTTGGACAGAGACAACATTTTTCTAATTTTGGTTCTAGACATTACCACAATGAATTTTAAACAAAATAATTCAGATGCAGTTGAAGTTCAGACTTTCAGTTTTCATTTGAGGGTATCCACATTAAAATTGGATGAAGGGTTTAGGAGTTTCAGCTCCTTAACATGTGCCACCCTGTTTTTAAAGGGACCAAAAGTAATTGGACAATTGACTCCAAGGCTATTCATGGACAGGTGTGGGCAATCCCTTCGTTATGTCATTCTCAATTAAGCAGATAAAAGGCCTGGAGTTGATTTGAGGTGTGGTGCTTGCATTTGGAAGGTTTTGCTGGGAAGTAAACATGCGGTCAAAGGAGCTCTCCATGCAGGTTAAACAAGCCATCCTTAAGCTGCAAAAACAGAAAAAACCCATCCGAGAAATTGCTACAATATTAGGAGTGGCAAAATCTACAGTTTGGTACATCCTGAGAAAGAAAGAAAGCACTGGTGAACTCATCAATGCAAAAAGACCTGGGCGCCCACGGAAGACAACAGTGGTGGATGATCGCAGAATAATCTCCATGGTGAAGAGAAACCCCTTCACAACAGCCAACCAAGTGAACAACACTCTCCAGGAGGTAGGCGTATCAATATCCAAATCTACCATAAAGAGAAGACTGCATGAAAGTAAATACAGAGGGTTCACTGCACGGTGCAAGCCACTCATAAGCATCAAGAATAAAAAGGCTAGACTGGACTTTGCTAAAAAACATCTAAAAAAGCCAGCACAGTTCTGGAAGAACATTCTTTGGACAGATAAAACCAAGATCAACCTCTACCAGAATGATGGAAAGAGAAAAGTATGGTGAAGGCGTGGTACAGCTCATGATCCAAAGCATACCACATCATCTGTAAAACACGGCGGAGGCAGTGTGATGGCTTGGGCATGCATGGCTGCCAGTGGCACTGGGTCACTAGTGTTTATTGATGATGTGACACAGGACAGAAGCAGCCGAATGAATTCTGATGTATTCAGGGCCATACTGTGTGCTCAGATCCAGCCAAATGCAGCCAAACTGATTGGTTGTCGTTTCATACTACAGATGGACAATGACCCAAAACATAAAGCCAAAGCAACCCAGGAGTTTATTAAAGCAAAGAAGTGGAATATTCTTGAATGGCCAAGTCAGTCACCTGATCTCAACCCAATTGAGCATGAATTTCACTTGTTAAAGACTAAACTTCAGACAGAAAGGCCCACAAACAAACCACCGCAGTGAAGGCCTGGCAGAGCATCAAAAAGGAGGAAACACAGCGTCTGGTGATGTCCATGAGTTCAAGACTTCAGGCAGTCATTGCCAACAAAGGGTTTTCAACCAAGTACTAGAAATGACCATTTTATTTACAATTATTTAATCTGTCCAATTACTTTTGGTCCCTTTAAAAACAGGGTGGCACATGTTAAGGAGCTGAAACTCCTGAACCCTTCATCCAATTTTAATGTGGATACCCTCAAATGAAAGCTGAAAGTCTGAACTTCAACTGCATCTGAATTGTTTTGTTTAAAATTCATTGTGGTAATGTCTAGAACCAAAATTAGAAAAATGTTGTCTCTGTCCAAATATATATGGACCTAACTGTATGTCACCCATCATGGGATATATGTTTCCATCCTGGGCCTTTTCCTGGTATATATGTTCTGATAATGTTTATAGATTAACTGCATATGAATTGGGAAAAGAATGGTTAGAATTGAAACCAATGTTAGAATGTAAATAATTTTCCTGAATATCAGGCTCAGGTAGGGTTAAAGGGATTATTTTCTTTGCACAATCCCTACTTGTTAGGTCAGGTTCAGGCACAAGGGAGTATGAAAAATCAGGCCAGTCACAAATTGCAGAAACAGATCAGAAATTATTTACCATCCATCCGTATATCATGTGTTTTTCATTGATCTATTAGAATTATTAAGATAGGAAGCAGTATTTGACCTTTCATTTCAATGTTCCTATAAAAAATTGATGATATAAGCACGCACAAAACAGACATACGGATGGCAAATGGATTAAAGAATAAAAAAGTACATCAGGATGCTATATGGATATTAAAAATGGACATATGGAATATGATACGGATGGAAAAAAAAGCAGTTTTTTTTCAGGACTTAAAAAGGCTGATTTTAAATACATATGTCTGAACCCAATCTAAGGCCACATTACACATCTGTGTTTAAACACGTGCGTGAAAAAATGGTACCAGTGTCATCAGTGCTGTTCATCAGTGTGTCATCCGTCTGTCGGTTTTTACCATCAGTGTTTCATCCGTCTGTCGGTTTTTACCATCAGTGTGTCATCCGTCTGTCGGTTTTTACCATCAGTGTTTCATCCGTCTGTCGGTTTTTCCCTTCAGTGTGTCATCCGTCTGTCGGTTTTTACCATCAGTGTGTCATCCGTCTGTCGGTTTTTACCATCAGTGTGTCATCCGTCTGTCGGTTTTTACCATCAGTGTTTCATCCGTCTGTCGGTTTTTACCATCAGTGTGTCATCCGTCTGTCGGTTTTTACCATCAGTGTGTCATCCGTCTGTCGGTTTTTACCATCAGTGTGTCATCCGTCTGTCGGTTTTTACCATCAGTGTGTCATCCGTCTGTCGGTTTTTACCATCAGTGTGTCATCCGTCTGTCGGTTTTTACCATCAGTGTTTCATCCGTCTGTCGGTTTTTACCATCAGTTAAGCGCGGGCTCCAGCCCTGAGCCCGCACTGAGCCAGGCACACGTCAGCTGATTTATACAGCCAGAATTACTTTTTTTTTTTAGTCGCCGCAACATTGCAATAAAATGCAATAACGGGCGATCAAAACATCAGATCTACCCCAAAATAGTATCAATAAAAACGTCAGCTTGGTGCACAAAAAATAAGCCCTCACCCGACCCCAGATCCTGAAAATGAAGATGCTATGGGTCTCGGAAAATGGCGCCATTTTTTATTTTTTTTTTTAGCAAACTTTGGATTTTTTTTCACCACTTAAATAAAAAAGAACCTGTACATAAATGGTGTCTACGAACTCGTAATGACCTGGAGAATAAGAATGGCAGGTCAGTTTTAGCATTTAGTGAATGTGGTAAAAAAAAATAAAAAAAACAACTGTGGAATTGCACTTTTTTGCAATTTCCCCACACTTGGAATTTTTTTTCCCGTTTCCAGTACACGATATGGTAAAACCAGTGATGTTGTTCAAAAGTACAACTCGTCTCGCAAAAAATACGCACTCACATGGCCATATTGACTGAAAAATAAAACATTTATGGCTCTGGGAACAAGGAGAGCAAAAAACAAAAAAGCAAAAACTGAAAATGCTCTGGTCATGAAGGGGTTAAAATATACCTTGTTTATGGGAAAACCCCTTTATTAGCATCCTGAAGCCACACTGGCCACACTGATAGCCCAACTGCTGGGAGGAAATGAACTTCAGGGGTGTGGTTTCAGCCGTAGCTCACTATGTACTGAGCAGTGATTGAAGCCGCGCCGGAAGCATCTACAGTATATGACTGAAAGCTGGAGGCTACAGGGAGGAATAAAGATTATTTCCTCCTGGCATTAGGGTTTTAAGCTGCACAGCTATAGAACACTATTCACCTGCTGATTAACTCCATATCTGCAGGTTAATAGCTTTTTGTGACGTGACAGGTTCCCTTTAAACTCGATGTATAAATACAGATATGGATGAAAATACATATGGATGTAAAACCGGACAGACGGATGGCACACAGATGACAATAAAAATAAAAGTTGACTGTTTTTTCTGGATAAAAATCTGCTTTAGGGCATGTTGAGATGAACATATAAAATATCTGTGTGCTGTTTATATGTAACATTGATAGCATACGGACGTCCAATGGAGGTCAACGTGATAATTCACATGCATTTTTACACACGGAGCAATGGTCTGCAGGTAAAAAAAATCACAGCATGAACTACTTTGATCCATATACTGGATCAAACACGCCTATTATAAGTTAATAGGTGTGCAAAAAATGGTTCTCAAACAGGATAACATCTGTATGTCATGAAAACTCTATTGGTCATTTATTATTTATTACATTTTTCATGTTAAAATACAATGCCATGTAGACGTAAAAGACAGACACAGAGATGGCACACAGATATTAAAAACGGACATATACATACAATATGGTTTTGAAAAACAACAATATGGAACACAATACGGATGTAAAGATATGAGCTTTTCAAGACGAAAAACTGACAATTTTGCATACGCTTGTCTAAACCCGGTCTTACAAATATATGAGAGCAGTAGTGAGCCCAACTGGCAGTTAAAGGGGTATTCCCATCTCCAAGATCCTATCTCAATATTTAGTAGGTGTAATAATAATATATGATATGTGAGTAATGTGTGCTGCATGTGTCTGACATGTGAGTAGTGTGTGCTGCATGTGTCTGATATGTGAGTAATGTGTGCTGCATGTGTCTGAAATGTGAGTAATGTGTGCTGCATGTGTCTGACATGTGAGTAGTGTGTGCTGCATGTGTCTGACATGTGAGTAGTGTGTGCTGCATGTGTCTGATATGTGAGTAATGTGTGCTGCATGTGTCTGATATGTGAGTAATGTGTGCTGCATGTGTCTGAAATGTGAGTAATGTGTGCTGCATGTGTCTGACATGTGAGTAATGTGTGCTGCATGTGTCTGATATGTGAGTAATGTGTGCTGCATGTGTCTGATATGTGAGTAATGTGTGCTGCATGTGTCTGAAATGTGAGTAATGTGTGCTGCATGTGTCTGACATGTGAGTAGTGTGTGCTGCATGTGTCTGACATGTGAGTAGTGTGTGCTGCATGTGTCTGACATGTGAGTTATGTGTGCTGCGTGTGTCTGATATGTGAGTAGTGTGTGCTGCGTGTGTCTGATATGTGAGTAGTGTGTGCTGCGTGTGTCTGATATGTGAGTAGTGTGTGCTGTGTGTGTCGGATATGTGAGGAGTGTGTGCTGCATGTGTCTGATATGTGAGTAATGTGTGCTGCATGTGTCTGATATGTGAGTAGTGTGTGCTGTATGTGTCTGATATGTGAGTAGTGTGTGCTGCATGTGTCTGATATGTGAGTAGTGTGTGCTGCATGTGTCTGATATGTGAGTAGTGTGTGCTGCATGTGTCTGATATGTGAGTAGTGTGTGCTGCATGTGTCTGATATGTGAGTAATGTGTGCTGCATGTGTCTGATATGTGTGTAGTGTGTGCTGCACGTGTTGGATATGTGAATAATGTGTGCTGCATAATGCTGCATGTGTCTGATATGTGAGTAGTGTGTGCTGCATATATCTGATATGTGAGTAGTGTGTGCTGCATGTGTCTGATATGTGAGTAGTGTGTGCTGCATGTGTCTGATATGTGAGTAGTGTGTGCTGCATGTGTCTTATATGTGAGTAATGTGTGCTGCATGTGTCTGATATGTGAGTAGTGTGTGCTGCATGTGTCTGATATGTGAGTGGTGTGTGCTGCATGTGTCTGATATGTGAGTGGTGTGTGCTGCATGTGTCTAATATGTGAGTAATGTGTGCTGCACGTGTCAGATATGTTAGTGGTATGCGTGAGTTGGTAAACATATAAGACTACCTCCAATTTCTTGTTGGCACAGATCAAACCATATGCCATGATTGACATGTGTGATCCTGAAATCGTAAAGCAGTGTTATAAACCTAAAATACTCAGGTAAACCAACCTTATTGTAAAAAAAGCCAATTTGGCAATATGGGAACCATTATGTTGTTCTAAGGGAGCACTTTCAGCGGAAGGTTGGCTGCTCTTTAAAGGCCTTCCACTGACAAGCTTTGCATAATCCACTTCATCTAAGACCTCTTTCAGACGTCAGTGTTTCGAGTACGTATGGTGTCCTTTTCCACACGTACTGGAGACACTCACACACGTAGACCCATTCAAATGACATGTCCGTTTTTTTCTCGCAGCACGGGCTGCAAAACGTCCCGCACACATGCACAGTGATGACACACGGATGACATCCGGGTGTCATCAGTGTTACACGTACCGGCGACTGGGAATCAGTGTACAGTTAGCGCTGTTCCCAAACACTGGGTGCTTAACGCTGCCCTCATCATTGTCCCCTGCTTGTCATTCTCCCTGGCTCCTCTGCGTGAACAGTCAGATGGATTACAGTGGGGGACATCTTCGGACAGGTGAGTATATAACTGTATATATAGTACAATGCAAAGATTTCACTTCTTACATTACATGAGTGATATCTATTGTAAATTCCACAATAGCTCAGAAACCAGCGAATCGTTCCACACAGTATACTGGCCCCCATAAAATGCTCCATACAGGATACTGGTCCCCATATAATGCTCCATACAGGATACTGGCCCCCATATAACTCTCCATACAGAATACTGGCCCCCATATAACGCTCCATACAGAATACTGGCTCCCATATAACGCTCCATACAGGATACTGGCCCCCATATAATTCTCCATACAGAATATTGGCCCCCATATAATGCTCCATGCAGGATACTGGCCCCCATATAACGCTTCATGCAGGATACTGGCCCCAATAACGCTCCATGCAGAATTCTGGCCCCCATATAATGCTCCATGCAGGCTGTTCCCCCCACATAATGCCTCATGCAGGCTGTTCCCCCCACATAATGCCCCACGCAGGCTGTTCCCCCCACATAATGCCCCATGCAGGCTGTTCCCCCCACATAATGCCCCATGCAGGCTGTCACCCCCCCATATAAAGCCCCATGCAGGATGACACACACCCCACCTTCCTTATAATGCCCCATGCAGGATGTCACACACACCCCTCCCTTATAATGCCCCATGCAGGATGTCACCCCCCTTATAATGCCCCATGCAGGATGTCACAACCCCCCCCTTATAATGCCCCATACAGGATGTCACCCCCCCCCTTATACTGCCCCATGCAGGATGTCACACAACCACCCCACATAATGCCCCATGCAGGATGTCAAACACCCCCACCTCACCCCCTCCCTTATACTGCCACAGGCCTCCATACAATAAAAAAAAAATCAAATACTCACCACACGTTTCACCTGCTGCGGCTGCTCCGGACTCCAGCATCGCCGGCCTTATCCCGCTCTGCGCTGTGAGGGCTCAGGAGAGAGCGCGGTGTAAAGACGTCATCGCGTCCTCTGACCTGAGACGTCACAGTGCAGCAGCCGCGGAGGATGCAGGAGCTGCTGCGGAGGCACGGAGAGGGGTAAGTATTGTGCCGGGTGCCGGGGCCCTGAGCAAGCGGGGGGAGCGGGCGCTGACACCGCTCTCCTCCGCTCACGGGTCCCATAGCGCGTGGGGTGCCCGACGGTGAGGGGTCCCCCCGCCTGCTCAGGGCCCCGCAATGTCCGAGTGTGCCGGGTGCTGACGCCGGCCCTGAGTGGCGCCCCCGAGGAGCGGGGGCTCTCCCTGCTAGCCCTGTATGGCCCTGTTACTAGATAGGAAAAACAGTCAATGTCACATATGCCAAGTGCAGTTGGAGAGAATGTTATAGGTGCAAGAGATGCTTGGGATGTAGGTGCAATCCCTAGTAGATATACAGTACAGACCAAAAGTTTGGACACACCTTCTCATTTAAAGATTTTTCCATATTTTCATGACTATGAAAATTGTACATTCACACTGAAGGCATCAAAACTATGAATTAACACATGTGGAATTATATACTTAACAAAAAAGTGTGAAACAACTGAAAATATGTCTTATATTCTAGGTTCTTCAAAGTAGCCACCATTGCTTTGATGACTGCTTTGCACACTCTTGGCATTCTCTTGATGAGCTTCAAGAGGTAGTCACCGGAAATGGTTTTCACTTCACAGGTGTGCCCTGTCAGGTTTAATAAGTGGGATTTCTTGCCTTATAAATGGGGTTGGGACCATCAGTTGTGTTGTGCAGAAGTCAGGTGGATACACAGCTGATAGTCCTACTGAATAGACTGTTAGAATTTGTATTATGGCAAGAAAAAAGCAGCTAAGTAAAGAAAAACGAGTGGCCATCATTACTTTAAGAAATGAAGGTCAGTCAGTGTGAAAAATTGGGAAAACTTTGAAAGTGTCCCCAAGTGCAGTTCCAAAAACCATCAAGCGCTACAAAGAAACTGGCTCACATGAAAATACAGAAAAATCTTTAAATGAGAAGGTGTGTCCAAACTTTTGGTCTGTACTGTATATATACAAGTGTCTGCTTGCACTAAGATGATGGTATCTTCGTTATCTGCAAGTTGGTGGTAAATGAGTAGCAGACCAAGAGATTAGGTGTCACTCTGTCACAACAAAATGTGTTTAATTTGCCTTCATATAGAAATATGGGTACACCCTAATGTAGTGGGATAATGTGCCTTCCATAACCCTTACACTGCCCCTGGCTGCCAGTGGAGGTTGGCACCCTTATAATGCGCAGTGGCGCCCCCACTCATCGGCGGATATACCTGCAGGCCCTATCTGACCCTATCTAGGGTAATGGTGGGTAGGTAAGTAGTATAACTGGGGCTATGATGGAAAAAGGTATTCAAAATAGACAATGTAAGGCAGATGATTTCTTTCATATAAGAATAGAAGGGACTATGTTATATGCAGTACCCAATGTACATAGACAGCATAATACAATAGACCATGAATCACAGCTGACTATACTAGGCAAAAAATAAAACGTGCACAAATAGCAGAAGATTCAGTCAAAAATGCTAGCGTGTCAAACACCTCCAATCCAGTTTGCATATCATAGCCATATAACCTGTTATATAACTCCACGCGTTTCTCCTCTCTATGAGGTTCATCAGTAGATGTATCTCCTGGTCTGAGACCATTTATTGGAGCATTGTGAATGCCTCTGACTAGCTAAGTGATCTATCTGTTTTTTCTAATATTTACCTGTTACATCTACTCCTGATATATAACTCAACGCGTTTCTCCTCTCTATGAGGTTCATCAGGAGTAGATGTAACAGGTAAATATTAGAAAAAACAGAGAGAGATCACTTAGCTAGTCTCAGACCAGGAGTTACATCTACTCCTGATGAACCTCATAGAGACTATGTGCACCTATTCTCTTGGTGGTGGTTCCATTCAGAGGTGTGTCTCTAGTCACCGTCATTTTTCCGCTCATTTATGCTCTTTGTGGCAAGATGACTCGCTCGGCCGCTTCCGGAAGTAGACTCAGAAACCCGGGTTTTCTCTGCAGGCTTTATTAAACATCATAAAGCTCTGCACCCCAGCAAAATAAGCATGGCCTTACTGGCAAAACAACAGACAAAAGAATAAACGATAGCAGAGTCCATATGAGTATGGGATTCACCCACACAGGTTGTAGTCCTGAGCTGAACTCTCCCCGTCTGGAGAGCTTGCCTCTCCAAACCACACCAGAGAAAAAAAAACAGGACTGAACATTTAAACCATGCTCAGCCACACCCTGAGGTGGAGATATGGGGAATGACTTCCCTCCCATCTCTATGACATTCCCATAAAACCACACCCTTTAAAAGAGTTATCCTCCAGCATATAACATGCTGGCAGAAAGTTTATTGGTTTCAGTTGACACATGCTAGCAACCTACGTAACACATACCTCCCCTCATATATCATACCAGTGACTCTGTCACATCTCTTATGTTGGTAGTATGCTAATAGGCGCGGTTCAGTGCCTCCTCTATCACCACAGTTGTGTCCTTCTGCCTTGATTAGACATTTGATTAGACTCCAGCATTTTTTTTGTATTTTACCACTGGAGTGATGTCAATAATATAAGTTCCCTGCTCCTAGTATTATACTTATCAGCCACCTTCTTCATCAGCTGCTCTGGTCCTCATCTGCAGGTTGTAACCTGATAGACCGACCGCTCCAGTGCTTACTGGGTGAGCCGGAGGTCACTTCTCCATGTACGTCTATGAGAGCCAGAACAAGGCCAGAACGAGACTCCCATAGACATACATTTAGTTGGTGTATCATTTGTCTTTTTGGCCATCATGTGAACCCTGCCTTGTATTTGTGGCTGATTTCATAGTTTTCCAGGGATGTTTAGGTGTGACTGATCACAAATTTTGGTAAAGGACTTAAAAGTTATACTTCTGTCCAAAATGTATGTTACACCAAAATGTGGCACTAGCAATGGATGTGGTACCATGATAGAAAAATAAAAACTAAACATAATATGGCAAAAAAATATGGGTGCCACTAGCAGCAGCATAATCTGCACTTCTGGTAGCAATGGTCCCAGCAGTATTAGTACAAAATGCAGGTCACCGTTGGCTTACTTTGCCTCTTATTCACAGCATGATGATGTACTCTATGACACAGACACCATCAGCTTGAGTCAGTGTTCTGCCCAGTTTACCTCCTCTGCCACCATAATACTTAATGTTCTACATAGCAGAATTTCCATTGTCATTGACAACTGTTTCTGTTCTAACTCTTAGTCCCTTTATCCACTGCACCCTGGGGGCTAAGGAACATGTTACACCAGAACAAATTGTTCCAGTTGATCTATTCGAAGAGATGAATATTCAGCCTTTGTACTTAGAAGACATGGGCTGGAAGAGATGGCGGAACCAATTCTAATGTCAAGCTGTGTTGCTGGCTCTTCAAGCCGTGGTAGTTGGAGTATTACCAGGATAAGATGTGTTACCTGGTTTGCAAAGCTTTCGCTGAGCGGAAGCCGCACAACTGACGAGCAGACCCCTCTACGTTCTGCACAGACCCAACGCTCTTCTGCCTGTGCCAGTGTTAGGTCTACAACAAGTAGCCACGAGAGTAGCAGCAGCAACAGATATAGTAATTTTGACATGATGGACCAGATATTTTATCTGTCATTGAGACAACTTGGGGCACTTCAGCAAACAGAGATGCACCAGCTGAGTGGCCAGATTCAGTTGTACCCTGACTATGTCCCTTCTCAAGCAGATACCCTAAGCTCCGATTCCATTGACTTTTGGGTCAGCAAATTGGACCAGTGGCAAGAGCTGACCCAGTTTGCTATCGGCACTGTGTAATGTTGAGCGTCCAGTGTAATATTAAAGATGGTATTTGGCTCAGCCAGTGGCTTTGTTACATCCAACCGGACCAAGTTAAATGCCATTGGTCAAAATGAATCAGACATGGATTAGTGTCGACTTTGATTCACCCTCAGCTGATGCCAATGAATAAATTGGCCATATTATCTGCCTGCATTACTGTCCATTGCCTGTCTTCTGCTGCCGTCAGTGCAGATGGACACTTTATCCCTGTGGTACTGTTGTTGGGCTGCCGATGCTGGCTGTATAAAGCCAGACATCTCCTTGCCAGCCCCGTCCTAATTCTTTACCATGTGGATTTTGCTGTAGCAACTCACAGAAATTTCAGCCACACATCTCATAGCTGTGTAAGGAGGTGGAGGTGTTGCCCATGCTCCCCCTTGAAGACACGTGTATCGTTATAATGTTTGTGTGTTCAATGATTTTCATTGCTAGCAATGAAGCTGTATTTTGCCCAGGAACATGTAGTTGACAGTTAGAGTTAATGATTGGGACTAGACCAAAGGGGTACGGCTATGAGAGAGTTTCCTGTCAGGAGTTAGACAGGGTGTAGCTTGCAGCTAGAGCAGACCTCTGGTCTGATTGCTCAGCAGAGTTGCATGGCGTGGGTGTCCCTAAAGTAAGAGGGGACCGAGAGGACAGATCGCATGATCCAGTGGAGAGAGAAGTGACCGAAAGTATGGAGTGATCAATTGGAGGGGGGTCTTAGGAGAGGACAACTGGCAGTGTTGTCCAGAATTTATAACTCCAAGAGGTAAACCCGCCTAGATAGCACAGAGTACATAAGACCAAAAGAGTGCCCCAGACAGGAGTTCCAAAGCATCATAGACAGAACAGATAAGTAACGGCCATAGTTGTAAAGTAGCTCCCTAAGGGGAAAATGGTTGAGCCTAGGACTCTTAAAAACTGGACTGTAGTACTGAGCTAAGCTGTGGTGAAGTAAAGAGAAACGGTGAAGATAGTGAACAAGAGAGTGTAGAGGAAGGAATGTGTCTGTGTAAAATGCTCTGTGTATGGAAAGAAACGTTCATCAAGATATGTGCCCGCTATCTTCTGTCTATAATCCCTTCCCAGTTATTGTTGAGTAAAAAGTTTAATGACCTCATTGAACTGTCCAAATGATGTTCAATTTGCCTTTTTTTGTGTTCTTCCAATACACATAAAGGAAATAAACATGTGTATAACAAATCATGTGTAATTGCAATAATTTTCAGGGAGAAATACTTCATTTTCTGGAACAATTTCAAGGGTGCCAACACTTTTGGCCCCATGACTGTATATGCAGCATTCTAGAATGCTGTAACAAAGGGCTTACAGATGAAGGATGTACTTTATATGGGGAAAACCTGGTGACAGGTTACCTTTAAATAGGAAGGAGAAAGATGTAGAATTTTGTAGTATTCTCAGGTCATGTTTTCGAAAGCTGTAGGAGCGGTAGGAAATATTGAAAGTTAGAGCTGCCAACTGTTTAGAAGCGAAATATTTTTGTAGCAAAATTAGAAATCTGCATTATTATGTGAAATAAAGATTCTATAGCAGACAGCGGACAATTGGAGCAATTACACTAGATTATAAACTAATGGATCACAACATATAGACTATAGACTAGTGTTTAATGAAAAAAAAATGTCCTGTATAGTATAGCCACCTAAAATGGCCACTAGAGGGAGTGTAGACTCAACTCAATAACTTTGTACATGGTAAGCGCCTATGTTTCTTCAAGTACTAGCTGTAGCCATCCAAAATACTGGGTTGTCAAACAAACAATATTCATAGAAAATCCAGAAATCCTTGAAAATATAGCTTTCTCCTCTTCTGTATAGCAACCCCTAACTTCTGCATGGACTCTACTATTAACCCTTAGAGTATGTCCATACAGGACTTATCTACTAGGTGGATTTTATTTCAGAAATGCTGCAGATTTCTCTGGTGCATTGCAAAACTGAAATCCCTCTGCATAAAATGACAAACTGTGGATGTCAAATCAACAGCATCAGGCTATTTAGCGAGTGGATTTTCTCCATAGCACAAGGTACACTTTGGTAAAATCTTATCCACATCTGACCCATGTGTGCACACGTCACTAGCTTCCTATTCAGTCCACAGAGCATAGTAAAAAGGAGAACAGTCATTGGAGTAGAGGCCAGCCGGGAAATAATTACATGAAGGGTAGACAATATAAGTTTATGTAACCACTGTTGACATGCTCCTTTTATCCTGTTCACTGTGCTGGGTAATTCTATATACGATCCTAAGGGTTAAAGGTGGAGATAAGGGTATGTGCCCACGTAGCGTTTTTGAAGCATATATGCTGCGGAATTTCCGCAGCGTAAACGCTTGTGAAACGCTATTTAATCCGCCCCCCATGGTCCCCAAGGGGATTCCTCAAGTTTAATGCCCATGCTGCGTTTTTTTCCGCAGCGTTTATGATGCGGGGAAGAATCCGCAGCATGTCAATTAATTTTGCATTTCCGCAAGCGGAATTGCCTTTGCAATGCAAGAAAGAACGCAAGGCAATTCCGCATGTGGAAATCGCGGGATAAACGCACGATAAACGCGTGTGGAATTCCGCATGCGTTTATCCGGGAGAGGACATGCAGAAATGAAGCAGAAAATTTCTGCTTCATTTCCGCAGCGTGGGCACATAGCCTTAGCGAATCAATTTGATGTGAATTGATGTTAAAGGGGGCAATACACGGTATTAAGAACTGGGGTATGTGAACTTTTGATCAGGGTCATTTGGATGTTTTTGGTTGTCATTAAGATTTAAAAAGAGAAAACACTGTAGATTGATAATAAATGGCTTCACCCAACCAATAACTATGAGTGGAGAAAACGTTTTTTTGTTATCATTCATATTCTCTGAAACAAGGCCAAGAAAGGAAAAATTCTGCCGGGGTATGTAAACTTTTGAGCAGATCTGTACGTATAAAGCCTTAAAACAGTGAATAAACTAATAAACTGTACAGATAGTACATCAGAGCACAGCATTGGAGAAAGGTTACCATCTGTCCATCCATAACCATAAGGCCCCCTTCACATGTCCATTTAAAACCGGTACCGGAAAAAAAGTACCGGTGTCATCAGTGTTTGGATTAGTGTGCCATCAGTGTTTTTCCGGTATGGCAAAAGAAAAATAAATTACAAAGCTTGTCCTATACTTTGCAATGTTAAACATGCATAGCACATGGTTGGCACATACATGAAACACGGATGCCATCCGTGTGCTGTACGTATGTAGTGCAAAACAGTAGCTGTGGGCGAGGCACTCGTATCCTCCTTTTAAGCCCCGACATGCTACATGAAAGAGTGGGTCCTGGCTGGGTGTTGATGATGGTGCTGTGAGGGCCTTGTGCCCATGCCGGCCGTCTGTAGCCTATGGTGTTGGTTGGCCAGTTCCATATGTTCCACAGTTCAATAAAGGAGACTCCCGTTCTAAAACACAGTCTTTACTGAACAGTAACTTGGTAAGGGCAATGTACAAGGGATAGCAGGTACAAAGTCTTGTCGACGTTTCTTTTACAGTGAAAAGCATTTTCACTCACACAGTATCCTTCCTCTGTAGTCTACTCCAGGGCCAGTGAAGCACACTGTTTCGCCCTACTTCATCACAGCCTAGCTTGTCACTACAGTCCTGATCAGCAAGTCACCTACTCGCTCAGCGGTTCCGTGTCCTATTTCTTCCACTACTGGAGCCCTGTATCTACCGCTCTGGACCTCCCACTAGTCCCACGAACTCAGTCTTGTTTAGGTCCGTTACCTTCAGAGTTTTGCAAGCTCAGGGTTCTTTGTGACTCGTTAGCCTATCCAAGCACCCCTTTACCCCTTAGTCTCCTTTTCACCCCAATGGCAGCACTGCACGCATAACACCTCCTACTTCTACTTGAACTCGACCATATCTATCTACAGGAAGCAGTCTGTTTCCCTGACACTAATTCCCTCCCACTATGGGCTAGTCCCAAACATTAACTCTATCTTACCCTATGGGTTTTTTTTTTTTTGTGTTTTCAATTTCACTTTACTGCCCCTCCCCTCACATTGACTGCATGAGAAGAAAGCTAAAGAAATGTTAGTAATCACACTCATCTCTGGTCTGCTCCCCTGTAATTGCACACATTTCCACAGTGAGACAAGTGAGAAGGTTAGACTGTCTGTCATTACATGTCCAAACTAAGAAACCTGTTCTAAGCTATGGTGGGAGGGAGTGTTCTTTTCCCCCTGTATGTTGCTACCTGCTTATGATTGGTTAACGTAATACAGGTGAACAAGTACATGCCTGGAGAGACAAATCTCCTGTAATGCCCAGCTGAGCAATAACATAAATTCTAACCAAAACTTTATAAGCTAATATCTCTGCAATGGAAAGGAGAAATTAAAGAATGAAAACTGTGTTTTATTCAGCTCTACAGCCACCATTTCATGATGTGGTCAGTTTAACATGCTCACACTAGTGAAAGATTCTCTTTAGGTTTGTTTGTCACTCTACCTTCACTTCTGCGTGAAGAGGTGAGCAGGGCAGATGACATTACATCTACTGATATCTTCCTGACCACATTTGCAATCAGCAGGTATCATGTGCCTGTCCCATTCATTAGAAAAGGACTGATGCACGATACCTGCTGCCATGACCTACTTCTCAATTCAGAATTGAGTGGCTTGGGACAAACTCTCTAATTATGTTCCCATTCCCCATCATTACTGGCACATACATTCCATAAATTGCTAGAGGAAGTGTCTTGCTGCAACAGTGTAATCCCAGAATGCTTCCCTCTTCCCTTGGCCCTGCCTTCTGACTTGGCAAGTTTCCCCAGCATTCTAAACCTCCATGCTTCTACCTCGACTCCATCTGTCTCAGTGAGTGACAACACAGTGAGCAGCAAATTTCTCTCTATACAGTCAATTGCTTGCAGGGCTGCCATGCAAACAATATTGCCAAGGTGTTGTGAAGGATTAGGGATTTCTATTTAGTTTGGCTTTAAGACCTTCTGGTCAAAATTTTAGATCTATCACCAGTGGTGTACTGCCAATGCTGATACATTGAAAACAGTGATGGGAGAGGGAGCCGTCAGCTGACACTCCCTTTCCCATCAATCCCCCTCTGCGTCTGAGCTCTGTGATGTCTCAGTGAGCCATCAGCTGACACTCCCTTTCCCATCAATCCCCCTCTGCGTCTGAGCTCTGTGATGTCTCTGTGAGCCATCAGCTGACACTCCCTCTCCCATCAATCCCCCTCTGCGTCTGAGCTCTGTGATGTCTCAGTGCAGAGGGAGTGATGACGTCACTACAGCGCGCCCTCTGTGCAGAGCAGTGCAAAGGGGTCAGAAGACGTGCTGCAGAGACCAGAACAGCGGGGGAACAGGGAGAGGTAAGTATTTTTTTATTTATTTTTAACGTCTGTAAATGATATATTTTGGGGTCCTCCATTGATAATTGGAGATAGAATAATGGGTCTATATATCCAAATTGTGATATTAAGTGAGGCCTATAATACTGTATGGAGGGCTATATGGGGCCTATAATACTGTATGGAGGACTATAGAGATTGAAGCTTCAGAGACTGGGAGTTCTGTGGATACTGTTTAGGTAAGAATACAAGGAGAGAACAACGGAAAGGACACCATTGTAGGCATTTACTACAGGCCACCTGGGCAAGCTGAAGATATGGATGAACTCTTTATGTATCAAATGACCAAGTTCTCCAAAAAATATGACGTAGTGGTCATGGGAGATTTCAACTATCCAGACATTTGTTGGGAATCTCTCTCAAGTAAAACTAACAGGTCAAGCAAATTCTTATCCTCTATTGCTGACAACTTTATCTTCCAAAAGGTAGGGGAGAAAACAAGGGGATCTGCTACTTTGGATCTAATCCTTATAAACAGGGAGGAAATGGTTGAGGAGGTAAAGGTGGCTGGGACCCTAGGAGGCAGCGATCATGCTATTATAGAATTTTGGATAACTAGAGGAGGAAGACATGTGAAGACTCAAACTTCAAGGTTAGATTTTAGAAAGGCAGATTTTAAGAGACTCAGAAAGAGAATAGGAGGGATCCAATGGCTGGATGTCCTTAAGGACAAAAATGTCCAGGAAGGATGGGAAATTTTTAAAAATGAGATTCTCAAAGCACAATCGTTAACAATCCCGAAAAGTAGGAAGAATGGGAAGCATTTAAGGAAACCAGGATGGATGAACACAGAACTTAAACACATGCTAAAAAGAAAGAAAGAAATGTTTATTAAATGGAAAGAGGGAGGCATATCTAAAGAAGATTATAATGCAGTCTGCAGATCCTGCAGGGCACGTATCAGGTTAGCTAAAGCTGACAATGAATTAAGGCTTGCAAGAGATGTCAAAAGCAATAAAAAAGGATTTTGGGGGTATGTCAAAAGTAAAAGAAAAGTCAAAGATGCTATAGGATTTTTACAGGATGAAAATGGAGAAATGGTAAGAGAGGATGTTGAGAAGGCCGAACTTTTTAATTCCTATTTTGCATCTGTTTTCTCTCAGAAAGAAAATGTAACATCAACTGATCTTCACTGTCCTTTTAAAGGAATAGAAGAATCCAAGTTATCTGTAAACAGAAAGATTGTGAAGGAATATTTAGCTAACATAAATGAGTTCAAGTCTCCAGGTCCAGATGAATTACACCCCAGAGTACTGAAGGAGATCGTAGAAGAAATTTTAGAACCACTCTCCATAATCTTTGAAAATTCTTGGAGAATAGGAGAAGTCCCAGAAGACTGGAGAAGAGCAAATGTTGTTCCTATCTTCAAAAAGGGGAAGAAGGTGGACCCAGGGAACTATAGGCCGGTGAGTCTGACTTCTATACCAGGAAAGATCTTTGAACAAATTATTAAACAACATGTATGTAAGTACCTGGATAAGAATGAAGTGATTAACCAGAGTCAGCATGGGTTTGTCAGCAGAGTCAGCATGGGTTTGTAACTAACAAGTCATGTCAGACTAACTTAATTTCCTTCTATGACAGAATCACTGACTGGGTGGATCAGGGAAATGCTGTAGATATAGTATATCTTGACTTCAGCAAAGCATTTGACAAAGTATCTCACACCATCCTTATTGAAAAAATGACCAAGTATTCAATGGACCAGGCAACTGTTAGGTGGATTCATAACTGGCTTAGTGATCGGACTCAAAGGGTGGTTGTAAATGGCTTCACATCCAGCTGGATGAATGTCTCAAGTGGGGTACCACAGGGCTCTGTCCTGGGACCTGTATTGTTCAACATCTTCATCAATGATTTAGATGAAGGAATTGAGGGTAAACTGATTAAATTTGCTGATGACACAAAGCTAGGAGGGATAGCTAATACTAGAGAAGAGAGAGAGAGGATTCAAAAAGACCTAAATAAACTGGAGCAGTGGGCAGCAACCAACAGAATGGTTTTTAACAGGGAAAAATGCAAAGTACTACATCTGGGCAATAAAAATGAAAAAAGCATATACAGAATGGGAGGAATAGAGCTAAGCAACAGTACATGTGAAAAAGACTTAGGTATACTAATAGATCATAGACTGAACATGAGTCAACAGTGTGATGCAGCAGCAAAAAAGGCAAATACAATTCTGGGATGTATTAACAGAAGCATACAGTCTAGATCACGTGAAGTCATTATCGGTCTTTACTCCTCTTTGGTCAGACCTCATCTGGAATACTGTGTACAGTTTTGGGCACCACATTTTAAAAAAGACATCGACAAACTGGAGCAAGTTCAGAGAAGAGCGACCAGAATGGTGACTGGTCTGCAAACCATGTCCTATGAGGAACGGTTGCAGGATTTGGGAATGTTTAGCTTGCAAAAAAGAAGACTGAGAGGAGACTTAATAGCTGTCTACAAATATGTCAAGGGCTGTCACATTGTAGAAGGATCATCTTTATTCTCATTTTCACAAGGAAAGACTAGAAGCAATGGGATGAAACTAAATGGGAGGAGACACAGATTAGATATTAGAAAAAACTTTTTGATAGTTAGGGTGATTAATGAGTGGAACAGGCTGCCACGAGAGGTGGTGAGTTCCCCTTCAATGGACGTCTTCAAACAGAGGCTGGACAGACATCTGTCTGAGATGATTTAGTGAATCCTGCTTTGAGCAGGGGGTTGGACCAGATGACCCAGGAGGTCCCTTCCAACTCTACCATTCTATGATTCTATATGGGGCCCATAATACTGTATGGAGGCCTATATGGGGCCCATAATACTGTATGGAGGACTATTTGGGGCCCATAAAAATGTATGGAGGACTACATGGGGCCCATAATAATGTATGGAGGACGACATGGGGCCCATAATAATGTAGGGAGAACTATGTGAGGCTCATTATACTGTATAGAGGAATATGTGGGCACATTATATTGTATGGAGGACTATGTGAGGCTCATTATACTGTATGGAGGAATATGTGGGGTGCATTATACTATTTGGAGGGCTATCTGGGGGCCATTATACTATATAGAGGGCTATATGGGGGCCATTATAATATTTGAAGGGCTACGTGGGGGCCATTATACTATTTGAAGGGCTATTTGGAGGGCTATGTGGGGGTCATTATACTATTTGGAGGGTTACGTGGGGGTCATTATACTATTTGGAGGGCTACATGAGTGCCATTATACTATTTGGAGGGCTATGTGGGGGCCATTATACTATATGGAGGACTATGAGGGACCCATTCTACTGTTTGCGGGACTATATGGGGGCATTATACTGTTTTCAGGACTATATGTAGGCCATTATACTGTTTGCAGGACCTTGTGAGGGGCATTATACAGTTTGCAGGACCATGTGGGGGGGGCCTTATACTGTTTGCATTTCTATGTGGTGAGTAATTATAATGTTTGCAGGTCTATGTGGGGAGGCATTATACTGCTTGCAAGGTTATGTCAGGGCAATTAATTATACTGTATGCAAGCAATTATACAGTGTGAAGGTTTATGTGGGATCCATCATACTGTGTAGAGGGCTGTGAGGGAGCCAGTATGCTGTTTGGCTGGTTGGGTGGTGGCCATTACTCTGTTTGGAGGGCTAATGGGGGCTATTATATAGTGTGGTTGGTTGTCTTTGGGCCATCATATTGAGTGGAGGGTTGTGGGGGCTATTATACTGTATGAAGACCCATTATACTGTATGGAGGGCTGTGTGGCTATCACAGATGGGGCATCATACTGTGTTGGAGTCACCATAATTTGGGAAGGGAGGTGGGTACAGTAGGGTAATCATACCGTGTGTGTGGGGGGTACTATGGAAGAATTCATTATGCGAATATCATACTGTGTTTTGGGGGGGGACACTTTAGTTGGTTGCTTATAAATTCAGTTTAATGAGCTATGACAGAGTCTGTCTTTGAACAGTAAATGGAGTTTGTTATCACATAGACCTTTCTGAGTTGCCCATTTGCTATTTGTCTTGTAAGTAAATTAATATGGTTGCTGCTAATCAGTCAGCAAGACGCTGAATTATACAGGTAACAGTGAATATTTGATCCATATGGGGGTTTAAGAACCAGTGAAATGTTAACCCTCTCTTATTACAGATGTTGCTCTGTCTGTGAGATATGACTTAAAGGGGTTTTCCGGTGGAAAAAAAAAATAGTATCTGCAGTAGAGAGGATAACTTATAGGTTCAACTACTGGGACCCGCACCAATTGGCAGAATGGTACACTTTTATTCACAATAGACTGGATGAACAGTACAACTGCTTGACAGTAGCTCCATTCATTCTCTATGGGGCTAGCAAGCATTACCCTCAACTTTTTTCGGCAGCCCCATAAAAAATGAATGGAGCAGTGATCAGGCATCAACACTACTGTTCCATTCTGTTGGAGATAAAAGTGCTCAGTCGAGGGATAAAAATTCCCCATTCTGTCGATTGGTGCGGATCCAAGAGGTCATACTCCAACAGATTAATAAGTTATCAACTATCATGTGGTGAAAAGAGGTTGTCCCATGAAAACAAGTTAAGTTATTTAAGTTATTTTTGCCTGTAATTTTTTTAAACTATATTAATTTCTTTCCACTAAATGCACAAAAATGTAAATATCACTTACAGGGGTTGTCTCAAATTGAGACAGCAACCTTGTAATTCACCCCTTACTAAAAATCCCCTATGTTCTCAAGAACGGTGGAATTCTTAAAGGGAATCTGTCATCAGGTTTTTTTCTACTCCATCTTAGAGTAGCATAGTATAGGGGCAGATACCCTGATTCCAGCGATGCATCACTGATTGGGCTGCTTGCTGTCATTTTGATAAAATCACTACTTTATCTGCTGCAGATTAAGGCTGTGAGCCCACTATGCGTTTTCCAAGCGTTTATGCTGCGGAATTTCCGCAGCATAAACGCTTGGGAAACGCTTGGTAATCCGCCCCCCATGGTCCCCAATGACAAGCCGCAATGTCAATGCCCATGTTGCGGATTTTTCCGCAGCATTTATGCTGCGCTCAAAAATCCACAGCATGTCCATTAATTTTGCGGACACGCAGCGTAATCGCCACCATTGACTTGCACTGAAACGCATAATATCCGTGTCAGTACATTTGTACACACCGATATTATGCGTTTCTATGTGCGGATGGTACCCATGGCTGGAGTAGTGGACTCTCTCATCCAGACCTGGGTACCATAGAAACTGTAAAAAAAGAATTTAATATAAAAAATAAAGATTATACTCACCTTCTGATGTCCACCCGGTGTTTTGTCCGCTCCGTCCGGTGTCTTGCACAGCTTGCGCTGTTGTGAAGGACCTGCCATTGTGACGCCCAGCTGCGCTTGGTATCACAGATCCTAGAAGTGTGCATTGATGGATTCCTCCACAAAAGGCCCTCATAAGCATTCACACACCTCCACCTTCCACCTCAGACCACCAGAGGGAGCCCGTTAGGGATATATAAAGGGAAGGTGGAGCCAGGCAGCCCAGAAAGTGATTCAGCAGTTTCCTGCTCAGACACAGAAGGACTCAGTGCCGTCGAGCCAGAGCCTAGCAGTTCCTGCAGAAAGAGTTCAGTACAGTCTGAAGAGTGATTCCAGACTAGAACTCACAGAGCTCAGGATAGAGAGCTAGGAGCGTGCTGACGCTCTGAGAGCAGCGAAGAAGAGCAGTGTCCCGGCTGCAGTGTGTGTAGCCTAGTGAGGGCCCCGAGCAGGGCCGAAGGCGAGTGGAGAGTGAGTACATAGGGGGCAGAGGAGCTTAACTAGCTCACCCCGAAGAATTTACCGGACACCGGGTCCGAAGCTTACCGGGATCTCTATGACCCAGTAAGGCAGAACCGGAATCCCTGGAGAACTACAAGTCCCAGGATCGCTAAAGTGCTGATACGTAACAGAGCCAGGAGACACACAGGCCCCGTAAGCTGGGAGCGTGTATTCCAAGAAAAGGCCCTACCACAAGGTCAGCCAGCGCAGGACAGAGACAAAGTTAGGCCTAGCTCCAGGCAGGTCAGAAACTTACTACGCAGAGGCAAGAGACAGGAGGCCCTATACCCGCTCACTGGGGAGGATCCTGACATGCACCCTTCACCCTACAGTGCTCCGTGCCTCAATTTCCACCAGTAAAAGGTACTGAAGTGATTATCGTGTCTGTCCCTGTTCTTGCTCTGACCCGGCTGGGTCTCGCCTGTCCTGCATCCCCCCTTTCCGTACGCTGCCCTGAGGCCTAGCTCCACCTGTGGGGAGCTATACCATCGAGCTGCCTTATCACCGGCCTCAGTGGACTGCGCAGCGTTGGTGATTCTCACCAGAAGCCACAGGTGGCGTCACGAACTTAGCATTCCCAACATAGATTTCTTCAGTCTCCTTTTTTGTGCTGCTAAATTGGACTGATCAGAGCAGCTTATGTGTATTTTTTTACCCTACCATTTGCTAATGGTTCGGAAATAATTCTATTGTTTGCACCTTGCACTTTAACTTTTGGTCACTATAGGGTGATATAGGGAAAGCAGAGTGAGCCGTCGGTGAGCGGGGGCGCCATTGCACAGGATATAGGGTGCCAACATCCGCAGCAAGGTAGGGTAAGATAGTGCCATAATCATTTGCACTGATAATGTGGTTTGTTGTTTTTATGGTATCTAATTTTAAGATATATATTAAAGGTTAAATTTAATAAGGTTAAATTTTATTTGCAAGTATAAGATACCAAATCTACTACCCAAAGGTAACAAAAATAACAGAACAAGTGTTGATTGTAATGTTTTAAAATTGCAGGTGATGAAGATGTGTCCAAAGATGGCCCAACTTTTGCTGGACTTTTCTGCAAATCCCAACATTGCAGATCCACTCACCGGAAGGTTTCCTGTTCATGATGCAGCACTTCAAGGATCAGTGGATACTCTTATAATGCTGTTAAAGGGGAAGGCCTATATCCACATTCCAGACAATGAGGGATATCTGCCAATGGACCTGGCCCCTAACCATGTAGTGACTGACCTACAGTCGAGGGGAATTTTATCTGATTCAAAAAATCATATAATGCTGGACACTATGGAGCCCATGATTACTATAAATAATAGAAGAATTGGTTAATTATTTTTTTTTGAGAGAACAAGTTTTTTTCTTTTGAAACATATTTTTATTGACTTTTAAAAAGTTTTTTTTACAATAAAAAATCTAGAACATTGCGAAAACTTTACAAACGTCATGTGACCACAAGTATGCAATATTTATACTCCCAGTTATATTTCGGCTAGATTATATCCTGCCTCGCGCAATACACTTGCATTGAGTGAGGCTGCACCCTTCCATGTAACTGCATGTATGCTTCCGACGCAGCGCGTTGTAAGGATTCACAAGTCTGCAGTCCCATAGAGTGACTGCAGACTTGTAGCCTAAAGCAGGATAAGCCCTTTAAAGGACCCATCAGTAACATTGATTCAGGGGGCCCACTATTAGTCTGCATGCAAATATTACATCACCCTTATTCACAAATTTATCTTGCTTCTATATAAAAGTAGACTGGGTAGTTTGTCAAATGAATGATGAGTTGTTGCTCTTGTCTCTACATAGTGAATCAAGTGAATTGTGCCAACTACTGCGGGGTGTTTTGTAGAGAAAAATTGTAAAATCCATAGAGACATCTCCGGAGAGGGACATATCACCCTCACAATGAACATATGGGATTAATTGTAACTAGGGAAGTGCGAAAGAGCTGATACTTCAACCTTCATTGAAGTAGGACCTTCCTGCTGTGAACAGGTAATTACAAACAAGGGATCTCTGGGAACCAGTCAACAAGGCTAATATTCATTTACTCAGAGGAGAAGTACACTTCCAAGGCAAGAGCTTCCTTTGTTCAAAGGACTTGTCTCAGACACTCTTGAGCCAGTGGTCAATGATGAATATTGGGGATTGCATTGATGCAATATTTATAGAAGATATATTATGGGCTTCGTAGCAAAGAAATGAACATAATGCATTCACTCACATAATTGTTTAACACATCCAACCTAATATCGGCAAGATGGATGATACTATCCATGCCATGTTTCCTTTCTATAGAAAGGTAAAATATTGATAGAAAACATGACTGATATCTCCCGCCTGGGTCGAAGATATCCTGAAAGTTGAGGATCTCATAAACTTCTAAAAGACCCAGCACATACCATAACCAACCCCCCATATGACCTCAACATAGGGAGGTATGTGGGCGTGACCTTGATCTAATAAAAAGCAGAGTTGGGTTTTTGGCTTTTGGTCAGTCCTAGAAGGTACAGCTTGCTGCAGTTCTGTCTGTTTTCCTAAGAAATACCTCCCTCCACTAAACTCTGAGCCATTTCCGTGACATACTGTAGGTTTAGTACTTTTTCCTTTGTTGTTACTTTTATTTCATGTGATTGCATATACCATATTGTTTTGTTCCCATTTTGTATCATCTTGGTATATTTTTTTATAAACACTGCCTACTTTTCAGAATTAAATATATAAAATTTAATAGCTCTGTTCCTCTTGCTCTGTAAACAGCACCCCTGAAGCCATACGTTACCTGTAACGAGTGTCCAATCAGCTTGTATAAATGATTGGTGGGGGTGTGTGTATATATACAGTACAGACCAAAAGTTTGGACACACCTTCTCATTTAAAGATTTTTCTGTATTTTCATGAATATGAAAATTGTACATTCACACTGAAGGCATCAAAACTATGAATTAACACATGTGGAATTATATACTTAACAAAAAGTGTGAAACAACTGAAAATATGTATTATATTCTAGGTTCTTCAAAGTAGCCACCTTTTGCTTTGATGACTGCTTTGCACACTCTTGGCATTCTCTTGATTAGCTTCAAGAGTTAGTCACCAGAAATGGTTTTCACTTCACAAGTGTGCCCTGTCAGGTTTATTAAGTGGGATTTCTTGCCTTATAAATGGGGTTGGGACCATCAGTTGTGTTGTGCAGAAGTCAGGTGAATACACAGCTGATAGTCCTACTGAATAGACTGTTAGAATTTGTATTATGGCAAAAAAAAAGCAGCTAAGTAAACAAAAACGAGTGGCCATCATTACTTTAAGAAATGAAGGTCCGAAAAATTGGGCAAACTTTGAGAGTGTCCCCAAGTGCAATTGCAAAAACCATCAAGCACTACAAAGAAACTGGCTTACATGAGGACCGCCCCAGGAAAGGAAGATCAAGAGTCACCTCTGCTTCTGAGGATAAGTTTATCCGAGTCACCAGCCTCAGAAATCGCAGGTTAACAGCAGCTCAGATTAGAGACCAGGTCAATGACACACAGAGTTCTAGCAGCAGACACATCTCTACAACAACTGTTAAGAGGAGACTTTGTGCAGCAGGCCTTCATGGTAAAATAGCTGCTAGGAAACCACTGCTAAGGACAGGCAACAAGCAGAAGAGACTTGTTTGGGCTAAAGAACACAAGGAATGGATATTACACCAGTGGAAATCTGTGCTTTGGTCTGATGAGTCCAAATTTGACCGTGTCTTTGTGCGACGCAGAAAAGGTGAACGGATGGACTCTACATGCCTGGTTCTCACCGTGAAGCATGGAGGAGGAGGTGTGATGGTGTTGGGGTGCTTTGCTGGTGACACTGTTGGGGATTTATTCAAAATTGAAGGCATACTGAACCAGCATGGGTACCACAGCATCTTGCAGCGGCATGCCATTCCATCCGGTTTGCGTTTAGTTGGACCATCATTTATTTTTTAACAGGACAATGACCTCAAACACACCTCCAGGCTGTGTAAGGACTATTAGACGACAAAGGAGAGTGATGGGGTTCTACGCCAGGTGACCTGGCCTCCACAGTCACCAGACCTGAACCCAATCGAGATGGTTTGGGGTGAGCTGGACCGCAGAGTGAAGGCAAAAGGGCCAACAAGTGCTAAGCATCTCTGGGAACTCCTTCAAGATTGTTGGAAGACCATTTCCGGTGACTACCTCTTGAAGCTCATCAAGAGAATGCCAAGAGTGTGCAAAGCAGTGATCAAAGCAAAAGGTGGCTACTTTGAAGAACATAGAATATAAGACATATTTTCAGTTGTTTCACACTTTTTTGTTAAGTATATAATTCCACATGTGTTAATTCATAGTTTTGATGCCTTCAGTGTGAATGTACAATTTTCATAGTCATGAAAATACAGACAAATCTTCAAATGAGAAGGTGTGTCCAAACTTTTGGTCTGTACTATATATATATATATATATATATATATATTGTAATGCAGCGGCTTGCGGCATTACTGTAATGGTCCAGGGTGTGTTTTGGCTGACCATGTACCTCCCCCTCAGGTGACTGATCACATGACTGTGACATCAGCACAGGTCCTGTGCACACAGAAGGTCTGATCACATGACTGTGACATCAGCACAGGTCCTGTGTGCACTGGAATATATATAAACCCTGGTAGTTTTGAAACAAGGGTGTGAAAGGCGTGAGGCCTGTTCCCCATGTGTGGGACACCGTGAGAGTGTGAGGCCTAGTGAGGCCTAGTGAAGCCTGGTGAAGCCGGAAAGGCAGAGGCTGGATCCTTATGTGTAAGAGATGCCAGTAGCCTTGGAGGGCAAGAGGCTTGGAAGACAAGAGTCCTGGAAGGCAGAGGCTGGATGTTAGGTGTGTAAACATACCAGTAGCCTTTGAAGGTACGAGGTCTGTAGACCACCATCTGGGAAGCCGTAAAGCCACAGCTGTGGCAGAACAAATCTGAAGCAGCTAAAACCCGGCAAAGGTAAAAACACTACTTAATGTGGACATTTATATTGTTATCTTGCTGAAGGCTGTATCTGGAGCCAAGTGGACATATCTGTCACTGGAAAGGCTCTTGGACATTATATGTATAATATGTCGGCGAGCCACTGAGATGGACTCGGTTATAAGCAGTTATGAAGTGTAATAAATAGTGTTGAGCCACCCCCGTAGTGTTCGAGTTCGGTTCGGTTCGTCGAACACCCGTGTGTTCGCCGAACTGTTCGTCGAACTGTTCGTCGAACACCTTCGAACACCGTTAAAACCAATGGCAGGCAAACAAAAACACATAGAAACACATAGAAAACACCTTCAAAGGTGTCCAAAAGCTGACAAACTGCTCAGAAGACACAACTAACACATGGAAAAGTGACAAGTACATATAGTCATGAGAAAAGAAAAGAGGTGGAGGAGTAAAAGGAGGGGGAGACACAGATATAGGCATGTCATGCCCTTCTAAAATCCAAAAAGTGAGAAGCCGACACGTTCAGTCCGCTCCTGCCCGTGCCACCTCCGTGTCGCCGGGTTTGTGCCAGAGCCGCGGTGAACCCTGACGGCCAGCCCCCCTCTCCCAATACTGGTGCCTGTCCGCTGGTGGGTCGAGCGAGCCCCCCTGTGGTGGAGGCAGCTCTAAGCTTTTTAGTTTAAATTGTCTCTCTAATTTGAATGAATACACTTTAAATCCATTTACAAGGATCTATTGGAGGGCAAGTCTCATGCCAGCAGCCGCGTAATTCCAGCTCCAGTAGCGTCCACTAAAGCTGCTGCAGTTAAAAAGCTTTTATAAGGATCGAGCTCGGCTGTCCACCGCAAGGCATCCTACTGCCAGTCCCAGCCCCTATGCCTTGGGGTGCCTCCTGATGCTCTTCACTGAGTATCCCGTGGTCCCGAAGCATTTCCTTTGAAAAAATTAAGTGTCCAAACTACAGGTGGTGTAGCTTGCTTAACAGCCGGGATAATCCGCTGACTAGCAGACACTACTACTAGGCACAAAGTATTTCCTGGGCTAGATGCAGTTAAAAATTTGTAATTAGATACTCTCGTTGGATGCTGAGAAAGCATTCCATAGAGTCTCCTGGCACGCCATATATGATTCTCTTAAAAAGCTTGGGGTAGGGGTCTAGGGGACCCTTTTATAGCCAAAATCACGGCCCTGTATCGCAATACGTCACCTAGGCTGAAGATAAATGGAACTGTAGCACCCTGAGGGCTCGGTTGCTACAGAGGTATTGCACCTCACCCAGAGGTGTGATATCTCACTCTCAGGTAAGGATGGAGTGTGGATCAGGACCCGACACCTGCATGCATTACACCACATTGCCGTGGGGCAGGGCGACCAATATGCCCCTGAGATGGGCACGACAGTCCCTGTCCCTGGCTGGAGTGGGGGGAGGGAACACTGAGGAAGGGGAACCCTGTAGTGCAGGAGCAGGGAGGAAGCAGTTCCTGGGTGCATTGAGAAGGGAGTATAAAAGGTGGGCACCATCTTAGTTCAGTGCAGAGAAGTCTGAGCAGAAGTGGCAGGGAGCAGGGGCTCTGCATGAGCTCTGCTCCGGAGGCGGGCCTAGTAACAGAGGCCCAGGCCTGGAAGAGGGAGAAGGAAGGAAGAGGAGCGGAGAAGGCTCCAGGAACAAGGAACGAAGGGATCCCAGGGGTGCGGACGGGCGAGTCGCCACCGCACGCCCGAATCCACCTGCATGGAGGGGTCAGGCCAAAGGGGGAGACCGGTCCCCGAAACTAGTGGAGGCAGGAAACGACCCTCAGCTAGAAACCGGAGGCTGTGACATTTTATGTGGCGCAGCCCCTCGCTACACCCGCTAGGAGGGCAGCCCATAGGGTCAGGGAAACTGGCGCCAAGTTTACCAAGAGGAGGCCCAAGGCAGCCGGACAGAAGGGTTGGTAAGAAAGGCCAGACAAAGGACACACAAAGGGGGTCCTGTGAAGCGCTCCAAAGTTATCTGGGAGTTGTCTGAGCCCCTCACCTGGTGAGCACAGTACGACGTGGGCAGCCGTTACCTGCAGACGTGGTCTGGATAATAAGAACTGTGAGTAAAGGCCCTGGACTGCATCACTGACTCCGTGTCGTTACTGCTGCTGCCCTGCACCATCACCCCCATCCTCCGCATACACTGCCCTGAGGCTATACTCCTCTGCTGCACCCACAACACCAGCCTCAGCGGTCTGCCCTGCAGTGGCGGTTCACCCTGACCGCAATCCACGGGTGGCGTAGTCGGACATTTAAACATCAAAACCACATAAATAGTTCCGCCACTGGTTTGACCACCCTGAGCCATGGAACCGGGTCGCTGCCACGAAGACTACAACCACCAGCATCCACCAAAAAGGGTCCGGCTCCGGGTGTCCCAAGGCCCAGGGGGTGCATCAGAACATTTTCATCACCTTTCACAATCACCAATGGGACAAGGCAGGGATGTCCTCTGTCCCCTCTCTTATACATCCTAGTGACGGAGCACCTGCTCTCATCAATTCGCCATAACCCCAATATTAGGTGGATTGAGATGGGAGGCACCGAGTACAAGTGCTCTCTATTTGCTGATGATGTACTAGTATATATCACTCAATCACATATATCCATCCATGCTGTTATGGCTGAAATAGATCACTTTGTTACATGGTCAAATTTTAAAATCAATGCAGCGAAGTCTGAGGCCCTCGATGTCTCCCTCCCCAAATCCATATAGGATTCCATCCAGTCCAACTTTCCCTTTGCCTGGCCCTCACAGGGTATCAAATACTTAGGAATTCCTATTCATAGAGACCTCTCCCATCTATGTTATCTTAATTTTGGGCCCTTTATTGAACAACTCCATACAGACCACGGTTGGCAAGTTAGAACTGTAAGATTCACTACGTGAACCACTGGTGTTTTGTGGAAAAGCACATGTACACTGTGTTCCAAATTATTATGCAAAAAGTGTTTAGGAGTGATAAGGGAAGAATTTGTTTGTTTGTCAGTTAAACTCATTGATGGTGATGTGTGTCAGGGCTCTTTATATCACTGTAAGCAATTGCAGACACCTGTGCTAATTAGTTTGGCAGGTGTGTCCAATGAAAGGCAAGACTACTTAAGAAGGCTGTCTCACATTATTAAGCAGCCTACATTTTCTGCCAAAATGGGAAAGAAAAAGGATGTGTCGGCTGCTTAGAAGCAACAAATTGTGGAGTGTTTAGGTCAAGGCATGACTACAATCAACATTGTGCGATGATCAGGATGAAGTGTCTTGGCAATCAAGAAGTATGTAGCTGATTCACAGTACACACGTGTGCGTGCTGATAAGGGCAAATTGAGGACTCTTTCCTACAGGCAATTACGTCAGGTTAAAAGAGCAGCGGCAAAAAAACCTTGTCATAGCAGCAGACAAGTTTTTGAAGCTGCTGGTGCCTCCAACGTCCCCCGAGCAACAAGATGCAGGGTCCTTCAGAGGTTTGCAGCTGTGCATATGCCATCCTGTCGACCTCCTCTATCCACTTCACACAAGCAGAAACGGCTCCAGTGGGCCAAACATTACATGAAGACTGATTTCAAAACTGTTTTGTTCACGGATGAGTGCCGTGCAGCGCTCGATGGTCCAGATGGATGGAGTGGAGGATGGCTGGTTGATGGACACCCCACGCAAACACGGCTACAGCGCCAACAAGGAGGAGGTGGAGTAATGTTTTGGGCTGGAATCATGGGGAGAGAGATTGTCGGCCCCTTTAGGATCCCTGAAGGCGCTAAAGATGAACTCCATAATGTATGTGGATTTTCTCAAACAGCACTTCCTGCCATGGTTCAAGAAGAAGAACCATGTATTTCACAGCAAGATCATTTTTTTGCATGAAAATGCACCATCTCATGCTGCACATAAAACATCTGCATCTCTGGCTGATATGGGCATAAAAGGGGACAAACTTATGGTGTGACCCCCATGCTCCCCTGACCTCTACCCCATTCAGAACCTCTGGAGCATCATCAAAAGGAGTGTCTATGATGGCGGGAGGCAGTTCACATCTAAGCAACAGCTCTGGGAGGGTATTCTGTCCTCATGCAAAACAATTGAAGCAGAAACCATCCAAAACCTGACAAATTCAATGGACGAGAGAGTTCAGAAGCTCCTTTCGAACAAGGGGTCCTATGTGAAAATGTAACATCACCTAGAATAAAGTTTTGAGTAGAAAACTGTTTGATTTCAGTTTCTAATAACCTGCTAATGCTTATAATTTCAAAAATGACCATTTTTTTGGTCTTTATTAAAATGAAAAGGTTGATCGAAAAGTTTGGGGGATCTAAGAGTGTGGCAACCCAGTAGTCATGATTACTTCGAATTCTGACAATATGAGGGTCATGTTGCAGGTAGTGCAGCAAGAAGGCACTTATGTGTCTTGCGCATCTCGGAGCCCCAAAATTATTTTCCGGGCTAGATGCAGCTACAAATTATTATTAATTTTAAATCTGGTGGAGCTTAGTATAGATGGGCTAATAGGATCAGTGCTGCACACTGCTACAAAGCCCAAATTATTTTCCAGTCAAGATACAGATAAACATGATTAGTAATTTGAAAGCTTAAAACGGTTGGTAGGGTGATTTTAACCAATCATCAAGCTTTTACTCTCCCCAGGATGACACAGGGGTAGAAAAGTCGTTTCGGATCCATGATTTGTTCATCTTTATGAACGTGAGTCTGTCTACATTATCAGTGGAGAGCAGCGTGCGCTTATCTGTCAGCACACCACCAGCAGCGCTGAACACACGTTCAGACAGAACGCTGGCTGCGGGGCATGACAAGATCTCCAAGGCGTAAGTGGCTAGCTCCGGCCATTTATCCAGATTGGAAGCCCAAAAAGAGCAAGGGTCCAGTGACACAGTCATGGCTTCAATGTTTACTTGGAGATACTCCTGTACCATTGTCTCTAGGCGTTGACTATGTGTCAGACTTCTTGTCTCCTGTGGCCTTGCAAAGGATGGGCTAAAAAAGTGGTGAAATGATTCCGCAAAATTGATGTTACCAGCAGATACTGTGGTTCTGTTACGGTTTGAGTGCTGAACACTTGACGGTCCCACGGTTGCCAAGTTGGAACTGTGAGATTCACTACGTGCACCACTGGTGTTTTGTGGAAAAGCACATGTAAGATTCTGCAACAGTCTCTGCTGATACTCCTGCATGCGTGCATCCCTTTCTATGGCAGGAATAATTTCTGCAAATTTACTTTTGTACCGGGGATCTAACAGTGTGGCAACCCAGTAGTCAGGATTATTTCTAATTCTCACAATTCGAGGGTCATGTTGCAGGTAGTGCAGCAAGAAGGCACTCATGTGTGTTGCGCATCCAGGAGCACCAAGTCCCTGTTGTGTTGGTGGCGAGGTAACAATCATGCTTCCTTCCTCTGTCCTCTCCCCCCAACCTCGCACAACAGAAATGTGATCAAGGTCTCCCTCATCTGATGAGTCTTCCATCAGTTCGTCCTCCACTTCTTCCTGGGCTCCTGCACCTTCCTCACTAGTTTGGCTGCTACCATGCGCCCTGGTAAAACCATCTCCCCCACCCTCACATGCCTGCCGCCTTGGTGCTGCCGACCGTCTGGACCTTGCAGATGTTAGCCCTTCCGCATACAACTCCTCCTCCTCTACTTCCTCCACCTCCTCTTGTGCCACCACCTGACTCCGAATTCTGTTTAACATGTGCTCCAGCATGTAAATCACCGGAATAGTCATGCTGATAATGGCATCGTCAGCACTAAACATCTTCGTCGCCATTTCAAAACTGTGCAGAAGGGTGCATAGGTCCCTGATCTGAGACCACTCCTCCAGCGTGATTTGCCCCACCTCCGGATCTCGTTGGCCCAGGCTATACGTCAGAACGTATTGCACCAGGGCTTGTCGGTGCTGCCACAGTCGCTGCAACATGTGCAGAGTTGAATTCCACCGGGTAGGCACATCGCATTTTAGCCGGTGAAGTGGCAGGCCCAACGACTTCTGTAGAGATGTAAGTCGCTGAGCTGCGGGATGCGAACGGCGGAAGTGAGCACACAGCGACCGTGTCCTCTGCAGAAGGCCATCTAGTCTGGGATAGTGGGCTAAAAATTGCTGGACAACCAGGTTCAACACGTGAGCCATACAAGGCACGTGTGTGACATTGCCCCGGCGAAGGGCCGCACCCAGGTTTGCAGCATTGTCGCACACGGCCTTCCCTGGTTTCAGGTCCAGTGGAGACAACCATTCATGAAATTGGTTCTCCAGAGCTGACCACAACTCCTCAGCTGTGTGACTCACATTTCCCAGACATTTCAAAGTAAAAACCGCCTGATGACGTTGAGCCCTACTGCCAGCATAGTAAGGAGGTGTGCAGGATCCCTTCTGCGCAGTTAGAAAGCTTGTGGCATGACCAGACAGGCTTTGGGTGCAGGTGGAAGACCGAGACGAGGTTGAGGAGGCAGAAGCAGTGGAGGAACTTTGACATAAAGAGGATTGACGCACAACTCGTGGGGACGGCAAGACTTGGACAGCAGCCCCTTGTCCTGCTGTCACCATAGTTACCCAGTGCCCAGTCAGCGACATGTAACGCCCCTGTCCATGCCTACTCGTCCAAGTGTCTGTGGTGAAATGCACCCTGTCACACACAAAGTTTCTCAAAGAAGCGGTGATGTTGTGTGCGACATGCTGGTGGAGCGCAGGCACACCTTTCTTTGAGAAGTAGTGCCGACTGGGCATCTGGTACTGGGGCACTGCGACGGACATAAGGTCTCGAAAATCCTCTGTGTCCACCAGGCGGAAAGGCAGCATTTCTGTAGCCAAGAGCTTGCAGATGGTGAAATTCAACCTCTTAGCTTTCTCATGGCTAGGAGGAAATGGTCTTTTACTTGTCCACATCTGAGGGACCGAGGGCTGGCTATTGTGCTTAGACGGGGTTGATAAGGGTGTCCCCGGCAAACTGCCGGTCTGTGAGGAAGATGCAGGCGGACATGTTAGGTTGCCTTGATCCAAAGGTGGTGCTATCGATGTCGGACAGCGGTCAACACCAGCTGGTGTTACCACCTCCAAAGAAAATGATGACCTGCCAATCACGCTGGCTGTTGCGGGTAAAGAGGTGGCAGGTCTGCGCCCCAAAACAGGTGTGACTGCTGTCCCCCCAGTCACAGAGGATGAAGAGGCCGCGGATGCACAAGATATGGCAGACGGTGGTTGGCCCGGCTGGCTAGGCCGCATTGTAGCACACTGAGCTTCCCACTGCAACTTATGCTTCATGTCCATGTGCCGGTTCATGCATGAAGTACTCAAACTATGTATTTTTTGGCCTCTACTTAGCTTTTGCTGACAAATGTTACAGATAACACGAGTTGGGTCATCTTTATCGATCTGAAAAAATGCCCAGGCTATGCAAGGCTTAGCACCCATGCGACCTGAAGAGCCACCACGACTTGTGGTGAGAGGCAGAGTTGTGTTTGAGGATGCAGTTGTTGACGTGCTTCCAGTACTACGTCTCTGTCCAGGAAGGCGCAACCTGACCTCGTCGTCACTAGCATCTTCCTCCACCTCCTCTGCTGACCTCATCTCTTGGCTGACTGTGGGTTGACAGTAAGTGGGATCTCCAACCTCATCATCATCACCCTGTGCGTTATCACACCCGTCGTCCTCAGAGCCAACCTGTTCCTGCCCTGACAAAAAACTAAAGTTGTCGCTCCAATCAGGTATTTGAGTCTCATCATCGTCTTCCTCATTGTCTCCACCAACAGGAGTTACAGTTTGGGAATGAGGGTCTACATTATGGTCAGAACCTTCTGCGTCTGGTCCTGGATCCGATTCATAAAGATTCTGGGCATCAGTGCAGATCATTTCCTCGTCTGGATTCACAGAAGCGCTGGAGTCGACCTCTGATTCCCAGGCTATGGTATGAGTAAACAGCTCTGCAGACTCAACCATCTGTTCTACCTCATACTCAGACGGGCAGCTGGAGATTTGGGAGCTGTGAGGAAGCAAGTGCGATTGGGGTGACACCTTTGAGGACTGGAGTATTTGTGATGTTGAAGTTGATGTGGAGGAGAGCCCACTTAAAGGAGCACTTGATATCCGTTGAAGCACCTGCTGTTTTTGTGCCTCATCTGGAATTTGTAGCGATTGGCGTGGCCGTAAGAGAGGGATCTTATCACATTGTCCGCTAAAAGAAGTAGACATTTTAGTTTGGCTGGAAGATGGTCTTTCTTCTGCAGATGTTACTGTTGCTTTAACACCTACCCCACGGACACAACCTTTTTTCCCCTTCCCAACACGCCTATTCCCCTTTCCACCAGCAGCAGGCCTTTTTCCACTCATTTTGGTGGTTAACTAATTCACAACTCTGGAGTTGTTTGCACAAAAAAACAATGGATGGGAACCGAGCAGAGCGGAGTGGCCAAACTGTGGTATTAGGCCAAAACTATTGGCTGGGTTAGATGCAGAAAAAAATTATATTCAATTTGCAACCTGATGGAGGTCAGTATAGATGGACTAATAGAGAAAGTCCCACACACAGCTAGAAGCCCAAATATTTTTTCAGAGGTAGATGCAGAAAAAAAATATATTCAGTTTGCAACCTGATGGAGGTCAGTATAGATGGACTAATAGAGAAAGTCCCACACACTGCTAGAAGGCCAAATATTTTTTCAGAGGTAGATGCAGAAAAAAATTATATTCAGTTTGCAACCTGATGGAGGTCAGTATAGATGGACTAATAGAACAAGTCCCACACACAGCTAGAAGCCCAAATATTTTTTCAGAGGTAGATGCAGATAAAAATTATTTTTAATTTGCAACCTGATGGAGGTCAGTATAGATGGACTAATAGAGAAAGTCCCACACACTGCTAGAAGGCCAAATATTTTTTCAGAGCTAGATGCAGACAAAAAATTATTTTCAGTTTGCAACCTGATGGAGGTCAGTATAGATGGACTAATAGAACAAGTCCCGCACACAGCTAGAAGCCCAAATATTTTTTCAGAGGTAGATGCAGAAAAAAATTATATTCAGTTTGCAACCTGATGGAGGTCTGTATAGATGGATTAATAGAACAAGTCCCACACACAGGTAGAAGCCCAATATTTTTTCAGAGGTAGATGCAGAAACAAATTATATTCAGTTTGCAACCTGATGGAGGTCAGTATAGATGGATTAATAGAGAAAGTCCCACACACTGCTAAAAGGCCAAATATTTTTTCAGAGCTAGATGCAGACAAAAAATTATTTTTAATTTGCAACCTGATGGAGGTCAGTATAGATGGACTAATAGAGAAAGTCCCACACACTGCTAGAAGGCCAAATATTTTTTCAGAGCTGGATGCAGATAAAAATTATTTTTAATTTGCAACCTGATGGAGGTCAGTATAGATGGACTAATAGAGAAAGTCCCACACACTGCTAGAAGGCCAAATATTTTTTCAGAGCTAGATGCAGAAAAAAATTATATTCAGTTTGCAACCTGATGGAGGTCAGTATAGATGGACTAATAGAACAAGTCCCACACACAGCTAGAAGCCCAAATATTTTTTCAGAGGTAGATGCAGATAAAAATTATTTTTAATTTGCAACCTGATGGAGGTCAGTATAGATGGACTAATAGAGAAAGTCCCACACACTGCTAGAAGGCCAAATATTTTTTCAGAGCTAGATGCAGACAAAAAATTATTTTCAGTTTGCAACCTGGTGGAGGTCAGTATAGATGGACTAATAGAACAAGTCCCACACACAGCTAGAAGCCCAAATACTTTTTCAGAGGTAGATGCAGAAAAAAATTATATTTAGTTTGCAACCTGATGGAGGTCTGTATAGATGGATTAATAGAACAAGTCCCACACACAGCTAGAAGCCCAATATTTTTTCAGAGGTAGATGCAGAAAAAAAATATATTCAGTTTGCAACCTGATGGAGGTCAGTATAGATGGACTAATAGAGAAAGTCCCACACACTGCTAGAAGGCCAAATATTTTTTCAGAGCTAGATGCAGACAAAAAATTATTTTTAATTTGCAACCTGATGGAGGTCAGTATAGATGGACTAATAGAGAAAGTCCCACACACAGCTAGAAGCCCAAATATTTTTTCAGAGCTAGATGCAGAAAAAAATTATATTCAGTTTGCAACCTGATGGAGGTCAGTATAGATGGACTAATAGAACAAGTCCCACACACAGCTAGAAGCCCAAATATTTTTTCAGAGGTAGATGCAGATAAAAATTATTTTTAATTTGCAACCTGATGGAGGTCAGTATAGATGGACTAATAGAACAAGTCCCACACACAGCTAGAAGCCCAAATATTTTTTCAGAGGTAGATGCAGAAAAAAATTATATTCAATTTGCAACCTGATGGAGGTCAGTATAGATGGACTAATAGAATGATGCTATGGCCAAAAGATTTTACTTCACTAGGTGCAGTAAAAAAATTGGTATTCTATACACAGGTGGTATATCTTGCAACACAGATAGGCTACTCCACTGACTAACACACTCTGCAATAGGCCAAAAAGGATTAGCTTTGCTAGATTCAGCCAAATGCTGTGAAAAAAACTTGCACAGCACTGGCACAGACCTGCCTGGCAAAAACTGATAGGAACTGATGTAACCTAGTCCTGAAAAGGACTGCAATTACAATTAGTCTTTACTCCCACAATCTATCTATTTAAGAGCACAGACCTGCCTGATAAAAGTCGTAGGAAATGCTGTAACCTAGTCCTTAAAAGGACTGCAATCACAACTATTCCCTACTCCCAAGCTATCTGTAGATTTGTGCGGAAATTGGCTTGAAATTAACAAGGTATAGCGCACACAGCAACAGCGGTGCCGTCTAACACGCAGCTGCAGCAGTGAGAAAATGGTGGCGACGGGGAAAATGGCTTGGTCTTATAGGGCAAGGACATGTGACATACACTGCCAATGACACATGCCCTTGCTTGTGTGAAAAAAGCACTTCGCTCCGTGTGTGCGCTGCTGATAGGCTGACAGATTGCACCTCCCCACTGTAAATGCGGGAAAGAGAAAAAAAATGAAGATCTTCATTATTCCTGCAGAGATCCATCCCCTGCCCCTCCCCCCACCACGCTGTACACTCAAACTGCGTATTAACATTAATTTTCATCATTACTGAGAAAAAATCCAGTTATGATTTTGGTGCACGAACAGTTATCGAACATAACCTCGAACAGCCAAATTTTTCTCAAATCGTTCGTGTTCGCCGAACGGCTCGAACACCGCCCAAAACAGCTCGAATTTGAGATTGGCGAACAGTTCGAGTAGAACAACGCTCATCTCTAGTAATAAACTGCTGAATTGGGAAATACCGGAAAGTCGTTGCATGTGTGCTTTAATTGACCCGGTGAAGCGAGTGTCCCCCAGCTTGATAACTAGCGCTGCCTTACAATATATATATATAATAAGTATTTCTTATGCTGCCGATTTTGCAAGTTTTCCAACCTACAAAGAATGGAGAAGTCTGTAATATTTTACATAGGTACTCTTCAACTGTGAGAGGCAGAATGTAAAAAAAATCCCAGAAAATCACATTGTATGATTTTTACATAATTCATTTTTATTTTATTGCTTAAAATAAGTATTTGATCACTGACCAACCAGCAAGAATTATTGCTCTCACAGACTTGTTAGTTTTTCTTTAAGAAGCCCTCCTACTCTGCACTCATTACCTGTATTAATTGCACCTGTTTGAACTTGTTACCTGTATAAAAGACACCTGTTCACACACTCAATCAATCACACTCCTACCTCTCCACCATGGCCAAGACCAAAGAGCCGTCTAAGGCCGCTAGGGACAAAATTGGAGACCTCCACATGCGCTACAGGACAATAGGCAAGCAGCTTGGTGTGAAAGCAACAACTGTTGGCGCAATTATTAGAAAATGGAAGAAACACAAGATGATTGTCAATCTTCCTCGGTCTTGGGCTCCATGCAGGATCTCACCTTGTGGGGTAAGGATAATTCTGAGAAAGGTCAGGAATCAGCCCAAATCTACACAGGAGCACCTGGTCAATGACCTGAAGAGAGCTGGGACCGCAGTCTCAAACATTACTGTTAGTAACACATTACGCCGTCAAGGATTAAAATCCTGCAGGGTAGCGCAAGGTCCCCCTGCTCATGCCAGTACATGTTCAGGTCCGTTTGAAGTTAGCCAATGACCATCTGGATGATCCAGAGGAGGCATGGGAGAAAGTCATGTGGTCAGAGGAGACTAAAATAGAACCTTTTGGTATCAACTCCACTCGTCGTGTTTGGAGGAAAAAGAAGGATGACTACAATCCCAAGAACACTGTCCCAACCATGAAGCATGCTGGGGGAAACATCATACTTTGTGGGTGCTTTTCTGCAAAGGGAACAGGACTACTGTACCGTATTGAAGGGAGGATGGATGGGGTCATGTATCGCGAGATTTTGCCCAACAACCTTCTAACCTCAGTAAGAGCATTGAAGATGGGTCATGCCTGGGTCTTCCAGCATAAGAATGATCCGAAACACACAGCCAGGACAACTAAGGAGCAACTCCGTAAGAAGCATTTCAAGGTCCAGGAGTGGCCTAGCCAGTTTCCAGACCTGAACCCAGTAGAAATTCTTTGGAGGGAGCTGAAAATCAATGACGCCCAGCTACAGCCCCGAAACTTGAAACATCTGGAGAAGATCTGTAGAGAGCACTGGGCCAAAATCCCTGCAGCAGTGTCTGCAAACTTGGTCAAGAACTACAGGAAACGTCTGACCTTTGTAATTGCAAATAAAGGTTTCTGTACCAAATATTAAGTTCTGTTTTTTTATTGTTTCAAATACTTATTTCATGCAATAAAATTTAATTTAATTATGTAAAAATGATACAATGTTATTTTATGGATTTTTTTAAGATTCTTGGAAGAGGAAGTGTACCTACAATAAAAATTACATACTGTACCTCTCCATTCTTTGTAGGTGGGAAAACTTGCAAAATTTACAGTGTATTAAATACTTATTTTCCCCACTGTATATATATTCCATGCGTTGGAATCGGAGGTGTATATACCATACTCTCACTGTGAGTTTACCAATAACCGCCCTAGTAGTGGAAACAGTCCTGCCCTCATCCATCATTCATCAGTCAATTGCATAATTGTCCTGATGATTGGAGGCAGCGGAGTTGCGTCCCCTGACAAACTGGTGGGATCTGCGTGATCTCTCCGGTGTTCTCCATGACATGATGAGTGGCGCACTCCTGCACACTGGCCCACCAGAGGATTCACCTGTTCACCCGTGGGCCAGTCCGACCTTACTTACAGCCCCTGATGGTAATGTAGTTTGCTTAAATGACTTGTTTACAATGCAATACTTGAACTGTAAGAGTAAAAAGGGGTTTAAAATGCTAAATAAACATTTCAAAGCTTCCAAGTTGTTTTAACTAGGATTTCCCCTTAAAATATAAAGGTTACCATATGTTTGACTAAATCAAAGTTAGGGTATGTGCACACAACGTCTTTTGCTCTGAAGCATCTTTTTTTTGCATCTTTTGTGGACATTTCCTGAACTCTTTTTGTGATGTCTTGTATTGTAAAAACTAATGAGCCACCTGAAAAATGGCCAGGTCACTTATTTTAAATAGGAAATAGAGACGCCGTCACTCTTACCGCCGCGCTCCCCGCCCGGCGTCCTCCGGCGCTCCTGCTTCTGCTGCTGCCGGCGCACGCAGCTTCCCGGGCACTGTGCTTAGGGCGTGCGCGCGCTCCCTCCCTCTTATAGGGGCCGCGCGTGCCGTCCTAAGGAGTCCCCGGAGGACCTCTCATATAAAAGACACCTCCTCCAAAATGGAGGTGCCCGTGCAAGGTTGTAGCTTTGTGTGTTAAACTCTGCTTCAGCCCTCAGGTCCCGCTGCCAGCCTGAATACCAGTCCAGTCCGCCAGCCTGACTTCCAGTCCAGTCAGCCAGCCTGACTACCAGTCCAGTCCGCCAGCCAGACTACCAGTCCAGTCCGCCAGCCAGACTACCAATCCAGTCCGCCAGCCTGACTACCAGTCCAGTCCGCCAGCCTGACTACCAGTCCAGCCCGCCAGCCTGACTACCAGTCTAGCCCGCCAGCCTGACTACCAGTCCAGTCCGCCAGCCTGACTACCAGTCCTGTCCGCCAGCCTGACTACCAGTCCAGTCCACCAGCCTGACTACCAGTACAGTCCACCAGCCTGACTACCAGTTCAGTCCACCAGCCTGACTACTCTCCAGCCCGACAGTCTGTCTACAGTCCAGTCCGCCAGTCTGTCTATGGGCTCTGCCCGCCTGCTTACCTGGAAGCACCTGCCTGTTACCTGCCATGCCTACCAGCCAGCCTACCTGGAGGCTCCTGCTTGTTACCTGCCGTGCCTACCAGCCAGCCTACCTGAAGGCTCCTGCTTGCTACCTGCCGTGTCTGCCAGTCCGTCTACCCGGATCACCCGTCAACCTGCCTGCCATGCTCATCTGCTGTACCGGTCAGTCCCTGCCTTCTGACCCGTGGGAGTCACCTGCTCTCATACAAGGTCTGGCCCAGAGTAGCACCTGGTCCCTCTGCTCGGTCCTTCCCTGGTTCATGGAGTCGATTGAGCCACCGTACGACCTTAGTCAGTCCGAGCTGATATCTAGTTACGCCCCTCTGGTCCCTTCTTGCACCGCAGCACAGAGGTTCCACCACCTGGATCCGTAACACCCAACATATCAGACTCTCGCCTAACGTGGAAACCTTCAAAAGGAACCTGAATTCTCACCTCTTCCGAAAAGTGTACAACCTGCAGTAAGCCTTGCTCCACGACCAGCTCTACCCTCACCTACTGTATCCTCACCCATCCCTTGTAGACTGTGAGCCCTCGTGGGCAGGGTCCTCTCTCCTCCTGTACCAGTCGGTGTCTTGTATTGTTCAAGATAATTGAGATTATTGTACTTGTTTTTTATTATGTATACCCCTTTTTCACATTTCGCCATGGAATAAATGGTGCTATAATAATAATAATAATGGACGCTGTGCTGTTTAGAAAGAGTGGGTCCTCTCTAACTCAGTCATACACCAACGCACAGGTGCTCATTTGTGCTTGCAATCACTCAATATCCCCATCCATTACATACATGCACAAACATATTTGCTGATGTTCATAAAAATAGATAAACTTGTATTCCTTCAACATTCTCTTGGAGGGTTTTGGAGTCTACTTGTTGAAGCGTCTATAGTCCCCTTCCCTTCTTGTCCCTTCTGTGATGTCACTTACTTGTACCCTTAGGCAAGGCACTTCCCTCTCTACATCTCTCATTGTTCTGCTCTATTTTCAATCATAACACATCAACATTTCGGATTTTAAAAATATTTTTCAAGCTGATGTTATAAAGTATTCTAATTTACTGAGATAATGACTTTTGTGTTTTCATTGGCTGTAAGCCATAATCATCAACATTAACAGAAATAAACACTTGAAATAGATCACTCTGCAATGACTCTATATAATATATGAGTTTCACTTTTTGTATTGAAGAACTGAAATAAATTTACTTTTTGATGATATTCGAATTTTTTGACATGCACCTGTATATAACAGTAAGTGTCACAAAATTATGTCCCCAACACATTTGTTATGGTAGGTGCAAATGACGTTTTCTCCACATCTGAGAAAATCGGTCTGATTTATGCTAATTACATTCTGATCAAAGTTTGACCAGAGTGAAACTAGCATAGTCGGACTGATTTTCTAGGATTTGGAGAAAATAAATACTTTCTCCACTTTCTCTCTAAGGGCTTGCTCATACTGGTGAGTAGCCAGGATATAACTCGGATAACTTCATTGAATAGAACACTCTACAATATTATACTATGAAGCAGTGCCGACTAGCGCTTATTTTATCATGCCGAGTCGGCATGAGAAAAAAAAAAGTCAATGCATGCTGTGATTGGCAGCGTATATCGGACGGCACGCATCCATACAAGTCTATGGGTGCGTGCAAAACATTGGACAAAACATTGGACTGTACTCTCAAAACATTGGACTGCATGTCATCCGAGTGCAGATCGGTATACGCCGACACACTGCATGGAGAATCGGTAGAAATTAAGTTCTCCATCTTCTCTTCTCATGGATCACAGTTAAATGACACTCAGATCGCGCTTGCAGCAGAGTTTAAGCCGAGGGTCATTTGCATATAACATCCAATTCTCTCGCATTAGAGAATTATCGGATGCTACTCACCAGTGTGAGCGAGTCCTAATGTCCATCTGTGAAAATAATACCTACAGCATTCAAGATGTCATGCGAGTGCAGTCTTCTTCTACAGAGTTGAATCATAGAATGTTAGAGTTGGAGGGGACCTCCAGGGTCATCGTGTACAACACCCTGCTCAGTGCAGGATTCACTAAACCATCTCAGACAGATGTCTGTCCAGCCTCTGTTTGAAGACTTCCACTGAAGGAGAACTCACCACCTCTCGTGGCATCCTGTTCCACTCATTGATCACCCTCACTGTCAAAAAGGTTTTTTTTTAATATCTAATCTATGGGCGAGTGCCATCTGATTCTCGGAGGCAAACTGTGCATGCTGTAATTTCTTCCTCAGACCTGACTCGGTCCGAGAAAAAAAATCGAAGGAAGCAAGCTGTCATGATTGCTTCACCCCAATATATTGTTGGCAATTCTGTATAAAATAGCATACTTCTTCCACTTTCACAAAGAGTTTGATTCCTTCTTTCCGCTACATCACTTTGTTCAGGATTGTCTGGTACAGTGGTCTGAAACATGATTCCATTTTCCTTAAAACGCTTTGTGTTTCATTACCTGTATATTCAGATCCATTATCTGCACGTAGAAATTTTGACATTCTCCGAAATTTGTTATATACTTCTGCGAGATAAATTTCAAGTTTCTCTGGACTTCATTTTTGCTGTGAAGCGAATAGACAACTGTATATTTTGAATAATCATCGATAAATGTGAGAAAATATCTCTTCTTTCCAGGAGTTTGAGTACTCATTGCACCACAAACATCTGTGTGTATTAAGTCAAGCTGTTCTGATTTTGTAGTATTATTCTTAGGAAAGGATTTCCTTGACATTTTTCCTTTAAGACAACTAGTACATTCCATTGTCTGATTACACAGATCGACAGTAATACCATCAGCAAGATGTTTTTGAACTAACTTTCTTATTGCTTCTGGATCTCTGTGCAAGATGCTGGTGCCATACACAGATACAATTCTTGTGCTGCGTTTACCAGTGTGTACACTTTCCTTGTATTTTAGCTGGTACAACTCCTCTTTGATTTTTCTTTCTGAATTCATATACTGACCATTAGACAAGATCACTTTCTCTAGCTTACTTTGGTCCAGGTTAGAGAAGAAAATTCTGTCATTAGTGATATGACTAGTTGCCCCAGAGCCTATACACCATGCATGCTTTGATGTAACACCATTGCTGGAGACAGAAACTCATGCACTATTAAACAGCAGTAGTAGTTGATGTAATATATACATAGATCCCAAATATCCCGGACACAGCAGGACAGTCCCGATTTTGAGATTCCATCTTGCAGTCCCGTCGGAGAGCTACTAGTCCCGCACTGCAGTGAGAAGCAGCTGGCATGCTCCCTCTTGTCTTAGGCTACGCCGCCTCTGTTTCCCCCTCTTCTTGTCATGTAGAGATCGCGCTCCATAATATCATACCTTTCTGTTCTCCTAGACTGAGGCAATTTCAGCAGCCAGAGGCGCAAAAACGATCACTCCCAGCAGCAGCGCCTCTGTGCTCCGTCTAAAGCATTTGGTCAGTGCCATGAAAGAAGCATCAGCAGAGCATATATACAGTATAAACCCCCAGCGATGTAAACCTAGGAAAATAGTGCAATGTCCTCTCCAGTACAACAGCTGACCGGCTGGAACCTGCACTCTACTCCAGCACAGCAGCTGACAGGCTGGAACCTGCGCTCTACTCCAGCACAGCAGCTGACCGGCTGGAACCTGCACTCTACTCCAGCACAGTAGCTGACAGGCTGGGACCTGCACTCTACTCCAGCACTCAGTTGCACAGCCACAGGGATCATTTTACAGGTATTTTTGCTGCCTCCTCTATGCAATTACTGGTGAAATCCTCCTAACTTTGTTTTTCTTAAAGTAACCTTCCCTTTTGTGCAGCAGCAGCAGCTTCCCTCTTCTATGCTGCTGCCTGTAGATGAGAGTCTCAGCTGGGAATTCTCTGCAGCTGAAGTTCCTCACAACTTTCCTCCATATACAATCACAGATCTGCAGCCATGCTGAAGGTCTTTGTGTCCTCTGCTTCCAATGTCCCTAAAACCAAGCTTGGAAAGCTTGATCCCACCACCTTTTAAGGCCACGACCTCACTATCAGTATTTGGTCAGTATTCGGTAAGTATTTTTTCTCAGGAGTGGGAGCCAAAACCAGGAGTGGGTGATAAATGCAGAATTGGTGACTTGTTTCTATTATACCTTTTCTCTGATTGTTCCTCACCTGGTTTTGTCGCCCACTCCTGACCGAATACTGACCAAATACTGATAGTGGGGCCGTGGCCTTAGGCTGGCGTAACACTACCGAATAACAGGGCCGAGTGCTATGTGATAAAACTTCTCATAGCACTCGGCCCAGTGTTATTCTATGGGGCAGCTCAGATCAGCGATTATTTTATCATGCTGATTCGGCATGAGAGAACAATCACACCATGCTGTGATTTGCAGCGAGACCCCATTCACTCACACCCATACAAGTCTATGGGTGTATGTGAAACATCGGACTGCCCTCTGTTGTCATCCCAGTGCAGTCCAATATACGGCGAGTCAGGCCATGGAGGAGATAGAGAAATTACTTTCTCCGTCTCCTCCGCAGCTGTGCTCCGATCTTCTCATGCGAGAGAATCTGAGCACGGAGCACTGACACTCGGCTCACACTCGCAGCTGAGCAGGAGCCAAGTGTCATTAGCATATCGCATCCCATGCCATACGCTGGTGTGACTCCGGCCTTAGAGGTAAGAATAGGGCCAGGTCTCCTGCAGTCTCTTAACTGTGGCTTTCTCATTCTTGAGCTCTGCAGCTTCTATAACTGCCATGTAATAAGCTGCTCTTCCCTCATCAAGGACACAACTGCCTTTATTGTGTATTTTAATAGGTCTGGTTATGCTTCATATAGCATTGCATGCCATGGCTGATCTCCTATTTCCATCTCTGACATGGTGAAAGTGATTTGGAGAACACTAAGCAGAATGCCCCGGGTCTGCCTGTCCCAGATTTCACTGGATAATAACATGGTCACCTCTATCCAGGTGTGATTAGTGTGTACTCCATGTTACTAGGCTATGTATTATGTGTTTTGTTATGTTTCTGCCATATTTTTACCATCTTTTTGTTTTTTATGTTTAAGTCAGTGGGCACCACCGGGCAGGGCGAACATATGGCACATGCTATGGTGGGATCATGTATCACTATGTTATGGACTGATAAATGAAACAACCCAATGACGTCCGTTATTCCATCTCGAAATTATGAATAAAAAAGTTGTAAAAAAAATGGTTGATATTTTTTCTCTATTAAACCCCTTAAAAATGTAATAAAACTGTAATGCTGAGGCCGTGTTCACACGTAGCGTAAATGCTGCGTTCTTTCTGCTGCTTTTTTTCTGCATGTGTCCGCACCACACGATGCAGTAACAGTCTTCTCTGAATATTGCGTGTTTGCTGCATTTCTTTTATACATTTTCCCCTTATTTGATGCGATTTTGGTGCAGATATGAAGCTGAGTTTTTAACGCTTTTTTAATAGTACAGAAAAGCTTTGATTCTCCGTTTAAAAATGCAACAGCGTTTTTTTTTTCACGCACTTTTTTCAGAAGAAGCCTATAGAGTTCAGCTGCGTCTTCAGATCACAGAGGGCAGAGATTTCATGGAATCACATCCACTTTGCTTGTAAATTTAGACAGTGCTCACAAGTAGCGTAAATTCTGCTTCTTTTTTTTTGCACAAAAATTCTGCTGTGTGTAACTGTCCAAGCAAAGTGAATGTGATTTCATGAAAACTGTGCCAGCTGTGCGCCTAAGGACGCTGCTGAACTGTGCGCTTTTGGTGCTTTTTATTCTCTTTCGTCTTCTATGTGGAGCCTAAGACTATGTGCCGATGATCAGGAATAGCAGCGTTTTGGACGCAGTGCATCTGTGCTGCGTCCAAAACGCTGCATTCTACATTACAAGCACAGTGGATGGGATTTATAGAAATCCCATGCCCACTGTGCTTCTATTTAACGTTGCGTAAGCTCACCCTGCTGCAGATAGACAGTCATAAGATACGATGATTCCGCATGGTAACTAAAACACATGCGTTTATTAGAATACAGCGTTTTGGACAAAACTAAAACGAAAATACGCTGCATCCAAAACACTGCTATTCCTGATGGTAGGCACGCAGCCTAAAAAAAAACACTGGCAAAAATTGCAATTACTTTTTTAAGATAAGAATCAAAGCTTTTCTGTACTATAAAAAAAAACATTAAAAATGCGGTTTCACATCGGCACCAAAAACACATCAAATAAGGGGGAGAAGATTGTTATTGTGCAGTTTGGTGCGGACATCTGCTGAAGTGTGAACACGGCCTTACAGACACCAAAAAGCCAGATGCCAAATAGTGATGCTACATAAAGATGAGAAAGTTCTGGTGGCTCCGACTGTGAATGAAGGAACAAAAAATAATCCACAGGTCCCAACTAGAGATGAGCATGACGCACAGAGGACGTTGATCCAGCCCTGGGTGATCAAAAGCTGTTACGGGGACGTCAGAAGGTTAGAGTTTTGCAGCCTCCTGTCCAGCCGCCCGCCCGGTACCACTGACCTGGATGCTGCACCAAAGACCCGGGAATCCATCCGCTCTAGTCCCAACTGTCCCCAATACAGTGGACAGTCCTGGATTTGGGTCTACACCCTGCAGTCTTTGGCATCTGCTGAATTTCCCTTACTACCACCGTCCCTCTGACAGCTCCACCTGCCAGGGTAGAAAGAAATAATAAATGGGCATGGATTGGGGTGTGGCAAGAGGCATGGTCAAAATTTACCACAGCGCACTGCATGGATCACATGATCTGTCCCTCTTTCTGTTCTTCAAGAATTGGGAGGTATGTATGTGCAATAATAAGCATTATTCCAACAGTCAACCATCACTGTCTGGTGTTCATCCTCTGTACATCCCTAGCTAAGACTCCTCTTTTATCATACTGAATACAAGAATTTCAGCATGAAAATATACCTCTCCTGGAATCTCCATATATACCCTTGAGTCGAGTCTAGCTTTCCAATATCCTTTTTAAAATGTGGAGCCCAAAACTGTACTCCTATTCTAGATGTGGCCTTACAAGTGATTTCTAAAGGATTAACAATACGTTTGCTTTTGTGGCTGCTGCTTGACATTGAGTACCGCTACTTAGCTTACTTGTAACCTGAATACCCAAGTCCTTCTCCTGTTCTGTAATCCCAAGTACACTTCCATTTAATGGGAGTACTCCATCCTAGGTGCATTATTCCACATTTATTAACATTATACTTCATCTGCCATCTGTTTGTGACGCGCCCCCTGGGCCGTGTGTGTGTGGGGATACACGGAACCGGACCCGTTGTGGATGCTGGGGGTTGTAGTCCTTGCGTGGCGGGGACCCGATCCCGTGGCTCAGGGTGGTCAACAGAAATGGCAGTCTATTTGTGTGGTTTTATGATATTTAAATGTCCGACTACGCCACCTGTGGATTGCGGTCAGAGTGAACCGCCGCTGCAGGGCAGACCGCTGAGGCTGGTGTTGTGGGTGCAGCTGAGGGTAGTATAACTCCCCACGGGAGGAGTATAGCCTCAGGGCAATAAATAGGGATGTTGGTGGTGATGGTGCGCGGGAGCAGCAGTAACCACACGGAGTCTGTCATGCAATTCAGGGTCTTTACTGTTGGTGGTATTAAGGGACCCGTCCGGAATACAGGTTAACAATGGCGGCGTGGTCAGTCTGAGAGCAACTGGGAAATCCTGCTGGTCAGGGGGAGTTTGTAGGCCTACCGTGCTGACTTCACTCTTTCTTGGCTATCCTGCTGTAGTGTAGTGGTAGCCCATGTCTCTGAGTGTACCGTGTTGTTCTCACCCGTATGACTGGCGACTCATTCCTTCCGTACTTCTCACCCCTCCGGGGCAGTAGTGGTCCCTCTCGTGTGGCTGAGCCTCCAGGCTTCCTTAGGCCAGAGGACTTGAAGTCCCCTGCTTGGTGGTTTTCTGCTGCTGGGCATATAACCCTCACAGCCTCGGACTCCAGTGTCCGGCTTTGTAAGTCTCTGGCCAAGACGAACTCTGCTAGTTCCTTTACTGGCCTCGTGTTCCTCCTCTACCTACAGGGACTCCTCAGCCTGCTGCTGACCTGTCTTTATCTGCGACTTGTCTGGAACTTCTCTCTGGCTTGACTGGACTCTCTAACCCCGCCCCAGATCCAGTTTATAAAGGGCAGGTTTCTCCCCTCCCTGGACTGAGGCAGGAGGTGCTGCATGCTAATTGTCCCCAACCAGGGAACCTCCCACCTGCTCTCAGACATGACATTGCTGCCACTGTGGCGACCAGACCTGGGGTGCCACATTCCCCCCTAGTGAATTTTAGTACTCCGGGACTAAACACATTTTGCAAAACATAACATGGTAATAATACAGTAACATATATACAAGAAGTTGAGTCTTTTTAGGTCACGGCGCTCCCGTAACCAGGTGTCCTTGTCACCCTTAATGCAATTTGAGGGACCCGTCCCAAACCCTCCACGTAGGCCCTGGGGTGGCTACAGGGCTTTGATGATCCGGAGTTGGACCACGTCTTCAGCCACCTCCACGGGTTTTGTGTCGTCTTCAAAAGAGGGCACCTTACCAGGTGCAACAATGTACATGGTACAGTTCCGGTTAATCATTGTCCATAACCTGTTAGTCCATGAACCCTGTCGGGTAACTAGAAAAACATAATTAGTAACCAGGTAACACAGACATTAAACATTTTACCTTTTGCAATATACAGGTAGATATATTACATTTTAAATTCTCCAGCGAGCGGGCATTTGACCCCTAGTGCTCCTGGTGGACCTACGTAACCCACTGTCTGGTGGTATTCTGTTCGTGTCTCCTGTTTCCACCCCCCGTGTACTGGGTGTACTCGTGTCTGCACTACAGGTGTTTGCAGATGTTACGGGTAGGTTGGGCAGCTTTCTTCGTACTCTTTGGCTCACCACGGGCATGGCAGGTTCACTACCAGCAGAGGGTTGATTCTCCTGAGCTGCTGGTACGTACTCTTCTGCCTCTGGGGCCACTTGCTCTTCCAACACTACTTGCTCTTCTGCAGGCCCTTGAGGGGCTGGCTGGAGGAAGGTAAGGATCGGTACCACTATAGCGTTGTTGATTTGTGTCCAGGACCAGAGAAATTCTCCGAGCACTGTACTGATCATTTCTTCCCATTCCTCTGCGGGTTGAGGGCTATCTTGGTCTTCATCGGCGCTTTGCAGCTGCTCGGGACACTTTTTCAGGTGGTCTCTGGAGACAGTGGCTGTGGTCTCTCCTCCATCCTTACTGATAACACATACCTTTGGGTTTTCATGGCTTGAGAGCAGTACGGTGTACGGGTCTTTCTCCCACTGGTCATCCAACTTGTGGATCCGTCTCTTCCTCTTCAAGATCTGCTCTCCAGGTGCCAGGGGAGCAGCAGGAGCATGCTGGTTGTAATTCCTCTCTTGCCTCTCTCTTGCCTGAGACAGACTTCTCTCCACACTCTCCTGTACTTTCCGGTACTGCTGCTGTCGTTTTGTGTCCCAGTCTGCATCTGGTGAGGTGTCCTCGGGTGTCAGGACTCCCATCTCCAGGTCAATTGGCAGCTTACCAGGTCTTGCTCTCATTAGGTAAGCCGGGGTGCTGTTGGTAGAACCCACTGGGATATGTTTATACAAGTCCACCAGATCCGGAAGTTTCTCAGGCCACAGGCTGCGTTCCTCCAGGGGCAACGTCTTGAGCAGGTCTAGTACTACCTGGTTCATTTTCTCACACATCCTGTTGGTTTGGGGGTGGTAAGGCGTTGTCCTTATCTTCCTGTAGCCATACAGGTTGCAGAATTCCGGGAAGAGTTCAGCCTCGAACGCTGGACCTTGATCAGTTAACACTTGCTTTGGATACCCGTGTGGGCGGCAGAAATGCTGCTGAAAGGCTCTGGAGGCCGCCTGAGCTGTTAAGTCTTTGACAGGGACCTCCACTAGGAACCGGGAGTAGTGATCTACGATTGTGAGGGCGTAGACGTATCCCGATCTGCTCGGAGCCAGCTTTACGTGGTCCAGGGCCACAAGCTCAAGGGGCTGCTTCGTGATGATGGGCTGCAGGGGAGTCTTCTGGCTGGCGCGGTCCTTCCTCCTTAGGTTGCACGGGCCACAGTCTCTGCACCATCTCTCGATAGCCCCTCTCATTCCTACCCAGAAGAACCGCTCATGCAACAGGAACTCCAGCTTCTTCCATCCAAAGTGCCCTGCTCCGTCATGGTATGCTTCTAGGACCATAGCCGCATCCCGCCTTGGGATCACTACCTGCCAGATCAGCTCACGTGTTCGAGAGTTGACGGTTCTGCGGCACAGCCTCCCCTCATAGAGAAACAGCTTGCTCCTCTCTTTCCACAGCTGTTTGGCCTCTTCTGGAGCATCCGGATCAAGGTGGGCATCAGCCTGGATCAGCATCTCTTTTATCAGGCGGACTGCGGGGTCACTATCTTGTGTCTCTGCCCAGCCGTGGTGGGGTAAGGGATTGAATGTAGCGGTGGCAGAGCACCTCTCCTTTATGCAGTGGGAACACTGAGTGACCCCATGACGGTGGAATGCAGGGAGTTCAATTTCTTCCAGTTCTTCTGGATCCTCTCCCGGGTCCTGCAAGTGAGGCATTCTGGACAATGCATCTGCGTTGGCATTTGCGCGCCTGTCCGGTATTTGATAGTAAATTCATAATTGGACAGCCGGGCCATCCATCTCTGCTCTAGGGCACCAAGTCTTGCAGTGTCCAGGTGTGTCAACGGGTTGTTGTCCGTGTACACCGTGAACTTAGAAGAAGCCAGGTAATGCTTGAAGCGTTCGGTGACTGCCCACACCACTGCCAGAAACTCTAGCTTGAAGGAGCTATAATTCTCAGGGTTTCTCTCTGTGGGTCTCAGCTTTCTGCTAGCATAAGCAATTACCCGTTCTCTGCCCTGCTGGATCTGGGACAGTACGGCTCCTAGCCCCACGTTACTGGCGTCGGTGTGGAGGATAAAAGGCTGGCCGTAATCAGGGTAGGCCAGGATCTCATCCCCCGTGAGGGCCATCTTCAGCTGGCGGAAAGACTCCTCCTCCAGCTTGTCCCACTTAAAGGGCGGCTTCTGACTTTTAGTCTTTGACTGACCTAACAGGAGGTCCTGCATAGGGGCTGCCATTTTGGTGAATCCGGAGATGAATCTTCGGTAGTAGCCTACCAACCCGAGGAACTGCCGCACTTCCTTTATGCTGGAGGGTCTTGGCCAGTCCTTAATCACCGTGATCTTGTCAGGGTCTGGGGCTACTCCGTCAGCACTCACCACGTGTCCCAGGTACTGTACTTTTGGCTTCAGTAGTTGACACTTGGAGGGTTTCACCTTTAGGCCGAAGCCTGCCAGGGCATCGAACACCTCTGCTTGGTGCTTTAGATGGTCCTCATAGGTCTTGGAATACACGATAACATCGTCCAGGTAGAGTAGGAGCGTCTCGAAATTTCTGTGCCCCAGACAACACTCCATCAGCCTCTGGAAGGTCCCTGGTGCGTTGCAGAGTCCGAATGGCATACAGTTGAATTCACTGAGACCCATCGGAGTGGTGAAGGCGGTCTTCTCCTTGACTGACTCTGCTACAGGAACCTGCCAGTACCCGCTAGTGAGATCCAAAGTAGAGAAAAGTTAGCAGATTTTAGTGCAGCCAAAGACTCCTCTATCCTAGGTAACGGGTACGCATCTTTGTGTGTTATTCTGTTGACCTTTCTATAATCTACACACATCCTCATCGTGCCATCTTTCTTTTTTACAAGAACTAGAGGAGCTGCCCAGGGGCTACAGCTATCCCTGATCACCCCAGCCTCCTTCATCTCTCGCAACATACCCTTGGCATTCTGATAGTGTGCAGGGGGTACAGGCCCGTATCTCTCTTTTATGGGTGGATGGTCTCCTGTGGGGATTTGGTGTTCTACCCCCTTTACTTGCCCAAAGTCTAGCGGGTGTTTACTAAAGACTCTTTCGTACTCCTGAACCACCCGGTAGACTCCCTGTTTTTGGTGTGAGGGAGTAGAGTCGGTGCCCACATGCAGTTTCTGACACCAGTCGTCCATTTGTTTCTTGGAGCCGTTACCCTCCTCTGGTTGAGATGGAGGCAAGGGTTCCACGGCCTTTACAGAGTTCTGGTTAACGGTGAACAATTTGGCCAGAGTGGCATACCGGGGCAAGTATACTTCTCTTTCCCCAATGTTTAGGATGCGAACTGGTACCCTCCCATGGCGGACATCAACCACCCCCCGTGCTGTCAAAATAGTGGGCCTACTGTCTGAGTAAACGGGTTCTACCATAGCTTGGTAGTCTCTACCTCTTAACCCGATTGCAGTCCGGCACCAGATCATCATTTTGCTTTTTGGGGGCATGGCGATAGGGAATGGGTCACTCATCCTAACGCTACCAATTTCACCACCAGACAGTTCTACCTGTTGCCGCTTCATCAGGGCTCTGATCTCCTTTTGTAAGACACGCTGCTGGCTGGAGCTGGCATTCATTGCAACCTGCTGTAATATAACAATTATCTCTGAAAGACAATTTTCAATAACGTTAGTACCCAAGGTTATTTTAGGGTGACTTTCACGACGGTCAATGTCCACAATAATCAGTCCTTGCGCCGGCAGTTCAACTTTACCAATTTTGATGGTCACCTCCTTGAACCCCACCTGCGGCACGGGCTGACCATTGCTGGCGATGATGCTCAAGTCATTATCTGGGTAGCGGGTAATATCCGTGTCATCCCAGTACCGCTTGAAAAGTACATAGGGGATGGTGGTTACCTGTGACCCGGTGTCCAACAGGGCACTCATGGGAATGTCATCCAGTACCACAGGCAAGACCGGTCGTCCCCCCCACATACTTGTCACGCCAGTTTGACGGGCCTGATGATCTTACGCCTGGGGGTTGGCCCTCTGCCCCAGGTTGGGCCCGTTTAAATTACAGTACCTCACAATATGTCCTGGCTGGCTGCAGCGGCGGCAGATGGGTTGTCCATCCTGGTCGTAGCGGTCCGTTGGCTTCCCTCTGGACGGTGGGATCCTCTTCTGTCGGCGCCACGGGACGTCCTCCGGACTGGTAGCCAGCTGGATCTTTCCTGGAGAGGATACCTGTAACGACTGCACAGTCCTGGTTAGTGCGGCAACGCTTTTAGTCAGCTCTTGGACCTGACTGTGCAGGTCTGCAGCCGGGTCTTTTCCCAAAGCCTGTGCATCAGCTCCCACAGGCTCTGCAGACAAGGGCGCCGCCTCCTGGTGATAGGTGATAGCAGGGCGTCTATGGGTCACAGCGCCACCTGGTGCCGGTTCTCGGAGCACCCGGATGGCCCTGTCTTTGAACTGTGCAAAGTCTAACTCAGGGTTCTGCAGGGCCATTAGGGGTAACTGGGTTCGGTGGGCGCTGGACAGCAGACCCTCAATGAATTGTTCAGTCAACAGTTTATCTGCATTCCGCACACTTTCAGGGTCTGCCTGCTTAATGGCTCTCAGGGCCTCTTGCAAATTCAAAGCATAGTCTCTTATACTGTCTTGGGCCCGCTGCTTGCACCCATAAAATCTCATTTTGATCTCTGCTGAGGTGCGGGTATCAAAAGTGTCCTTTAGACGGGATAAAATCTCCATCACGGTTCCCTTGTCCCTGACTGACCAGCACTTTACTTCTCGTTGGGCCGCGCCGGTTAACTGGCCTATCAGTATGATCACTTTTTGTTCTTCCGTCAGGGGGTACACCTTGAATAGGCTATACAGTCTCTCTTTAAAGTCGCTCAGGGTATGCGACTCCCCTGAGTACTGGGGCAACCAGGCCGCTCCGGGGATATAAGGCATCGTGAACGGCATTACTGCGGCAGCGGCCGCGCTGGCGGTGACTGTTCCCTCTGCTTCCATCATCCCCCCCCCCCCCCTAGTCAACCATGGCCTACCTTCCGTTGCTTTTCTTCTGTAGGCCACGGCTCCCCAGGCGACCGTCGGGGTTGAGGACCTTGCATCGCGTCCTGGTGATGACAGCGTCTGCTCGGCTCCTTTCAGGACCTTGCGCAGCATCCGTGCGTAAGGCGGGGCTCCAGTTCTCGCGCGCTTTCGTCGTCCACGCCCCTCTTCTTCCCGCGCAGCGTCCCAGAGATGGCGCGAAAATGGCCGCGGATGGCGGGAAACGGCTGCGGATGGCGGGAAACTCCACCAAAGTAAGTTTTACAGTCTTTCTTCAGGCACGCAGTACCCATTGGAGGCGGGCGCGAAATCCTGCCACCTGTGCCAAAGGTTGACGCGCCCCCTGGGCCGTGTGTGTGTGGGGATACACGGAACCGGACCCGTTGTGGATGCTGGGGGTTGTAGTCCTTGCGTGGCGGGGACCCGATCCCGTGGCTCAGGGTGGTCAACAGAAATGGCAGTCTATTTGTGTGGTTTTATGATATTTAAATGTCCGACTACGCCACCAGTGGATTGCGGTCAGAGTGAACCGCCGCTGCAGGGCAGACCGCTGAGGCTGGTGTTGTGGGTGCAGCTGAGGGTAGTATAACTCCCCACGGGAGGAGTATAGCCTCAGGGCAATAAATAGGGATGTTGGTGGTGATGGTGCGCGGGAGCAGCAGTAACCACACGGAGTCTGTCATGCAATTCAGGGTCTTTACTGTTGGTGGTATTAAGGGACCCGTCCGGAATGCAGGTTAACAATGGAGGCCTGGTCAGTCTGAGAGCAGCTGGGAAATCCTGCTGGTCAGGGGGAGTTTGTAGGCCTACCGTGCTGACTTCACTCTTTCTTGGCTATCCTGCTGTAGTGTAGTGGTAGCCCACGTCTCTGAGTGTACCGTGTTGTTCTCACCCGTATGACTGGCGACTCATTCCTTCCGTACTTCTCACCCCTCCGGGGCAGTAGTGGTCCCTCTCGTGTGGCTGAGCCTCTGGGCTTCCTTAGGCCAGAGGACTTGAAGTCCCCTGCGTGGTGGTTTTCTGCTGCTGGGCTTATAACCCTCACAGCCTCGGACTCCAGTGTCCAGCTTTGTAAGTCTCTGGCCAGGACGAACTCTGCTAGTTTCCCTCCTGGCCTCGTGTTCCTCCTCTGCCTACAGGGACTCCTCAGCCTGCTCCTGACCTGTCCCTATCTGCGACTTGTCTGGAACTTCTCTCTGGCTTGACTGGACTCTCTAACCCCGCCCCAGATCCAGTTTATAAAGGGCAGGTTTCTCCCCTCCCTGGACTGAGGCAGGAGGTGCTGCATGCTAATTGTCCCCAACCAGGGAACCTCCCACCTGCTCTCAGACATGACATTGCTGCCACTGTGGCGACCAGACCTGGGGTGCCACAATTGCCCTTGCAGATATCTTATCTAACTCATTTTGTAATATTATACTGTCAAGCTTCTTTTTTTTATCCTCCAAAGTTTTGTGCCATCAGCAAAGACCGACAATTTACTCTGGGTAGAATTGACTTAGACTGCAAAAATGGTTCCAGGTTTATATCGGATCTTTGCTGACAGAATCATAACAGACCCTTAGGGGTCAACCCCAGTATATGTCTGGGGTTGCACTTCATGTTAGACTTGGGTCACACGACTGTTTTTCTCTCATCTGAAAAAATCTGTTCAATTATGCTAATCACACTCTGATTAGAGTTTGATTAGAGTTTGATCAGAGCATAATCTGAGTGTGATCTGATTTTCTCGAAGGTTCTCCATCTTCTCCATTCAGTCTGTCCATGTAAATCGGACTTCACTCGGAAGTATCTGATTGCGGTCCGATGTTTTCCACAAGCCCATAGACTTGAGTGGCCAAGTGTGATCCGATTATCGGAGGCAAATCGTGTATACTGCAATTTTTTTTCCTCAGACCACTTGGTTCGAGGAAAAGAACGGACATGTGCAAGGGCTCATTGAAATGTAAAGGGGACGAGAGCTATGCGTCAAAATGACAGATAAAACTCGTCAGAGTTATATGGTCGTCTGCATGAGCCCTTATAGTTATGGTCTCTAACCAATTGCTCTTCGAGTATTAGTGCTTGCCAGATTCTCAACAAATGAGGACCAATGGTTTACATTGTACAGTAAAAGAAAAAAATGGAACTAACGACCAAATAGTCAATAAAAATATTTTTTATTTCTACATAAATATAAAAGTTGCCAATTGGCAGAAGGATAAAATTCCATAGAAAGAAAGGGGAAACAGGAAAATCACAAGGAAACGTATAGAAATGGTGGGTCTGATCAACTGGTATTATCTTCAAAATAGCATATAAACAACACATTGTGAGTGTGATAATGAGGTTAAACACATCTTTTTACAGGATTGTCACATGTGTCCCAGTGGACTTAAAAGACATATCAGCATATACATATATAAAAGCCTCCTAAAAATATCTCATGATGCAACATAGAGCTGAATAAATGAAAGAAATTTATCAGATATGAATGCCCTTTTGCTCCAATGTATGTTTCGCCAGGTGGCTTTCTTGAGAAAGAAACATAGTTAGCATAGCCGGAGACCATACTAGTCTAGTTAGTTTCTCCCTATGAACACATGAGGGAAAGACCTGTCAATCACCTGCAGCAGGGTTGATAGTAGCCAGCCAGGCGCGGCACCTGACTTGTCTGGTCTCCGGCTATGATCCCGACCCAGATTTTTCAGTATATTATCTCTGAAACACTGGAGCATTTCAGAGAAAAATATACCTGGCTGCAATCATGCAGTCCGCAGTTGGGGCATTATGAATCAGATGACAAGCTCCTTCTAAGGGCAAGCAAACCATTGTCAGCAGCAGGTGATGCCTTAATTCAGTATAAGTAAGGTGATAGTCAGCAAGGGTTGCACTGGGAGCTTTGTCGGTGAGTTTTGTGACACTAAGTCTGCGTTCCCACGATCAAGAAGTAGCAGCGCTTTGGACGCAGAGTATATTCGCTGTGTTCTAATCACGCAGTTAAATACGCATGTGTTCATTGAACCATACGGATTTAACCCATCCTATCCAGAAATTGACATGCTGCGACTCCTAAAGCCGGTGAGTTTACGCGGCGGAAAATAGAAGCACAGATTTCTATAAATCCCATCCACTGTGCTTCTACTGTACAATGCAGCTGTTTGGACACAGCGCAGGTGAGCTGCGTCCAAACCACTGCCACTACGGATCCTGGGCAAGTACCCTAAGACATGTCACAACGTAGTCAGGTGAAGTGAAGATGACCGTGTTGCTCTATTTCACCATATCAGGTGTGTATGTGCGCAGTGAGGTGCATGGCAGCTTGACAGAATGCTGAAAGAGAGTCCAAAGGCTTATGCCTGGGCCAGCCACCAGGATGTGTGCCGGTTGGTAGAGAGAATGTAACTGAGAACCGGAAAGAAGCTGTGAATAGTTTAAATCTAGACCTGTGGAAATCTACAGACTTTGGCTAATCCCAGTGAACAAGTGACATTTCTGACAAGCAACACACTTCAAAAATAATCATACCTGTACGCCCCACATTCTTTAGAAGAACCTCCAGCTAGCTGGTTTAATAGTATATAGGCAGCTATGACAGCATCTGTAACATCATTTAGCTACTTTACTCTGTGTGTCTTCCTTTTTTCCACATCTAGCAAACACATGGTCCGTGTCTGTGGTGTGAAAGAATTTTAGATTACCAGCCTGTGACAGTGACTTGCTACTCAATAATATGTGATGCATCAGGAATTGTGGAATAATGGCTTTTCTATTTGAACACAGTTGAAATAGTCAGGAAACATACAGCATAGCACTCTAAGAATGGGTATGTCTGTTTTGCACTTTACTCTAGCAAGGAACAACGTCTATGCCTCCAAAGAACACATGAAGAGCTACCCTTCACTGCCTGGAACCTCTTAGGGTAAGTGAGATGCCCAAGGCACCAAGCTGTAATGTGGGGCCAGCAATTCAGTTGAATGTTAATGCAGCACGATGGGACCCAATGACTGTGGTCCACTCCCCTCCACATTACCAAGCTCTGCTCTGAATAGCCCTACGAGGTGAAAGGACATTGGTGTAGTACTCCCAGAACATAGCTGTAATTGTCCTTTTTGATCTTAAGCCTTACTTCTACCTCTCCCTTAACCCCTTTAAGAACCAGCCACTTTGTACGTTAAAGACCGAGCCTCATTTTTAAAATCTGGTATGCGTCACTTTATGAGGGAATAACTCTGGAAAGCTTCAATGTATCTCAATGATTTTGGAATAGTTTTTCATGACATGTTGTAGTTCACGATGTGGTAAATTTTGGCCATTATGATCTGCATTTATTTCTGAAAATATCGAAACTTGACAAAAAATTTGAAAATTTTGCAATTTTCAGCCCTGATGTGCCTAAACAGTGGAAGCCTCCCACATGTGACCCCATTTTGGAAATTACACCCCTCAATAAATTTATCTAGAGGTGTGGTAAATACCTTGAACCCACAGGAGCTTCACAGAATTTTATAATGTTGAGCAGTGAAAATAAAAAAGTGTGCTCTAGCCCCAAATTTTTCATTTTCACAAGGGTAACACGAGAAAATGGACTGTACAATTTGTTATGCAATTTCTCCTGAGTACACCGTTACCCCATATGTATTTGAAAACTACTGTTTGGGCACATGGCAGGGCTCTGAAGGGAAGTAGCACCATTTAACTTTTTGAGTGCAAAATTGGAATAGATAGCTGACACCTTGAAGCATTTGTGGAGCCCCTGATGTGTCTAAACAGTGGAAACTCCCCACAAGTGATTCCATTTTGGAAACTATACCCCTCAAGGAATTTATGTGGAGGTGTGGTGAGCATCTTGGACCCACATGCGCGTAATGGAATTTTAAAACATTGGACTGTGAAAATGAAAAAAGTTTTTTCCCCAAAAATGTTGTTTTAGCCCCAAATTTTTCATTTTCACAAAGGTCACAGGACAAAAATAGACCAAAAAATTTGTTGTGCAATTTCTCCTGAGTGCAGGGATGTGGTCCAGTATGTGGTCAGAAACTCTTGTTAGGGCACTAATTGATTTTTGGAGTGCAAAAATGTCTGGAATAGATTGTGGATGCCATGTCACATTTGGAGAGCCGCCAAGCTTCCAAAGCAGCCGAAATCCCCACCAATTACCCCATTTTAGAAACTACACCTGTCAAAGAATTCCTCTATGGGTGAAGTGAGCATTTTAAACCTACATGTATTTCACAGAATTTTATAACATTAGGTTGTGAAAATGAAAAGTTACATTTTTTCACTAAAATGCTGTTTTAGCACCAAGTTTTTAATTTTGAGAAGGGCTAATAGGTAAAAATCAATCACAAAATTTGTTATGCAATGTCTCCTGAGTATGGCAATGCCCCATATGTGGTCAAAAACTACATTTTAGGCACAGTGGAAAACACAGAAGGGAATGAGCGCCATATCGGAGTTGCCCGGAATGGTTAGTGGATTCCATGTTACATTGGCAGAGCCTCGGGTGTCAGGACAGCAGGACCCCCCATAAGTGACCCCATTTTAAAAACTACATCTCTTGATGAAATCATCTAGCTGTGCCGTGAGCATATTGACACCACATGTGTTTCACAAAATGTTATACCATTGAGCGGTGAAGAATAAAAAATTATATTTTTAAAGCTATAGTGTTGTTTTAGCCCCAGATTTTACATTTTCACAAGGGTAAATAGGTAAAAATGACCACATAATTTGTTACAAAATTTCTCGTGAATGTGGCAATACCCCATCTGTGGATGTACAGCACTGTTTGGCCACACAGCGAGACTCAGGAGGGACGAAGCACTATCTGAATCTTGGAGAACCAATTTTTGTAGAATAGTTTGAGAACTCCATATACAGAATCCCTAAGTGCCAGAAGAGCAGAAACCTCCCTCAATTGAAATTACACCCATCTGGAATTCATCTATGGTGATGATTTTGACTCACTGGGAATTTTCCAGAAACAAGCAGCAATGGACGTTGCAGAGTGAAGATGCAAATATGCCATTGCAATGCCTGTACATTGTAGTGCCCATACATTATGCCCAGCTCGTGCTTCTGGAGACACACACCCCATAAATTAAGTGGGCTGTCCTTTTTACAGTAATGCCAAACTTGTGGACACTAACTACTGTTTAGGCACACTGGGGCTCAAAAGGGAGTGGGGCATTTGGATTTGGGAGTGCAGATTTTGCTGGATTTCTTTTGGTTGGAACCACGTCACTTTTCCAGAGCCTTTGTGCTACTAATAATGTGGACACCTCTATATTTCTGTTAACAGATGACAGACCTGAATGGGGACATGTTTTTTGTGGGTTGAGTAGAAGCTTTTATTGGTGGCATTTTGGGGTACAGAAAATTTTGGATCAGTTCACATTTATTCTGTGCTCTACGCTAAGCACTTTCATAGGAGTTTCCGATACATGATTCGGATGAAAGCCTTGAGGGATCCATTCACTAATGAGGCAACAGAGATACTCTGTACTTTGTGTGGTTTCTGTGGCCGACGGCACTATTGTGCACGCCTACAAAGAAGGCACAGCCGGATTATAGGTCAGACAGCATCCACAGTGCCTCCATCTGCCTCATTATAGGGAATCTTCTGCCGGCGGTTCCGTCTGAATCACGTATTTCAGAGATTTACACGGATACCCCGGTGTAAGCGCACAGTGTAGAGCGCAGGATAAATGTAAGCAGAGCCTTACTGCGATCTTTGGGAGGCAGAATAAATAAATCAACAGCAGGTGACAAATTGGTTTTACTTACTTTTTACGCCGTTCCTCGCGCGGTATAAATGATTAGATGACTTTATTCTTCGGGTCAGTGCAATTACAACGATACCAGATTTATATAGTTTTTTATGTTTTGCTACTATCACACACTAAAAAAACATTTTTGTTTACAAAAACAAGTTTTTGTATCCCCATACTTTGAAAGCTATAATTTTTTTATAGTTCTGCTCACAAAGTCAAGTGAGGGCTTGTTTTTTGCGGGATGAGTTGGAGTTTTTATTGGTACCATTTTTGGACACATAACAATTTTTTATTGCTTTCTATTCCGATTTTTGGGAGGCAGAATGAATAAAAACCAGCAACTCAGAAATATATATATTTTTTTTTATGCCGTTCCACGTGTGATAAAATTGATCAGGCAGCTTTATTCTTCAGGTCAGTATGATTACAGCGATACCACATTTATATAATTTTTGTTATTTTTGTCTCTTCTACACAATAAAAACTATGTTTATAGAAAAAATGTTTTTTGCTTCGCTGTATTTTGAGAGATATAAATTTTTTATTTTTCCACTGATGGAGCTGCATGGCAGATTGTTTTTTTGCGGGACAAAATGATGTTTTCAGCTACACCATTTTTATTTATATTCATTTTTTTGAACCCATTTTATTCCACTTTTTATTTGTGGTATTATGAAAAATCATAGTTTTTGCGACATTGTAAAAAAAACAAACAAACAGTGTTCACTGAAAGGGTTAACTAGTTTGTTTTACAGATTGGGTGGTTCTGGACACTTTCATTTATTGGGTCATTCCAAATATGTGTACTTCTTTTTGTGTATTTTTTTTACATAAATATTTGTATTTGTTGGTGTAATATTTTTTGTTCATTATTTTGTTTTTTAATATTTTTTTAAATCTTCTTCTTAACTTTTTTTTACTTAATCCCTCTATAGGACTTTAAATCTTATTAGTCTGATCACTGGTCTAATGCATTATTATGCACCAGCACTGCAATGCATGAGACCTGTATTGACAGATTGCCTGTTAGACCCTTACATAGCTGGGTCTCACAGACCACCATACCTGGCACAACAGAAGGTCATTGTTTTACATCCATCATAGCTCCCAACCATCCCGGATGCAACGGGATTGTCCCAATTTGAGGGCTCAGTCCCGCCACATTAGGGCTTTGTCCCAGGCCTCTAATACTCACCTCTCTCCAACGTCTTTATCGCTCTGTAGCTCCTCCTCAGGGGGCAGGGCCGCATCACTTAATGCATAAAATAAATTAAACTATTCTATTCCCTTCTTATTTTGTGATCTACTGTCGCTGAGATTCAAACCAACGATCTCATGTTCGCCGGTAGCAGCTCTAGCAATGAGTCACAGCGCACAATTATGTAGCTAGTAGAATTTGGTAATCTTGAGCTGTCACTAGCAGAATTTTGTATATTTGATATGTATTGCAGGCACTAACCTCACAGGCAGATTATACTGAGACATAGAGATACATTGTATGTAACAGTGTATTTTTATGTCTCTGTATTCTAGAGGGAGAATAACAGAGAGATTTTTTTTCTTCCTATAAAATTACTAAACAATAATGAAAAACAATTACATAAATGTCATTTGTAATGCGCTTTATTAAAAAATAATAAACATCATAAATTAGCAAATAACGCGGGCATATTTGGTGTCCCTGTAATAGTAACGACCCGCTCAACACAGAGATCAGATTTTTACGGGGATCGATAAATGACGTGATTGATATTTGTTTTCTATTAAGCCCATGAAAAATGTAATTAAAATGTAACGCTGAGGCTATGTTTACACATAGCGTAAATGCTATGTTCAAAAGCCGCAACGGGGACGTTGGAAGGCAAGAGATTCGTGGCCTCCCATCCAGCCACCAGGTACCACTGACACTGGACTGGAGTCCCATTAATTGATCCTCTCATCCCTAGTCCCACTCCCAAACATCCTGGATGCAGCAGACAGTCCCAGGTTTGGGTCTCCGCCCCCTGCAGTCTCGAACGTTTGCTGAATGTTCCTCACTGCCACTGCTTCTCTGACATCTCCTCCTGCCAAAGTAGAACGAAATGGTAAATGGGCGGGAATTGGGGTGTGGCCGAGTCTGTGGCCAAAATCTGATCCGGTGATCATTTGCTGTGATCCATCAATCAGAGAGTGAAGACGGCTGAAATGGGTCCCTGCATCTCTAGCAGTGCCAATCAGTGGTCAGTGACTGCTATTGGCACAGAACTTTCACTGTGTGTTTTCACACAATGACAGCTTAAAGACATGACAGCTATAGCACATTATGATGCGGGAACTGAGGAACTGACACCCGCTCATGACGTACTATACTCATCATTGGTCATTAAGGGATTAAAGGGAGCTTGACAGCTAATTCATGCACCTCGAACCACAGTCAGCATGTTTCAGACACTGGCTCCCCTCCCTTTGGTCTGTGTTTTTTTTGCATGTGAATTAAAAAAAAATGTTTCTCCACCTCCTATTTAAAAGTCCCTGAAAATGCAGCGCAGAGACCAGCCCTGTGCACCGCAACACCAATACCAGCCGCTGGCCAATCAGAGGTCAGGAGCTGATGTCGGCATCACAGCGCGGCCGCACATGAAGTCATTGCTAAGCGCCCCGGCTGTGGAGGTGGAAGAGGACGCTATTCACCGAGGGAGCGAGGTCAGGTGAGAAGAATTTTTTTTATGTGTATGTAAAGAGCAGCAGCATAGGGACTTTGTTACAAGAAGGGGACAAGGATGGGGACATTTCTGTAAGATGAGACCAGAATGGGGACATTTCTATAAGATGGGAGCAGGCTGGGGACATTACTACAGGACAGGGACATTATTACAGGATGAAGGACATTATTACAGGACAGGGAACATTATTTCAGGCTTGGCAAAATTATTAAAGGACAGGAGACTCTATTACAGGACGGTGTATATTATTACAGGCTGAAGCATATTATCACAGGATAGGAGACATTATTACAGGACGAGGGACATTATTACAGGACAGGGAACATTATTACAGGACAAGAGACATTATTAAAGGACAGGGGCATTACTACAGGGTGATGGAAATTATTACAGGACAGGAGATATTATTACAGGGCGAGGGACATTATTACCGGCTGAGGTGCATTATTACAGAACAGGGGACATTATTACAGGATGAGGGACAATATTACAGGCTGAGGTACATTATTACAGAACAGGGAACATTATTACAGGATTTGGGACATTTTTACAGGATTTGGGACTTTATTACAGAACAGGGGACATTATTACAGGACAGGGGACATTATTACAGGCTGAGGAACATTATTAACAGGTGACACTATTACAGGATGAGGGACATTATTACAGAACAGGGGACATTATTTCAGGCTGAGGGACAATATTACAGATTTGGGGACATTATTACAGGATTGGGGACACTATTACAGGCTGAGGGACATTTTTACAGGATTGGGGACATTATTACAGAACAGGGGACATTATTACAGTGTGAGGGACATTATTACAGGCTGAGGTGCATTATTACAGAACAGGGAACATTATTACAGGATTGGGTACATTATTACAGGCTGAGTAACATTATTACAGGATGGGGGACATTATTAAAGGATGAGGGACATTTTTACAGGATTGGGACATTAATTACAGAACAGGGGACATTATTACAAAACAGAGGACATTATTAGAGGATTGGGGACATTATTACAGGCTGAAGGACATTATTACAGAACAGGGGGCATTATTTCAGGCTGAGGGATATTATTACGGGATTAGGACATTATTACAGTCTGAGGGACATTATTACAGGATTGGGGACATTATTACAGACTGAGGGACATTATTACAGGCTTGGGGACATTATTACAGGCTGAGTAACACTATTACAGGATGGGGACATTATTACAGGATGACGGACATTTTTACAGGATTGGGGACATTATTACAGAACAGGGGGCATTATTACAGGACAGGGGGCATTACTACAGGATGAGGAACATTATTACAGGACAGGGGACATTAATACAGGATTGGGGACATTATTACAGGCTGAGTAACATTATTACAGGATTGGGGACATTATTACAGGCTGAGGGACATTATTACAGAACAGGGGACATTATTATAAAACAGGGGACATTATTACAGAATGAGGGACATTATTACAGGACAGGGGACATTATTACAGGACAGGGGACATTATTACAGGATGGGGGACATTATTACAGGACTGGGGACATTATTACAGGACAGGGGACATTATTACAAAACAGGCTTGGGGACATTATTAAAGGCTGAGGGACATTCTTCCAAACAGGGGACATTATTACAGGCTTAAGGACATTATTACAGGATTGGGGACATTATTACAGGCTGAGGTACATTCTTCCACAACAGGGGACATTATTACAGGCTTGGGGACATTACTACAGGATTGGGGACATTATTACAGGCTGAGGGACATTCTTCCAAAACAGGGGACATTATTACAGGATTGGAGACATTATTACAGGTTGAGGGCCAGAATTAGTGTATGGGGCTAATTGTAAAACTATATTACAAGTATGGGGCCGATTGGAGGTAAAAAAAATAAAAAGGAAAACATTTTTTTGAAAAACGGAAAATAAAGAATGACAAAATAATGGAATAATATTTGGCCACTAAAAATTCTGTTTTATGTAAAAATTGAAGTAAAAGAAAAGACCTGTACCATAACCCATATTATAAACACCATTAAAAAGAATATAAAACACGCCGCCCCCCCCCCCCCAAAAAAAGACTATGATCAAAATGTCATATAGAAAAATAATGGTATAACTGAAAACGCCATCTTCTCCAGTAAAGAACGCAGCCCTTCATATTTTTTTCTATGTCTGTTTGAGACCCTTGCGCTAAATTATATTAGAAGGTGCCAGTAGTTACCCAGCTGTTTGTGTGGCACACAGTTAGAAATTTGTTATGGTGGCCTGAGTCAGTGAGATTATTTTGCAGAATTAACATATCAAATAATAATGTAAATATGCCTATTAGAAATGCACTGAATAGATACAGTCAATACTACTAAATTAATATGAATAGGTAAATGTTATACATATACTTCTCACTCATTGTGAATTAGTATAATGAATAAAATGCATTATATTCTACCTGCAATGAAAGGTGAGGATTTTCATCTGCTGATCACCAGTCCTTATTCAGAGTAAGGTCTGTCCAGATGGTGCAATCTTTTTATTTCTGGAGACTAATTAATGCCATGCTGTGGTGGCATTTCGCTGAACAGGTTTCACAGGTTTTTATACACATCCTGTATGGCTGTAGGGTGGATGGAGCGTAAATTCATATTACTTGGAGATCATTCAATTGCTATAGAGGAGACTAATTAGGTTCCCACGATGAGTATTTGGTGAGTTTTAGATGTTGCAGATTTTCTGCACCTATTAAGTAAATTAGGTTACTAGAGTTTTGTTCATTAAGTTTTTGAGTGACCTTTTAACTAGTTTTTATCACATTTTGGACACGGCGGTTTTGTCTCTTTTAGATATGTCATGTTTTAAATAAAGCCAGTAGCGGGGGGCCACTGATTGAGGTAGTCGGCCCTGGAAGTCTCAACATTCGCAGCTGTTCTATCCCAGGCGGGCGGGGAAAGAAGGGTGAGACTGTGTAATTTTGCACCATCTTGGGTATTTGCTGGGACAGTTCTATGTGTTTGTCCGCTTTGTGGTTCAATAAAGTATTCCACACTGTTTTACCCTCACCCTGCGTTGTCTGAGTAGCGTTACGCCCACGGAAGACCCCAGGTCTTCACTCCTTACATAAAGCTGAGTGTTCCTTCAAGGGAAATTGATATGTTGCAGATTTATAAAAAAAGAGCACCGCAGGAGAGTTTACACTGCACAAAAAAGAAGCACAGGGGGTATAAGATCTCTGTTAATCCCATCCATTTTTGCTGGAAATGTAAGATGCTGTGTATTTTGAACAGCATTTTTGAGTCAAAAACGCACCAATAACTCATTGTGGTTATATAACCTAAGGGCTCGCTCACTAACATGTATCACAGCACACAGATTGTACACAGATGCCATCCCTGTGATGTCTGTGATTTTCATGAACCAATAGATCTCTAAGAGTAATTTTCATCCATAACTCTAATCAAAAAGGGACATGTCTCCATTATTTTTTTTGGAGACATGCGGTTTGCAAAAAAAACAACAACATGAATTTGTGTACAGCCACATAGACTTGTAATGGATACGTGTTCTAACCATGAAAATCACTGCTAGAACACATATTCATGGACAGCAGAACGAGGACTTAAAGGGGTTGTCCACTACTAGGACAACCCCTTCTTAAACTAATTATTCTGCCCTGATAAAATGAAAAAGCCTATACTCACCTCCCGTGCTGGCTCCATCCCAGCGGTGTCAGCATTCGCGGTTCTGGGGCTTTGATGCGGTGGAATAACATGTGGTGCCTAGCGCCCAATCAGCGCTGGCATCATTGGCCCCGCCTTTGGACAAACTGAACATGAAGAGGAAGCCAGGGCTGCGGCTGATCTCAGACCGTCCTCTTCATGTTCAGTTTGTACCAAGGTGGGGACAATGACGCCAGCGCTGATTGGGGGCCAGGCATAACAGGTTACAACAACAGCACGGGAGCTCCAGGACCATGAGTGCCGACACCACTGGAACGGAGCCAGCACGGGAGGTGAGTATAGGTTTTCTTATTTTACCAGGGCTGAACAATTAGTTTAAGAAGGGGTTGTCCTAGTAGTGGACAATCCCTTTAAGGTGTTGAAAGAAGACCAATAAGCTTAGTATATCATTTTTTATTAAAGCTTCATTCAAACATCTGTTTATCACAAATACAACAAGTAACCAATGTAGTCTATGGTGCTATTCATAGGTCAGTGTATTTTTGTGGACCGTGTGTCCACAAAAAATCAAGGAAATATTTAAATTTTTTATCTGAGTCATGAATCAAAATATCGCAACATTTTGGCAAAAAACCTCCTTACCTCAGTAAGAGCATTGAAGATGGGTTGTGGTTATTGTGCAGGTCTACAATTTTGTCCCTGGGGTCCTTAGACAGCTCTTTGACCTTGGCCATGGTGGAGAGGTTGGAGTGTGATTGACTGTGTGGACAGGTGTATTTTATACAGGTAATTACTTCAAACAGGTGCAATTAATACAGGTAATGAGTGCAGAGTAGGAGGGCTTCTTAAAGAAAAACTGACAGGTCTGTGTGAGCCAGAATTCTTGCAGGTTGGTAGGTGATGAAATACTTATTTCATGCAATAAAATGCAAATTAATTATTTAAAAATCATACAATGTGATTTTCTGGATTTGTTTTAGATTCTGTGTCTCACAATTGAAGTGTACCTACGATAAAAATTACAGACCTCTCCATTCTTTGTAGGTGGGAAAACTTGCAAAACCAGTAGTGTATCAAATACTTATTTTCCCCACTGTAAGTCTACTTAAAAATAAAATAAAATAGTAGGTTGATACAGGGATTTATTCTGACTGCTGGTTTCAGAGTCGGGAGGGAATTTTTCCTCAGATGAAGATTGGCTAAATCATTTGGGGTTTTTGCCCTCCTCTGGATCAACTTTAGCAATTACAGAACTAACAGGTCGAACTTGATGGACGCAAGTCTTTATTCGGCTTTACAAACTATGTTACTATGTTACTATGAGTTCGTGAAAATCACTGACGACACACATATGGCATTCATGTGCAATCCACGTGTTTTCTTAAAAGTAGAAGTTTTTTTGCATACTAGAAAATCACAAATTAAACACTGATGAAAATCCTGGTAAAAACTGACACGATGGTGAAAATCTGTTTCAGTACACTGATGAAAATCGATCAGGTTTTTTTAAAGTATGAGAAACAAAAATGGATAAGGCCATTTTTGCAGGGTGGTTCAGTAATCATTTAGCTACTTTACTCTGTGTGTCTTCCTTTCTTCCACAACAGGTAAACACATGGTCCTTTAGGGTCTTGAAATCCTGCCTGATAGTTGTCTGAAGTGAAAGAATTTTAGATCCCCAGCTTGTGACAGTGATTTGCCGAACCTCCCAACTTTTAAAGATCAGAAAGAGGGACAAATTATGCATCGCGTGTAGCACACCGCGGCAAATTTTGATCACATCCCTAACCACACATCAATCCATGCCCATTTACCATTTCTTTCCCCCCTGGCAGGAGGAGTTGTCAGAGGGGTGCTGGCAGTGAGGGACACTCAGCAAACGCCCGAGACTGCAGGGTGCAGACCCAAATCCAGGACTGTCCACTGTATCCAGGACAGTTGGGACTAGAGATGAGTGAATCGATTCATGGGTCTCTGGTCCAGTGTCCAGGTTAGTGGTACCTGGTGGCTGGACAGGAGGCCATGAATCTCTAACCTTCCGGCGTCCCTGGCACGACTTTTGATCACCCAGGGCAGCGCGATGTCATCTGTGTGTCCTGCTCATCTCTAGTTGGGACCTGTGGATTTATTTTTTGTTCCTTCATTCACAGTCGGAGCCGCAAGAACGTTGTCATCTTTATATAGCGTCACTATTTGGCATCTGGCTTTTTGGTGTCTGTAAGGCCGTGTTCACACTTTGCAGAAATACTGTGTTTTTTGTGTTCTGCAGCTGTCCGCACCAAACTGCACTGTCATGAAAGTTAGCCGCCATCTTAGGTATGATACGTCATACCTGAAGATATTCCCTATTGTCATTTCTAAAAATCCCTCACACAGCTCCTACCATGTCACATTTCTCCAGCCCCTGGTAAACAGAGCAATTCGCCCCCCACCTCTGGAGATCAGTCTCAAGAAACTTCTTTGATATGGTAAATAGATGGGCCAGCTCTGTTGTGTCCAAGCAGGACAGAGTCAGCTAGACCCTAGGGGGTAATTAACACCTTGATGTCACTTGAAACCCGAAGCAAACCATTTGTGCAAGCCTGCAAACCTCTCCATTGTCCCAAGAAACCATGTGCTTTCTTTGTGGAAAATGGTCGCCAAAAGCTACAGACACACTATCAATTCAAAACCAGACGATACAAGTTAGGGAACCCAAATAAAATGTATCATGTGGGGAAGGTGCCCGCAGACACAATCATGGGACTTATAAATCCATGAGGGCCCTGGAAAGCTAGATATTTAGAAGAACCATATACAAGGTCCCAGGGGAGGCATGTTTAGAGTCAATGGCTTCCCCAGAAGAGTAGGATCACGACGAGACCTCTGGTGATACGATGAGATCACCCCAGGGAAAGTTATGGGTACTTTTCCCAAATGGAGCCAGAACTGGCATTGGTAGGGGGGCGGGGCTTAGTAAACTGACATCACCAAGAGTGGGCGTGACAGGACTCTAGTATAGCCAACAGCCAGAAACCCCCTTCAGTTTTGACCCAGGAGATGATGTGAACAACTCCTAACGTCGGGTCCAGGTATCTGAGTGGGAGGAGCACCTTTGCCATGTGCTACTGAGGCCTGGACGACTGCAACTAAGCTTGAACCTGTGGGATCGCAAATCCTCCCTTGCACCACAAGAAAGGTAACTGATTTATCGTTGTTATTACTGTGTTTTGTAATTCTAATTGTTATATCTCTTATTCTGGCCAAATACCATTGTATAGTTAATTGTATAGCCTTGTAATCTAGTGTATTCTTATAATCTATTAAATCATAAATTAATCGTGGGCTGTATCCTTTACTCTGCATATACAAATCCATTGGTCCGGAAACGCTTGGCTGAAACGCTACTGGGTTGGTTCCTGACCCGATACAAGTCTATTAACGGACCGGGCTTGTATCAAATGAGAACTGGTGGCAGCATCCCATCTGGGGGATTTGAGGAAGGCTGGCATAGATGGTCGGAGTTGTGGATATATATTACTGGCGCAGCCAGGGAAATATATATACCGCCCTCGCTGCAAAGGGCCTCAAATACCCAGAGGGCTACAGGACGGCCTCTCCGGCAACCACTCACTCTAGGCGCAGTACCTTGACTGACCTGAGAGGCAAGGGGGCGCCAGAGAGTTGTGCCTGTATCATGGCGTCACGGATTGGTGACGTGTAAGGGACAACACACCACCGTGTTTTCCCCTGCTGGTAGCAGCTTCCTGGCACTACTTACTCTAGGTGCAGTACCTTGACTCACCTGAGAGGTAAGGGGGTGCCAGAGAGCTGCCCCCACTGGCCGGCATTTCATCACATTGTGTGTCTTCCTTTCTTCCACAACAGGTAAACACATGGTCCTTTAGGGTCTTGAAATCCTGCCTGATAGTTGTCTGAAGTGAAAGAATTTTAAATCCCCAGCCTGTGACAGTGATTTGCCGAACCTCCCAACTTTTAAAGATCAGAAAGAGGGACAAATTATGCATCGCGTGTAGCACACTGCGGCAAATTTTGATCACGTCCCTAGCCACACATCAATCCATGCCCATTTACCATTTCTTTCCCCCCTGGCAGGAGGAGTTGTCAGAGGGGTGCTGGCAGTGAGGGACACTCAGCAGACGCCCGAGACTGCAAGGGTGCAGACCCAAATCCAGGACTGTCCACTGTATCCAGGACAGTTGGGACTAGAGATGAGTGAATCGATTCATGGGTCTCTGGTCCAGTGTCCAGGTTAGTGGTACCTGGTGGCTGGACAGGAGGCCATGAATCTCTAACCTTCCGGCGTCCCTGGCACGACTTTTGATCACCCAGGGCAGTGCGATGTCATCTGTGTGTCCTGCTCATCTCTAGTTGGGACCTGTGGATTTATTTTTTGTTCCTTCATTCACAGTCGGAGCCGCAAGAACGTTGTCATCTTTATATAGCGTCACTATTTGGCATCTGGCTTTTTGGTGTCTGTAAGGCCGTGTTCACACTTTGCAGAAATACTGTGTTTTTTGTGTTATGCAGCTGTCCGCACCAAACTGCACAATAACAATCTTGTAAAAAATAGGAGAAAACGGAGTAAATAGTGGTTTAAAAATTGATAAAGTTTATTAAACACCATTAAAAGAAGTGTATAACAAGACAAGTAAACGATAAGTCAACCACAAGTGATCAAAAACCACATACAATTCTTAGTAGCCAATATATATAGCTAGTGCTAATGTGGCACGAGAACTCCCCTAAAGTCATTCTAATGAATATATTGCAATTTTCCCAAGGGAGTATAATCAAACGGTCACTTGATAAAATATGACAAAGGGAGGGTTATATTTAGCCCCCTTTGTCATATTTTATTAAGTGACTTTGATTATAATCCCTGCCGTGTTTTTAAGTACTACCGAAAAGCTTTGGATCTGCACTTAACCAATTAAGGACCCTGGGATTTTCCGTTTTTGCATTTTCGTTTTTTGCTCCCCTTGTTCCCAGAGCCATAGCGTTTTTTATTTTTTGGTCAATATGGCCGTGTGAGGGCTTATTTTTTGCGGGATGAGTTGTACTTTTGAACGACATTACTGGTTTTACCATATCGTGTACGGGAAAATGGGAAAAAAATTCCAAGTGTGGTGAAATTTCAAAAAAAGTGCAATACCACAGATGTTTTTTTTTACAATTTTTTTACCACGTTCACTGAATGCTAAAACTGACCTGCCATTATTATTCTCCAGGTCATTATGAGTTCGTAGATACCAAACATGTATAAGTTCTTTTTTATTTAAGTGGTGAAAAAAAAATCCAAAGTTTGCTAAAAAAAAAAATGGCGCTATTTTCCAAGACCCGTAGCGTCTCCATTTTTCCGGGATCTAGGGCCAGGTGAGGGCTTAATTTTTGCGCGCGAGCTGAAGTTTTTATTTATACCATTTTGGGGTAGATCCGATGTTTTGATCGCCCGTTATTGCATTTTATTGTAATGTTGCGGTGACCAAAAAACGTAATTCTGGCGTTTAGAATTTTTTTCTCGTTATGCCGTTTACCTATTGGATTAATTATTTTTTATATTGATAGATCGGGCGATTCTGAATGCGGTGATACCAAATATGTGTATTAGGATTTTTTTTATTATTTTATTTTGAATGGGGCGAAAGGGGGGTGATTTAAACTTTTATATTTTTTTTATTTTTTTAAGATTTTTTTTACACTTTTTGCTTGCTTCTATAGTCTCCATAGGAGACTAGAAACAGCAACTGTCTGATCGCCTCTGCTACATAGAGATGATGAGCAGATCACGTCTACGTAGCAGAAATGGTCCTGTGCTATGGGCGCCGACCACTAGGTGGCGCTCATAGCAATCAGTACATGACAACCACTGGAGTCTGCTGCAGACCCAGGGTTGTCATGCCCACCCATCAGTGACCCGCGATCACGTGACAGGGTCACCGATTGGCGGGGTAAGTAACGCGCTTCTGGCTGAGATTGACAGCAGCATTTAACTGGTTAACAACGCGATCCACCCGCGGCTGTTGTGGGCACATGTCAGCTGTATAAATTAGCTGACATATGCCCGGTTCAGTGTGGACTCAGCGCCAGAGCCCGCGCTGAACAGGGGGTGACAGCCTGGTGCGTACTATTACGCCCCAGGCTGTAAAGGGGTTAAAAAATTAACAGCAGTTTTGTACATCTGTTTTTTTTAGGCTCCACATAGAAGACAAGAGAGAAAAAAACACCATAGCCACACAGTTCAGCAGCATTCTTTGGCGCACAGGGGGCACAGTTTTCATGAAATCACATCCACTTTGCTTGGACAGTTAAACGCAACAGAATTTCTGTGCAAAAAAAAAAAGCAGCAAAAAAATGCATCATTTTTGCTACATGTGAACACGATCTAAATGTCTCAGTAAAGTGGATGTGATTTCATGAAATGAACTCTGCGGTTTTGGTGCATTTTTTTCTCTATATGCTTCTTCAGAAAAAAAAGCATGAAGAAAAAAAACGCTGTTGTATTTTTAAGCTTCAAAGCTTCTCTGTACTATTATAAGGCATTAAAAACGCAGCTTCATATCTGCACCAAAAACACATCAAAAATGGGGGAACGCATATAAAAGAAACGCAACAAACATGCAATAATCAAACAAGATTGTTATTGTGTTGTGTGGTGAGGACATCTGCAGAAAAGAAAAGCATTAAAAAAAATGCATCATTTACGCTACATGTGAACATGGCCTCAGCGTTACATTTTTATTACATTTTTTATGGGTTTAATAGAGAAAAAATATCAATCACTCCATTTTTTTCGCCATTTATCAATCCCCGTAAATAATCTGATTGCTTTGTTGTGAGAGGTGTTATGATTACAGGGACACCAAATATGTCCATGCTATTTGCTGACTTGTGATGTTCATTATTTTTCAGAAAAACGCATTAAAAATTACATTATTTTAAGTGTTTTTCATTATTTTTTAGTAGTTTCCTAGAAACTATGTTTCTAGGAAACATAGAAATACTCTGCTGTACAGAATGTATCAGTACAATCTGGAGTCAGAGCCTGCAATACAGATCAAGTACACAAAACTCTCCCCATTGCATCATTAGAGCTTGTGGCTGAATTGCCTTAGCTTCTGGCTGTAATGTTGAGGGTTGTGGGTTTGATTGCAGGAGAGACTCACAAAAAACAGCACTTTTTGTAATTGTTTTTTATTATTTTTAGCAGTTTTACGAAACAAAAAAAATCTGACTTTTTCTTTACCTCAGTATACAGGGACTATAGAAATACATTGTTATATATACAATATATCTCTATGTACATACATAATCTGCTTCTGGGGTCAGAATACAGACTACAGACCAATACAGACCAAATTCTCCTATGCTTACGCTGATCATTCAATTCCCGGGAGACCCAATCACAGGAAAATAAGCAGTGAATATTATAATTTAATTTATGCACTGAGCAGAGAGAAGCGACCCCAGATCCCTGAGGAGGAGGAGCTACAGAGCGATGAAGACCTTGGAGAGTGATGAGTATTTAGAAGCCAGGACAAAGCTCTGATGTGGCGGGTTGAGTCCTCAAAGCGGGACAGTCTCGCTGAATCCGGGACGTTTGGGAGCTATGAATTTGCTGCTCAATAACATGTGATGCACCAGGAATTGTGGAATAATTACTTTTCTATTTGAACACAGTTGAAATAGTCATTGTTGGAGTAATGCTTATTATTGTATATATTGCATCAACTACTGTTTACTACTGTTTAATAGTGCACGAGTTTCTGTCTCCAGTAATAGTGTTATATTGCCAATAAAACATTGTTAAAAAAAAATAGGAAGTTCCTGTTCACTGTGTGTGTAGCTGAAGCAGCACATTTTATTTTCACTTTGCTCTGAATAGCCCTACAAGGTGAAACTCTCACGATTCCACCACTGACTGTGTCCTGGATGCAGTGAGTGACAGCTCAGCCACTCTATAGAATCAGGGTCATGCTGCACTGTTAGTATTGTGAGCGGCAACTCAGCCGTCCAAATCTGGGGCTGGAGCGTGCTGAGCTGTTCGTATTGTGACAGCTCAGCCGTCCAATCTGAGGCCAGGGCGCGCTGAGCTGTCAGTATTGTGAGTGACAGTCTAGTTGCCAATAAGGGCGGGGTTTCTTCCAGATGTCTCCCGTTTTGGGTCATTACCTGGCTATTTAGCTGGCTAACAGTGTCTGATTATTGCCAGTCTTAGCTTTAGCTTGGTGGTGTGTGTGTGTGCGCGCGTCTTGTTTTCCTGTGCTCTGGTTCTGATCTTTTGCTGCCCGACCTAGCTTTCGGCCATCCATTTGCCTAGTCCCTTTGTCTTGATCCGCTACTTTCCTGGAATTCTGATCTCAGACTGTAACCTGACTAGTCCTTTTTCTTACCCCTCAGTTTATGACAAGCTCTCTTGGTATCGGACCCCGGACTGCTTGGCTACCCTGTCTCCCAGCTTGTCCGTGAGTAATGACTTGGCATCACATTTGTCACTCAACGTCACAGAAAGCACATTGGTGTAATGCTCCTAGAACAAAACTGTAAATGTCCTTTTTGATCATAGGCCATACTTCTACCTCTCCCTTAAAGGGAATTTGACAGCTGATTCAAGCACCCTGAAACACAGGCAGCATATATCAGACATTGGCTCTATCATTTCAGGAAGGCATTTTTTACTCTGAAATGCTGCGGTATTTCAGAAAAACGTACATTTTAAAGTCCCTGCACAGAATCAAGACACCCTGTGCCAGAAGAAGCAAAGTAGCCATAAAACATAGGAGCATCCTCCATGTTTCACAGTAGGCACTTCTTTTATTGGTATACTTAATTTTTGCATCTATAAACATAGAATTGGCGTGACTTGCCAAAAAGTTTTCAATTTAGTCTCATCTGTTCAAAGTACATTCTCCCAGAACTTTATGGCTTCTGCAAATGCGTTCTGGCAAATTTCAGTCTCTTTTGTGGAGTAAATTATGATGAATCTGTTGAGTGCTGACCAGGATTTGTGTAAAATTATGCCAAAAGTCACAAAATATTCACATTGTGCAAAAAATTGGCAACAGTTCAAGCAGTTTTAAGCCAGAACACTGGCAAAAACTGCTTCATGAATCACGGCCATTGTCCCTGGCTGGCTTTACAAACTACGGCCTTGATTCATCAAGCTGTTTTCTCTAGTTTTCTGGTGTAAAATTGCATAAAATGTCAAGAAACTTTCGAATAATGCAAATCTGCACAAAAATCTTTCAACTTTTTCTGTTTTTACTCCAGTTCCAGCCAACTACAACCACTTTTTGAAAATAGGACGGAGCTTGGACGAGCATTGTCAAGCATGCCCAAAAAAATTCATCATAATTCACGCCACATAAGTGGCATAAATTACAACAGATTCATATTCCAGTCCCTGTAACATTTCTGGCGATGGCACAGGACACTGAAAAAAATGCACCAAATCAATTAGGAGGTGCATGCCTTTTAAGGAATTTGGCGCATCTTACTCCAGCACTCAAGATTGATTGGCAAAATGCAAGTCTTGATGAATTTGGGTTTATGTTTTCTCTGAGATGCCACAGGGTTTCAGAGCAATATATAGACAGCTTCAATAGTGCCAGATACTGATTCATACTGCCAGTGATCCAATTAAATATATAAAGACAATATCAAGGTCTGCACAAGTGGGTCCCCTAAATAATGGTAATGGGAATATAGTCACTGAGGATCAAGAAAAGGCTGGATTACTAAACAGGTTATTTAGCTTTTTGTATACCAAGAAAGAGTGACTGATATAGTTGATCCCAGTGCTTTTAGCCCCTTGGCTTCTACATCGGATGTACGGGTGCATTCATTTTCACGTCTTTATTTATGGAGTGGGTTCACTAGTTAAGCCCTCATTATACCCGGCAGATGCCAGCTGTATAATGAAGCAACTATCGGCCTGTTAAAGCAGTGATCAGAGCTAAGCTAAGATCATGGCTTTTAAACCCTTAAATGCTGCTATTCCATGCCCCTATTGTACTATTGGCACCCGGGAGCCTGCCTACCATATTGGTACGTCTGTGATGCCAAGCTAACGGCTGGGCTGCATTAGAGGCGGTGATTGTAGATACTCTGGTATTGCAAGCAAGTGATCAGACGATTGCAGGTTCAAATCTTTTAAGAAAACTTAAAGTAAAATAAAGTTTTGAAAAGTGGAAAAATCAAAAAATTAAAATAAACCCGCTTATCTAACATTAAAAATTAAGAGAAAACAAAATAAAGATAAACAAATTTGATATAATTGCATCTGTTAAAGTCTGATCTATTAAAATATACAATGGATTAACCATTATGGTAGAAGCCGTAAAGAGAAAAAAATTGGAATGCCAGAATTTACGTGTTTTGATCTCTGGAACGCCACTAAAAAATACACTTCTTATTCCAGTTATCATTCTAGGTCCATAGCTGGAAGAATGAACATTACTGGTCTCAGAAAATGGCGACGCAAACCAAATTTTTTATTTCAATTTTTTTCACCACTTAAATAAAAAAAATTTTTTTTATAGGTTTGGAATTGGCATAATTGTACTGACTTGAATGATCATGTTTTCAGGTTCATTTATAGCACAAAATGAACATCATGAAAACAAAACTTAAAAAACAATAGCGGAATTCTATTTTTTTTATACCATTTGCATTTTTTCCAGTACATTATATGCTAAAATGAATGGTGGAATCCAAAACTACAACTTGTTCCCCAAAATATAAGCTCTCATATAATTAGAAAAATAAAAAGTTATAGCTCTTGGAAGTGTAAAAATGATGGACTGTACTACTGAGTTCCTACCCCTGAAGACAATAATAGCGCTATGTGTACAGTGTATAGTGACAGTGACATGCGGTTTTACATATAATGTGAATAGTGAGTGCATCTTTATATTGTGTGATAGTAAGTCCTCTTAAACACGACCGGATATTTCTGGTACTGGGAAAACCAGTACTGGAGATATCTGTGAACGTGTGTGCCTCATCAGAAGCACACGTACCGGCGCCTGGGAATCAGCGGTACAGTTAGCGTTATTCTCAAGCGTCGGGTGCTGAACGCTACCCTCATCATTGTCCCCTGCTTGTGCTGTAATCAGCGCGAGCAATGGAAAAAATTGAGAGTAGTAGTCTTGGTGTAAAAATAAGACTAAAATAATAAAATCCTTATACTCACCTGTCCAAAGATGTCCCCTGCTGTAATCCATGTGACTGTGCATGCTGAGGAGCCGGTGCAGCGAGTGGACCCTGCACTGTGCTGAGCTCAGTGAGCGGTTCAAGCCAGTGGGAGGGTGGGTATCAATCGTTCAAGGCAGTGGGAGGCCATACTGATATCCCTTGCGGACATTCCTGCAACATCTGAAGCCTAGGGCTTGGTCCAGATACTAAGGAGAGTGCCTGGTCTTCTGACATCTCAAGGTCGGTGGCTCAGAACCACGTGAAAAGCAGTTGGCTGGTCCCAGGTGCACAGCAGAAGTGGACGGGAAATTACTGAGGCTGACGGAGTCAGTGAGCTTAGGGATAGTCCAGGATGAATGAGTGGGGGGGCTGAATATGTGTTGTGCTAAGAAAGTAAGAAATACAAAGCTGATTGGCCAGCGGCTGGCATTGGAAATGGTGTGCTGGGAGACGGTCTCTGTGTGGCAATTCAGCGCTGCTGTCAGCGGCTCCTCCTGGACCTGGTCAGGATCATCAAGGGGTCTGTGCCTGCGGGCCGCACAAAGCAGCCTCAGGGGCCGCATGCGGCCTGCGTGTTTGAGACCCCTGCCCTAATTGGACTTCATGAGCATGTGTAGTTTAGTCAATCCGGCAGCATTTAGTCCTATGACTAAGGGCGCTTCTGTTGCGCCAGAAACATGTCAGGTTTCTTTTAAGTTTTTAGCATGAGTTTTGAATAAAATTTTGTAATTTTACCTGGACATTTGCTGCCAGATTGTATCCTCCTTTACTTTTCCTCACTATGGCTGTGCTCACCAGCTGGATTGGCACCCCCAAGTGATACATCTTCGAACCTCAGCGGTGCACAGGACGCTACGTAGAGCTCTCAGCCCTCCTCTCCTAACTATATATCTATATGTAACTATCTTATTGTGCTAGTAGTTCCTATAGATTCTACTGTATGAAAAACTATAACAGTTAACACAGCATTATCTGCCATCTGCTTAACATAATCCCTCCTCAACATAGTTTTATTTAAATATTTTATCAGATAGAAACAAAACAAAAGCCTAGTTCTCTCCATTCATCTCTTGTCAGAAAAACATACAGAAGGTTGGATTGGTCACATAGCAATCCCAAAAAAGGGGAAAGTGTCTAAATAGCACCAATAGGACCTACAACTAACCTGGATCTAGATGTCATAACCTAAAAGGGGTATCCAACCTTTTTGCATCTCTGAACCACATTGTAAGAAGAGTTATCTTGGGCCATGCACTGAGGATTGGTCACATGACCATAATGTCACCAAAGGTTCTTATTCTATTGGAAACTGTACTGACAATGCAGAACTGGCATTATCAGTGCAATTTCTGATTTTTTTTTTTAAAAACAGGTGGCTCAGCAAGTAGCCATCCCACCACACCTGACACTGTTTAGGATCTTGCTAGGGGAGCCTTTGGGGATGAGGGCCCTTGGCAACTAAACAGTTCCCCCTCCCACCTTATACCCAATATAGGTCACTGCCAAGGGGGTGATGGTGTATGTTTGCTGATTGTGGCCTCACCTGAAATGGTGTCTTTGCCTTTATTTTTTACTGCCGACCTCTAGGAATCTCACAGCATATATGGCCTCTCTCCTTTCAGGTTACTTCCCCTGCAGGTTCTCTTTCTTCTTTCATTCATTATTAATCTGTCTTCTTTTCCCGTGCTCCATGCTCTACTTCCTCCTTATTACCCAGCCCCTATTTCTTCCTTTGACACCTTGCCCTTGCGCCTGGACTGACAGGAACAATTAGCTGTTTGTTCCACGTCTTCACTCACTTCTGTGCTGGAGCTACCGTCATCTCTCATGAGTCCTCCCACAGCAGCTGACGCAACAAGATTCAATTTGGGCCTGCAAACTGGGGAGAGCACTAGTCACGTAAGAGGAGGAACTATTGAGGCCGCCAGTTAGTGCGTGCTTGTGCAGTGTGAAGTTTGAGAGCGCTACTGAACAGTGCAGCTCTAAATAAAATAAACTATTGAAAATTGTGACCTTAGTAAGATTTGGGGTGATGGATTTATCATTTGGGGCCCCGAATCAAAGTGCCTAGCACTGCTATTGCATAGTAGAGGGCCAATGGTAAAGAGAGGCGTGAAATTTGTGAGGAGCTGCCGAGGTGTAGAAGTACCTTTAATAATGAGAATGCTTACCTGACTGCTAAATAACATTAAACTCCTAATGTTGCAATAGTAGGTTGAAATATTATTAATAATTGCTGCCTACACAAGTCACCATGAACACATGTCTGATGGTATCAGTTTTACTGTCTGCGCTTGGTAGATAACACACTAGAAGCCGCCCACCACCACATGCATACAAATAGCGAGAGCATAGGTAAGTTTATTCTACATGACATTGCAACCATAATCACCAAACAATTCATTAATATTTTAAATGAGTACATGATTTTTTGTTGGGCCACATTCTGGACAACCCTGACTTACAGTGTGATGAAGGGCCAAGTTGGTAGGATAATTATTATAGCAGAATAGTCAAAGATGCCTCAAGAGCAGGGTTAGGGAGCCATCGAGAGATGGAGACCTACTGTTGTAACTTTTGAGGGTCCTATAATTTATTTTGTACCAAGTTGTGACAGGAGCACATTAGAATTGATTTAAAAGCTTTGCCAGATTTCTGTATGTCGGAAGTTTGTTAATTATTATCAAATGTAAAACTTGTCATTCACACACTTTAACTTCATGATATCCAAATAATTATTTGACACCTTAAAGGGGTTTTCCCACCAACGAAAGTTCATTTTAATCAATAGATCTTGGAATAATAATAATTTCCACAACTGTATGTGTTTAAATAAAATGTTCCTGAGCTGAGATAATCTTATAAATGTGCCCCTGCTGTGTACTGTGTAATAGCCTGATCTGATCATACCACAGCTCCTGGGCAGGGGAGGAAGCAAAAGAGTAAACAGACATTACAGCAGGGGATTGCAAATGATTCTTTTTGTGAGTATAAACATTTCCCTGCCTGTTTTTAATCAATGTTTTACTTCAAAGAAAGAATCAGTTGCGATCCCCTGCTGTAATGTCTGTATACTCTTTTGTATCCTCCCCTGCCCAGGAGCTGTGGTATGATCAGACCGTGTTCCTTACACGGTCAGACACAGCCATTACACAGTATACAGCAGGGGCACATTTATAAGATTATCTCAGCACAGGAACATTTTATATTAATACATTCAATTGTGGAACTTATTATTATTCCAAGATCTATTGATTAAAATTAACTTTTGTTTGTGGCAAAACCCCTTTAAGTCCTATAGAGCAGTACAAATGGTTATCAGTCAGTCTTCTCCAGTGGGGGTCTGACGCCTGCACACTGCTCCTGCAGATAAAGAGCAATACTTGGTAGTGGCCAATAAACTTATACAAAGCCACGATGTTTCCGCCTGTACATTGCTTATATTAGGCCCCTGACTAAGCAAATATCTGCTGATCAGGGGGTACTGGACCCTATTGATCCCATATAAATGACCTAGACATGGCTCCTATATTACTCCTGTAGAAAAAGGACTTTCCTCCACACAATCTCCACCATATGATGAATTCATATTGGTCAAAGACATTACATGGGTATTGTATAACCCTGAGTCATATAAAATTATATTTGGCAATAAAAAAGCGGAACTTATACTTAGTTTTGAGTATCTGCTTCCCTCCACAAGCAATTTTAATTTTTACGCTTTTTTTTTTCTTTCATTCAAGAGCTATGACTTTTTTATTTTTCCGTCAATATGGCCATATGAGGGCTTGTTTTTGCAGGACAAGTTGTACTTTTGAATGACGCCATTCATTTTACCATATAATATACTGGAAAACAGGAAAACTTTTTAAAAAAAGTGCAATTCCACAATTGTTTTTGGTTTTTTTATTTACCATGTTCACTATATGGCGGAACCAAACATGCAGATACCAAACATGTATATGGTAGTTGTTTCTTATCTAAGGGGTGAAATTTTTTTTTTGCTTTTGACGCCATTTTCGGAATGTTTTAATTTTATAGGATATGGGGCTGTGTGATGGTTTTTTGCGCCCTGAGCTGACATTTTTATTAATACCATTTTGGGGTAGACATGATGACAAGATAACATAGATATGACCAAGTGTCTGCTGGACGATTGAGAAATGTAATACATATCAGAGAGACATCCTAGTGCATATCTTGCTGGATTTAGAGCTCTTCTAGAGATGAAGAGTGAATCTTTTGAAATACCCCTATCTATTATAATGATGGATGGACCATACATGACAAGTACTATTTAGCTATTGTGTACCTCCACTCCCCATTTCCTTATAAATTGTAAGCTTACGAGAGGGCCCTCACTCCTCGTGTAACTGTTAAACTATGTGTTACTGTCTCTATTATATGTACATGTCCCCGATTAATTGTAATGTGCTGCGGAATATATTGCCACTATATTAATAACATTATTTTTATTATTAAATTCAAATTCACCAGCTTCTACAATTTTTTCCCAGACATTTGACACAAATATCAATACTGCCAAGTCTTACTTGCCTGGAAAAAAACTACAGTTATATGAAAAAGTTTGGGCACCCCTGTTAATCTTAAGCTTAATGTTTTATAAAAATTGGTGCTTTTGCAACAGCTATTTCAGTTTGATATATGTAATAACTGTTGGACACAGTAATGTTTCTGCCTTGAAATGAGGTTTATTGTACTAACAGAAAATGTGCAATCTGCATTCAAACAAAATTTGACAGGTGCATAAGTATGGGCTCCCTTATGATTTTCTTGTTTTAAATACTCCTACCTACTTTTTACTGACATACTAAAGCACTTTTTTGGGTTTTGTAACCTCATTGAGCTTTGAACTTCATAGCCAGGTGTATGCAATCATGAGAAAAGCTACTTAAAGTGGCCACTTGCAAGTTGTTCTCCTGTTTGAATCTCCTCTGAAGAGTGGCATCATGGGCTCCTCAAAACAACTGTCAAATGATCTGAAAACAAAGATTATTCAACATAGTTGTTCAGGGGAAGGATACAAAAAGCTGTCTCAGAGATTTAACCTGTCAGTTTCCACTGTGAGGAAGATAGTAAGGAAATGGAAGAACACAGGGACAGTTCTTGTTAAGGCCAGAAGTGGCAGGCCAAGAAAAACATCAGAAAGGCAGAGAAGAAGAATGGTAAGATCAGTCAAGGACAATCCTCAGACCACCTCCAGAGAGCTGCAGCATCAACTTGCTGCAGATGGTGTCACTGTGCATCGGTCAACTATACAACGCACTTTGCACAAGGAGAAGCTGTATGGGAGAGTGATGCGAAAGAAGCCGTTTCTGCAAGCACGCTACAAACAGAGTCGGCTGAGGTATGCAAAAGCACATTTGGAGAAGCCAATTTCTTTTTGGAAGAAGGTCCTGTGGACTGATGAAACCAAGATTGAGTTGTTTGATCATACAAAAAGGAGTTATGCATGGCGGCAAAAAAACACAGCATTCCAAGAAAAACACTTGCTACCCACAGTAAAATTTGGTGGAGGTTCCATCATGCTTTGGGGCTGTGTGGCCAATGCCGGCACCGGGAATCTTGTTAAAGTTGAGGGACGCATGGATTCCACTCAGTATCAGCAGATTCTTGACAATAATGTTCAAGAATCAGTGATAAAGTTGAAGTTACGCAGGGGATGGATCTTTCAGCAAGACAATGATCCAAAACACCGCTCCAAATCTACTCAGGCATTCATGCAGAGGAACAATTACAATGTTCTGGAATGGCCATCCCAGTCCCCAGACTTGAATATCATTGAACATCTGTGGGATCATTTGAAGAGGGCTGTCCATGCTCGGCGACCATCAAACTTAACTGAACTGGAATTGTTTTGTAAAGAGGAATGGTCAAAAATTCCTTCATCCAGGATCCAGGAACTCATTAAAAGCTACAGGAAGCGACTAGATGCTGTTATTTTTGCAAAAGGAGGATCTACTAAATATTAATGTCACTTTTCTGGTGAGGTGCCCATACTTATGCACCTGTCAAATTTTGTTTGAATGCAGATTGCACATTTTCTGTTAGTACAATAAACCTCATTTCAAGGCAGAAACATTACTGTGTCCAACAGTTATTACATATATCAAACTGAAATAGCTGTTGCAAAAACACCAATTTTTATAAAACAATAAGCTTAAGATTAATAGGGGTGCCCAAACTTTTTCATATAACTGTATATTACAATCAAAGGTCTCCTAGGACTGCATTGAACCCTTTATGAACTCTTAAACGCAGACTTGATAATGTCCAAGTGACTTCAACATATCTGGCTAGGAGAAAACTGATGGTAATCAGTGGTAACAAAACTAGAGAAACATACGTTTTAGGGTATGTGCCCACGATGCAGATTTTAAGCAGAAATGTCCTGAGCGTTTTTTCCTCTCCCTGGCAGAAAAAACGCATACAGATTTTGCATGCATTTTTTTCTGCCAGGGAGAAGCATTTTTACATGCGTTTTTCCAAGCAATTTTGAGCATCACTTGGAAAGTGCTTGACAAGTTGGTCACACAATATAAATCCATGCAACCGGCATGGATTTATATTGTGTGACCAAGATTTCTGCTTAAAATACTGCACCTATATTAAAAAAAAAAGAATTATAAAGTAAAAAAAATATTCATACTAACCTCTCTGCTCCCGGCGGCGTCCTCTCTCCTCGGCTGCCCACGATGTTCTGCCAGGACCTGCGGTGACGTCATTTAGTCAGCTAATGGTCACGCAACCATCACCTGACTGCTGACATCGCGTGACCATCAGCTGACTAAATGGTGTCACCGCAGGTACAGGCAGAACACCACAGGCCGCCGAGAGAGGATGCTGCCGGGAGCAGACCGGGGGCCGCCGGAGAGGTGACTATGAATATTTTTTTTTATTTTATAATTCTTTTTTAACTTGCAGGTACCATGGTACCCAGGTTGGAGGAGAGTCTCCTTTTCTCCAGACCTGGGTACCATCCGAGCATTGAACCGCATACTACTTTAGGTAACATGGACATTGAAGGTCAGGGCAGGGGCCCAAAACTTTGCAGTATTCTACTTTGAAAACTTCACCTGACCCAAAAAATCATTAACTATTTATACAAAAATTAAGGATATCAAGAACTTTTGTTTGTTAAATGAAAACAACTTTTCCCTTTGTGCCCTTGCCCTGCACAGGGCCCAATGTAAAATTCACCCCCATGTAGGCACGAAAAAAAATAATTTCACAAAAGCAGATGAAAAGCAGAGATGTGGTGAAAATTTCATATGTGGAATGTAATAAATTTTGTTTTGGAATTTTTTTTTACATTGTGTACTCTGATCTGGTAGGAGAGTGGATATTTTCAATAAATAATGGCAGGTAGGTATCTTCTATTGAGGCTGAGCTCACGCAATTGTTTTACAAAAGTCAGTGTACTCCAGGTGGGTCGGCATCAATTGTGGTGAACGTAGATATGTGGGATTTATACTTCTACTCAAAAGGACAACCGAATGCATGTCTCTTGGCACACAAAAGGTAAACTGATGACACAATTTAGGGAGAGGAAGAGTACGGAAAGCAATAGAAGAGGAGGAGGATGGTGCTAATGACAACAAGGCACTACTTGTTGGTATGCACTGGTTACGAGAAAACAATTGCTAGGTGAAGGACAGCTTGAGCCTTGTTCATCTTGCTGGACAGTTTTCTTTCCCTAAGTGAGCAAGTTACGCCATTTTATGTACTGACAAAAAGAAGTTTCTAATTTATATGTGTTAGCATGTCCACAACTTGTTCTTCTTGTAATATGGAAATTATTTCCCAAACTCAAGATACTTGCACATAAGACTCACAACAACAGTTACCACAAACAGAGCTTTCAAGCATTGTTGAACCTCCTACTCCAACATTATTCACGACATCAACTGCTCCTGAGCTGCCTGCAGGAAAAAGCACATCTAGATCTTCCTCCAGATTTGCCGGCAGGATATTGGCTTTGCTCTTTAATGTTGACTAGTATGGTCCACGGCAAATTATTCAATGTTTCTATGTTTTCCCTGAAGCCCCAGAGGGGAGAAAAAGAGAGAAAAACATGCTTGAGCCCATGCCCATGTGTGACACCCCAGGGGTCTGGTTGCCACAGTGATAGAGATATTACGTCTGAGAGCAGGTGGGAGGTCCTTTGGTCAGGGATCCTGTGCATGCCACACCTCCTGCCCAGTCTTGGGAGGGGAAGGACTTCCCCTATATAAACCCGGGGCTGAGGCAGAGTGAGTGAGAAAGAAGACAGAACAAAAGTAGAGAAGAGAAGCAGCATAGCAAGAAACATCAGGAGCTCTGTGGGGAGCAGTGTTACAACAAGTCAGGGGCTGGCAGCTACAGAGCTGGCCCTGACTGAGAAGATTTCTTACCGGACCCGGAGTCCGAGGCTGTGGGGACTAACTTCTACCCAGCAGCAGAAACCGTCCGGCAGAGGATTTCAGGTCCTCTGGCCCAGAAGCCCGAAGGCACGGTCACACGCGTGGGACCAGCACCGCCATCGTGGAGCGGAAGCCATTAGAAGGCCCCGAGTCACCGGCCATACGGGTGAGCACCACACGGTACACTCAGGGACGTGGGCTACTTATTCCCGCCTCTAGCAAGGTAGCCAGAAGAGTACAGTTAGTTGGGAAGGCCTACAACTCCGCCTGGCCAGGGGAGATCACATCTGCTCAAGGACTGACCAGGCCCCTATCACTAGCAAGTACTCCGGGAGGGTCTATCTTTGTCACCAGTAAAGACCCTGAACTACACCGCACCGTCTCTGAGTGGTTCCTGCTACCCCCATCATCCACGTCGGCTGCCCTGAGGCCATACCCCTCCCGTTGGGGGTTATACCATCCACGCTGCACCATCCTTCGACCGGCCTCAGCGGTCTGCCCTGCAGCGGCAGCTCCATAGCTGCATTCAACGGGTGGCGTAGTCATCAACCATCTACTGCTAGTACATCGCCGCTCAGTTTGACTCCCTGGGCACGGACCGGGTCGCCGCCACGAGACTACAACCCTCAAGAGATCCGGCTCCGGGTAAGCTCCCGCGTGCGCAACGCAGCGCGACACAGGCCCAGGGGCGCGTCAACTTTGGCGTAGTCGGCAGGATTTCGTGCCCGCAACCACCGGGTACTGCGTGTCTGAAAAGCAAAGACTGTTCAAACTTACCAGTGGTGAGGTTTCCCGCCATCCGGCGCCATCTTCTACCTTCTTCCCGCCATCCGCGAAGTTTTCCCGCCATCCGGCGCCATCTTCGACCTTCTTCCCGCCATCCGTGGAGTTTTCCCGCCATTGGACGCCATCTTGAGGACGCCGCGCGGGAAGAAGAGGGGCGTGGACTCCGAAAGCGCGCGAGAACTGAAGCCCCGCCTCACGTCCGGACGTTGCGTAAGGTCCTGGAAGGAGCCCAGCAGACGCCGACGTCACCGGAGCGCGACGGAAGGTCCTCAACCCTGACGATCCACTGCGGAGCCGCGGCCTACGGAACAGGATCATCGCAAGATAGGCCACGGTCCACTAGGGGGGAGGAAGATGTCGGATACGGAGGAGAGCTTCACTGCCTCAACCCCCGCCAGCGCCACCGCTGCTGCAGTTATGCCCTTCACCATGCCCTATATCCCGGGAGCAGCTTGGCTACCCCAGTACTCAGGGGAGTCACATACCCTGCATGACTTTAGAGAAAAGCTGGATAGCCTCTTCCAGGTGTACCCCCTCACAGAAGAGCAAAAAGTGAGCATCCTGGTGGCAGCCAAAAGGGAAGTAAAATCCTGGCCACCTGGGAGGAAGACTGTCGCAGGGATACTAACCCGGCTGAAGGACACCTTTGATACCCGCACCTCAGCTGAGATTAAGCTTAGATTCTACGGGTGCAAGCAGCGAGCGCATGAGAGTATAAGGGACTATGCACTAAACCTACAAGAGGCCCTGAGGGCCATAAAGCAGACCGACCCTGATGGGGTGGGAAACGAGGACAGGCTGTTGACTGAACAATTTATAGAGGGTTTATATTGCAATGCCCACCGAACCCAGTTGCGGGCAATGGCCTTACAGGATCCCCATCTAGACTTTGCACAGTTCAAGGACAGAGCCATCCGGGTGCTCCGAGAACCGGCACCGGGTGGCGTTGTGACCCACAGGCGCCCAGCTATCACTTACCACCAGGAGGCGGCGCCCTTGTCGGCAGGGCCTGTGGGAGCTGATGCGCAGGCTTTGGACAATGACCCGGCTCCAGACCTACGCCATCAGGTCCAAGAGCTAGCTAAGAGCGTTGCTGCGCTAACCCGAACTGTGCAGTCTTTACAGGTTTCCACCCCAGGGAAGATCCAGTTGGCATCCGGACCGGAGGACATCCCGTGGCGTCGACCAAGGAGGACCCCACCGGCCAGAGGAAGACCCAGTGACCGATACAGCGAGGACGGACGACCCATCTGCCGCCGCTGCAATCAACCCGGACATATGGAAAGGTACTGTTCTTTAAACGGGCACAACCTGGGGTAGAGGGCCAACCCCCAGGAAAAAGATCACCAGGCCCATCGAACTGGCGCGACAGATATGTGGGAGGACGTCCAGTCTTGCCTGTGGTACTGGATGGCATTCCCATGAGTGCCCTACTGGACACCGGGTCACAGGTCACCACCATCCCGTACGTGCTCTTTAAGCAGTACTGGAATGACTCGGATATTACCCGCTACCCTGACGACGACTTGAGTATCATCGCCAGCAATGGCCAGCCCGTGCCACAAATCGGATTTAAAGAGGTGACCATCAAAATCGGTAGAGTCGAACTGGCAGCACAGGGACTGATCATTGTAGACATTGACAAACATGAGAGCCACCCAAAAATAACTCTAGGAACTAATGTAATTGAGAATTGTCTTGCAGAAGTGATTTTCCTTCTACAGCAGGTTGCCAAGAACGCCAGCTCCGGCGAGCAGCGAGTGCTCCAGAAAGAGATCCGGGCACTGATGCGACGGCAACAGGTGGAACTCTCCGGCGGTGAGATTGGTAGCGTAAGAATGTGTGACCCTTTCCCTATTGCCATGCCCCCAAAAAGTGAAATGATGATTTGGTGCCGGGCAGCTATTGGTCTGAGAGGTAGAGATTACCAGGCAATGGTAGAACCAGTTTACTCAGACAGTAGGCCCACCATTTTGACAGCACGGGGGGTGATCAATGTACGCCATGGGAGGGTGCCCGTTCGCATAATCAATATCGGGGAGAGGGAAGTGTACCTGCCCCGGTATGCCACGCTAGCAAAATTATATACCATCAACCAAAACTCTATACAGTCTGTGGAACCCTTGCCTCCATCTCACCCGGAGGAAGGTAACGGCTCTAAGAAAGTAATGGAGGATTGGTGTCAGCAACTACACTTGGGAACTGACTCCACTCCCTCCCACCAGAAACAGGGAGTCTACCGGGTGGTTCAAGAGTATGAGAGAGTGTTTAGTAAACACCCGTTAGACTTCGGGCGAGTCAAGGGGGTAGAACACCGCATCCCCACGGGAGATCATCCTCCCATAAAAGAGAGGTATCGACCCGTACCCCCTGCACATTACCAACACGCCAAGGGGATGCTTAGAGACATGAAGGAGGCTGGGGTAATCCGGGATAGCTGTAGCCCCTGGGCAGCCCCGCTAGTTTTAGTCAAAAAGAAAGACAACACCATGAGGATGTGTGTAGATTACCGGAAAATCAACCGTATCACACACAAGGATGCGTACCCCTTACCAAGGATAGAGGAGTCATTGGCTGCTTTAAGGTCTGCTAACTTCTTCTCTACCTTGGATCTCACTAGCGGGTACTGGCAGGTTCCTGTAGCAGAGGCGGACCGGGAGAAGACCGCATTCACCACCCCGATGGGACTTAGCGAGTTCACCTGCATGCCGTTTGGACTCTGCAACGCCCCAGGAACCTTCCAACGATTAATGGAGTGCTGTCTGGGCCACAGAAACTTCGAGACGGTCCTGTTGTACCTGGACGATGTCATTGTATACTCCAAAACTTATGAGGACCACCTGAAACACCTGGCGGAGGTGTTCGAAGCTCTGGCGAGTTACGGCCTAAAGGTGAAACCCTCCAAGTGTCACCTCCTGAAACCAAAGGTGCAGTACCTGGGACACGTGGTGAGCGCTGACGGAGTGGCTCCCGACCCCGATAAGATCACCGCAATTAAGGGATGGCCAAGCCCCTCCAGCGTAAAAGAAGTGCGGCAGTTCCTCGGGTTGGTAGGCTACTACCGAAGGTTTATTCCCGGTTTCACCAAAAAGGCAGCGCCTATGCAGGACCTCCTGATAGGCCAGTCCCGGAAGGCCAAGAACCAGAAGCCGCCCTTCAAATGGGAAGAGCTAGAAGAAGAGTCCTTCCGCCAGATGAAGATGGCCCTCACGGGGGATGAAATCTTGGCGTACCCGGATTATAGCCAGCCCTTCATCCTCTACACCGACGCCAGTAACATCGGGCTAGGAGCCGTACTGTCCCAGATCCAGCAGGGGAAAGAACGAGTAATCGCCTACGCCAGCCGAAAACTGCGACCCACTGAAAGGAACCCCGAGAATTATAGCTCATTCAAGCTAGAGTTCCTGGCCGTGGTATGGGCAGTCACTGAGCGCTTTAAGCATTACCTTGCTTCTTCCCGGTTCACCGTGTACACGGATAACAACCCGTTGACACACCTGGACACGGCAAGACTCGGTGCCCTGGAGCAGAGGTGGATGGCCCGTCTGTCCAACTACGAGTTCATAATCAAATACCGGGCAGGGCGCTCCAATACTAACGCGGACGCCCTGTCCAGGATGCCCAACCTGCCGGACGAAGGAGAAGATCCGGAGGGACTGGAAGAGATTGAACTCCCTGCGTTCCACCGTCATGGGACTATCCAGTATTCCCACCGGGTAAGGAGTAAGCAGGCTGCTACGTTGAACCCCTTACCTCACTACAACTGGGCGGAAACGCAAGACAGCGACCCTGCCGTCCGACTGGTGAAGGAGATGCTGACTCGGCCGGAGGCTCGCCTTGAACCAGACGCTCCGGAGGAAGCCAAACAACTATGGGCAGAGAAGAGTCGACTGTTCCTTTACAAAGGGAAGTTGTGCCGCAGAATGGTTAACTCCCGGACGCATGAATTACTCTGGCAAGTAGTGGTGCCACGAAGAGACGCAGCCATGGTGATGGAGGCATACCACGACGGAGCTGGACACTTCGGGTGGAAGAAGCTGGAGTTCCTGCTGCGCGAGCGATTCCACTGGGTAGGCATGAGGGGAACCATTGAGAAGTGGTGCAGAGACTGTGGCCCTTGCAACCTGAGAAGGAAGGACCGCGCCAGCCAGAAGACTCCCCTGCAGTCCATCATCACCCGGCAACCGTTGGAACTGGTAGCCTTGGATCATGTAAAACTGACCCCAAGCAGAAGTGGCTACGTCTACGCGTTAACCATCGTGGATCATTACTCCCGGTTTCTGGTTGTCGTCCCCGTCAAGGACTTAACGGCTCAAACAGCAGCTAGAGCCTTCCAGCAGCACTTTTGCCGTCCACACGGGTACCCGGACCAAGTGCTGACGGACCAGGGACCTGCCTTTGAAGCGGAGGTCTTCCAGGAATTCTGCAATCTGTATGGCTGCCGGAAGATAAGGACGACACCCTACCATCCGCAGACTAATGGACTTTGTGAAAAAATGAACCAGGTGGTAATGGATCTTCTAAAAACGTTGCCCCTGGAAGAACGCAGTCTGTGGCCTGAAAAGTTGCCCGATCTGGTGGACCTATACAACCACATCCCGGTAGGTTCCACCAACTGTACCCCGGCTTACCTAATGAGGGCAAGACCTGGTAAGTTACCTGTTGACCTGGAAATGGGAGTCCTGACACCCGAGGACACTTCACCAGAAACAGACTGGGACACAGAGAGGCAGCAGCAGTACCGGAGAGTACAGGAGAGCGTGGAGCGAAGTCTCTGTCAGGCTAGGGAAAGACAAGAGAAAACTTATAACCAGTATGCTCCCGCTGTTCCCCTGGTACCCGGAGAGCAGGTCTTGAAGAGGAAAAGACGGCTCCACAAGTTGGACGACCAGTGGGAGAAGGACCCGTACACCGTACTGCCCTCAAGCCACGAAAACCCGAAGGTCTGTACCATCAGTAAAGACGGAGGGGAAACCACAGCCATTGTATCCCGGGACCACCTGAAGAAGTGTCCCGAACAACTGAGGAACCCTGAAGAGGAACAAGAAGACCATCGACCCGTAGAGGAAAGGGAAGATATGGTTAGTACCGTGCTCGGGGACTTCCCTCGGTCTTGGACTCAAGTCAATGGTGCAGTTGTGGTACCCGTACTCACCTTCCTCCAACCATCATCCCAAGAACCTACGGAGCAACCGGTAGAGCTGGAAGAACAGCCGGTCCAGGAGGCAGAAGACTCTACACAAGCAGACCCGGAAAGTCAACCCTCTGCTTATAGTGAGCCTGCCATACCCCTAGTGAGCCAGAGGGCCCATAGACAGCTGCCCAGTTTACCCTTGACAGCTCCTACACCCTGTAGTTCAGGGCCAGACAGTCAGCTCCGTAGGTCCACTAGGGCCACTAGAGGCCAGCTACCCGCACGTTGGAGGATCTAAATGTTTAAGCTATCTTATAATGTTTACTTGTTTATAGTTGCTTGTGCATAATTTTGTGTTTCTAGTTCTTTTTAGGAGTCCTTGGTGGATTTACCGGGAATCCTTGTACATAGTTGGAGCGTAACCCAGGATGGACTAAAGACTGTTAAGGACTCGGGGCAGGACAGGCCCCTACCTGGTTACGTCTCCCTGTTTTGGTGAAATGGACACCTTGCTTTTCAAAACTGCACCCGGTTGCGGACACGCCGTAACCATCTTATGTGTTTTTCTTATTGTATTGTTATTGCTATACCTTGTTATGTTTTTCTAAAAAATATGTTTAGTCCCGGAGTACTAAATTTCACTAGGGGGGAATGTGACACCCCAGGGGTCTGGTTGCCACAGTGATAGAGATATTACGTCTGAGAGCAGGTGGGAGGTCCTTTGGTCAGGGATCCTGTGCATGCCACACCTCCTGCCCAGTCTTGGGAGGGGAAGGACTTCCCCTATATAAACCCGGGGCTGAGGCAGAGTGAGTGAGAAAGAAGACAGAACAAAAGTAGAGAAGAGAAGCAGCATAGCAAGAAACATCAGGAGCTCTGTGGGGAGCAGTGTTACAACAAGTCAGGGGCTGGCAGCTGCAGAGCTCGCCCTGACTGAGAAGATTTCTTACCGGACCCGGAGTCCGAGGCTGTGGGGACTAACTTCTACCCAGCAGCAGAAACCGTCCGGCAGAGGATTTCAGGTCCTCTGGCCCAGAAGCCCGAAGGCACGGTCACACGCGTGGGACCAGCACCGCCATCGTGGAGCGGAAGCCATTAGAAGGCCCCGAGTCACCGGCCATACGGGTGAGCACCACACGGTACACTCAGGGACGTGGGCTACTTATTCCCGCCTCTAGCAAGGTAGCCAGAAGAGTACAGTTAGTTGGGAAGGCCTACAACTCCGCCTGGCCAGGGGAGATCACATCTGCTCAAGGACTGACCAGGCCCCTATCACTAGCAAGTACTCCGGGAGGGTCTATCTTTGTCACCAGTAAAGACCCTGAACTACACCGCACCGTCTCTGAGTGGTTCCTGCTACCCCCATCATCCACGTCGGCTGCCCTGAGGCCATACCCCTCCCGTTGGGGGTTATACCATCCACGCTGCACCATCCTTCCACCGGCCTCAGCGGTCTGCCCTGCAGCGGCAGCTCCATAGCTGCATTCAACGGGTGGCGTAGTCATCAACCATCTACTGCTAGTACATCGCCGCTCAGTTTGACTCCCTGGGCACGGACCGGGTCGCCGCCACGAGACTACAACCCTCAAGAGATCCGGCTCCGGGTAAGCTCCCGCGTGCGCAACGCAGCGCGACACAGGCCCAGGGGCGCGTCACATGCCCATGCCTATTTTTTGAGCTTCAATTGTGCAGCTAAGCTTCTGAGTTATACCGCCTATGCTTTGAACAGCATAAATCGAGCAACTGATTCCCTTTAACCACTTATGGATGTGGCGATTCTTCATTTTTATGCTTTCGGTATTATTTTCGCTTTCCTTATTCCAAGAACCATAACTTTTTTTCTTTTTCTTTCGACATAGACATGTGAAGGCTTGTTTTCTGCTTGACGAGTTGTACTTTTGAATGACACCATCCACTTTATCACGATTTACTGCAAAGCAGGAATAAAATTCCAAGTGTGGTGGAGTAGCAAAAACAACTTAATTTCACAATCTTTTTTTGGGGTTATTTATTTACAGCGTTCACGGTAAAAATGAGCTAGCAATATGATTCTCGAGGACAGTACAATTACAAAGATACCAAATATGCTATGATGTTTTGATCACCTCTTATTACATTTTTTTGTTATTGCGGTGGCTAAAAATAACGCAATTCTGGGGTTTTGAGCTTGTTAAGCCATTTACTGATCAGATTAATTCATTTTATATGTTGATAGATTGGATATAAAAATAGCAATATCAAATATGTGTATTTTTTACATTTTTGAGCTTTTATTTTTTTTCAGATTTTTTTTAACTTTTCACTGTATTTGTTAGTCCTCTTAGGAGACTTAAACCTGCGATCGTCCAATCACTTGTGCTATATACAGCAATGCTATAGTATTGCTGTATATAGCAAAAATCACAATCTCCTATGAGCGCCTGTCATGGGCTGGTTTTCACAGGAGTACATCACGACAGGCATGGGGGTCTTCAGCAGACCCCTGGCTGTCATGGCAACACATCAGCGCCCCCGTGATCAGGTGCTTAAAAAAAAACAACACAAAATAGCAAAAAACACATTTATTAAACCTGTAATCGTACCAACCGGTTCAAGAGCGAACAGCTTATTTATGGTGATCGGTAAATGGTACGAAAAGTGGCGTGATTGATTTTTTACTCCATTAAGCCCATACAAATTTCAATGTTCACACACAGTGTAAATGCTGCATTTCTTTCTGCTGCTTTTTATCTGCATGTTTTCTATAGGTGTCCACACCACACTGCGCTTTAACAATCTTCACTGATTATAGCATTTTTGTTGCAATTTTTTTATGCTCCCCCCTTATTTGATGCTGTTTAGGTGCAGATTTGATGCCGCATTTTATTGTGTTTTTTTTTTGTAGTATAGAAAAGATTTGATTCTGCAACAGTTTTTTTTTCATGCATTTTTTTTCAGACTCCCCATAGATGGGTAGCAACAAAACCGCACAGTTCAACAGCATCTTTAGACACACAGTGGGCAGGAGTTTTCATAAAATCACATATACTTCACTTGGACAGTTAGTACATGTACACACGTAGCATAAATGCTGCATATTTTGGCAGAATCTCTGCTGCGTTTAACTGTCCAAGCAAAGTGGAAGTGATTTCATTAAAACCCCTACTTGCTGTGTGTTTAAAGACGCTGTTGAACTGTGCAGTTTTGGTGCTTTTTATTTTTCTGTAGTGTTCAATGGGGAACCTGAAATAAACGCATGTTAAAAAAGTCATGTTTTTTCTCTAAAGGCTTCAATGTAGAACCTGAAATAAACTGAGAAAAAAAATCACATAAAAAAACTCATTTAAAAAAAAAAACGCAGTGGCTTTTTTAAGAGCAGAATCAAAGCTTTTCTGCACGATAAAAAAAAACACATTTTAAAAAAATGTGTAAAACTGTGTTAAAAAAAACACATGTAAATTGCTGCTTCAAATCTACACAAAGGGAAATTGCAGCAAAAATGCAGCAAAAATGCAATAATCAGAGATTTTTTTTTCTGCATAGTTTGTTGCGGACACATGCAGAAAACACGTAGATAAAAAGTATAAAAAAAATGCAACATTTAGGCTATGTGTGAACACAGCTTTACACACGTGTTTGACAAACTGGCACCTGAAAAAAAATAATACAGCTCATATAGACCTCATATAGAGAAGCTTACATAAAACTGAAAAAGTTATGAGTACTACAACTATGAACGAACGAACGAAAAAGAAATCCATAGGTTTGAACTGTCTCGGAAAGTCCCGAATTTGGGACTACGCCCTGCAGTCTCGGGGCGTCTACTGAATGTCCCTCACTACCACCAATACGTCTCCCTGTTTAATAAAGCTCTCCTCCTCGAGTGGGCTTATTAACCCTTTCCAGGCCACGTAAAGAGAAGTGTGTGAGGTCACCTGCATGAATCTAGTTAAAACGTCTGGAGACATTTGATGGATTAGACGCACTTGAATCTCTGGATGTTGGATTATGCTTATATTTATTTGTGTTTATCATGCTCGGGGATAAAATGTTAGTGTCCAATCTGGGTATTGCCTGTCCCGCAATCTAGAACAAATAGCATCTCCTCTACTTCATACATGTTCTCATTGGTGCAATTCCTGTAGGCACAAATTCATTCTCCGATAGGGATGGTACTTATGGGGTGACATGAACCAGCATTAAGAATAGTATTACCCATAATGGATTTGCAATAGGTACATTTATCAATTCTATTAGTAACAATATTAGACAGTAATAAATCAAGAAATGGAATATCTTTTTTTTGCCATTTATGAGTAAATTTGAGATTGTACAAATTATTATTAATACCTATGAAGTGGGGTACGGCCGACTCACTGCCAGACCAAATGATGATAGTCATCTATGTAGCCGCCGTACCACAAAAATTGATTTTACTTACTTGGAGTCTTTGTCATCAAGGTAGATCGTTTCTTTATAGTTGTTGAATTGTTCTTTTAGTACTTTTTTATTTCAATTAACATATGTTGTTTTCTCCCATGTCAAACATGACAAGAGGCTAATTTGTGATCTTATGTGCAGTCATACTATACCGTTCTCGTGAAAACACATTAAAATGATGTGATTAATGGAAATTGGGGATATAAAAGTAATAAACCTCACAGTCGATTGCTGGTGTTGTGCAAGTGGAAGACGATGAGGCTACTAAGAAAACAAAAATGTATCCTGACGTCATTCATTGCCCTATGTCCATATAGTAGTGTTCAAAATTATAGCAGTGTGTTCAAAAACTTGCCTGTGGGGGGCGCTCTATCTGGTGTTCTGCTTATATATTCATCTGTATGCTCTTATGACAGCTCATTGTGCCTTCACTGACTAGCCTCCTATTTTACATAATACATCTAGTAGTTCAGGGCTAGGTAAAATAGGAGGCAGGTCAGTGGAGGCACACTGAGCTGTCATAAGAGCATACAGATGAATATGTAAGCAGAGCACCAGATAGAGCGCCCCCCACAGGCTGCACCAGAGCACCAGCATATCATTATCTCCAAACTGAAAGTAAAGAATACACAAGAACCACAAGACGGATTTTATCAACCAAGGAATCATTTTAATCAGTGTAATGTCGCCCACCTGACAGTGTATGTGGTTTACTGATCACAATCCTGCTGACAGGTGTGCTTTATTCACAAAATCTTTATACTAGTTTTATTTCCATTCACTGGGAACATTGTACATTGTTTTCTAATTCAAAATATGAAGAGAAATGTGTATAATGTTTAACTACTTTACAGAGAGTAACAAAAAATGAACATTGGGCTGTTGTAAAAAAATGCCATCCAGTGTCTGCATTTGTCTTTACAAACTCACAATATGTACTCTTTTTTTGGAGGATTTAACATTCCTGTGAATCACTAACCTAATATTTGCATAGAGTCAACTAACTTCTGGTACCTGTCAACTATTATTCCAGCCCAGGATGATTTGACTACATCCCACAACTTTTTGCCATTTATTGGCTTTGCCTTAGAAACTGCATTTTTGATGTCACCCTACAATTGTTCTCTCGAATTAAGGTCCGGGGATTGGGCTGGCCACTCCATAACCTCAATTTTGCTGGACTGGTTTTGCTCATTTACTGGTGTGTTTAGGATCATTGTTTTGTTGAAACACCCATTTCAAGAGCATATCCTCTTCAGCGTAAAGCAACATAACCTCTTCAAGTATTTTAATATATGCAAACTGGTCCATGATCCCTGGTATGTGCTAACTAGGTGCAGCATAATAGTAAGAGAAACATTCTCATATCATGCTGTTTGCACCACCATGCTTCACTGTCTTCAGAGGGTACAGAGGCTTGAATGCAGAGTTTGGGGTGGTCTGACGAACTGTCTGTGGCCCTTGGATCCAAAAAGAACAATTTTACTTTCATCAGTCCACAAAATGTTTCTCCATTTCTCTTTAGGCCAGTTGATATGTTCTTTGGCAAATTGTATCTGCTTCAGTACATGTCTTTTTCTTAACAGTGGGACTTTGCGGGGACTTCTTGTTAAGAGATTAGGTTCACACAGGCGTCTTCTAACTGTCACAGTACTCACAGGTAACTTGAGACTGTCTTTGAACATCCTGGAGCTGATCGTTGGCTGAGCCTTTGTCATTCTGGCTATTCTTTGATACATTCAAATGGTAGTCTTCTGTTTACTTCGATGTCTCTCTGGCTTTGTTTTCCATTTTAAAACATTGGAGATCATTTTAGTTGAACAGCCTATCATTGTCTGCACTTCTTCATAAGTTTTACCCTCTCCAATCACCTTTTCAATCAAAGTACGCTGTTCTTCTGAACAATGTCTCGAACAACGCATATTTCTCAGGCTTTCAAGGAGAAATGCATGTACAACATGAGCAGGCTTCACCCTTAAATAAGGGCCACCTGATTCACACCTGTTTCTTCACAGAATGATTGACCTCACTAATTGAACTTCACACTGCTATTATTTTGAACATACCCCTTTCAATTAATTATTCAAATACACAGACTCAAAAACATGCAGATCATGAATGCGGAGTCTGGTGGTTTCTTAAAATCTACTGCCGCAACTGGTAAATTGTTTGACATGTGGTAATATAATTTATACCAAAAACAGTGGTTAATCTGGTTAGTCATATTAGACTGCTATTATTTTGAACACTACTGTAGACCTCATTAAATGGGTTGTTCTATTTCACACATTTTTGGCCCACAGACGTAGTGATATGCTTACTTAAGCTACCCTGGTCCAGTGCTGCCTCTCCGATTATTGTTGATCAGCTTGGTGATATCACAGTGCTATAGCCAATCACTGAACTCAGCAGCTCATGCTGTTTATACCTCGGCTAAGCTTAGTGATTGGCTGCAGCTCTGTTGATATGATGTCACAGTGCTGCAATCAATCACTGAATTCAGCAAGCAGCTTGCACTGGCTATACCTTGGCTGAGCTCAATGATTGACTGCAGCTCTGCTGACATGACGTCTCCACTGACGCAAATCAACAAAGAATGTAAGAGCAGCATAGACACAAAGCTGGACCCCAGTAGGGTAAGTGAAGCTCAGTTTGTTATTTTATGTGTGCCTGAGTTTGTCGCATAAATACAGTAGATGAAAGGGAACAAATCCCATTAATGGGAATTTTTCAGCAGGATTTAACTTCCCACCCAACTAATTATACAATGTGTGCATATAGCTCTTTCAAAGACAAGTCCAGTAACACCTTTATATTGGCAGTCATTTTCTTCATTACTGAGAAATGTGTTTGAAATTAATTGATATTCTAATAAGGCTGAAGAAATATTTGTAGGTCAGAAGCCTCGGTCACTCCAGGTCTATTCCCCACCTAGCGCCTCCTCCTCCTGCTTCACTGATGGCTCTTTTATCTGAAGTCACACAGCATATGGCTGTCAGTCAAAAGGGAGGCAGTGCTGGGTGGGGAATACAGTAGAGCTGGAGTGACTGAGGCTCCAGAACTACCATAGCCATTTATATAATCATTCGAACACTGATTTCTCAGTAACAGAGGAACGGACTGGCCATAGAAAGGTATTGCTGGACATGCTAAGAAACAAAAATAGTTTGCGTTGTGAAATTTTGATGTCCTTTTAAGGCCACATTCACACATTCAATATTTGGTCAGTATTTTACATCACATTTGCGTGCCCAAGTGCATTATTCCTCAGATAACCATTAGTAAAGTCATTAATAACAAGCCAAGCCGTGTGTATTTGTGTGTGCATTGCTCATACTTGAATTGAATAAAAAGAGATATTTTGAAAATGTTCTTTACATTTTTCATAATGTGCATATCATTACCAATTGTTTATCTCTCCTGTAATTTTCACGATTCTACGACTTTTTCTTCTTGTGTAGCAATTTCATTGTTGAAGAGTGAATGTGGAGATCACGTTAACATTACTAAACCTGTGTTTGCATTAAAGCATAAAATTGATTGCATATATTCCAAGGAGACCAAGGAGTGTTACATCTTTTCAGAGAAATTGGAGTATTGGCACATTATTGTATTATTTTGCCTCTGTTATAAAAATACAAAAAGAAAAGAAACAAAAGACCCTTTTTTGAGTCCCATTAGGGGACTTTTTACTCATTCTTATTATGAAGTCCAGTCACTCCTCTACATACCTGTACAGTATGACTGTGAATAATGACAATGTTGATACATTCATAAAGTGAACTCTGTTCCCGAGCAGATACACGCTAGTCTATTTTTACACACAATTTAATATTCCATTTAATATTCGAGTGAATGATTCATCATTAATAAGATCACATTCTCATATCGAGCAACTTGAAAACCACATAAAACATAAACAGAAACTAAGCAATGCTACCATGAGACCCATCGCTCTATAGAAATGACAGCTGATACCTCCAATGTTTCTGATGTTCAGAATGATGATTTTAAAACTTTAATGAAGCAGCTGGAGCAAAAAATGCTTAAAGAAACAAAAATTTGGTGGGATGCTACAACCCTTAAATCATACATTAAGGATATGATCCCCAGAGGACTTAGAATATGTAAACATTTTACTTATGTATATTCTGATGACATCCAATCTGAATGAAATCAAATCCTGTCTGCTTGTTCCCTGAAGCTCAGTACACATTAATTGTCAAATATGAGGAAATTGAATTAAGCAAATTAAATAATGACAACAAGATCATTCATAATTCCCTACATAAATATGAAAATACGTCAGATTTTTCCATATCTAAAGATAAAATAATGCAAAACGTGCAAAAGCTGCAGAATATTATTGCAACTACAAAAAAAACTAAATTCCAAAGGGATACAATTAATTTTGCTAACAAATCAATACCTGCAACCATAATAAATCGATTGTTAAAAACAGGAGGGGAGGTGTGAAGACCCGGGGTCTTCCGTTGGCGTAATGCTACTCAGACAACACAGAGTGAGGGTAAAACAGCATGGAAATACTCTATTGACCCACAAAGCAGACAATAAACACATAGAACAGTCCCAGCAAATACCCAAGATGGTACAACATTACACAGTCTCACCCTTCCCTTCTCTAGAACTGTTATGATCTGCAACAAGAACTAAGGAAAGAAGGGGAAAGCTGTCCCTACAGTAAGACTAAGCTGAATCTCTACGATGTAGCGGGCTGCCTGTTCCTAGCGAACAGACCCGCATTAGTCCTAGGCTAGTCTGAACGAAGACCTATAGAGTAAAGGAAAGGGGTCCCTAAAAGAACTAAGGACTGGAACAAAAAGGGACACCTCCTGAACAGAGAAGGTTGTTGCAGAAACGAAAGATAAACTGACAATAGGTACTAGAGGTCCCCAAAGGACCAAGCGAACTGAGATATAGGCACAGAAGCACCTGGCTAGCAAAACAGTCAAACAACACTGAAGTCCAGCAGAGCCAAAAAGGCGGAGCTGGAATATAAAGGCAGATGGTCATGTGACCGCAAAACACAAGATGGAAAAAAACAAACAGGAGGGTTCTAACAAGAACAGCTGCGTCTTTGGAGACTTCCAGGGCCGACTATCTCAACAAGTGGCCCCCAGCTTCTGGTGGGCCCACACAGAGAGAAGGTAGTGGCAAGCTTAGGAAGCTAGCAGTCCATCGAGGTACAAGGCCAGGAGACCCGAGAGCCCCACCCTGGCCTCTCTGAGAGTTTCCATGGGTTGCAGGCGACTGGAGGGTCCCCCCTGACAACCCCAAACGACATATCCATGGGGCCAGGTGACTTCCTTGTTCCACCCTGGTCTCCCCAAAATGTATCCACATCTCTCTGATGGGCAATGGAGCAGATCCATATCTTTCCAGTCAGGACTATATACCGTTAGGCTAGAATCATATAGAAGCCAAATATGTGTATCTTTAGGTAAAATCGTGCTTCCAAGCTGATGGTCTCAGAGTCAGTGTGTCCTCTTGCTTCTCCTTGATTCTCTCACCCAAGTCTCTTGTCAGCAGGATAGATAAACCATTTTTCTATTTACATATAAAGGTAATCAGTCACAGGTCAGGGTTAGGGAAGGCATTACTCACATGGCTCAGCTTTCATTGTTTGAGCTAATCTACATACATAATTGGTATCACAGAGGTTCTTGTAAATAACCTAGCTGACTTTTAGTACAATTTGTCATTAGCATAGTAAACATGATTGTTTCCAAATGAATAAAAGTCAACATTCAGGGTTATGCAAATAGTATGACCTTTTTGATCAGCAAGAGAAATACAAATACATTAATAAGACAACACAACACATGAGTGTACTTCTCTGGACTTAACCAATCTAATCTTCTGGCTAATTAAAATTTTAAGCTGTATTGTCACAGGAGGTTATTCCTATAGGGATCAGTTTTGCTAGCCCTAATACATCGATGGGATCCTCATCCTCCTATACAATTGAAGATTCTTCAGATTTTTCATTGAACAAAAACTTCTGTACATAAGTCTGCCTCAAGAACTTTCTATAATTCACAATAAAAAAAACATGCCGGAGGACAGGGAGAAAACATAAAAGCAAGAAGATACTCACCCCGCCTGAGGAACAGATATTAACTTGCCTTGTTTGGAATTTATCCAGTTATATTCCTTGTTACATGCAAATTTCTCTTCTTTCTAAGGGCTTAAGCTTCTCACGAAGAAACAAAATTAATGTATTCCAAACCATCTTAGATATCAACAAACTGGCAAGAAATGTAACTATAAAAAGCAAATTTATGGATGACGCTATGAATTTAGGAGGTTTCCAAATTTGACTATCGCACATCAAATTAATCCGGGACCAATTTTTCCTTCCAGGAATTAGTTCATCTCTCCAATCTCAAGACATTGCAATCTGATTCTTTATCACCAGTCGACTCATTAAATGATTGTTTCATTACTCATAATTAGTGTTGAGTGATACCTTCCGATATCGGGAAATATCGGATTGGATCGGACCGATACCCCAAAAATATCGGATATCGCCGATTCCGATACCGGAAACCAATGCAAGTCAATGGGACACAAATATCGGAATGAAAATAAACCCTTTCTTTCCTTGTAGGTTAATTCTACATGAAGGAAAACAACTAAGAGTAATGTAGAATGTATTGGGGGAGGTGGGGGAGACAATAAAGGCATAGAGGTTTAGCCCAATCAAATGGAATAGCAGGAATTAATATTTTTTTTAAGACGTTCGGAGTTACAAAGATATTGACTATGTTAAGCTTTTTTATATTTTGACAGATATTTATGTTTCGCTACTTCCATGCTCTTCACCTTCTTTTTTACTTCTCCCACACTTTCTCCTTCATCATCCTCAGCAGCAGCATCTTTTTCATCAACTTCTTCTTCACCTTATTCATCTTCTTCTTCTACACCTTCTTCCTATTATTCTTTTTTTTACATTCTTCATATTCTTCTTATTCAACTATTATTCTTCTTCATATTCTACTTCTTCATCTTCTTCATAATCTTCTTCTTCATCATATTCTTAGTTTTGACAGGCATTCCTGTAGTTGTTATCTATAAAAGTTTGAAGATTACACCTTCCGTTCTGTCTGTTACAAAAGATTTACAACAGGATTTGTCTGCGTTCAGTTTGGCCTGCAGCAGCAGGTATTTTCCAGGGGCACCACGAGGAGAAACGGACTCAGCCCCATACACTGCTTAGTCTTCTTCTGCTTATAATTTAGATAATATGTTTTGCTCTGATTTTTAGTCTTATGCTTAATGTTCTTCTGCTTTTTGTTCTGCAGCTTCTTGTTCTTCTGCTTCTTGGTCTTCTGTTTCTTGTTCTTCTGTATCTTGGTGGTTGTCTTCTTGTTCTTTGTCCTCTTGGTCATCTTCTTCAGGGTCATCTTCTTGGTCTTCTTTGGGGTGGTCTTCAGGGTCGTCGTCTTCGGGGTCGTCGTCTTCGGGGTCCTTGTCTTCTTCGGGGTGGTCTTCAGGGTCGTCGTCTTTAGGGTCATCGTCTTCGGGGTCCTTGTCTTCTTCGGGGTGGTCTTCAGCGTCCTCATCTTCAGGGTCGTCGTCTTCGGGGTCGTCATCTTCTTCGGGGTGGTCTTCAGGGTCGTCGTCTTCGGGGTCGTCGTCTTCTTCGGGGTGGTCTTCAGGGTCGTCGTCTTCAGGGTCGTCGTCTTCGGGGTCCTCGTCTTCTTCGGGGTGGTCTTCAGGGTCGTCGTCTTCAGGGTCGTCGTCTTTGGGGTCCTCGTCTTCTTCGGGGTGGTCTTCAGGGTCGTTCTCAGGGAGATCCAGAGTGATTACCAAAAACCATTTCAAAAAGCTTGAACTTGGAAATGTAGCAGAAGGTACAAGAAGGCTGAGGAACTGCCGAGAACCAGCTGACGGTACTGGAACCTGGATGGGTAGCAGAAGGTACAAGAGCCAATGGAACTACCGAGGACCAACTGATGGTACTGGAACCCGGTTACTAAGCAGGAGGTACCTGTGCCAGAAAGCACTACCAAGGACCAGCAGACATTGGTGGAACTCGGATACCGAGAAGGAGGAACCTAAGCCAAAGGCACTGCCTGGAACCAGCTGATGTTACTGGAACCCAGGGGGACATATTCAAGATTGACTTCCAAAGAACCAGCTAATGGTACTGGAACTCAGATAGGCAGCAGAAGGTACACGGTTCAACGGTGTTATGAGGCTTTGTAAGTTGTCCCGGTAGCGAGGATCTAGGAGGGTGGACACCCAATAAAGAGCAGTGTTGAGAATGTGGGCGATGCAGTGGTCGTTTCTCTGGCACTGCAGCATGAAATCAACCATGTGCTGCAGACTGCCAACTGGCCAAGAAACGCTGTCCCCTGCTTGAGGCGTGATCTCTGCCTGCTCTGCATCACCCCACCCTCGCTCTAGATACTGACTACTAGAGCATTGTGTACCTCCCTCCTCTGGACAGATGTCTTCCTCCTCCAATGACTCCTCCTCATCCTCACAAAGTGTCCCCTGCCTAGGCCTTTGTGAGGAACCACGTTGCGCAGACTGTACAGAAGCAGATGGCATTTGTGACTCCTCATCCTCCACCTCTTCCAAAACCTCCTCCCTTAGTGCTTGCAGTGTTTTTTCAAGCAGGCAGATAAGGGGGATAATCATGCTGACTAGTGCATCATCTGCCCTCGCCATCCGCGTGAAATAATCGAAGGCACGCAAAACGTGGCAGAAGACCTTCATAGAGGCTCACTCAGTGGTGGTGAAGCGTGAATGGCGCGCAGTGCGACTTGTTTGCGCCTGCTGCAGCTGGTACTCCATTACTGCTGAATGCAGCTCACACAACCTCTCCAACCTATGTAACGTTGAATTCCACCTGGTGGGTAGGTCACATATGATGCGATGTTCCGGAAGACGTAATCGGCGCTGCAGAGCTGCAATGCGCGATCTTGCGATGCTGGAGCGCCGCAGGTGAGCGCACTCTATGCGGACCTTGTGCAGCAGTGCATCAAGATCCGGATAGTCCCTCAAAAAACTCTGCACGACCAAGTTGAGCACATGTGCCAGACATGGGATGTGAGTGAGGTTGCCTAGGCCCAGAGCTGCCACCAGATTTCGGCCATTGTCACACACTACCATGCCTGGCTAGAGATTCGCTGGCACAAACCACACATCGCTCTGCTGCTTGATGGCATTCCAGAGCTCCTGCGCTGTGTGGCTTCGATTCCCCAAAGAAATTAATTTCAATACAGCCTGTAGACGTTTGGCCACGGCTGTGCTCATATCAGTCGTAACAGGTAACCGTTCACGGGTCGATGTGGAGGTAGACCGTGACGGCTCCTGCAGCGCTGATTCAGAGGAACTGGAGTATGAGGAGGAGTCAATGTGTACAGACTGGATTCCTGCAATCCTTGGAATTGGCAGAACACGTACAGCGCCACTCTCAAGATCTGTACCCGGCTCCACAACATTTACCCAATGGGCAGTGAGGGAAAGTTATCGTCCCTGTCCATGCTTACTGGTCCACGTATCGGTGGTCAGGTGGACCTTGCTACTGACGGCGTTTTGTAGCGCATGTTTAATTTTTCCCTCTACATGCTGTTGCAGGGCAGGGACGGCTTGCCTGCTGAAATAAAAGCGGCTGGGCACGTTGTATTGTGGAACTGCCAATGCCATAAAGTTACGGAAGGTGTCAGTCTCCACCAGCCTGAATGATAGCATTTCAAGGGCCAGTAGTTTTGCAATGCCAGCATTCAGAGCCTGTGCTCGGGGGTGGTTTGCCAAGTATGGGTGCCTTTTCTCCCATGCCTGTGCTAATGATGGCTGTAGACTGGCCTGGGAGTGTGAGGATGACAGGGAACGTGGTGCTGTGGGTGGAATGACACTGTGTCTCTGTACAACAGTGCCAGAGGTTCTTCCATGGCGATCCTGTGAGGAAGCCGAACCAGCTGTGTGTGAGCTGGAGGAAGAGGCTACAACATGAGCTGAAGAGGTGGTAGGTGGCGCTGTAGGTTGGCCTAGGTTTTCAGTGTGTCTTTGTAACTCCACCACGTGCTTGGTCCGCACATGTTTCCACATATTTGTGGTATTGAGGTTGCTGACACTTTTCCCTCTTTTCACTTTCTGATTACACAGCTTGCATTTGACAAAGCAAATGTCATCTGCAACTGTGTCAAAAAAGGACCAGGCACTGCAAGTCTTGGGAGCACCCGTTTTGGGTTTTGGAAGATGCATGCTCCTAATGGGTGCCGAAGTGGAGGCTACAGGCAACCAAGTCTGCCCCCTCCCTCTCCCTCCTTTTTGGGCCGTTTGGGGAATCTCTTCCTCAGAGCTGCTCCCACCACCTTCCTGTACCTCATGCCATGATGGGTCAAGGACCTCATCATCTTCACTACCCTCTTCAAACAACTGCTTCTCCTGGGTAGTCTCGAGAGCACAGTAAGCACCAGAAAGTGGCACCTGAGTCTCATCATCAGATGCGTACTGAGGTGTGCTGACCATAGGCACTGGCCCACCCGCCTCTTCAGATTCAGAGAGACAAAGCGGTTGCACATCACTGCATACTACCTCTTCTTTAAATTCTAGAATTCTGCTTGGCTGGCCCCCTCTTTCCAAGCCAAGAGATTCAGAGAACAGAAGTAGAGATGGCTCCTGTCCAGGGCTCTCTGACTGCCTGGGAAATTTGGCAGGTGGTGAAGAGACATAGTAACATAGTTTGTAAAGCCGAATAAAGACTTGCGTCCATCAAGTTCGACCTGTTAGTTCTGTAATTGACAGATGGGTGCTCTTCAGTGCTCAGGACCTGAGAGGATCTGGAACTAATTGAAGTCGATGCGTTAGCTGCCATCCATCCGACAACGTCTTCAATTTGTTCCTCCCGCAGCAGTGGGGTACGGCGAGCTCCTACAAAGCTCCGCATAAATGACTGTTCCCTGGTAAAACTGGGGGATGCTGAGTCACTGGTGCCCGCAGCAGGCACAGAATCCCCACGTCCTCTCCCTGCAGAAACTCCACGCCCACGCCCACGCCCATGACCACATGCCTTACTCCCTGCCTTCTTCATCTTGATAGACTGATAAAGATAGGCAGAAAAGTACTAAGGGCTTAGTGTGCTTATTCCTGAACAGCTGCAAACAGGTATAAGAAACACTAATTTTATAAAGTGTGAACTAGACTTTAATATGAGCTAATGTGGCCTACACAACTGTAAAGAGGAGTGTTAGGTGAACTTTATTTACGTTTTTTTTCACAAAAAGACACTGGATGTGCCCAAAGATGTAAAACCGATAGTATCACAAACTTTTTGTAGCTATTACAATGCAGGAAGGCAACCTACAATGCAATAGATGAGGCTACAAAAAATAGGCTAATACTAATCTGGCTGGGGCTGCAGGGCACAAGGCTGCAGAAAGGCTCCTCTATCTACTCCTATATAGTTTGCTTGCAAGCAATCTAGCTGGATACGGATGGAACCACCACACTAATAGGAGATATCAGGAAAAATGAGCAGCACTAATGCAAAAAAGGACAATGTATGAGGCAGTGATGCACGCTGAGCGGACTACAACCGGACGTGGCTGCAGAACACACTACAGCATGAGCTGCACTCACACACAGAGACCTCGCAGACAGCCGTGAACAGTACAGAGAACTGTGCACTAGCGCTGCAAGACAAAAGAAAGCTTCTCTAACTACTCCTATATAGTGTGTTTGGAAGCAATCTAGCTGGATACGGATGAAACCACACTAATAGGAGAAATCAGGAAAAATGAGCAGCACTAATGCAAAAAAGGACAATGTATGAGGCAGTGATGCACGCTGAGCGGACTACAACCAGACAAGGCTGCAGAACACACTACAGCATGAGCTGCACTCACACACAGAGACCTCGCAGACAGCCGTGAACAGTGCAGAGAACTGTGCACTAGCGCTGCAAGGCAAAAGAAAGCTTCTCTATCTACTCCTATATAGTGTGTTTGGAAGCAATCTATCTGGATACGGATGGAACCACCACACTAATAGGAGAAATCAGGGAAAATGAGCAGCACTAATGCAAAAAAGGACAATGCATGAAGCAGTGACGCACGCTGAGCGGACTACAACCGGACGTGGCTGCAGAACACACTACAGCATGAGCTGCACTTACACACAGAGACCTCGCAGACAGCCGTGAACAGTGCAGAGAACTGTGCACTAGCGCTGCAAGGCAAAAGAAAGCTTTATAAAGTAGCCTGGGTAAAGCACAATAAAGCCAATCGCTATCTCAAACTGTCCCTCAGAACAGCAGCGTCCTATCCCTAACTGAATTCACAGCAGAGTGAACCCAAAATGGTGGCGGCTTTTATAGTGCATCATGACATCATTTCAGCAGCCAATCACAGCCATGCCATTAGTTAAGATGCCTACATGCCTAACAGGATGTGCCCACACTTCTTAGGATCCTCATTGGCTGAATAAAATCAAACTGGCTCATTGCATTATGGGAACTTCCGATTCCGATATTCGATATTCTAAAAGTATCGGAATTAAGTATCGGAATTCCGATACAGCGAATATTGGTCGATACCCGATATTTCAGTAGCGGAATGCTCAACACTACTCATAATCCATTTTTTTACCCATACAATCGAGACCACAGATCCTGGATCAATTCCAGGATTTGATTGAAAAGGATCTGGTAATTCTTGATAAGAATTCACACTAGAACTTCAGCAATTTATCCTCAGAGGAGCATATAAGTCTTTAAACACTTAAAAACAACAAAGACATTTTAATCCACCCTGCAGATAAGTGGGGGGTGCGGTAGTAGTTATGAATTCCTCACTGTGCGATACTCCAAAAATGCAATTTTTAGAAGATATTACCACCTATACCAAACTTCCTTGCAACCCCAATATTATTTCCAAAAATACTATTTTCACTTCTAGAGGAGAATGGAGTCTATGGAGAGGAGAATGGAGTCTATGGAGTCTATGGAGACTATAGATAAAAAACTTATGGACTTACTAAATGTAGATAATCCCACTACACCTATATACCATGCATTACTGAAAATCCATAAGAAGGTTTCCCCCTTACTCTTTAGACCTATAATTTCGGGTATAGGTTCACTTAGCGAAAAATTAGGATCCTAGGTTGACCATTACTTGCAGCTGTGGTATCCAAATTCTCTTCCTATTCGTGGCAATCCAATTATGGATTGTTCAACTGTGATGTGATAGGGTTATACCCCTCTATATCTTAATAACAAAAAAATAGAATGAACGCTAGGATAGTTCAATAAAATTATTTTTTATTTCTGCATAAATGTGAAAACTGCCAATTGGCAGAGGGATAAAATTACATAAAAAAGGGGAGAAAACAGGAAAATCACAGGGAAACATATAGAAATGGTGGGTCTAATAAATTGGCATTATCTTCAGAATAACATATGAGCAGCACATTGTAAATATAATCATGAGGTTATACAGATATCTTTACAGGATTGTCGAGTGTCCAAGTGGACTTAAAAGACATATCACCATATACAGTACAGACCAAAAGTTTGGACACACCTTCTCATTTAAAGATTTTTCTGTATTTTCATGACTTTGAAAATTGTACATTCACACTGAAGGCATCAAAACTATGAATTAACACATGTGGAATTATATACTTAACAAAAAAGTGTGAAACAACTGAAAATATGTCTTATATTCTAGGTTCTTCAAAGTAGCCACCTTTTGCTTTGATGACTGTTTTGCACACTCTTAACATTCTCTTGATGAGCTTCAAGAGGTAGTCACCGGAAATGGTTTTCACTTCACAGGTGTCAGGTTTAATAAGTGGGATTTCTTGCCTTATAAATGCGGTTGGGACCATCAGTTGTGTTGTGCAGAAGTCAGGTGGATACACAGCTGATAGTCCTACTGAATAGACTGTTAGAATTTGTATTATGGCAAGAAAAAAGTAGCTAAGTAAAGAAAAACGAGTGTCCATCATTAATTTGAGAAATGAAGGTCAGTCAGTCCAAAAAATTGGGCAAACTTTAAATGTGTCCCCAAGTGCAGTTGCAAAAACCATCAAGCACTACAAAGAAACTGGCTCACATGAGGACCGCCCCAGGAAAGGAAGACCAAGAGTCACCTCTGCTTCTGAGGATAAGTTTATCCAAGTCACCAGCCTCAGAAATCGCAGGTTAACAGCAGCTCAGATTAGAGACCAGATGAATGCCACACAGAGTTCTAGCAGCAGACACATCTCTACAACAACTGTTAAGAGGAGACTTTGTGCAGCAGGCCTTCATGGTAAAATAGCAGCTAGGAAACCACTGCTAAGGACAGGCAACAAGCAGAAGAGACTTGTTTGGGCTAAAGAACACAAGGAATGGACATTAGACCAGTGGAAATCTGTGCTTTGGTCTGATGAGTCCAAATTTGAGATCTTTGGTTCCAACCACCGTGTCTTTGTGCGACGCAGAAAAGGTGAACGGATGGACTCTACATGCCTGGTTCCCACCGTGAAGCATGGAGGAGGAGGTGTGATGGTGTGGGGTGCTTTGCTGGTGACATTGTTGGGGATTTATTCAAAATTGAAGGCATACTGAACCAGCATGGCTACCACAGCATCTTTCAGCGGCATGCTATTCCATCCGGTTTGCGTTTAGTTGGACCATCATTTATTTTTCAACAGGACAGTGACCCCAAACACACCTCCAGGCTGTGTAAGGGCTATTTGACCAAGAAGGAGAGTGATGGGGTGCCACACAAGATGACCTGGCCTCCACAGTCACCAGACCTGAACCTAATCGAGATGGTTTGGGGTGAGCTGGACCGCAGAGTAAAGGCAAAAGGGCCAACAAGTGCTAAGCATCTCTGGGAACTACTTCACGATTTTTGGAAGACCATTTCCGGTGACTACCTCTTGAAGCTCATCAAGAGAATGCCAAGAGTGTGCAAAGCAGTCCTCAAAGCAAAAGGTGGCTACTTTGAAGAACCTAGAATCTAAGACATATTCTCAATTGTTTCACACTTTTTTGTTAAGTATATAATTCCACATGTGTTAATTCATAGTTTTGATGCCTTCAGTGTGAATGTATAATTTTCAAAGTCATGAAAATACAGAAAAATCTTTAAATGAGAAGGTGTGTCCAAACTTTTGGTCTGTACTGTACGTTTCGCCAGGTGGAGGAGTGCCTCTCTATATCTTGTCAAGTTGCCATCAGCAGTGTGGGAACAAGTATAGTTCCCACACTGTGCAGGTACAAGAATTTTTGATTATGGCCACTGTAACGGGTCTGGGAGGCGGAACCTCTGAGCTACTATACAAGGGGGCAGCCCTTGTAAGGGAGCGGGTGGCAGTCTCTGGATGAACGGACAGGGAGATACGGCAAGTGATCAGGGCAGTCTCTGGGTAAAGGGTAGGTACGACCTGTGATGGCAGAGCCTCCGGGTAGGCTAGCAGGCAGATGGTAGATGTGTGCTCCCAGGTGAGCAAGCGAGAGTCTCTGGAATAACAGGTGGTCACGGCACGTGACGGCGGAACCTCCGGGCTGGCAAGCAGGCAGGTAACGGAGAAGCGCTCCCAGGTGAGCGGGCAAGAGTCTCTGAAGTAGCTGATGGTCACAGCACGTGACAACGGAGCCTCCGGGCTGGCAAGCAGGCAGGTAACGGAGAAGCGCTCCCAGGTGAGCGGGCAAGAGTCTCTGAAGTAGCTGATGGTCACAGCACGTGACAACGGAGCCTCCGGGCTGGCAAGCAGGCAGGTAACGGAGAAGCGCTCCCAGGTGAGCGGACAAGAGTCTGAAGTAGCTGATGTTCACAGCACGTGACAGCGGAGCCTCCGGGCTGGCAAGCAGGCAGGTAACGGAGAAGCGCTCCCAGGTGAGCGGGCAAGCTGGTCCATAGACAGACTGACCGGAGTTGTAAGGCAGACCGTCGGACCTCAGGAAAGTAGGCAGGTAGCTGATGTGCGCTCCCAGGTGAGCGGGCAGGCTGGTCCTTTAGACAGACTGACAGGAGTAGTAAGGCAGACCGTCGGACCTCAGACTGGCAGACAGGTAACAAGTATTCAGGCAGGAATCAGGCAGGTAACTGGCAGGAAACTGGCAGGTAACTGACAGGAAACTGGCAACGGGACCTGAGGGCTGAAGCACAGGTGAGACACAGGTGCAAACAACATTGCTCGGGCACCTCCATTTTGGAGGAGGTGCCTTATATATGATGAAGTCCTCCGGCCATTGGCCGGGGACTCCTTAGGACGGCGCGCGCGGCCCCTTTAAGAGGAGGGGAGCGCGCACGCGCGCGCCCTAAGCACAGGGGCCGGGAAGGAGCGCGCGCTGAGAGCAGAGCGGGAGGAGGACGCCGGGAAGGAGCGCGCGCTGACAGCAGAGCGGGGAGAGGACGCCGGGCACGGAGCAGAGCGGTGAGGGGAGCAGCGTCCCTGCCTAGCAGAGGGCAGGGACGCCAGCGCTACAGTACCCCCCCCTTTAGGCCCCCCCTTTTTTAGGCCAGACAGAAATTTAGCTAGGATGAGAGGGGCATGGATGTTCTCCCGGGGCTCCCACGTTCTCTCCTCAGGACCAAACCCCTTCCAATCTACCAGAAAAAAGGTCTTTCCTCTTACCCTTTTGGTGGCAAGAATGTTCTCTACCTCAAACTCGTCCACAGCAGAAACCGGAGCAGGAGGCGTACCTGTAGACTTGGAAAAAGAGTTAAGTACCACAGGTTTGAGGAGAGATACATGGAAGGAGTTAGGGATCCGTAAGTTGGCCGGGAGTTTCAATTTATAGGCCACCGGGTTGATCTGACTGATGACCTCCAGTGGGCCGATGAACCGAGGCCCTAACTTATAGGAAGGGATCTTGAGCCGGACATATTTGGACGAGAGCCAGACTTTATCCCCAGGACGGAATTGAGGAGGGTCCAGACGTTTTTTGTCAGCGTGTCTTTTCATACGCTCGGAAGACTGAAGGAGTGCGGATCGGGTACTCTCCCAAATGGAGGAAAATTTGCTAACGAGAGATTCCGCAGCCGGGTTGTCCACCGAGGTGGAGACAGGAAAAGGAATCCGAGGATGCTGAACAAAGACTACAAAAAACGGGGATTTGGAGGAGGATTCGCTCTCGTGATTATTGTAAGAGAACTCGGCCCATGGTAGGAGATCCACCCAGTCAGAATGGTGGGCATTAACGAAGTGCCGGAGGTAACTGGTCAGGTTCTGATTGATCCGCTCCACTTGACCATTGGACTGTGGGTGGTAAGCGGAAGAGAAGTCCAGGGTGACGTCTAGTAGTTTACAAGTGGCTCTCCAGAAGCGTGAGGTGAACTGTACCCCACGATCCGACACGATGTGGAGGGGCAGGCCATGAAAACGGAAGATGTGACGAATAAAGTCTCTAGCTAGCTCGGGTGCAGACGGGAGGCCTGGCAGGGGAACGAAATGAGCCATCTTGGAGAAGCGGTCAGCGACCACCCAAATGACCGTACAACCGGCAGAGAGTGGGAGGTCGGTTATGAAGTCCATTGCAATATGCTGCCAGGGGGCAGCAGGTACTGGGAGCGGAAGGAGGCGACCGGCTGGCAGATGTCTCGGAACCTTGTTGCGGGCGCAGGACACACAGGCAGAAACAAAGTCTATTACATCCTTGTGCAGGGTAGGCCACCAGTAGTGCCGGGAAATAAGCAGGAGGGTCTTCTTCTGACCAGCGTGGCCAGCCAGTTTGGACGAGTGACCCCAGTGAAGGATCTTCTCCCGATCAGGTACTGATACGAACGTCTTTCCGGGAGGAAGACGATTTAGACTCACGGGAGCCACCTGCATTACTCTGGCGGGATCGATGATGTGTTTCGGATCTTCCTCGAGATCAGATACCAGAAAGGATCGAGACAAGGCGTCCGCCTTGACGTTTTTGTCAGCCGGGCGAAAATGAAGGACAAAATCAAAACGAGCAAAAAACAAGGACCACCGGGCTTGGCGCGGGTTAAGTCTCTGGGCATGCTGGAGATAAGCCAAGTTCTTGTGGTCAGTGTAAATTATTACCGGGTGAAGAGCCCCCTCAAGCAGGTAACGCCACTCCTCCAATGCCAGTTTGATGGCCAATAACTCTCGATCTCCTATGGAATAATTGCGCTCTGAGGAGGAGAAGAGTTTAGAGAAGAAGCCGCAAGTTACCATCCTCCCGGAAGAAGATTTTTGAGTAAGTACCGCTCCAGCTCCAGAGGAGGAGGCGTCCACTTCCAGGAAGAACTGCTTGTTGCCGTCCGGCGATGCAGCACCGGGGCGGAAGAGAAGGCCTGTTTTAAGGAAAGAAAGGCTTCTTCTGCTTCGGGCGGCCACTCTTTGGGATTAGTACCCTTACGGGTGAGCGCGGAAATTGGGGCAGTCCGGGAAGAGAAGTGTGGTATGAAGAGGCGGTAGTAGTTGGCGAAGCCCAGGAACCGCTGAATGGCCTTCAGCCCCTCCGGTCGAGGCCATTTCTCGATGGCAGACAGTTTCTCTGGATCCATTCGTAGGCCGGTCTGAGAAATAATGTAGCCCAAAAACGGAAGCGAGGTCTGCTCAAAGAGGCACTTCTCGTATTTAGCGAAGAGGTGATTCTGCCTGAGCCTGAGCAGGACCTGACGAACGTCCCTCCGGTGAGTCTGGAGATCCGGAGAGAAGACCAAGATGTCGTCCAGGTACACCACTACGCAGGAGTAGAGAAGGTCCCGGAAGATGTCATTGACCAACTCTTGAAAAACGGCAGGAGCGTTACAGAGACCAAAGGGCATTACCAGGTATTCATAGTGGCCATCCCGGGTGTTGAATGCCGTCTTCCATTCATCCCCTTGACGGATACGAACCAGGTTGTACGCCCCACGGAGGTCTAGTTTGGTGAAGATTCTAGCCCCCCTCAGACGATCAAATAATTCTGGAATGAGCGGAAGGGGGTACTTATTCTTCACCGTGATCTGGTTTAGGCCTCTATAGTCTATACAGGGACGGAGAGAGCCGTCCTTCTTTTTAACGAAAAAGAAGCCTGCTCCCGCCGGGGAGGTAGATTTCCGGATGAATCCCCTGGCCAGATTCTCCTCAATATATTCGGACATCGACCGGGTCTCAGCAGCGGATAAAGGATAAATACGCCCACGGGGAGGAGTAGTACCGGGTAACAGGTCGATGGGACAGTCGTATGGTCTATGAGGGGGTAATGTCTCTGCCTCCTTTTTATTAAAGACATCAGCATAAGACCAATAAGGAATTGGAAGTCCAGGTAGATTAGCTGGGGTAGGAGAGGGACGGACGGGATGGACGGGAACCAGGCAGGTCTTATGACAGTCTTGTCCCCAGCGAAGGACTTCTCCGGTTTGCCAGTCAAGCACGGGTGCATGTCTCTGGAGCCAAGGCAGACCTAGCAAGAGGGCGTGAGAGAGTCCAGGCAGAACATGAAAGGAGATACTCTCAGAATGCAGCATTCCCACCTGCAGAGTAATGGATTCGGTGATGAGTTGGATGGGGCGTGGTAAGAGCCCCCCATCCACGGCAGCCACAGACAAGGGTACAGCCAGAGGTTTGGTGGGGATGCGGTATTTCTCTACCAGGGACTGTGAAATAAGATTCCCGGCTGCTCCAGAGTCCAGTTGGGCTAGTTCGAAATAACGGTTCTCCCCGTAGACAATTGAAACTGACAACAGCAGGGATGGAGAGGATTTATTCTTGTCTAGGTGGACCTCTCTGAGCGAACCTAGACACAGGCGTTTCCCGACCTTTCCGGGCAGGCACGGATCTGGTGCTCCTTACTGCCACAGTAGAAGCAGGTCCCCTCGGCACGGCGTAAGTCCTGACGGGTCTTGACCATCTGGTCGACCTGCATAGGCTCAGGAGGGTGTACCTGGTTAGAGACAGAAGGAGTGACGGGTTTCTGAAAAGTAGGAGCTAGACGTGGTAACCTCCTCTCACGGGTGACCTCTCTGGCACGCTCCTGGAACCGTAGGTCAATCCGGGTGGCAAGAGTTATTAAGTCATCGAGAGTGGTAGGAGTGTCCCGACCGGCAAGTTCATCTTTAATACGGCCGGACAGACCCTCCCAGAAGACGGAAACCAGAGCGTCGTTATCCCAGGTCAGCTCCGAGGCAAGGGTACGGAACCGTATGGCATATTGGCCCACGGTGAGACTCCCCTGACGGAGGCGTAGCAACGATGATGCAGATGAGGTCTTCCGTCCGGGTTCGTCGAAGACTTTCCGGAAAGCCGTGAGAAAAGCAGGCAAGTTGGACACCAGGGGGTCTCCTCTCTCCCATAGAGGATTTAGCCAGGCCAGGGCCTCCCCGGTGAGATGGGACATGATGAAGGCAATTTTGGCCCGGTCGGAGTTAAACTGGTAGGACAAAAGTTCAAAATGCAGGGTGCACTGATTTAAGAAGCCCCGAGCCTGGACGGAGTCGCCTCCGAAGCAAGGAGGTGCAGAAAGCCGGGGTCCGGGGTAAGATACCATGGTATTAGTGGGCAGCGGAGCTGCCGGATTGCAAGATATGGCACTGGCGGAGGTTGTTGGTGGATCAGACAGAGTGTTCAGGCGAGTATTAACATTCCGCAGGTGACCCAGGATGGCCTCCTGTTGGGACCTCTGACGGGACAGTTCAAGACAGAGGTCCGAGAGCGAGGGAGCTTGGGTGCCACCGGGTTCCATGGCCCGAGCAAACTGTAACGGGTCTGGGAGGCGGAACCTCTGAGCTACTATACAAGGGGGCAGCCCTTGTAAGGGAGCGGGTGGCAGTCTCTGGATGAACGGACAGGGAGATACGGCAAGTGATCAGGGCAGTCTCTGGGTAAAGGGTAGGTACGACCTGTGATGGCAGAGCCTCCGGGTAGACTAGCAGGCAGATGGTAGATGTGTGCTCCCAGGTGAGCAAGCGAGAGTCTCTGGAATAACAGGTGGTCACGGCACGTGACGGCGGAACCTCCGGGCTGGCAAGCAGGCAGGTAACGGAGAAGCGCTCCCAGGTGAGCGGGCAAGAGTCTCTGAAGTAGCTGATGGTCACAGCACGTGACAACGGAGCCTCCGGGCTGGCAAGCAGGCAGGTAACGGAGAAGCGCTCCCAGGTGAGCGGGCAAGAGTCTCTGAAGTAGCTGATGGTCACAGCACGTGACAACGGAGCCTCCGGGCTGGCAAGCAGGCAGGTAACGGAGAAGCGCTCCCAGGTGAGCGGACAAGAGTCTGAAGTAGCTGATGGTCACAGCACGTGACAGCGGAGCCTCCGGGCTGGCAAGCAGGCAGGTAACGGAGAAGCGCTCCCAGGTGAGCGGGCAAGCTGGTCCATAGACAGACTGACCGGAGTTGTAAGGCAGACCGTCGGACCTCAGGAAAGTAGGCAGGTAGCTGATGTGCGCTCCCAGGTGAGCGGGCAGGCTGGTCCTTTAGACAGACTGACAGGAGTAGTAAGGCAGACCGTCGGACCTCAGACTGGCAGACAGGTAACAAGTATTCAGGCAGGAATCAGGCAGGTAACTGGCAGGAAACTGGCAGGTAACTGACAGGAAACTGGCAACGGGACCTGAGGGCTGAAGCACAGGTGAGACACAGGTGCAAACAACATTGCTCGGGCACCTCCATTTTGGAGGAGGTGCCTTATATATGATGAAGTCCTCCGGCCATTGGCCGGGGACTCCTTAGGACGGCGCGCGCGGCCCCTTTAAGAGGAGGGGAGCGCGCGCGCGCGCGCCCTAAGCACAGGGGCCGGGAAGGAGCGCGCGCTGAGAGCAGAGCGGGAGGAGGACGCCGGGAAGGAGCGCGCGCTGACAGCAGAGCGGGGAGAGGACGCCGGGCACGGAGCAGAGCGGTGAGGGGAGCAGCGTCCCTGCCTAGCAGAGGGCAGGGACGCCAGCGCTACAGCCACCTCCTATTTAATCATGCATAATTTTTTTCTCTTGACAATATATTCTTTTTACGAAAACAAGGTGTCAGTATGGGAGGGAAATTCTCCCCATCCCTGGCTAATTTAGTGATGGCGGTGCGGGAGGAGCAACTCTTGTTCAGTGATTTGAACCCCTTCAGGGATTACATACAATGGTATGAACGTTATATAGACAACCTCCTGTTTATCTGGAAAGGTACACAGGAGGACGCCTTAAAATTCACACATTACATTAACAACAATCCGTTTAACTTAAAATTCACACTTTTTTGACAAAGACAAAATTAATTTTTTGGATGTTACTGTCTGGAGACATCCATAACCATGCCATTGGTGTTTCCATATACAGAAAACCTACAGCTAGTAATTCCATGTTGCATGCAGAATCATGTCACCGACCACATATAATAAAGGATATCCAGTTGGGGAGCTTATACACACCAAGCGTAATTGCTCTAAACAAGAAGGGTTTTTGGCAGAGTAGAATAAAGTCCTGTCAGAAAGGGAAGATAAGTGGGTACAGCACTAAATTAAAGGGGCACATTAGTCCTGCGAGAGAGGGATCATAAATAGTAACAGAAGGAAAAAGACAGCAGGACAAAAAAGTTTGTGCACACCCAGAATATACAAGAAAATATTTCAATCTTTATTAAACAAAAATAATTTGAAGCAACAACAGGTACAAAAACAGTTTAAAAACATTTAAAAAAAATACAAAACAGGAAGGTGCTAAAGTGCGATAGCCTAATAACACCTTGTAGCAGGTAGAGGTAATATTAATTTTGACAGTATACTAACAATTTAAATATACTATAATGGACAAGATTGATGGTATAAGGTAGAAACAACAGATTGACCAAATACCAATAATAAATACAAAGAGCCTCTGATCAAGATTAGTTATAAGACAATCATGGCAAAAGAGTAGTCCTAATGATCAGCCAGACATATATGATAACCTGGTCAGTATACAGTGAAGGAAATAATTATTTGATCCCTTGCTGTTTTTGTAAGTTTGCCCACTGACAAAGACATGAACGGTCATTAATTTTAAGTGTAGGTTAATTTTAACATTGAGAGATAGAATATCCCAAAAAAAATCAAGAAAATCACATTGTATAAATTAGATAAATTTATTTGCATTTTGCAGTGAGAAATAAGTATTTGATCCCCTACAAACCATTATGAATTCTGGCTCCTACAGATCAGTTAGACGCTCCTAATCAACTCGTTACCTGCATTAAAGACACCTGTCTTACATAGTCACCTGTATAAAAGACTCCTGTCCACAGACTCAATCAGTCAGACTCTAACCTCTACAACATGGGCAAGACCAAAGAGCTTTCTAAGGATGTCAGGGACAAGATCATAGACCTGCACAAAGCTGGAATGGGCTACAAAACCATAAGTAAGATGCTGGGTGAGAAGGAGACATCTGTTGGTGCAATAGTAAGAAAATGGGAGAAATACAAATGACTGTCAGTCGACATCGATCTGGGGCACCATGCAAAATCTCACCTCGTGGGGTATCCTTGATCATGAGGAATGTGAGAGATCAACCTAAAACTACACAGGGGAACTGGTTAATTGTCTCAAGGCAGCTGGGACCACAGTCACCAAGAAAACCATTGGTAACACATTACGCCTTAAAGGTTTAAAATCCTGCAGTGCCCGCAAGGTCCCCCTGCTCAAGAAGGCACATGTGCAGGCCCATCTGAAGTTTGCCAATGAACACCTGGATGATTCTGTGAGTTATTGGGAGAAGGTGCTGTGGTCAGATGAGACAAAAATTGAGCTCTTTGGCATTAACTCAACTCGCGGTGTGTGTTCCACCAGTTCAGTGATGGTGGAACGCAGATACTGTCACTTCAGGCCGGAAGACTATTGGAATGATCGATATAGCGTACGTTTGGTTGGACCTTTTGGAGACCTGTGACATTGAGACCCTGAGGGCTACCTGCATGAGTATGTAAAAAATAAGGACTCATTCCAATAGTCTTCTTAAATTAGAATCCAGATGGATTTACACCTTAGACTCAGTAGCCCCCATAGGAATTAACGAGGATTTATTCTTTACTGGTTTCCTCATTAAATAATGAATTCATGTAGGGCCACATGTGCACATCTTCTGCACATCTCCTTCCCGGTCATTCTATTTCTGGATCATATATTCTCTTTGAGATAGTTGTTCATTGTCTTGTCACATATGGTTTCATGTTTGTCTCACTGAGCAATACTTTTATTATTTCTTGTCTTGTCATGTGTTACGGATCCGGATGGTGGAACCACTGTGCTGCGGTGCAAGGAGGGACCCAGAGGGGAGTAACTAGGTATCAACTCGGAGCGACCTAGGTCGTACGGCGGCAATCGACTCCGTGACCAGGGAGGATCCGAGCAGAGGGACCAGGTGCTACTCTGTGGACGACCTTGTAAGGGACCAGGTGACTCCCACGGTACAGATGGCAGGGACTGACCGATATTGCAGATGGGCACAGCAGGCAGGCTGACGAGTGATCCGGGTGGAGGGACTGGCAGACACGGCAGGTAATAGGCAGGAGCCTCTAGGTAGGCTGTCAGGTGGTCACGACAAGTGACGGGCAGGAGCCTCCAGGTAGGCTGACAGGTGGTCACCAGGTGGTCACGGCAACTGACGGGCAGGAGCCTCCAGGTAGGCTGACAGGTGGTCACGGCAAGTGACGGGCAGGAGCCTCTAGGTAGGCTGACAGGTGGTCACGGCAAGTGACGGGCAGGAGCCTCCAGGTAGGCTGACAGGTGGTCACGGCAAGTGACAGGCAGGAGCCTCTAGGTAGGCTGTCAGGTGGTCATGGCAAGTGACAGGCAAGAGCCTCCAGGTAGGCACGGCAGGTAGCGGGCAAGTGCTTCCAGGTAAGCAGGCGGGCAAAGCCCATAGACAGACTGGCGGACTGGACGGAAGACAGACTGTCGGGCTGGAGAGTAGTCAGGCTGGCGGACTGGACTGATGGTCAGGCTGGTGGGCAGGACTAGTAGTCAGGCAGCAGCGGGACCTGAGGGCTGAAGCAGAGGTAAGTACACTATGCATCAACTATTGCTCGGGCACCTCCATTTTGGAGGAGGTGCCTTATATATGGGAGGACCTCCGGCAATTGGCCGGGGACTCCTTAGGGCGGCACGCTCGGCCCCTTTAAAAAGGGAGGGAGCGCACACGCCCTAAGCAGAGTGCCCGGGAAGCTGTGCGCGCCGGCAGCAGGAAGAGGAGCGCTGGAGAACGCCGGACGGGGAGCGCGGCGGTGAGAGGGACGGCGTCTCTGCCTGGCAGGGGGCAGAGACGCAGATGCTACAGTACCCCCCCCTTTATGCCCCCTCTTTTTTAGGACAGAAAGAAATTTTTTAAGGAGAAGCGGGGCATGAATGTTCTCCCTGGGTTCCCAAGTTCTCTCCTCTGGGCCAAACCCCTTCCAATCCACCAGAAAAAGGTTTTTCCTCTTACCCTCTTGGTGGCCAGAATGTTCTCTACCTCAAAAACGTCCTCAGCGGAAACCGGAGCAAGGGGAGTACCTGGATTGTTGGAAAAAGAATTAAACACAACTGGTTTGAGGAGAGATACGTGTAAGGAATTGGGAATCCGCAAGGTGGCCGGGAGTTTTAACTTGTAGGCCACTGGGTTGATTTGTTTGAGGACTTCAAATGGACCGATGAACCGAGGACCCAACTTATAGGAGGGTATTTTGAGCCGAACATGTTTGGAGGAGATCCAATCCTTGTCTCCCGGACGGAATTGAAGCGGATCCAGACGTCTCTTGTCAGCATGTCTCTTCATAAGCTCGGAGGACTGAAGAAGTGCGGACCAAGTATTTTCCCAAATGGTGGAAAATTCGCTGACCAGAGACTCCGCGGCAGGGTTGTCCACAGAAGCGGAGACGGGAAACGGAATCCGGGGATGTTGACCGTAGACTACAAAGAACGGGGACTTGGAAGTCGATTTGCTCTCATGGTTGTTGTAGGAGAACTCGGCCCATGGTAAGAGCTCCACCCAATCGGTATGGTGAGCGTTAACAAAGTGCCAGAGGTAGCTGGAAAGGATCTGGTTGATACGCTCCACTTGGCCATTGGACTGTGGATGGTAAGCGGAGGAGAAATTCAGGGTGACATCCAGCAGCTTACACGTAGCTTTCCAGAAGTGTGAGGTGAACTGAACTCCTCGATCCGACACAATGTGCAGGGGTAGGCCATAGAGACGGAAGATGTGAAGGATGAAGTCCTTAGCCAGCTCCGATGCAGATGGGAGACCAGTCAGGGGGATGAAGTGGGCCATTTTAGAAAAGCAGTCGGCGACCACCCAAATGACTGTACAACCGGCAGAAACAGGGAGATCTGTAATAAAGTCCATAGCAATGTGCTGCCACGGGGCAGCAGGTACCGGGAAAGGGCAAGAGGTGACCGGCTGGAAGATGTCTGGGAACTTTGTTGTGGGCACAAGATGAACACGCCAAGATGAAGTCTACCACATCCTTGCGCAGGGTAGGCCACCAGTAATGCCGGATAATGAGCAGGAAGGTCTTCTTCTCACCGGCGTGGCCGGCTAGTTTAGATGAATGACCCCAGTGAAGAATCTTCTCCCGATCTGAAACCGCTACAAACGTCTTACCGGGTGGGAGACGAGTCAGATCCAAGGGGGCCATACTCATCACTTTGGAGGGGTCGATGATGTGCATAGGCTCCTCCTCTAGATCGAAGGACAGGAAGGATCGGACAAGGCATCAGCTTTAACATTCTTGTCCGCCGGGCGGTAATGTAGGATAAAGTCGAAGCGAGCGAAGAACAGAGACCACCGGGACTGACACAGATTGAGTCTTTGGGCATTCTGAAGATATGCTAGGTTCTTGTGATCAGTATAGATGATCACCGGGTATAGAGCCCCTTCAAGCAGGTAACGCCACTCCTCCAGTGCCAATTTGATGGCTAGCAGTTCTCGGTCTCCTATGGAGTAGTTGCGCTCAGATGAGGAGAAGAGTTTGGAGAAGAAGCCGCAGGTTACCATTCTCCCAGATGAAGATTTTTGGGTGAGCACCGCTCCGGCTCCGGAGGAGGAAGCATCAACCTCCAGGAAGAACTGCTTGTCGCAGTCCGGACGGTGCAGCACTGGGGCAGAGGAGAAGGCATGCTTTAAGGAAAGGAAGGCCTCCTCAGCTTCGGGCAGCCATTCCTTGGGATTTGCTCCCTTACGAGTGAGCGCAGAGATGGGAGCAGTCCGGGAAGAGAAGTGCGGGATGAAGAGACGGTTGTAGTTGCCGAAGCCCAGGAATCGCTGAATCACCTTCAACCCCCCCCCCCGGACGGGGCCACTTTAAGACAGCAGAGAGCTTCTCGGGGTCCATTCGTAGACCTGTCTGGGATATAATATAGCCCAGGAATGGAAGGGAGGTCTGCTCGAAGAGGCACTTCTCAAATTTGGCATAGAGGTGATTCTGCCTGAGCCTAAGCAGGACCTGACGAACATCCCTCCGATGTGTGGGAAGGTCCGGAGAGAAGACCAAGATCTCGTCCAGGTACACCACCACACAGGAATATAGAAGGTCACAGAAGATGTCATTGACTAATTCTTGGAAGACGGTGGGAGCATTGCAGAGACCGAAGGGCATCACACTGTATTCATAGTGACCGTCCCGGGTATTGAATGCCGTCTTCCACTCGTCTCCTTGACGGATCAGGACCAGGTTATACGCCCCACGTAGATCCAGCTTGGAAAAGATCCTAGCGCCCTTAAGGCGGTCAAACAACTCAGAGATGAGCGGCAGGGGGTATTTGTTTTTGACCGTGATTTGATTGAGTCCTCTATAGTCTATACAGGGACGTAGTGAACCATCCTTCTTCTTGACGAAGAAGAATCCGGCTCCAGCCGGGGAGGTAGATTTCCGGATGAATCCCCTAGCCAGATTCTCCTTAATGTATTCCGACATGGCCCGGGTTTCGGCCGACGACAATGGGTAAATACGGCCCCGGGGTGGAGTGGCACTGGGTACCAGGTTGATCGGGCAATCATATGGCCTATGAGGTGGCAGTGTCTCTGCTTCCTTTTTGTCGAAGACATCTGCATAGGACCAGTAAGGTGCCGGTAAACTGGGTAGATTATCCGGGGTGGGTGGCGGACGAACCGGGCGGACCGGGACCAGGCAGGTCTTATGACAATCCTGCCCCCAACGGAGAACTTCACCGGATTGCCAGTTCAGCACGGGTTCATGTCTCTGAAGCCAGGGTAGACCTAGCAATAGGGAGTGAGAGAGACCAGAAAGCACATGGAAGGAGATCCTCTCAGAGTGCAGCATTCCCACCTGCAGGGTTATAGGTTCTGTGACGAGCAGGATGGTCACCGGAAGGAGTCTTCCATCCACGGAGGCGACTGCCAATGGTTCAGCCAGAGGTTTGGTGGGAATATGATATATCTCTACCAGGGACTGGGAAATGAGGTTCCCAGCAGCTCCGGAATCCAAGTGTGCAATTTCAAAGTAGCGGTTCTCTCCCCAGGAGATAGAGACGGATAAAGTCAAGGAAGGAGAGGATTTACTTTTGCCTAGGACGACCTCTCCGAGCGGTCCTAGACTCTGGAGTTTCCCGGCTTCACCGGGCAGGAACGGATCAGGTGCTCCTTACTACCACAGTAGAAACAGCCCCCCTCGGTTCGGCGAGTTTCTAGATGAGACTTGACCATCTTGGTCTGGTCAATCTGCATAGGTTCGGGCGAGCGTGCCCGGGGAATTGCTGGTTGTGAAACTGGTTTCTGAAAAACAGGAGCAAGACGAGGAAATCTTCTCTCCTGGGCAACCTCCTTTGTACGTTCTTGGAAACGGATGTCAATCCGGGTAGCTAGTGACACCAGGTCATCCAGGGTAGTAGGAATGTCCCCACCGGCTAATTCGTCCTTAATCTGACCAGAAAGACCCTCCCAGAAGATGGCCACCAGGTCCTCGTTGTCCCAGGCAAGTTCAAAAGCGAGGGTACGGAACCGTATGGCATATTGGCCCACGGTGAGACTCCCTTGGCGGAGACGTAGCAGAGAGGAGGCTGAAGAGGATTTTCGTCATGGTTCATCGAAGACTTTCCGGAAAGCAGCGAGGAAAGATGATAATTCGGACACCAGGGGATCTCTTCTCTCCCACAGGGGATTTAGCCATGCCAGTGCTTCTCCAGTGAGATGGGACATGATGAATGCCACCTTGGCCCGGTCGGAGATTAACTGGTTTGCCAAGAGTTCAAAGTGCAGGGTGCACTGGTTTATGAAACCTCGAGCTAAAGCGAGGTTGCCAGCAAAACGTGGAGGTGCCGAGAGCCAGGGTCCATAGCCGGACGCCATAATAGAACTGGGTTGCGGTGCCGCGGAAGCAGGCGCTGCTTGACCAGAGACGGACACAGATGGGTCGGACAATGCGCCTAGGCGAGAGTTAACAGACCGCAGAAAGGACAGGACCGACTCCTGTTGAACTCTCTGACGTAAGACCTCCTGGTGCAGGTCGGAGAATGCGGGGGTCTGGGGGCCACCGTGTTCCATGGCCCGAGCAAACTGTTACGGATCCGGATGGTGGAACCTCTGTGCTGCGGTGCAAGGAGGGACCCAGAGGGGAGTAACTAGGTATCAACTCGGAGCGACCTAGGTCGTACGGCGGCAATCAACTCCGTGACCAGGGAGGATCCGAGCAGAGGGACCAGGTGCTACTCTGGGGACGACCTTGTAAGGGAGCAGGTGACTCCCACGGAACAGATGGCAGGGACTGACCGATATTGCAGATGGGCACAGCAGGCAGGCGGACGAGTGATCCGGGTGGATGGACTGGCAGACATGGCAGGTGACAGGCAGGAGCCTCTAGGTAGGCTGTCAGGTGGTCAAGGCAAGTGACGGGCAGGAGCCTCCAGGTAGGCTGACAGGTGATCACGGCAAGTGACGAGCAGGAGCCTCCAGGTAGGCTGACAGGTGATCACGGCAAGTGACGGGCAGGAGCCTTTAGGTAGGCTGACAGGTGGTCACGGCAAGTGACAGGCAGGAGCCTCTAGGTAGGCTGTCTGGTGGTCACAGCAAGTGATGGGCAGGAGCCTCCAGGTAGGCTGACAGGTGGTCACAGCAAGTGACAGCAGGAGCCTCCAGGTAGGCACGGCAGGTAGCGGGCAGGTGCTTCCAGGTAAGCAGGCGGGCAAAGCCCATAGACAGACTGGCGTACTGGACGGAAGACAGACTGTCGGGCTGGAGAGTAGTCAGGCTGGCGGACAGGACTGATGGTCAGGCTTTTTTTGGAAGTGCATTGAGGTGAAGGGTACATTGCTGGAAAAGGAAAAAAAAAAAACAACAAAAAAAAAAACTCTTTAAATCTCTTAGTTTGCGAGTGTGAACGAGCTGCGTGTGTCCGGAGCGTAAGTGCGAATGAAAGTAAATGTGTGACTTGTTTTTCAGTGAAGAGGTATTGGGAATCCTGCAGAAAATACCTGTGTGAATTGCGGTGAGTGCTGCATTGTGACCTGCTGAGTGCTTTTCTACCTGTTTAGATTTATTGGGCTTTTTAAAACCTATTTTCTCACTACAGTTTTAGTTTCTTAGTTTACTACCTGTGTATTTAAGGGTTAACTACATTGCACTAAAATCCTGAGGTGTAGATTTACTCACATGGGGTTAATTAAGGGGAAGGGGTCATAATTAAGGGTTTATAAGGGGCAGCTGGTTGGGCATCAAGTCCTTTGGAAGTGCATTGAGGTGAAGGGTACATTGCTGGAAAAGGAAAAAAAAAAACAAAAAACTCTTTAAATCTCTTAGTTTGCGAGTGTGAACGAGCTGCGTGTGTCCGGAGCGTAAGTGCGAACGAAAGTAAGTGTGTGACTTGTTTTTCAGTGACTTTGGATTCAGGGAGTTTGGAAGGGAGGACTTAGGACTGAATTGCTGACTGTATTTCATTCTTTCTTTACTTTACTTTTTACTTAATTAATCCACCTGACCTACTTATCTGATTCCCCCGTCCATACTTGATACTTAATTGATCCCCCGTCCATACTTAACTGATCCCCCGCCGATATCTAATTGATACACTTGCACATCCCTAATTGATCCCGTCCATACACCTATATATAAATAATTGTGTTTTGTACTTGTATTTATATACTGACTGTATCCCCATATTTAGAATGACGTCCATGTTGGCTGGAGCCGTGCAGTGTACATCTTGCGCAATGTATGCATTCCGTGAGCAACCGCTCGAGGATCCATACTGCTGCGAGAGATGTGAGCATATCGTGCACTTGGAAGCCCAAATTCTGGATCTAATTGCTCAGATAGAGATACTGAGGAGCATCGACAACATGGAACGGAGTTTGCTGCTCACCGAGCAGACACTCAATGGGTCAATACTGGGGGTGGAGCATAGAGGGGAAGTACAGGCTGAACAGGCAGGGAGCTGGATAACAGTTAGGAGGGATAGAGGGAAGAAGTATAGGAAGGCTGGTTCACAACCGGCATTATTGGAGCACGACAGATCCTCTGACCGCCGGGGGAGTGTATGCTCCAGTAATGAGGGGGAGGGGGGAAGTGTAGGGCAGGCAAGACAGGTTCTGGTAGTGGGTGACTCTATTATTAGGGGGACAGACAGGGCAATCTGTCACAAAGACCGGGATCGCCGAACGGTGTGCTGCCTCCCTGGCGCTCGAGTCCGGCACATCGCGGATCGGGTTGACAGGTTACTGGGTGGGGCTTGCGAAGACCCAGCGGTCATGGTCCACATCGGCACCAATAACAAAGTGAGTGGTAGATGGAGGGTCCTTAAAAATGATTTCAGGGACCTAGGTAGGAAGCTTAGGGCAAGGACCTCCAAGGTAGTTTTCTCAGAAATACTACCAATCCCGCGAGCCACACAGGAGCGCCAACGGGAAGTTAGGGAGGTGAATAAGTGGCTAAAGAGTTGGTGCAAGGCAGAAGGGTTTGGGTTCATGGAGAACTGGGACGACTTCGCGGTCGGCTACAGGCTCTACCGTAGGGACGGGCTGCACCTCAATGGGGAGGGTGCAGCGGTGCTGGGGAAGAAGATGGCTAATAGGTTGGAGGAGTTTTTAAACTAGAGACGGGGGGGGGGAACCAAGGAAATAGGTGGGATGTGAGGCAAGCAAGGGGGAAGGGGAGAAGTGAATATAATGAGGGTGGAGAGGGGGGTGGGGATAGTACAGTTAGATCGTTAGAGAAGAATAGGATGCTAAATAACCCCAAAGTTTTATCTTGCATGCTGACCAACGCAAGAAGCCTGACCAATAAGGCGGATGAGCTGCGGACGCTTATATCGGAGAAGAGGTATGACATCGTAGGTATAACAGAGACTTGGCTAGACGATAGCTACGACTGGGCGGTAAATTTATTAGATTATACTTTATTTAGAAGGGACCGGAAACAGGGGAAAGGCGGAGGAGTCTGCTTATATGTAAAGTCATGTCTAAAACCCAGACTAAGGGAAGATATAGGAGAGGGAGAAGAGGGGGTCGAGTCCATGTGGGTAGAGATAGAGGGGGCAAAAAATAATAATAAAATATTACTGGGGGTCTGCTATAAGCCACCAAATATAACAGAGGAGAATGAGAATCTGCTATTAGGACAAATAGACAAAGTAGCAAAACATAATGAAGTGATTGTAATGGGAGATTTCAACTACCCGGATATTGACTGGGAAACAGAAACCTGTAGATCTCAGAAAGGAAAAAGGTTCTTGACAAATATTAAGGATAATTATCTCTCCCAACTAGTGCAGGAACCAACGAGAGGGAAGGCCGTGTTGGACTTAATATTGACTAATAGGCCTGATAGAATAACTGAGGTACAGATAGGGGGGCACCTAGGTAATAGCGACCATAATATTATCGACTTCAAAATGCCCTTCAGTAGGGTTATCAATAAGGGAACAACAAAAACATTAAACTTTAGGAGGGCGAAGTTTGATCAGCTGATAGAAAGCCTTCAACTTATTGACTGGGACAAAGTTCTTAATCAATGGAATACGAATAGTAAATGGGAAACCTTCAAAAGAATTCTGAATACTCAGTGCGAGAGGTATATACCGTATGGGAATAAAAGGGCCAGAAATAAGAGGAAACCAATATGGTTGAACAAGAACGTAAAAGGGGCGTTAAATAGCAAAAAAGAGGCATTCAAGAGATTAAAACAGGAAAACAGTAAGGAGGCACTAATGTCTTACAAGGAAAAAACGAGAACCTGTAAAAAACAAATAAAATTAGCGAAGGAGGAAACAGAGAAACGTATTGCTAGGGAAAGTAGATCAAATCCCAAACTGTTCTTTACGTATATAAATAGTAAAAGGATTAAATCGGATAATATTGGACCGATAAAAAGTGAGGAAGGCAAAATCATAGAGAAAGATGAGGATAAAGCTAATCTATTAAATAATTTTTTTTCGACAACTTTCACAAAGGAAATAGAACTAACAGGAGAAATGAGAAGTGACAAGCTTAATCCTCCACTAAGTATGACTAATCTAACCCAAGTTAAGGTACAGAAACGCGTCAGTAACATTAAAATAAACAAATCACCAGGACCTGATGGCATATACCCACGGGTACTAAGGGAACTAAGTAATGTGATAGACAGACCGTTATATCTTATATTTAAGGACTCTGTTGAGACTGGGTCTGTACCACTTGATTGGCGACAGGAGAATGTAGTGCCAATATTCAAAAAGGGAGCGAAAAGTGACGCCGGAAACTATCGGCCGGTGAGTCTGACGTCCGTTGTGGGCAAAATTTTTGAAAGCTTCATTAAAGAGGCAATTACGGAGCATCTTGATGCTAATAATCTTTTAATCCCGAACCAACATGGATTCATGAGGAATCGCTCCTGCCAAACAAACCTGATTGACTTCTACGAGGAGGTTAGCTCTCGAGTAGATCAGGGGGAACCAGTGGATGTCGTGTATCTCGACTTCTCAAAAGCGTTCAATAGCGTGCCACATAATAGGTTGGTATACAAAATGAGAATGATGGGGCTGGGGGAAAATGTCTGCAAGTGGGTAGCTAACTGGCTAAAGGATAGAAGGCAGAGGGTGGTTATAAATGGAATATTCTCAGATTGGGTAAGCGTCACTAGTGGGGTACCACAGGGGTCTGTACTAGGCCCAATGTTATTTAATATCTTTATTAACGACATAGTCAACGGGATAAATAGTAAAATATCAATATTTGCAGATGACACAAAGTTATGTAAAACAATTAATACAAAAGAGGACAGTGCAGACCTACAGAGGGATTTGGATAAGCTGGGTATGTGGAGCATTAAATGGCAAATGAGGTTTAACGAGGAGAAATGTAAGGTCATACATATGGGAAGAAAAAATGGAAGTCACCAGTACTCACTGAATGGGAAATCATTGGGGAATTCAGAGATGGAGAAGGACTTGGGCATCTTGATTGATAGCAAACTAAATTGGAGTGCCCAAAGTCAGGCCGCTGCTGTAAGGGCAAACAGGGTAATGGGATGTATCAGAAGAGGTATAGCTGCAAAGGATGAGAACATTGTTCTTCCACTGTACAAAGCACTGGTCAGACCACACTTGGAATACTGTGCTCAGTTATGGGCCCCAATATATAGAAAGGATATAAAAGAGCTTGAAAAAGTACAAAGGAGGGCAACAAAATTAATAAAGGGAATGGAGGGACTGCAATACCCAGAGAGGTTGGCAAAACTAGGACTATTCAGCCTGGAAAAGAGAAGGTTAAGGGGGGACATAATAAATGTGTACAAATATGTTAGGGGACAGTATAGAGATCTTGCCCGGGATTTGTTCAAAAGGAGGGATATTAAGGTAACAAGAAGGCATTCACTAAGACTGGAAGAGAAAAGGTTTCAGCACCAGCATAGGAAGGGGTTCTTTACGGTAAGAGCAGTGAGAATATGGAATTCACTGAGTGAGGAGACGGTAATGTCAGATTCACTACACCAGTTCAAGCGGGGACTGGATGCATTTCTAGATACCAGGCAGATTTCAGCATATACTTAAAAATAAAATAAAATAGTAGGTTGATACAGGGATTTATTCTGACTGCTGGTTTCAGAGTCGGGAGGGAATTTTTCCTCAGGTGAAGATTGGCTAAATCATTTGGGGTTTTTGCCCTCCTCTGGATCAACTTTAGCAATTACAGAACTAACAGGTCGAACTTGATGGACGCAAGTCTTTATTCGGCTTTACAAACTATGTTACTATGACCTGAGGGCTGAAGCAGAGGTAAGTACACGGTGCATCAACTATTGCTCGGGCACCTCCATTTTGGAGGAGGTGCCTTATATATGGGAGGACCTCCGGTAATTGGCCGGGGACTCCTTAGGGCGGTGCGTGCGGCCCCTTTAAGCGGGAGGGAGCGCGCGCACCCCCTAAGCACAGTGCCCGGGAAGCTGCGCGCACTGGCAGCAGCAGGAAGAGGAGTGCTGGAGAACGCCGGGCGGGTAGCCCGGCGGTGAGAGGGACGGCGTCTCTGCCTGGCAGGGGGCAGAGACGCCGATGCTACATCATGTACATTGTCCTTGTGGTTTGTCTTTGTTACTTTTGTCCAGCATTTTCCTTGTTTATGTGGTATTTGTGATTCATGTGAGGACCCAGTGAAATTGACCCCTACAGTGCCTTGTGAAAGTATTTGGCCCCCTTGAACTTTTCTACCTTTTGCCACATTTCTGGCTTCAAACATAAAGATATAAAATTCTAATTTTTGGGGGAAGAATCAACAACAAGTGGGACACAATCGTGAAGTGGAACGAGATTTATTGGATATTTTAAACTTTTTTAAACAATTAAAAACTGAAAAGTGGAGCGTGCAATATTATTCGGCCCCCTTGAGTTAATACTTTGTAGCGCCACCTTTTGCTGTGATTACAGCTGCAAGTCGCTTGGGGTATGTCTCTATCAGTTTTCACATCGAGAGGCTGAAATTCTTGCCCATTCTTCCTTGCAAAATAGCTCGAGCTCTTTGAGGTTGGATGGAGGGCGTTTGTGAACAGCAGTTTTCAGCTCTTTCCACAGATTCTCGATTGGATTCAGGTCTGGACTTTGACTTGGCCATTCTAACGCCTGGATACGTTTATTTTTGAACCATTCCATTGTAGATTTTGCTTTATGCTTGGGATCATTGTCTTGTTGGAAGATAAATCTCCGTCCAAGTCTCAGGTCTTTTGCAGACTCCAACAGGTTTTCTTCCAGAATGGTCTTGTATCTGGCTCTGTCCATCTTCCCATCAATTTTAACTATCTCCCCTGTCCCTGCTGAAGAAAAGCAGGCCCAAACCATGATGCTGCCACCACTATGTTTGACAGTGCGGATGGTGTTTTGAGGGTGATGAGCTGTGTTGCTTTTACGCCAAACATATCGTTTTGCATTGTGGCCAAAAAGTTAGATTTTGGTTTCATCTGACCAGAGCACCTTATTCCACATGTTTTGTGTGTCTCTGTAAGGCGGCGGTGTTCACACCGTGCAGTAACTGAGGCAGTGACCCAAGCAAGTCCAACATAAACAGCTTTTATTCAGCAACTCACGGGTAAACAGAAAGTCCTCCGGTTCGCAGCCAGGTTAACATGAGTCCATAAACAACGGTTGCCGGGGACAACGGCCACGCTGGGCCGCTCAGAGCCTGACAGGTGCAGAGCCTTCCTAGGCGGTGGTTCAGCCACACTCAATCCTGCTGAGCTTTCCTGCTATGCTCCTAGCAGGTTGCAATATAGAACACCACTAATACTTAATGCAGGAATTTTAAAGGACCTGTGGCAAGAGCCACTGGAAAACCCGGGTTGGAGTGAGGAGGCCGCCCCACTGCCTCCTGTGACCTCCTCCAAGAAATGAAGGCCCTGCCGGGTTTTACTTACTCTGCCTTAGCCAGGTAGTCTGAAGAGGTCATTGCTCACCTTCATTCCTGCATTGCAGCCACAGCTGTGTCTGTGACTGCATTGCACTCCAATGGATTTAATAGGTCTCTGTACACATTCTGGGGGAGATATAAAGTCCCTCGTATACGATCCCGGTCACTGCCTCACATATCCCCCCCCTCTGTTCAAACTTGAGGGGTTGAACATTTGCCACCATACAGGGTGCCCACGACAGGGCATCCGTGTTTGCTTGCAACTTCCCAGGGCGATGTTCTACAGAGAAACTGAAATTTTGCAGTGACAGGAACCACCTGGTAACTCGCGCATTCCTCTCCTTGGCATTCCTCATCCATACCAAGGGTGAGTGGTCCGTCACCAAGCGGAACTGACGTCCGAGTAAATAATAACGTAGTGATTCCAAGGCCCACTTAATAGCCAAACACTCCTTCTCTACCACGCTATAGTTTTTCTCTGCCGGGACAAGTTAACTACTCAAGTAGGTGAGTGGGTGCTCTTCACCATTCACTTTTTGTGACAATACCGCCCCTAGGCCTACCTCCGAGGCATCTGTCTGTACAATGAAGGTTTCCTTGAAGTTGGGGCTGATGAGGACCGGCTGGCTGTCCACACAGAGCTAACTTCATGGACTGAAAAACTTCTTCTGCCTGAGGGTTCCACCGAACCATTACCGATTTTTTCCCTTTCAAGAGATAGGTCAGGGCCGCCATTCGCCCAGCAAAATTAGGTATAAACCGGCAGTAATACCCAAGGATGCCAAGGAACGCGCTCACCTGTTTTGTACTTGACGGTTTAGGCTAGTTTTTTATGGCCTCAACTTTATTGATTTGGGGCTTGATAGCTCCTCGGCCTATATCGGGCTTCCTCTAGCCCTATCGCACATTTTTTTGGGTTTGCCGTTAACCCCGCAGCTCTGAGAGAATCCAGCACCGCTTGTACCTGTGATAGGTGCGTATGCCAGTCGGTGCTAAAGATGATAATATCATCTAGATACGCGGACGCGTACTCCTGATGAGGCTTGAGCACTATGTCCATCAACCTCTGGAATGTAGCCGGGGCCCCATGTAACCCAAAAGGTAAGACCACATAGTGGTATAGACCCTCCGGAGTTACGAAGGCGGTCTTTTCCTTCGCCGAATCTATGAGAGGTACCTGCCAGTAACCCTTGGTGAGATTGAGCGTGGTAAAGTACTGGGCCTGCCCCAGTCTCTCAATCAGCTCGTCCACCCTGGGCATTGGATAAACTTTGACACTTCATTCAATTTCCGGAAATCGTAACAGAAGCGTAACGATCCGTCTGGTTTTGGAATCAGTACGATGGGGCTAGCCCACTCACTCCGTGATTCCTCTATGACGCCTAACTGAAGCATTTGTTTTACCTCAGCCGTGATGGCTTGCCTCCGGGCTTCGGATACCCGGTACGGTCTTATTCGCACCCTTACCCCAGGTTCGGTGACAATGTTATGTTGGATAATCGTAGTCCTACCTGGTAGCTCTGAGAACACGTCGGTATTGTGCTGCACCAGTGAGCGAGCCTCCCGTCGCTGCTGTTTAGTGAGGGCATCACTTATCCTGACCTCCCCCTCGGACGCTTCCCTGGCTGAAGGTAGAGAACACTCTGGTGATATGCCCGGGGTGACGTCTGTAACTAAACACTCTCTGTCTTTCCAACGCTTTAGCAGGTTTACATGGTAAAGCTGCTCAGGTTTCCTCCTTCCGGGCTGATACTCCCGGTAATTTACCTCCCCCACTTTTTCTCGAATCTCATATGGCCCTTGCCACTTGGCCATGAGCTTACTCTCGGCTGTGGATAACAGTACTAAAACCCGATCGCCCTTGTTAAAAAAACTGACTCTGGCTCTTTTATTATATGTGCGCCTCTGGGCTGCCTGGGCATCTACCAGATGTTCTTTCACGATGGGCACGACCGTCGAAATCTGGTCCTGCATACTAGCCACGTGTTCAATTATACTCCTATGTGGAGTCGGCTCTTGTTCCCATGTCTCTTTGGCTACGTCCAACAGACCCCTAGGGTGTCTGCCGTACAATAACTCAAAGGGAGAGAACACTGTGGAAGCCTGGGGTACCTCACGGACGGCGAACATCAAATAGGGTAGCAACATGTCCCAATCCCTTCCGTCCTTAGAAACCACCTTTTTTAACATGGACTTGAAGGTTTTATTGAACCGTTCTACTAGCCCGTCGGCTTGAGAGTGGTACACCGAGTTGCACAATTGTTTAATTTTTAGCAATTTGCACAGTTCCCTTGTCACTTTGGACATAAAAGGGGTCCCCTGATCCGTCAGGATCTCCTTAGGTAGTCCAAGGCGACAGAACATGGCAAACAGCTCCCGTGCAATCAGTTTTGCTGAGGTGTGGCATAGTGGTATAGCCTCCGGGTACCGGGTGGCATAGTCGACGACCACCAGTATATGTTGGTGGCCACGGGCGGATTTTACAATGGGTCCTACCAAATCCATTGCAATCCGTTCAAAAGGTACCTCTATCACTGGCAGGGGTACCAATGGGCTACGGAAACTTGCGGTGGGTGAGGTCAACTGACATTCGGGGCATGATTCGCAGTACCTTTTGACCTCCGCGTAAACCCCAGGCCAAAAGGACCGTTGCAAGATACATTCTTGCGGCTTTTTTTACCCCTAAGTGTCCACCCAGCAAGTGTGTGTGTGCCAAATCTAGAACCACCTGACGGTACGACTGAGGTACTACCAACTGTTCCACGACCTCGTCCCTGATCTTATCTATCCTATAGAGCAACTCACCGTTGACTACCATGCGTGGAAATACAGTATCTGCATTGGGCTGTTGGGCTACGCAGTTTACCTCTACCACCCTTTCCTGGGCCTGAGTCAGGGTGGGATCCTGTAGCTGAGCCGTCCCAAACGTGTCCCGGGACACTTCCAGCTCGGGGATCGATGGGGTCTCCTCGACCTCTCCTGCCAGCACCTCTAAGGGAAACCTATCGGGGTCACACTCTGTCCCTAGGTTGGACACCCCTACGGCAGGTTCGTCGGGTATAGCGTCTGTAATACATTTTACCGGGGGAGAGTGGATTTTGTTTTTCCACAGAGTCCAGAACAGGGGCAAGTCTCTTCCCAACACAGTCCCATAGGGAAGAGTTTTTACCACCCCTACCACATGTTTTATATCTCCACATGGCGTGGACAAAACTACCTCTGCAGTTGGGTACTCTCGGAGGTCCCCATGGATATACACAACCTCGACTGGCCGTCCACTGGGGTTGTCTCCTGCCACCAGCGACCCATGTACCAGAGTCACGAGGCTCCCTGAGTCCAGGAGGGCCTCCGTGGGATACCCATTAACCAGTACTTGGCATAGTTGGAGTTCACTGTCCCGGGGGTCGCCGTTCGCTGTGCAGACGGTCTGGGCATACATTGAGACCTGGCGGCTATATCCGCAGTCCATGGGTTCCGTAGTCAGGGGACAATTAGCAACCACATGTCCCGGCCCCTGACACCGCCAGCACCTAAGGGAGGAGGTACTGTTAGGTCTTATGACAGTTTGGGAGGGAATCGGTCTCCTGACACTCTCACTCCGAGGTTCCCCTTCAGCACGGGTACGGTGCTGACTGTCCCCAGCAGAGGTTGGCAGGAATCGGCGTGACAGCCGCGAGGGGGCAAAGTCCCGGATAAAGTCCTGAGTGGCCGAGTAGCGCTCGATCAGGCTGACCACCTGGTCGAGTGTGCCGGGGTCCCCTTGCCCCACCCAACGTTGGATAGTGGCTGGCAGAGTCCTCACCAGCCGGTCAACCACCACCCTCTCCACCATCTGGGCTGGAGACAATGTCTCAGGCTGGAGCCACCTCTTTACCAGCTGCAGGAGGTCATAAGCCTGAGACCGGGCGGGTCGGGCCTCCACAGAGGCCCACGAAAAACACGCTGAGCCCTCACGTATGTATTAACCCCCAGCCGGGCAAGGATCTCACCTTTGAGCCTCTGGTAGTCCTGGGCGTCCTCCCGACTGAGGTCGAAGTAGGCCTTCTGGGCATCGCCAACCAAAAACGGAGCCACCACTTCCGCCCATTGGCTGGCTGGTAGCTTTTCCCGCTCTGCTGTGCGTTCGTAGATGGTCAGGAAGGCTTCCACGTCGTCCTCTGGACCCATCTTCCTCAATGCTGAGCGAACCTTGTCCCGCGCCTCTCGACGTTCCGGAATCGGAGTTGTGGCCGTTTCCCGCAGGGCAGCAATCTGTTGCAGCATCAGTTCATTTGTTTTTTGCTGCTGCTGGTACAGTAGCTGCTGCTGCTAATTGTGCTGCTGTTCCCGCTCCTGCTGTTGCCATTGGAGACTCTGGTGCTGCTCCTGCTGTTGCCGCTGAGACTGTATCTGCTGCTGCTGGGTGAGTACTAGCTGCTTTAACAGCTCCTCCATTTTGTCCATGGGGTGGAACTGAAAGGTGGCAGGCCGAATTGTGGTCATGCAGCTGCCGGTGGGGGTATGCCTCAGTCACAATGCCCGCATTCTCCACCAAGCTGTAAGGCGGCGGTGTTCACGCCGTGCAGTAACTGAGGCAGTGACCCAAGCAAGTCCAACATAAACAGCTTTTATTCAGCAACTCACGGGTAAACAGAAAGTCCTCCGGTTCGCAGCCAGGTTAACATGAGTCCGTAAACAACGGTTGCCGGGGACAACGGCCGTGCCGGGCCGCTCAGAGCCTGACGGGTGCAGAGCCTTCCTAGGCGGTGGTTCAGCCACACTCAATCCTGCTGAGCTTTCCTGCTATGCCCTTAGAAGGTTGCAACATAGAACACCACTAATCCTTAATGCAGGGATTTTAAAGGACCGGTGGCAAGAGCCACTGGAAAACCTGGGTTGGAGGGAGGAGGCCGCCCCACTGCCTCCTGTGACCTCCTCCAAGAAATGAAGGCCCTGCCTGGTTTTACTTACTCTGCCTTAGCCAGGTAGTCTGACCAGGTCAATGCTCACCTTCATTCCTGCATTGCAGCCGCAGCTGTGTCTGTGACTGCAATGGACTCCAATGGATTTAATAGGTGTCTGTACACATTCTGGGGGAGATATAACGTCCCTCGTATACGATCCCAGTCACTGCCTCACAGTCTTCCCAGGTGGCTTGTGGCAAACTTCAAACGAGACTTTTTATGGATATCTTTGAGAAATGGCTTTCTTCTTGCCACTCTTCCATAAAGGCCAGATTTGTGCAGTGTACGACTGATTGTTGTCCTATGGACAGACTCTCTCACCTCAGCTGTAGATCTCTGCAGTTCATCCAGAGTGATCATGGGCCTTTTGGCTGCATCTCTGATCAGTCTTCTCCTTGTTCGAGATGAAAGTTTAGAGGGACGGCCGGGTCTTGGTAGATTTGCAGTGGTCTGATACTCTTCCATTTCAATATGATCCCTTGCACAATGCTCCTTGAGAAGTTTAAAACTTGGGAAATCTTTTTGTATCCAAATCCGGCTTTAAACTTCGCCACAACAGTATCTCAGACCTGTCTGGTGTGTTCCTTAGTCTTCATGATGCTCTCTGCACTTGAAACAGAACCCTGAGACTATCACAGAGCAGGTGCATTTATACGGAGACTTGATTACACACAGGTGGATTCTATTTATCATTACCAGTCATTTAGGACAACATGGAATCATTCAGAGATCCTCACTGAACTTCTGGAGGGAGTTTGCTGCACTGAAAGTAAAGGGGCCGAATAATATTGCACGCCCCACTTTTCAGTTTTTAATTTGTTAAAAAAGTTTAAAATATCCAATAATTTTCATTCCACGTCACGATTGTGTCCCACTTGTTGTTGATTCTTCCCCCAAAAATTAGAATTTTATATCTTTATGTTTGAAGCCAGAAATGTGGCAAAAGGTAGAAAAGTTCAAGGGGGCCAAATACTTTCACAAGGCACTGTAGGGGTCAATTTCACTGGGTCCTCACATGAATCACAAATACCACATAAACAAGGAAAATGCTGGACAAAAGTAACAAAGACAAACCACAAGGACAATGTACATGATGTAGCATCGGCGTCTCTGCCCCCTGCCAGGCAGAGACGCCGTCCCTCTCACCGCCGTGCTCCCCGCCCGGCGTTCTCCAGCACTCCTCTTCCTGCTGCTGCCGATGCGCGCAGCTTCCCGGGCACTGTGCTTAGGGCGTGCGCGTGCTCCCTCCCGCTTAAAGGGAATACTTTTTAAACATTTTGTCCCTCTATTTGATACTTACCTTTTGGAGCTTTATCTCTCTATAAAGCTCCATATAACATAACTTCCTCTCTATAAATAAAATTATCTGCGCAGATAAACAAATCGATGTTTCAGATTGTGCCCCACTGAACCTCTATCAGTGGGACACATCTGCACACTTACTTTAAATATTTAAACTCATATCCCTATTATAAATGGACCTTTCTATCTTATTAAAAATCGCCGCATCTGGAGCAACACCTCTGTATGATGCTTGCTTTCCTCCGGTATCATCAGGTGGAACTCATGGCGGCAACTAATACGTCACTTCGACGGAAGTGACGTTATCTGCTTTCCACCATCATTGAACTTATGGAACACACGCCGCAATTAAAGGAAACGTGTGATGTTAATATCACAGCTGCAGCCCACCTACTCCTTAAGCGCCTCACCTACATATATACGATCAGTGACACAGGTATGCTACCCCTGATGAAGCCGTGTCCAGCAGCGATACACGTAGGGCTTCTTATAGCAGGTAATATGTATATTTTTATTTGACTTTTATGCTCTTCTTATTTACATGACTATTATTATAACACTGACCAGGTTATCATATATGTCTGGCTGATCATTATGACTACTCTTTTGCCATGATTGTCTTATAACTAGGGTTGAGCGAGTATGTTCTGTTAACCCTTTCGGCGAGTATGCTCGGGCCGAGCACCGAGTATTTATAGCAGCTCGGTGATGTGGTTGAATCGCTCCCGTGTGCATGATTTACAACTGTTTGACAGCTTTATTACATGTGAGGAATGTGTAAGAAATAGACATTCCTCACATGTAATAAAGCTGTCACACGGTCGTAAATCATGCACATGGGAGCGATCTAACCTCATCACCGAGCAGCTGTAAATACTCGGAGCTCGGCCCGAGCATACTCGCCGAAAGGGTTAATAGAACATACTCGCTCAACACTACTTATAACTAATCTTGATCAGAGGCTCTTTGTATTTATTATTGGTATTTGGTCAATCTGTTGTTTCTACCTTATACCATCAATCTTGTCCATTATAGTATATTTAAATTGTTAGTATACTGTCAAAGTTAATATTACCTCTACCTGCTACAAGGTGTTATTAGGCTATCGCACTTTAGCACCTTCCTGTTTTGTATTTTTTTTAAATGTTTTTAAACTGTTTTTGTACCTGTTGTTGCTTCAAATTATTTTTGTTTAATAAAGATTGAAATATTTTCTTGTATATTCTGGGTGTGCACAAACTTTTTTGTCCTGCAGTCTTTTTCTTTCTATTACTATGAATAAATTCCTGTTCCAATGAAAAGAAAGTGGTTATGTGGCGCCCCAGCTGCGCATTAGTGCCACAGATCCTAGAGGGGTGCATGGACGGATTCCTCCACAAGAGGCCCTCACAGCATACACACACCTCCACCTTCCACCTCAGACAACCAGAGGGAGCCCGGATAGGGATATAAAAAGGGAAGGTGGAGCTAGGCAGTTCAGTCTAGTCTGTGAGAGAGTTCCTGCAGTAGATGTGCCTGAGAGAGGTCAGCCAGCAGTGGAGCTCAGTCTAGAGAACACAGCTAATAGTTCAGCAGTGGAGCACGAGGCTCCTGCAAGCTAGACTCAGGGAGCTCAGTTAGAGCCCAAGGCGTGCCGACGCCATAAGAGCGGTGAAGCGCGGCAAGCTGCCGCTAGTGTGTATAGCCTAGTGAGGGCCTCGAGCGCGGCCGAAGGCTAGAGGCGTGAGTAGCATTGGGGGCGGAGGAGCTGTACAAGCTCACCCCAGAAAATACATACCGGACACCGGGTCCGCGTCTACAGGGCCGTATATCCCCCTGTAGAGACAACCGGAGACCCCTGGAAGACTTCAGGTCCCAGGATCACCCAAGAGCTGATACATACCAGAGCCAGGAGTCACGGAGGCCCCGCAAGCTAGGAGCGTGTACTCAAAGAGAAGGCCCTACCACAAAGTCAGCCGGTGCAGGACAGAGACAAAGATAGGCCTAGCTCCAGGCAGGTCAGAAACTTACTACACAAAGGCAAGAAACAGGAGGCCCTACACCCGCTCATTGGGGAGGATCCTGATATGCACCCTTCACCTTACAGTGCTCCAGAATGTACCTGGACCTCCATCAGTAAAATTTACTTAAGTGAACTGTGTGTTTGCCTATCCTTCTTCAGTCCCGGCTGGGTTTCCCCTGTCCTGCATCCCTACATCCACGCTGCCCTGAGGCCTAGCTCCACCTGTGGGGAGCTATACCACCCAAGCTGCCTTAACACCGGCCTCAGTGGGCTGCCGCAGCGCTGGTGATCCTCACCAGACACCACAGGTGGCGTCACGAACTTTCACATAATTATCCACCCTTTTAAAAGAGAGGCCCAGGGTACGGGCCCGGGAGCCGACTACCGCGACATCCCCAAAACTAATAACAAGGCCCGGGCGCCGAGTCCTCCCCATCCCCTGGGCTCGTCAGTTACAAAAAGTCACACTTAAAGTGTGCGAGCAATATAGTAGTTGATATCAATAGACATTATTTACTAGATAGCAGTAATTACAAAAAAAAAATAAATAAATAAAAATCACTGTAAATCAAGGAATCCAATAACCTTTTCCATCCAATTCATTCCACTGTATGAGTAGAGCGTATCCATTATTAAAAAAATATTTACTGATGTGGAATCAAGACCTCAAACTGTCACAAATAAAAAATACTGATATTCGATTTATTGCCAAAAGGGCTCCCACCCTGGGAACTATTTTTTTTCTAGTATACACTGTGTAGCTTTACTGTCAGAGCCTTGCTGCAGTTCACATGTTAGGAAATAGAAAGAAAGCTTCCTGCTCACCACACCCGGATCACACACCTGCTTTTTTTCTGGAAGGGAGGAGGTTGTACAGAGCAGAACTGTATAAGGCCCCTTTCGCACGTTTGTGTTTCTGGTACGTGTGGCGTCTGCTTTCACAAGTACAGGAGACATGTACACATGCACACCCATCATAATCTATGGGGAAGCGCACATGTCCGTGTTTTCACACGTACCATGTGACCCACATATAGACATGCCCGTTTTTTTCCAGCAACACGGATAACCATACCTACCGCACACGCATGACATACGTGTCATCCATGTGACACGTACCAGAATAGAATGGAAAGATTTTTTAGGTGTTAAAGATGTGCAGATAGAAAAAGCAGGCAGCACTCCAATATGGACCAAAAACAAGTGGACTTTATATAGCCCATGTGGTGGGGCAACTTCCGGTGCAAGTGAACCTTTCTCAGGCTTTAAAAAGGTTCACGTGAACCGAAGCGTCACCACACCACATGGGCTATATAAAGTCCACTTGTTTTTGGTCCATATTGGAGTGCTGCCTGCTTTTTCTATTTTTATATACAATTTTAGAAAACTCAGATGTTTTGCATGGGAGGCCTTGCACTCACCACAAAGTGTGCAATTCCTTCTTTTGATTGATAGATATGGGGCAAATCAATAGATCTGGGTAAACAGATGATATATATTATCTATTACCCCAGATCTGTCTATCTGTGAGATATATAATCAGAGCCTTGCGTGTGTAGCTTACTGTATATCTATTAACCTAATAAATAAATGAAAAAAAGGACGTGAGGGTCAACCCCCATTTTTAATAATCAGAAAAGGTAAAGCAGACAGCTGAGAGCCGATATCGGGCTGGGAAGGTCCCTATTTATTGGGCCCTTCGCAGCTTAAAAATACCAGCCCGCAGCCGCCCCAGAAGTGGCGCATCACATTAGATGCACCGATTCTGGCTCTTAGCACGGCTCTTCCCGATTGCAATGGGGGAAATGGTTGTTGTGGTTGATGTCTGTGAAGTATCCAAAAACAGTAAGCTACACACGAAAGGCACTAAATATATACAGGTGCATCGCACAGAATTAGAATATCAAAAAGTTAATTTATTTCAGTTCTTCAATACAAAAAGAGTCATTACAAAACAGAGTGATCTATTTCATGTGTTTATTTCTGTTAATGTTGATGATTATGGCTTACAGCCAATGAAAACACAAAAGTCATTATCTCAGTAAATTAGAATACTTTATAACAGCTTGAAAAATGTTTTTAAAATCCAAAATGTTATCCTACTGAAATGTATGTTCAGTAAATGCACTCAGTACTTGGTCGCGGCTCCTTTTGCATCAATTACTGCATCAATGTGGCGTGGCATGGAGGCGATCAGCCTGTTGCACTGCTGAGCTGTTATGGAAGCCCAGGTTGCTTTGATAGCAGCCTTCAGCTCGTCTGCATTGTTGGCTCTGGAGTCTCTCATCTTCCTCTTGACAATACTGGCCAATCAAGCACAGTGATACTGTTGTGTGTAAACCAGGTATTGGTACTTTTGGCAGTGTGGACAGGTGCCAAGTCCTGCTGGAGAATGACATTTCCATCTCCAAAAAGCTTGTCAGCAGAGGGAAGCATGAAGTGCTCTAAAATTTCCTGGTAGACGGCTGCACTGACTTTGGTCTTGATAAAACACAGTGGACCTACACCAGCAGATGACATGGCTCCCCAAACCATCACTGATTGTGGAAACTTCACACTAGACCTCAAGCAGCTTGGATTGTGGCCTCTCCACTCTTCCTCCAGACTCTGGGACCTTGATTTCCAAATGAAAATTGGAACTCTGGGACCTTGTGGAGTGTGTCAATGACTGCCGTCTGGACATCTGTCAAGTCAGCAGTCTTTCCCATGATTGTGGAGCCTACTGAAACAGACTAAGGGACCTTTTTAAACGCTTAGGAAGCCTTTGCAGGTGTTTTTTGTTAATTATTCTAATTTACCGAGATAATGACTTTTGTGTTTTCATTGGTTGTAAGCCATAATCATCAACATTACCAGAAATAAACACTTGAAATAGATCACTCTGTATGTAATGACTCTATATAATATAGGAGTTTCACTTTTTGTATTTAAGAACTGAAATAAATTAACTTTTTGATGATATTCTAATTTAGCCAGATGCACCTGTATCTCATGGGATATCTAATTTATCTATTTACCTCATATTGATCTAAAATTAAAAAATGGAGGCAGCACACCAATTAGAATTATGAAATGGTTTAATATCCTATAGTGATGGCGACATTTTAGTTTAAAAAAAAAAGTGAAAAAAGTAAACCTTTCAGGTGTATAACACGGCCGAGTGCTTTGCAATGTCTTATTGGATAGCACACTGTAATAGTATTGGGCAGTGCAGATCCATTGTTTTTCTCATGACGATTTGGCATGAAAAAGACAATTGCAGCATGCTGCAAGTGCATCCGATGATTGGATCACCAGCACCCATACAAGCCTATGGGTGCGTGTGAAACATCGGACTGCACTCGGATGTCATCTGAGTGCAGCCCGACATCCGAGGACACAGAGAATGAAGAAACTAAGTTCTCCACCTTTCCGCACCTGTCAGACAATTCTCTCATGCGAGAGAATCGCAGCACAGTGACAGGACACGCGGATCAGACTCTGACAGAGTTTGATCCAAGTGATATTAGTATAAATCGGCCTAACTCACAGTCTGACGGATGAATTTCGGTATGGCAGATGTGCTGAAGAACACTACCTACTGGAATGACAAGTATCTAGTGGAGGAGGGATGAAATGGTATGGGGCTGTTTTTCAAGGTTTAGGCTTTTCTAGAGAAACAGTTTTGTTAATGCTGCAACATACCATGACACTTTTGACAATTAGGACTCCAATTTTATGGTAATAGTTTGGGGGGGGGGGGCACTTTTCTTTTCTACATAGCATGACTTTACCCAAGTGCGTAGAGAGGTACATAAAGACACTGATTAGTTAGATGTGGAGCCACATTAGTGTTCTGCATACAGCCCAGACCTCAACCCCATGGTTATGGCTCACCTGATTAGGTGAATTCGCCAAGCGCTAGATCGACAACTTGGATCAGAGCTGTTGGTGCAGCGAGCTACAGCTTCACTAGATGAGCTGCATGGAACATGGGTTACCTTTGTACCGCAGAGCCGAGTGTGCGGACAGGCACCTTGGAACAGCAAATAAGTATGTGAACAGGAACCTTGATACAGCAGAGCTGGGTGTGTGGACAGCATCTTCAAACAGAAGAGTCAAGTATGCAGACAGGTACCTTGACACAGCAGAACCAAATATGCAGGCACCCTTGGACAGCAGAGCCAAGTGTATGGACTGGCAGAGAAGAGATCATCCTGAGGCGCACTTTGTGGAAACTGTAACTACTATTATCAGTATTAAATGTAATCCTGGCTACAAAATATAACCAGGACCAAGAATTTAGCACATTTCATAAAAATGATTGCATTTCAGTCTCAGATTCATTTATTTCAGTTTTACATTTCAGGTTCTCAAACTTAACAGACATGCTAGTAAGGCTAGGTAAGGTCAAATAATTGTATTACAACATAAGTATCGTATATAGAAGCTAGGTCATGGTATTTACTAGAACATACAAAGTGATCATATATCCTGGCAGGACACAAGTCGGCTCTGCATCATTCTTCATTTATACAAGCGCTTGGTTCCCTTTTGGTCACTGGAATGACGCCATTATCATTAATTCCTTGCTTCAGATATTGATCAATGTCTCGGCAACATGACAGAAAGTTCAACTGTACACTAAAAAAAACAAAAAAAAAACCATGGTTACAAAAATTGCCCACACGTGGCACAGCGATGAATAATTAATTATAAAATAAACTGGAATATTTCAAAATGTCCCACAAAACGCTCCACACTCATTGAATCAGTATACAATTTTATGTATTTTATTTTTTGTTAACATATATAACAAACGCCTCAGCGCCTGAGACATACAGTACAGACCAAAAGTTTGGACACACCTCATTTAAAGATTTTTCTGTATTTTCTGTACATTCACACTGAAGGCATCAAAACTATGAATTAACACATGTGGAATTATATACTTAACAAAAAAGTGTGAAACAACTGAAAATATGTCTTATATTCTAGGTTCTTCAAAGTAGCCACCTTTTGCTTTGATGACTGCTTTGCACATTCTTGGCATTCTCTTGATGAGCTTCAAGAGGTAGTCACCGGAAATGGTTTTCACTTCACAGTGTGCCCTGTAAGGTTTAATAAGTGGGATTTCTTGCCTTATAAATGGAGTTGGGACCATCAGTTGTGTTGTGCAGAAGTCTGGTGGATACACAGCTGATAGTCCTACTGAATAGACTGTTAGAATTTGTATTATGGCAAGAAAAAAGCAGCTAAGTAAAGAAAAACGAGTGGCCATCATTACTTTAAGAAATGAAGGTCAGTCAGTCCAAAAAATTGGGCAAACTTTGAATGTGTCCCTAAGTGCAGTTGCAAAAACCATCAAGCGCTACAAAGAAACTGGCTCACATTAGGACCGCCCCAGGAATGGAAGACCAAGAGTCACCTCTGCTTCTGAGGATAAGTTTATCCGAGTCACCAGCCTCAGAAATCGCAGGTTAACAGCAGCTCAGATTAGAGACCATGTCAATGCCACACAGAGTTCTAGCAGCAGACACATCTCTACAACAACTGTTAAGAGGAGACTTTGTGCAGCAGGCCTTCATGGTAAAATAGCTGCTAGGAAACCACTGCTAAGGACAGGCAACAAGCAGAAGAGACTTGTTTGGGCTAAAGAACACAAGGAATGGACATTAGACCAGTGGAAATCTGTGCTTTGGTCTGATGAGTCCAAATTTGAGATCTTTGGTTCCAACCACCGTGTCTTTGTGCGACGCAGAAAAGGTGAACGGATGGACTCTACATGTCTGGTTCCCACCGTGAAGCATGGAGGAGGAGGTGTGATGGTGTGCGGGTGGGTTTGCTGGTGACACTGTTGGGGATTTATTCAAAATTGAAGGCATACTGAACCAGCATGGCTACCACAGCATCTTGCAGCGGCATGCTATTCCATCCGATTTGCGTTTAGTTGGACCATCATTTATTTTTCAACAGGACAATGACCCCAAACACACCTCCAGGCTGTGTAAAGGCTATCTGACCAAGAAGGAGAGTGATGGGGGGCTATGCCAGATGACCTGGCCTCCACAGTCACCAGACCGGAACCCAATCGAGATGGTTTGGGGTGAGCTGGACCGCAGAGTGAAGGCAAAAGGGCCAACAAGTGCTAAGCATCGCTGGGAACTCCTTCAAGATTGTTGGAAGACCATTTCCGGTGACTACCTCTTGAAGCTCATCAAGAGAATGGCAAGAGTGTGCAAAGCAGTCATCAAAGCAAAAGGTGGCTACTTTGAAGAACCTAGAATATAAGACATATTTTCAGTTGTTTCACACTTTTTTGTTAAGTATATAATTCCACATGTGTTAATTCATAGTTTTGATGCCTTCAGTGTGAATGTACAATTTTCATAGTCATGAAGATACAGAAAAATCTTTAAATGAGAAGGTGTGTCCAAACTTTTGGTCGGTACTGTATTACACCTCCTTAAAAATTGAAGCTGTACATATTTCATAATGCGCCACTCACAGCACACACATTTCCTCTGGCTGGTAATAGAATAATAAAGAAAAGTTCCTTCATGCCCGGTGTGGCCACTGGCAGGCTGTACAGGAGAAGGTAAGACAGCACAAGCAGCTTTCTTCTCTCTTAGGGCTCATTCACATGAAATTTTTATTGGACGTGCGCCATTGTTTGGCAACAGAGCCCTCCTCCGATTGAAAACAGACGTGTATATATCAATCTGGTTTGCAGATCAAGTTATATATATATTGTCATCCTCTGCTAGAACACATAACCATTGATGGCAGACGTGAGGAGGTCGTGTTACATAGTAGAGAATGACAGTCCATGTACGGCTGCTATTGATCCCGATGAATACGAGCAGCAGAAACGCGTCTTAAACACTTGCAGCAGCTGCAGGGCAGAGAAGGCTTTGATATTAGGAAGGAGGTAGTGCTGCTATGAATTGTCTGTAAAAAGGAGGGCATTATAGGCCAATTCCTATCATATACATACAATATCAATCTCTTCATTAACCCCTGCTGAACTCTGCAGACCCATAGAAAATGAATGGAGCAGAGGCTGTGCATGCGCACCTCTGCTCCATTCAAGGCAGGGCTAATTTCCAGATTCTAAAGCCCCTAATTTCAGGATAACAGGGGTTTGCAGAGGTTAGACCCTCAGCAATCAGCACGTTATTCCCTATCTTTTTGGGAATAAACCTTTTAGGGAATGAGGAGATGCACTACCAAGACAAGTTATCAGACTTGGTTTTTGTTTGCTTTTTACAAACTCAGTTTATTGCGGATCGAATTACACTGTAGAAATATACGGATGGACAATACAGAGATGTATACATGCACTACTTATGAAAGGAATGCAAAAGCCATGCCACCACGTCACGGTGACCCTATTCGGGACGGTCCTAACTCGAATATTTAAAACCTTACCGTTTGTCAAGTGACATGCATGTGGATAGGGGTTGAGAGGGACCGAGCCCGGGTAGTAGCCATGGGGAATAAGATGAATAGTATTCTCAGCTCAAGGGAAAGACAGGCCACACCTTTATATGCACAGGGTGCAAACTAAGAAAAAAACTAAAGAAATGAACTGGGAAATAAATTAGTGTGCATGCAGCATGTAAGTGCATGTTCATACATGTTCACTAAACAGAAAAAAAACAAATACAGAAACAACTTATGTATACTGGGTGTGAGAGCAATCTGCACCTCTACTGCTGCTGCAGGACATCATCTCCCAACATGCATTGTCCTAGGCTCCACTACAGGACATGTTGGTTTCATGGCTTCAGTGGAGCTTCAGCTTTCCCAAGTACCACTTTCTCTCCCCTACTTCTGTGAAACAACCGCTGCCATTACTCTGTGCTGTTAGACTGCGGGGTGTGGTGGTTTATGCGTGCAGCTTTCCGATATTAGTATTAAACTGTACTTCCCCTAATTTATGTTTAAAAGTGAAAAATGAAACTAAATAATAATGTTTTGGATTTCTTGTCTACGCGGTATGATCCAAGACTCCCTCCAAGGCATTATATGACGCTCCTGCAGTCTTCAGGTCTCTACCTGCAACAGTGGCTGGAAAGACTGGAGGAGTGCCTAAATTAGGGGCTGGAGCAAAGCCAGTATGAGTGGAATGGAGGATTAGACACAGGAATAGATACAGAAAAATACACAAAGTGCCGGTATACTAATACCAGAAGACGAAAGCTTGTACAAGGATTGAGTGCAGATAAGTCCCATGCTGAATACCAGAAGCTTCACTAACCAGACTGAGCGAGAAACTGGAAATAAAACATATTCCCTTGACACACTGTATGAAGTCCTATTTCGCACATTACTTGGATGCGCTCTGCTCTCCTTCAATGTGATGTCCGCTTGCTTTTGTTGCGCTTTGTTCACACATCAGTGGCACTCCCCATCATTATCGGTTTGCTGTGCTCACTTTTTATGGATCACGACATGCTGGGACTCCACCTATTTTTTTTTTTTTGTGCAATTTAAAGGGGTTGTCCCCTTTCAAAAGACTTGACTGCTACTTTATTTTTCTGTAAAAAAACAAAAGCAGCACTTGACTTACCCTTTCCAGGTCTGTAAACTGCAGCCCCGGTCTCTGCTTGGCTCTACGTCCCGTCGACAGAACTGCAGCCAATTACTAAACTCAATCGAGAATCATGCGGTCTACATTAGCAAGCTACTGAGCTTAGTGACTGGCTGTAGCGCTGTCGAGATGACGCCACGATCACCAAAGCAGCGCTTGAGAAGCAGCACTGGCTCGTGGGAGGGTTCATAAAGTGCGAATTGGTTTTCTCCAACAAAGATTTGTGAGGGGACAACCCCATTTTATACTGCTCACAACTCCTACCCTGCTCGTGGCAGGGCTGCATAGAAGTGCAAAGATGTCTAACCACTTAGCCAGTCAAATCGTAACTATGGTACCTAAGTAGTAAAACAGCTAGCTCAGACTTGTAGTTAGAGGTGGCTGACAGCTGTATAACACAGCGAGAACGCACTACATATAGAGCAGGCTTGTCTTCCTCTTCTTTGAACATGGTGTAGGCAGGAACAAAAAATTGCTCTTCTGTAAAACTGGTTTTATGCATTGCTGAAACATTGACAGACCAACGCTGGGTCTTCTGACCTGAGCTATTGGCTCCAATATGCCTATAAAGCTGTTCGCTCAGATCAGGACACCCAGTGGTCAGGTTGGGTCTTACATGAAACATGGACCATGCTTGAATTGGATGTGTAAAGTAGCTAAAAACACAACTACGCCATTTTTTTTTTGGCTTTCACTGTACAGTAAAAATGACTTTCAATATGATTCTTCAGGTCAATACAATGCAAGTGATTCCTTAACTGTTTTTACATTTTTTTATTTTAATGGTTAAAAACAAAAAGTACAAAAAAAAAAAAAAACACAACAAAAATATTTGGGTCAACATTTTCTGTCGAAGCTAAAGGGGGGCTTGTTTTTGGTGAGCGGACTTTTTATGCATTTTTTGGGTACATACAATGTTTCAACTGCTTTTTATTGCATTGCTTGTGGGATGTGTGGTAATTGAAAACTGGAAATTCTGGGGTTTCGATATTTTCTAATTACTGAATGGGTTAAATTAACATTTTGATATATCACACTTCGACAGACACATCAAAGCCAATACATAATTTTTCACAATTTCTTAATTACTAAAAGGGAATTTTTCAGTAACCTCAACCCCCCCCCTGCTCCCAAAGCCACGAATAGATCTTCTATCTGTTGCTGCATTCCTAAGGGATTAGCAATTTCATTCATATATACAGTGAATATAATAAGTCTACACACCCCTGCCAGGTTATTGTCATGTAAAATAAATCATATTAAGTAGAATCATTTTGCCACCTTTAACCCACAATCTACACAAATTCATTGAGACACAGGTGTCGATTGAAACAGAATTCTAAGACCTGTAGGCCACCCATGCAGTATGGGGTTGGGGGGTAAGAGGGTTGATCTCTCTGGACAAACACCCTTTAATGGAATGAAAAGGAGGCAATTTGAATTTATGTACATTTTAATTTTTGCATTTATTTATTTATTGTTTTTATTAAATTTCTTTAGGGAACTTGAAATCGATCTTCTGATGTTATTGCAGTGTATAGAACAAACAATTATTGTATTATATAGCCCAAATCACGATTTTCTGTGAAGCCCAATCTTCAGCATTTGGGTATTCAACATGGAGTGGCCCCAAGACAGAGCAATAAGTGCTACTGTCAGAGATTGACAGCTGCATTTAAGGGGTTACCGGCAGCTTAGAGCCAATCACTGCTGTTATGGGCAGATGCCAGCTGTATAAACCTGCATCCAGCGTGTAACATATATGTACTTCCCATGTCAGGAAGGGGGGGGTAAAAGGTCTTGCGTTCTAGGTGGTGCTACCTCTTCGCTGCCCTGGATGCTGCTCTCCATAAGACAATGCACCGTAATTTAGGATTTCTAAGAATATTGGAAGTCACCAGTACCTACAGGCTCAGTACACTTATTCAGCGATGGGACTGCACGCCGACTCCTAAAATTACATTTTTAGTAGGGGTTCCATATTCCTTCAAGTAGTCCTCTGGATCACAGCTCCAGACAATGCACTGGCCCCCCATATTCTCTCTCTATCCACAATGCCGCAAGAACGCCTTCAATAAAGAGAAAACGATAACACTTAGGAAGGTCCGGCTTAAGTGTTCTGCGCCCATCTAACACTCATTGTCTCTGATAATTGTCTTCTACCTGCACCATCAATGTTATGACTGATCAGGGAATAAAACTTAATAATTCATAGGCTAGATCATCAATATGAGATGGGTAGAGATTGGATACTGCAGTACTCGGCAGTGGCCTCTACACCATGTATAGGACTTAGGTGTTCTCTTCTGCAGCAGATAACAGGTGATCAGTGAGGGTACTGGGTGACAGACCCCTACAAATCTCACATTGATGACATACCCCTTCAAATCTAAGGCAAAATTACTACTTATTGTTGGAGCACTAATGTGAATGAGGTCTAAAAACAGCAGCCTGCCTATGATTACTAAAAGGTAGAACGTTTGTAGCAAACCACACTACAGTAAAAGTAAAGTGACAAACCAGTACCTTCATGTTCTGAATTGTGTCTGTCCAGTCCATGGCCGCTATCTGAGGTATGGCAGACAGTAGTATACTCGTCGCTTTATTGGAATTTTCTTTTAATGTTTTCAGCACCTTGTCTACAGAGACCTTAGAAAAGTAAAAAAGTGGTATAAATATCATTGGAAGGAGCAAAGACTAACTATTTTAAAGTTATCATCTGTGTATACAGAAGTGTCATCAGTCCTTGTAATCCTGCCTCTGATAAGAAATTGCTGTAAACTCTTTTTGGTAGGAAAGGACATACAAGTCTAAAATAGCACCAGTGGGAAAATGGCAAGATTATCATTATTTTTTTTTTTAATAAAAGGTTGTGATATGAAAAAAATATACCATAAATTTTAACAAAATACATCCAACACAAAAACCTGTTTTAAACAAGTCATTTTCTGATGAAATATTCCTTTTCTTTTAAAATATGAAACACATCAGATAGTGGTCAACTAAGAGCTCTTGGCCGAGCTCCCTCATACACATGTAACATACAGTACTTTTCATCATTTTTGCCTCCCCATATTTTGGCAAATGGCTTAGTTCTTTTTAAGTTTCATCTGGCATAGTAATTTTTGTCTTTAGAGGTCACAAATATGGCACTGCGGTAGTAGCGTGCGGGGTGCTGTCTCCAAAAGCACAGGCTGAGCAAAATGGACCCGAGTCATCAAAACTTTCTCTACAGAATTCTGGCTTAAAAGTCGTAAAATTTAGGCACAATTCGGGGGGACAAAATCTTCGCTAGCGAGAGCCTTATATTTTGGCTTCAGAAGAGGTTCTTCTTTGTGGTGTCTCCTTAAAGTCTGGATAGACAGGAAAGTTGACTCCATTATATACAATACTTTTACGCTCTCTCATTTCCCTAAGGATAACACCCCGATCAGATGAAAAACAAGCAAACATTACTGAATAAATTAATTCAACCCTTGCTCTCTAGGAAGCCCAAAATACATCAATTACAATGTCTAAATCTCCCAATCAAACATTTTGTTCTTTAACCGTGAATTTTCTTCTAATATTCTGGCCAAATCACTTCTAGACCTCTGATTTGCCTTCCATCTCTTCAAAATTTCTCAACCTCCAGCCCAGAGAACATCGAGCCTGGAAGAGACAGTGACTTGTGTAAGGGCCTTCCACAAACTGAAGAATTTTTCTGCGCAGATCTTATCCTGTGAGGTCCTTAAAATGTCACAATCTTAACACATTCTGCTTTACTTACCAGAGTTCAATGAGGAGATATCTGAGGCACCCTCCTGATTAGTTTTTTACTTTGTTTTGGTGAAATGTTTAACCTATATTGAGTAGCTGGGTTTATTAACCTCAACCTTAATTGTTACAGATGGACAAAAAACAACATCACAACAAAAACACCACCACCACCCAACTATCTGTAAAAGTAAAAAAACACAGATTTTATAAATTTGATAGGATTTCCCATATGGAGACAAGATATGAGAGCGATAGGTTAAACAAGAATTATATTTAGGTTTAAATCAGGTGTCAGCCAACAAAGGGCAAATAATAAAAGACGCTTAAATCCAGTCAGGTGAAATAGTGCTGATATATGAATATACACAGGGTCACAAGTTTGCGCTGAAAGTCCTTAGGATTTCATATCAGCCATCATCTGGCTTTAGTCCTCACCTCAGACTGACAGAAGGTGGCTCCAGGCTCATGAATCACAGCCACTGTGCTATAATGAGCGCTCAAAAGGAAACCCTCAGTGTAACACAGTTAAACAAGGAAAACCTCAGCAGGGGTTCTTAAGTTCACCCAGCCAGGTAACAGGCAGCCGAGCATAGCCACTTGAACATTCTGGACATCAGCTGTAGAAGGCAGGATGGTTGAGGAAGAAGCAACAATCAGCACGTCCTACGGCATATCGAGACAGGCGCCTCTTACTCCAACACACCCTCTGATCAAGACTGGCATGAACAACCGGTCTTGATGAATCAGGGCCTGTCTTTAAATGTGTGGCTTTGCCATCATGACCATGTCACAGACAGGAACTGAAGGTTTTTTGCTACCATGCTGTGTGCGGCCGTGTCTGCTGAATGAAATCATGTAGCGTGCCTTATGCAGTCTGTACCCGCCAGAAAAGATCTGCAAACTACAAGCCTCAACGGGAGACGAGACGTACCGGGAGAGGTAAGAGCTGTCCGTGTGGCCTTGGGGCCATCATACTGTGTGTCTGGACGGTTATAGGACATACTGCATACAGAAGACTTGTGGGGCCATCATACTGTGTATGGCGGCTGCAGGATTATCATATTGTATTTAGAGGGCATCACACTGTATACAGGGGGCTATGTGCCCATTTCTTTTACTCATATAGCGCCATTAACTCCACAGTGTTTTACAGACATCATTTATGTCCCAATTAGGGAATCTAGATTGTAAACCTCATCAGTATGTCTATGGAGTGTGGGAGGAAACCGGAGAACCCGGAGGAAACCCAGGCAAACACGGGGAGAACAAACTCCTTGCAGATGTTGTCCTTGGTGGGATTTGAATCCAGGACCCCAGCACTGGAATGCTGCAGTGCTAACCACTGAGCCCTATAACACTATATATAGGGGCTGTGGGGTCGCGGTGCACTAGACATCAAAATGGGAAACCATTTATTTGTATGAAACAGCGATGTAGGAGCTATGTAGAGAGACCTTTGGTCGCATTACCTCTGTCACAGAAAGTCACTGTGTAGCCTCAGCCTAAGTTGAAGTTTAACAAGGTGGCTCATATCCTAATGGATTATTTCTAAGTGGCTCTAGGACCCCTTTTTACTTTGAGACCTCAGATCTAATATATGGCACTGCTATGATGTGGGAAGAAGAAAGTCCCTATCTTCCTTTAGATGTCTCATAATTGGAATGGAACTGAAAGCAATGGGAGAGGTTGGTGCTTCCAGATAAGGTAAGCAGTTTCCTATAAAACAGCAGGTATCTCTGGGTAGGTGTAAGTACTACTAAAAAGCAAGCAGACACAAGCACTTTACAGAACTAAATATGTTGGATATGGGAAAGAAGTGCATGGGCTCAATACACGTACAAAATACAGTAGACAAAGATTATAATTTTAACAATGTTTTTCACAATTTTTTTTTTTACTATTGGGCCATTTGCTGCTCACACAATTTCTCAGAACTCTGATTTTGGAGGGTTTTACCAAACAGAAAAATACCTATTCTACAGATGAGTGAATACATTTCTAGGATGTCAACTGGCACAAAGTTTACACTTTTTTTGGGCAGAAGTTTGGAACAGCTTGCTTTTTTGTGCCATTTTTGAAATTTTGGTTGGGAAACATGGTTAGCCAGGCCAAACGCTGTATGCTATATATATGGATTGTGTGTGACTTTGAAAGTGTCACAATTCTCACTCCAGTAGAGGGATGGCATAAGTAATGGTATCAAACATGATGCAACACTGATACATTTTGTGCAGATATTGGCAAGGCAGCCTACAGAAAAACTTACATCCCTTCTTCTGCTGTATATCGAGATGCCTGCAGCACTGCCAACATCTAGATCTGGATGTTACCTAGGTCTCATTCTTAGGTCTGTGAATCACAGTGTTCTACATGGGTTTTTTATCAAGACCAAAGTCAGCGCAGCCGTCTACCAGGAAATTTTAGAGCACTTCATGCTTCACTCTGCTGACAAGCTTTTTGGAGATGGAAATTTCATTCTCCAGCAGGACTTGGCACCTGTCCACACTGCCAAAAGTACCAATACCTGGTTTAAAAACAAGACTATCACTGTGCTTGATTGGCCAGCAAACTCGCCTGACCTTAACCCCATAGAGAATCTATGGGGTATTGTCAAGAGGAAGATGGGAGACACCAGACCCAACAATGCAGACGAGCTGAAGGCTACTATCAAAGCAACCTGGGCTTCCATAACACCTCAGCAGTGCCACAGGCTGATCACCTCCATGCCACGCTGTATTGATGGAAAAGGAGCCCCGACCAAGTATTGAGTGCATTTAGTGAACATACATATCAGTACGATAACATTTCGGATTTTAAAAACATTTTTCAAGCTGTTGTTATAAAGTATTCTAATTTATGGAGACAATGACTTTTGTATTTTCATTGGCTGTAATCCATAATCATCATTAACAGAAATAAACAGAAATAAACACTTGAAATAGATCACTCTGATTGTAATGACTCTGTATAATATATGAGTTTCACTTTTTGTATTGAAGAACTGAAATAAATTAACTTTTCAATGATATTCTAATTCACTGAAAATAACCTCGGCACTCAATGGATATGAAAGAATAGGATTTTTTTATTTTAATTTATGCAGTCCAAAAGAAAAATAAACGTTTCGGTCACAATTGACCTTCATCAGTATTGCTGCAAAATACAAGTGATGCAGTACAAAAATTAAATTATTACAAGATCATACATTTGAACAATAACAAACTGAACTTAATGGGATAGGATGGGAAAAGGGGGGGGGGAAAGGGAAGAAGGTATAGGGTGCTGCCTAAAGTCGTGGAGGCAAAGCAACAAGCAACTAGGGAGGACATACCAGACTGCCAATGCTAGTGTGCGTGGCTGAACGGCCTGGACAGTAAGTCTCTAAGGCAGCCTAGAAGTATACAAATGCCAAGGTGAGAAACATTGGACTGGCTGTGCAACAAAGTATGGATAGTTCATTTGCGGTCTCTCTCATTAAATGCCCCTGTGGCATGATTTACATTGGCGAAACCACACAATCGGTAAAGGACCGTATCTCTAAACACAAATCCACCATAAGATGTAAAAACATGCTACTACCCATTCCCCACCATTTTATCACAAAAGGACACAATATATCACAATTAAAGTTCCAAGTCCTGGAACAAGTACCACCACCACGCAGAGGTGGCGATCGAATTAAAGTCCTCAAACAAAGAGAAGCTTTCTGGATCCACGAGTTGGAATCCAGAACCCCTAAAGGCCTCAATAGAGAATACGATTTATCAGCCTTTATACAAAAAGACTGCTTCTTTTCTTTTTTCACACATAATTTTGTTCTCATCTGTCCAGGCGGTATAGTCACAGGGTGGGAATACCCTAATATACTGCTCCATGGTTTTACTCTCATATAATGTTCCACAACTACTGGATGATTCTTATATTATCATAGATTAACATTATTGTACTATATTTTGTAATATGTATCAGGGTTGATGTGCATTTTTTCATTCTTTTTTTTTTCCTTTATAGAGATCCCTGCCCTCTGTTCCTGCCCTCCTATCCAGTCCCCTCCTCTGTTTCCACGGGGGCAGCGCACGCTCAGATCACCTGGCTCTCGTAGATAGTTACTTCCTCTTGCGTGGAACGCAAGCTCCTGGACCGCACGCATCATTCCTATCGTCACATCCGGTGACGTCATTTCCGTTTCCGCGCCAGCGCGCTCTGCAGCGTATTATTCAATTAGTTGTGCTCCCTATATATACTAGCGCCCTCCACACCACATGGCAGCGCTCTCTACCAGCGGGGGATACCGCGTAGCCCAAGCCATATTCAAGTCACCATTCAGGTATAGTACTCCCTGCTTCCCTTCCATACTTTGTTGCACAGCCAGTCCAATGTTTCTCACCTTGGCATTTGTATACTTCTAGGCTGCCTTAGAGACTTACTGTCCAGGCCGTTCAGCCACGCACACTAGCATTGGCAGTCTGGTATGTCCTCCCTAGTTGCTTGTTGCTTTGCCTCCACGACTTTAGGCAGCACCCTATACCTTCTTCCCTTTCCCCCCCCCCTTTTCCCATCCTATCCCATTAAGTTCAGTTTGTTATTGTTCAAATGTATGATCTTGTAATAATTTAATTTTTGTACTGCATCACTTGTATTTTGCAGCAATACTGATGGTCAATTGTGACCGAAACGTTTATTTTTCTTTTGGACTGCATAAATTAAAATAAAAAAATCCTATTCTTTCATATCCATTGAGTGCCGAGGTTATTTTCAGTACAGTATGGGTTCGGCCCCTACTCGTGCACCACTTTAAACAGCTGTGCAGTGTCTTTTTGATATTCTAATTCAGTGAGATGCACCTGTATGTGCTCATTCATTTTTATCCCTTTTTATACACACACACACACACACACACACACACACACACACACACACACACACACACACACACACACTTTAATAAAGTCTATACATTCTAGTGTTCTTAAATCATTAATTAAAAATGCACAAATTGAGGTCTGTTTGTTTCAAAAAAAGCTTTCCATCTGCTGTTCTCTTTGGAGCAACAACCTGACGATGGGGAACAGATTTCCCAGAAACACGTAGGTTTGTGGACACTGCAGGACTCAGTAGCTAACAATTGTGATGTCACACGCTACTACATCATCCATCCTAGTGTTTTAGTATATTTAAAACTTTTTTTGTTTTTGATGATTTATCATACGCTTCTGTGAACTTGGCCGCAACATTTTATCTTGATATATCTTGGCCTAATATAAAAGTATTACAAAAAAAAATACTAAAACTCCTATTTCTTTGTACTTACAGCCTGTTCATGCTCTTTCCAGCAGTCAAAGTCCGTTGCCATCGCAAGACTTGCATAACAGAGGCCAGCTTCTTTAGCCAGAACAACCTCCGGAACCGTCGTCATATTAATAACATCAGCACCCCAGAGACGAAACATGATACTTTCAGCTTTGGAACTGAAACGTGGGCCTTCTATGGTGATCATTGTACCTTTAGAGTGGCATTTCACACCAAGCTTCTTGGCAATATCTATTAAAACCTGCAACATAAAATAAAGCCCTCTTTAAATCAATCTTCTAAAAAAGTATATAAATAATGCCAAGGGTTGGTACGCCTTGTGTACAACCTACATTTTATATGTATACCATTCACAGATTCCCTTTAAGTTACATATTAATCCCATAGCTGCATTGGATACCACAATACCACAAATAGACCTTTTACAAATTTGGAATCCATCCAGAATATATGTTCTAGGAGAGCGCTACAGGGAGAGACCTGGCAGTCGGTGGCAGCCACAGGGGAGTCGTGGATTGGGTAGCATGTATCAGCTGTCATGTTCTGTTAGGGTACGCTCATACTAGTGCTTAGTGAAATGTATTTGTTATGGTGGCATAACACCTTTAAAGTGAAAAAACCTGAGTAGTCATTCAAACTTATGCTTCCCATAAATGTATGATTTTACGTATGAAGAAAAAAATAAATAAAATCTGGTCCTTAGCAGGTTAAATACCCTGCTGCTATTTAACAAAAAACTATGCCAAAATGTAGGAACAGAGTTGGAAAACTAAGTACATCCTTAATGCATCCATAATAATTAAAAGGGTAAGTAGCAGCTACAACGCAACTGCCCTGATTGACAGTGGGACCACATGTATAAAAGCATAAGTTTTGGCACTTTGCTGACCTGGATCATTCAAGTACGTGTTAAAGATGACCTTTCACTGTACTTTATAAATTTGCACAGAGCAACTTCTCCAGTTGGTGCTGCTCTGCTGATTCTGGGATAGTTCTCCTTTCTGCTCTGTGCCCCTCCATTCCAAAGTTATACCCCCCTGCGATAAACGTGCAAATTTTCTCTTCAACCAATGGGGCATATACCACCCTCACTGTGGGCACACCGTATACTTTGTTTAATGCTTGCCAATCAAAACATGGCTATGCCCACGGGGCAGCTGTGGTATACGCCCACTTGTCTGAAGGGAAAATTTGCACCAATATTACAATGGGGCATTACTCTGGAACAGTGGGGCACAGAAGAAAGAGGAGGAAAAAATATTAGATTTTATAATCAGTGTATTTGCACCAATTGGAGGAGGTACTCAAATAAAAAAAATCCAGTGAAAGGTCCTCTTTAACTCAATGCCAAAGAGGAAATACATCAGAAATTATCTACAGTCATGGCCGAAAGTATTGGCACTCTTGAAATTGTTCCAGAAAATTATTGCAATTACACTTGTTTTGTCAATAAGTCAATATAGAAGTCGTATCATATACGACATATGGACGTAGGTCGTATTATAAGTCAATACGACCACGCGTTTTAGAATTTGCAATGATCATTTCCATAACTTGAATTATGATATCATCAAGAGCTTGCTTTCGCGAAGCGTCCATCCAAAGCCTAGGAGGTTGTCCATCTGAGGCAGAATACAGATGTTTGCCAGTGATAAACTTTTGTTATACATGTTTATTTCCTTTTTGTGTATTGGACCAACATAAAAAACTGGAAAAAAGGCAAATTAGACATAATTTCACACACAGCCCCAAAAATGTGCAAAGCAAAACTGTTGCCACCTTTCCAAAATTGTGGATAAACAACTTTGTTTCAAGTATGTGATGTTTGTTCATATCCACCTGTGGCAAGTAACAGGTGTGAGCAATATGAAAATAACACCTGAAATCAGACAAAAAGGGGAGAAATTGACTCAATCTTTGCATTGTCTGTCTACATGTGCCACATTAAGCATGGAGAAAAGAAAGAGGAGATGAGAACTGTCTGAGGACTTGTGAACCAAAAATTGTCGAAAAATATCAACAATCTCAAGGTTACAACTTATAAGTCCATTTCCAGAGATCTTGATGTTTCTTTGTCCATGGTGTGCAACATTAATCAATCTGTTAACAACCCATAGCACTGTAGCTAATCTCCCTGGACTTGGATGCAGAGAAAAACTGATAAAAGGTTGCAATGCAGGATAGTGCGGATGGTGGGTAAGCAGCCCCAATCAATACCAAAGAAATTCAAGCTGTCCTGCAGGTTCAGGGCGCATCAGTGTCAGCACAAACTATCCGTCGACATTAGAATTAAATGAAAACTATGGCAGGAGACCCAGGAGGATCCCACTGCTGACACAGACATAAAAAAGCTAGAGTGCAGTTTGCCAAAATATACACAAGCCAAAATCTTTCTGGAAAATAGTCTTGTGAACAGATGGGACCAAGACAAAGCTTTTTGATAAAGCACATAATTATACTGTTTACAGAAAACAAAGAAAATAACAGTACCTATAGTCAAATATGGTGGATGTGCAAAGATGTTTTGGGGTTATTTTGATGCCTATGGCACTGGGTGCCTTGACTGTGTACAAGGTGTAATGAAATCTGAAGATTACCAAAGGATTTTGGGTCGCAGTATAGTGTCCAGTGTCAGAAAGCTGGGCCCCAAGTCATGGGTCTTCCGGCAGGACAATGACTCAAACATACTCCAAAAAGCCCCCAGAAATGGATGGAAACAAAGCGCTGGAGAGTTCTGAAGTGGCCAGCAATGAGTCCGGATCTAAATCCCTTTGAACACCTGTGGAGAGATCTTAAAATTGCAGTTGGGAGAAGGCACCCTTCAAATAAGAGAGACCTGGAGCAGTTTGCAAAAGAAGAGTGATCCAAAATTCCAGTTGAGAGGTGTAAGAACCTTGTTGATGGTTATAGGAAGCGATTGATTGCAGTTATTTATTCCATAGGGTGTGCAACCAAATATTAAGTTGAGGGTGGAAACAATTTTGTTCAGCCCATTTTTGGGGTTTTACGTGAAATTATGTCCAATTTGTCTTTTTTTCTCTGTTTGCTTTTGTGTTGTTCCAATACACACAAAGGAAATAAACGTGTGTATAACAAAACCTGTGTAATTGCAATAATGTTCTGGGAGAAATACTTCATTTTCTGGAACAATTTCAAGAGTGCCAACACTTTCGACCATGACCGTAAGAAAAGCAATTTTATATGTCCATCAATCTAGGAAACATTAATATGTCATTTCCAAACAATTTAGAGTCCATCATTCGATAGTGAGAAAGATTAAAAGTAATGTTCCCAGCTATGCGCTGGGCTGCAATATGCCTCTGTCCCTGCTAATTCCAATGTTCAGGTGTTACAGGAACCAGGACGGCAGCGGTAAAAGCAGATCCAGAGAACAGGGCAGAGGTGGTGATAGCAGGTATGGACACAAGGCAGCTAACATTGGTAGAACAACGTCAGGCTATCCAATGTGCTCTCACCTATGCAGCTTTTGTCCGGTCTGAATCTGCGATCACCACTGCAGTATTTGCTCCGCACACCCACTCAGATCTGCTACATCATAGTAACATAGTAACATAGTTTTTAAGGTTGAAGGAAGACTAAGTCCATCTAGTTCAACCCATAGCCTAACTTGTTGATCCAGAGGAAGGCAAAAAAAAAAAAAAACATGTGGCAAACACTAAGCTCCACATTGGGGAAAAAAATTCCTTCCCGACTCCATACGACAATCAGACTAGTTCCCTGGATCAACGACCTATCAAGGAATCTAGTATTTATAACCTGTAATATTATACTTTTCAAGAAAGGCATCCAGGCCCTTCTTAAATTTTAACAGTGAATCACTCATTACAACATCATGCGGCAGAGAGTTCCATAGTCTCACTGCTCTTACAGTAAAGAATCCCCGTCTGTGATTATGATTAAACCTTCTTTCCTCCAGACGTAGACGATGCCCCCTTGTTCCCGTCTCTGGCCTCAGAGTAAAAAGATCAGTAGACAGGTCTTTGTACTGTCCCCTCATATACTTGTACATAGTAATAAGATCACCCCTAAGCCTTATTTTTTCCACAGTAAATAACCCCAAGTGTAATAACCTGTCTTGGTATTGCAGACCCCACAGTCCTCTAATAACCTTGGTCGCTCTTCTCTGCACCCGCTCTAGTTCAGCTATATCTTTCTTATACACCGGAGACCAGAACTGTACACAGTATTCTAAGTGTGGTCGCACTAATGACTTGTATAGAGGTAAAATTATGCTCTCCTCATGAGCATCTATGCCTCTTTTAATGCATCCCATTATTTTATTTGTCTTTGCAGCAGCTGCCTGACACTGGCCACTAAACGTGAGCTTGTCGTCCACCAATACACCTAGGTCTTTTTCAGTTACAGTTTTGCTCAGTATTTTACAATTAAGCATATAATTATACATTTTATTTCCTCTGCCAAAGTGCATTACCTTACATTTATCCCCATTAAAGCTCATTTGCCATTTATCAGCCCAAGCTTCTAGTTTACATAGATCCTCCTGTAATATAAAATTGTCCTCCTCTGTATTGATTACCCTGCAGAGTTTAGTATCATCTGCAAATATTGAAATATTACTCTGTATGCCCCCTACAAGGTTATTAATAAATAAGTTAAAAAGAAGGGGGCCCAATACTGACCCCTGTGGTACCCCACTGTTAACTGAGACCCAGTCTGAGTGTTTTCCATTAATAACCACCCTTTGTTTCCTATCACTGAGCCAGTTCTTAACCCACATACATATATTTTCCCTTCTCCCCATTGTTCTCATTTTATGTATCAACCTTTTGTGTGGAACCATATCAAAAGCTTTTGAATAGTCCATATACACAACATCCTCCTCATAAAAGCTGATCAGATTAGTTTGACAGGAACGGTCCCTCGTAAACCCATGTTGATATTGGGTCATGAGGTTATTCTTCTTCAGATACTCTAGTATAGCATCTCTTAGGAAACCCTCCAGGATTTTACCCACAGTACAGGTTAAGCTTACCGGCCTATAATTTCCAAGTTCAGTTTTTGTCCCCTTTTTGAATATTGGCACCACATTTGCTATACGCCAGTCCTGTGGTACAGACCCTGTTATTATGGAATCTTTAAAGATTAAAAATAATGGTCTATCTATGACGTTACTTAATTCCTGCAGTACTCGCGGGTTTATCCCATCAGAGCAAAGCAAAGTAGACAAAGAGACTTATCGCTTTATCTGAATGTACAAAGCGCTATAGCAAGTGACAAAGTCATCTAGTCTTCTGTGCTTTGCAGAGGCAGCAGTTACACTAGCATAGCAGATCTCAGTGAGCGTGCATAGTGCTGCAGTCCTGATGATTTCATAGAATTCGTTTGACCCTCCTTCACCCTAATTCTTTAATGACTGGGAAATGTATTGTTTGAGCTTTCATTTTCCCTCTATTCTTCCAAGAGACATAACTTTTTTTTATTTTTCCATTGCAGTAGTCATGAGGATTTGTTCTTTGCGGGTGGAGTTGTAGCTTTCAATGACACAATTCACATTACTATTTTATGTACTGAAAAATGGGAAAAACATTCCAAGAGTGGTAAAATAAAACAATTCCCAAATTGCTTTTTGGGTTTGGTGTTTGTGGTATTCTTTATTTGGTAAAAATGACCTGACAGTATTATTCTTCATGTCAGTACAATGGTGATTTCAGTTTGCAATAACCTGCTAATGCTTATAATTTCAAAAATGACCATTTTTTGTTCTTTATTAAAACGAAAAGGTTGAAAACTCTGCTGTGCATAATAATTTGGAACATGCATTTTGCCATGTCGTGTTTGAAGAGCCCCTGACGTGTCTAAATAGTTGAAACCCCCCACAAGTGACATTTTGGAAACTACACCCCTCAAGGATTTTATTAAGGTGTATAGTGAACATTTTGAACCCAGAGGTACGACACAGAATTTGATAACATTAGGTCATCATATTGAATAAGTTGTCATTAGTCTTGAGCGCAAGTGCTCGCTACTTGAGTGTGCATCGGGTACTCAGGTATGCACCATGTATCACGGGTGCTCAAGTGACATGCTCGAGTCCCCGCCTGCATGTTTCACAGTTATTAGACACCCCAAAAAAACCATGTGGGGATCACTCGTGCATGGCAGGCAATCCCCGTGAGTTTTTTTTGGCCGCAAAGCATATGGTGTGGAGACTCAAGCACCCGCGATACTCAATGCATACCCGAGCACCCGATGCAAACTCAAGTAGCGAGCACTTGTGTTAAACACTACACTGTGTTCCATATTATTATGCAAATAATACATCTGCAATACATAACACATCTGCATCTCTGGCTGCTATGGGCGTAAAAGGGGACAAACTTATGGTGTGGCACCCATGCTCCCCTGACCTCTACCCCATTGAGAACGTTTGGAGCATCATCAAAAGGAGTGTCTATGATGGCGGGAGGCAGTTCACATCTAAGCAACAGCTCTGGGAGGGTATCTGTCCTCATGCAAAACAATTGAAGCAGAAACCATCCAAAACCTGATAAATTCAATGGACGAGAGAGTTCAGAAGCTCCTTTTGAACAAGGGGTCCTATATGCAAATGTTACATCACCTAGAATAAAGTTTTGAGTTGAAAACGGTTTGATTTCAGTTTGTAACAACCTGCTAATGCTTATAATTTCAAAAATGACCATTTTTTTGTTCTTTATTAAAATGAAAAGGTTGAAAACTCTGCTGTGCATAATAATTTGGAACATGCATTTTGAGTGCAGTTTGAGTGTTTTATTTTTTTTTAAATATACTGTTATCATAGGCAGTTTGTACAAAAACCTTTCAATTGTACTCTAATAGTTATTTGACTGGAAAATTACAATGACTGCAATTCATATACAGTACAGACCAAAAGTTTGGACACACCTTCTCATTTAAAGATTTTTCTGTATTTTCATGACTTTGAAAATTGTACATTCACACTGAAGGCATCAAAACTATGAATTAACACATGTGGAAATATATACTTAACAAAAAAGTGTGAAACAACTGAAAATATGTCTTATATTCTAGGTTCTTCAAAGTAGCCACCTTTTGCTTTGATGACTGCTTTGCACACTCTTGGCATTCTCTTGATGAGCTTCAAGAGGTAGTCACCAGAAATGGTTTTCACTACACAGGTGTGCCCTGTCAGGTTTAATAAGTGGGATTCCTTGCCTTATAAATGGGGTTGGGACCATCAGTTGTGTTGTGCAGAAGTCTGGTGGATACACAGCTGATAGTCCTACTGAATAGACTGTTAGAATTTGTATTATGGCAAGAAAAAAGCAGCTAAGTAAAGAAAAACGAGTGGCCATCATTACTTTAAGAAATGAAGGTCAGTCAGTCCGAAAAATTGGGAAAACTTTGAAAGTGTCCCCAAGTGCAGTTGCAAAAACCATCAAGCACTACAAAGAAACTGGCTCACATGAGGACCGCCCCAGGAAAGGAAGACCAAGATTCACCTCTGCTTCTGAGGATAAGTTTATCCGAGTCACCAGCCTCAGAAATCGCAGGTTAACAGCAGCTCAGATTAGAGACCAGGTCAATGCCACACAGAGTTCTAGCAGCAGACACATCTCTTCAACAACTGTTAAGAAGAGACTTTGTGCAGCAGGCCTTCATGGTAAAATAGCTGCTAGGAAACCACTGCTAAGGACAGGCAACAAGCAGAAGAGACTTGTTTGGGCTAGAGAACACAAGGAATGGACATTAGACCAGTGGAAATCTGTGCTTTGGTCTGATGAGTCCAAATTTGAGATCTTTGGTTCCAACCACCGTGTCTTTGTGAGACGCACAAAAGGAGAACTGATGGACTCTACATGCCTGGTTCCCACCGTGAAGCATGGAGGAGGAGGTGTGATGGTGTGAGGGTGCTTTGCTGGTGACACTGTTGGGGATTTATTCAAAATTGAAGGCATACTGAACCAGCATGGCTACCACAGCATCTTGCAGCGGCATGCTATTCCAGCCAGTTTGCGTTTAGTTCGACCATCATTTATTTTTCAACAGGACAATGACCCCAAACACACCTCCAGGCAGTGTAAGGGCTATTTGACCAAGAAGGAGAGTGATGGGGTGCTACGCCAGATGACCTGGCCTCCACAGTCACCAGACCTGAACCCAATCGAGATGGTTTGGGGTGAGCTGGACCGCAGAGTGAAGGCAAAAGGGCCAACAAGTGCTAAGCATCTCTGGGAACTCCTTCAAGATTGTTGGAAGACCATTTCCGGTGACTACCTCTTGAAGCTCATCAAGAGAATGCCAAGAGTGTGCAAAGCAGTCATCAAAGCAAAAGGTAGCTACTTTGAAGAACCTAGAATATAAGACATATTTTCAGTTGTTTCACACTTTTTTTTGTTAAGTATATAATTCCACATGTGTTAATTCATAGTTTTGAGGCCTTCAGTGTGAATGTACAATTTTATAGTCATGAAAATACAGAAAAATCTTTAAATGAGAAGGTGTGTACAAACTTTTGGTCTGTACTGTAGGTAAATTGGGAAAATCTGAGAAAATATTATTTGCATAATAATTTGGAACACAGTGTAGTTGCCATATCGTCATCTTTTTTTTAAATTTTTTTATTTATTTTTTTTTTACTTTTGAAAAAAAACCAAACCCTAACCCCAACCCTACCCTAGCCCAACCCTAACATTAGCACAACCCTAGCGTTTATTTTTTACGCCGTTCCTAGTGAAGTATAAGTGATTAGACGACCTTATTCTTCGGGTCGGTGCGACTACAGAGATACCAGAATGATGAGCTTCAAGAGGTAGTCACCGGAAATGGTCTTCCAACAATCTTGAAGGAGTTCCCAGAGATGCTTATCACTTGTTGGCCCTTTTGCCTTCACTCTGCGGTCCAGCTCACCCCAAACCATCTCGATTGGGTTCAGGTCTGGTGACTCTGGAGGCCAGGTCATCTGGCATAGCACCCCATCACTCTCCCTCTTGGTCAAATAGCCCTTACACAGCCTGGAGGTGTGTTTGGGGTCATTGTCCTGTTGAAAAATAAATGATGGTCCAACTAAATGCAAACAGGATGGAATAGCATGCAGCTGCAAGATGCTGTGGTAGCCATGCTGGTTCAGTATGCCTTCAATTTTGAATAAATCCCCAACAGTGTCACCAGCAAAGCACCCCCACACCATCACACCTTCTCCTCCATGCTTCACGGTGGGAACCAGGCATGTAGAGTCCGTCCGTTCACCTTTTCTGCGTCGCACAAAGACACAGTGGTTGGAACCAAAGATCTCAAATTTGGACTCATCAGACCAAAGCACTGATTTCCACTGGTCTAATGCCCATTCCTTGTGTTCTTTAGCCCAAACAAGTCTCTTCTGCTTGTTGCCTGTCCTTAGTGGTTGTTTCCTAGCAGCTATTTTACCATGAAGGCCTGCTGCACAAAGTCTCTTCTTAACAGTTGTTGTAGAGATGTGTCTGCTGCTAGAACTCTGTGTGGCATTGACCTGGTCTCTAATCTCAGCTGCTGTTAATCTGCAATTTCTGAGGCTGGTGACTCGGATAAACTTATCCTCAGAAGAAGAGGTGACTCTTGGTCTTCCTTTCCTAGGGCGGTCCTCATGTGAGCCAGTTTCTTTGTAGTGCTTGATGGTTTTTGCAACTGCACTTGGGGACACTTTCAAAGTTTTCCCAATTTTTCGCACTGACTGACCTTCATTTCTTAAAGTAATGATGGCCACTCGTTTTTCTTTACTTAGAATTTGTATTATGGCAAGAAAAAAGCAGCTAACGGTCTATTCAGTAGGACTACCAGCTGTGTATCCACCTGACTTCTGCACAACACAACTGATGGTCTCAACCCCATTTATAAGGCAAGAAATCCCACTTATTAAACCAAACAGGGCAGACCTGTGAAGTGAAAACCATTTCCGGTGACTACCTCTTGAAGCTCATCAAGAGAATGCCAAGCGTGTGCAAAGCAGTCATCAAAGCAAAAGGTGGCTACTTTGAAGAACCTAGAATATAAGACATATTTTCAGTTGTTTCACACTTTTTGTTAAGTATATAATTCCACATGTGTTAATTCATAGTTTTGATGCCTTCAGTGTGAATGTACAATTTTCATAGTCATGAAAATACAGAAAAATCTTTAAATGAGAAGGTGTGTCCAAACTTTTGGTCTGTACTGTATATCATTAAAAATGTAAATATTAATTCTTCACATTTTTGGTTTTTCTCATCATAAGCAACATTGTAAAAAAAGAGTGGGCCGAAATTCCTCCAGAACAATGTGACAGACTGATAAAATGATACGGAGTGCAACTACTCCAGGTCATTGCTGCTAAAGGTGCTTCTAGTAGATATACATTCCAGGGGTGTACTTAATTTATCACTGATTCTGCACTTTGTCATGTGCAATTCCTCATCTGAGGCTATATTTACTGAATTTTAATACCTTCTAAGGACTATGTTTTTTTTTTTTTTTACTATGTCCAGATACCTAAAACCACAGAATTTAAAGACGGAGTATTTAGTTTTTCTCTTTTTGGAAGGGATTCCATTAAAAAAAATGGCTACTGGGATAGTCCCCACGAATAGTAAAAGGTTAGCGTCTTATTCACCTTCTAGCCCATGTTCAGACAGCACAAGTGGAATAACTTGGAGAAAAGAAAGAAATGCATTAGCACTGCTGAGCGGCTCCATTTACCAAAACCCTTCGCAGTGCCATTTCTTTATTTTGTCCAAGTGTCAAAAGAAGGAAACAGCGCAGAGAGGCACATTTGGGGAGGAGGCGCTAGGGGCGACTGAAAGGACAGCACAGATATTGATGGACCTGAGGAGACCTCAGCTAGATAAGACACTAACTCTGTACTCAAGGGGAACACAGACAGAAGAGACCCCTGTGTAAGAACAATATATGGGCCCACAGTCCAATAGCTCATCATAATGCACAATTCCACCTGCGCTGTAGATGGAAGTGGCCCTCCCACCACCTCTTTGGCCCCTGGGCTCCTCTAGTGTCAGTGCACATGAACAGGGACTTGAGTAAGTTTAGAGTGAAAGTGAGCGCCGTCACTCAACCTCAGGGACAGTGCTAGCTATGTAAATCGGGGGCGTAACAGAGCTCCGAGACATTAGTCATGCCAAGGGTGCATTAAAACGCTCCTATTTGTATATGGATTAATATTATATTTTTCTGCAATTACACCACTAAAATGTATGTTACTGGTATGATTTTTATAGGGTCCAAGTCCCCAGCATCAGTATTTGGTCCGTATTCAGCCTAAGTATTTAAGTAGCTAAGCTTGCAGTTAGGGGGTGACACTCCCTTCAGAGCAAATTGCCACTTAAAAACCGAAGCAGCAAACTTTGTGCTACCCAAAATATGCTGCTTAAACCTAGCTCTATCTCTCGCCCAGTTCAGACGAGGCCTAGTTGGGCACATAGAGGCGCGAATCACAAGGGCTACGGATAAGGTCACCATGGCGCTGGACGGCTTTTACATTTTTTCATAAAAAAAATTCTTTTCATTGTATAGCAATATTGGAATTCATGCAATCATTAATTGCAGTGAACAGACACACAGTGTATATATGTTTGTATATTGGCTATGGCGGGTTTGTGCACCTGCATATTCGTGCAATGTTAAAAGGTATGCATGCCCTTTTTTATAGTATGTATTGAGGCCTGTCTGGGTACATGGAGAGGCAAGTCATCGTTAAAGGCCATCCAAAGCTAAAGAGTAATCATCAGAGAGATCAGCTTTCTCCTCCTGGACTGAGGTTTCATTTCCAAAATTCTCAATTCTGTAAGTGAAAGCTGATTATTACATTACTGAGATAAGAGATGGCAGGTGGTTCTGATAAGATTCTATGTGGAGGAAATGGAGAGGGAAGAGTTCTAGGCAGAGCTCCTCCCGGACGTCTACATAGAGTCCTATGAGCACCAACTGTCACATACTCTCAGTAAGGTAAAACTCTGTCTTCACTTACAGAATTGAGAATGAATGACGAGTCATGGAGAAAGAAGGACATTTCTCTGATAAGAAAATAAGCATCTTTGTTATATATATTGTGTACTATTGATTTATGAACTAGAAATGAAAAAGACAGTTCTTCTTTAACCTCTTGTTGTTGTGGTTGGATGACCTTTTCATTTCTTGATCAAAACATGGTAACTTAGTACCTTTTTGTTATGTGGTATCCATCGATTAAAACCTAATGCAAGTGAGCGCTAACAAATTCCGCCACTTTTTTCTGTCTAACAGTAAAATGAAGGATTTTGACAGTGTTTTTTTTTTTTAAATGGTATAAACTAGAAAAAGTTTCAACAACTGCAAACATTACATATGTATTAACATACAGTATATATGATGTGTAGATTTCTATATCCGCGCTCTCCATAGCTAACCTTGATCTGTGACATCTACCATCATGTACAGTCCTAAAGCTTAGGGGATGTAGTACTCACCTCTCGGGTTTTGTCACAGAAGGGCTCAGCCATCGGAATATGACAAACCCCTGGGAGACAGCTGGGCGACCCATCGTAAAACGTCTGCTGCCTTTTTGTGGTCCTGTGGACACAATCGCACATATACAGTTATGAAATCTTCAGCAAGCTCTGTAAGCACACCCCACTAAGAAGCTGACCGTCTGGACCTTGTCATGATACCATGCGGTGTGGAAATTACACTATATGGCACGTGGTCGTCCATGCCTCTTCCATGCGACGCTATGCTCCTTATGTTAACCCTTGCCTTCTTGTTGGAAGAGCCTCAATAAGGGTCTAAACCACATGAATGCCGTGGAAGGAATTCTGCGGCATAGTGAGGTTAATAAACACAATTATACTCTATAAAAAATTTTTTCAATTTCATGGGTTTGATAAAATTGCAAACAAATAACATTGGAATTTATGGAAAACAATTATTCAATAGATAAGTCTTTCAAGGAATTAAAAGGGAATTTCCAAGTTGCCCAACCTAAACCAGATCTTTAGTTAAAAATCCCCTTCATCCTCATGAGGACCAGTCTTTTAAATGGTAACATCTGTTAAACATGACATTATGTAACATAGTGACATCTGGTGGTAAAAAAGGGTTTTATCAGTCGACTAGTTTAGAAAAAAGGGTGACCTATATCACTTTGAAAAGGTGTCCACGTCCAACATGGTTAACCCCTTCACCCCCCTGCCTGTTTTAACCTTCCTGACCAGGGCAAATTTTACAATTCTGACCAGTGTCACTTTATGTGGTAAGAACTCTGGAACACTTCAATGTATATCAGTGATTCAGTGTTTCACAATACATTGTGCTTCATGTTGGTAGGAAATGGAGGTTGATATTTTTTAGAAATACAAATCATACCGAAAATTATACAAAAATGGGAGAAAATTTGTAATTTTCAAACTTTGAAATTTTATGCCCAGATAGTCCTACCGCACAAAATAAGTTACAGTATTTTTCGGAGTTCAATCAGCTGACGAGCTCTGGTGACCTCATTTACTGCACCGCTGCGTGAGAATTTTCTCACGCAGCACTCGTGCAGTAAGTGAGGTCATCAGAGCTAGTCAGCTGATCAACTCCAGTGACCTCACTCCCGGCAGCTCAGTGCTATACAGTGACAGGAGTGATTACACTCCTGTCACTGTATAGAGAGCTGTCCTCTAGAATGGTCACACCAGTGATTGCTGATGTGACAGCTCTAGAAGTGACCCAAATCTTCGTGGGACACTGGATTAGGTCATCATGTCGGACAAGTGAGGGATATGGTTGTTTTTTTTGTTTGTTTATTTTTTTGCAGGTGACAATGGCTTCAGCGGATTAGGCAATAGAAGAGTATAACCGTTTTTTACTTTTAAATAAATGATTAAAACCTTGTGGAATTTTATTTAAAATAAAAGACTTAATTCTTGCTGTGTCTTTATTTCCAAACCTTTACTACGGGGTTGCCACCGCAACAGGGCAAGTGGGAAGAGCTGAGACTAGGTGCCAGATTTTGCGCATCTTATTGATGCCCCATTTCTGGGGCCGCTGAGAGCTGATATTATTAGCCTCGGAGGTGGCCAGGATCCATGGCCCCTTCCCTGGCTATTAACATCAGCCTCCATGTGTCTGCTTAGCCTTTGCTGGTTAGATTTTATAGGGGGACCCTACGTCAATTTTTTTCTGGGGTCCCCATGTAATCTAGCCAGTAAAGGATAAGCAAACAGCTGTGGGCTGTTATTAATAGCCAGGGATGGCCCCTTCCCAGGCTAGTAATATCAGCCCCCAGTGGATGGCTTTTCCTCTGCTGGTTATGAAAATGACGTGGGAGCCCCTGTCATTTTTTTAATTTTAGGCTAAGTGCCCACGATCCGGACGTAGCAGCGCTTTGGATGCAGCATATTTTTGCTGCGTCCTATTGAACACAGGTAAATCCACATGTGTTTAGTGAACCAACCGCATTCAATACCTTCTAGTGGTCAAATTTCTGGTGCGGAGACTAGCGACTCTGCAAGAGAAATTGACATGCTGTGGTCCAGAAAGACGTGCCGCATGTCCGTGTCCATGGGTGATCCGCAGCCTCAGATGCACCTATAGTGGACAGGAGATTTCTAGAAATACCATCCACTATGCTGTAGCATCTGGCCGCTGCGAGGTTGACGCTGCATAAACACGCAGCGTCAAACCCGCAGTATTTCCTGATCATGGGCACGTACCCAAACTCACCCGCAGCATGTCAATTTCTGTAGCGGAGATGCTAGTCAGATTTTAATACATTGAAATTTCATTACATGCGGTGGAACGGTATGTACTGACAAAACAAGTGCGGCATTAGGAGTAATGGGATTATTTACCACATGTCTACTGTACGTTTGCATTATTTAAAAGACTTGCTACAATATTAGAAGGGTTAAAAGTTTAGATGCAATTTTTCATTTTTCCAAAAAAATTTACAAAGCCTATATTTTTAGCAACATTACTGAGGGACCGATATGTCAGAAAACCTGCAAACAAAACTGCAACTCAATGTATTCAAAACCCCATTCGGAAAGTTTGTTAATCCTTCAGGTTCTTCACAAGAATTAGTGAAAACAAAGTTTTATTTTTTTTTTTATTTTTTTTTTTTAACTTGTCGGAAACTTCTAGGTTTGGGCTCATGGGAGGGCTTGGAAGGGAAGGAGCACAATTTGATTTTTGGAGTGTACATTTTTCTGAAATAGATTGCTAATGCCATATTACATATGTAGAGTTTCCAAGGAGCCAAAACAGCAGAAACTTCCCACAATTGACCACATTTTGGAAATTACACCCATTTTGGAATTACAAGGAATTCATGTACAGATGTGGTGACCATCTTGAATCTACAGGTGCTTCACAAATTAAATCATGTCATATTATTGGGCTGTGAAAAATATTACGTTTTTTTCTACAAAAGTGTTACTTTAACCCCACATTTCTCATTTTCACAAGAGTGACCCCCACATGTGGTCAGAAATTACTGCTTGGGCACATAGCAGGGTTTGGGAAGGGAAGGAGTGCTAATTGTCTTTGGGAGGGCAATTTCTGCTGGAACAGGTTATGGATGCCATGTCACGTTTAGAGAGCCCCTGAGGTGCCAAAATAACAAAGCCCCCACAAGTGCCCCCTTTTTACAAATTACACCCCCCTGGGAATTCATCTATGGGTGTAGTGATGATTTTGACGCAATGAGTGTTTTCCTGAAACAAACAGGCAGTGGATGTTGCAGAGTGAAAATTGCAGATATGTCACTGTAGTGCCCAATACACTGTAGTGCCCAGCTTGTGTTTCTGCAGACATGGACCTCGGAAATTAAGTGGACTCTTCTCACTACCGTTCTGACAATCATGTGGACGCTAACTGCGGTTTTGGCATTGTGGGGCTAAGAAGGGAGGGGGGGCATTTGGATTTGAGCGCGCAGATGTCACTGGACTTCTTTTGAGGGGAGCAGTTTCACTTTCCCAGAGCCTTTGTGCTACCAGTAATGTGGAAACAAAGATTCAGACAGAACCTTTGACGGATCCATTCACAAGAATGAAGCAGACGGAGTCACTTTTGGATGACGCCTGGCCTCTGTTCAGCAGCGTCCATTTTCTTGGAGGTGCTCAAAACCGCGCTTTTTTGCATGCCTAAAAAGAGACCTTAAAAGATGGACACTGCAGGATCATAGGCCAGGCAGCATCCAAAGTGATTCCTTCAGCCTCATTATAGTGAATCTTTCGCCTGGGATTTAAAGGAATCACATTCCATAGATTTACACAGAAACCCTTATGTAAGTGCTCCGTTTAGAGCGCAGGATAAATGTGAACTGATAAACCAAAAGTAGGATATTCAGAAAGGGGCCCATAAACATGTAAACCAAGAGAAAAGAAAACCCCTTTAAAAATTCTATTTTATTTAATATATTTTTTAAAAATCCCAATAAAGCACCACATAAATGAACAAAAGACATCAAACTAGGTGATCTAGTGAATCTCTATATGGGTCCTTATTTTCCCTGCCTCACTGCAGGGGTTGGCGCCCTAGTGTAGTGAACGAGATTGGCGCCCCTGCTCCGTGTTGGCTGACCCTCCAAGTCCCTGTTATACCCTATATATAGCGTCTGCCTATATTAAAAAATCTAGGTGTGGTGTCACTTATTCCAGTTAAATAGATATATATAGGGACGACAGTATTGGATATATGGTTATCGTCTCAGGGCCTAATCTGGCCCTGTGCGTCACCCTACCTAACAGCGGATGTAAACTCTAATGTGTCATGGCTCCCCCGCTCATTGTCGGCTTGCCCTATACATCCCTATTGGGCTCTGCAGTGCTCAGTGGGTAAAGGGCTAAATGGGATAGAGGGAAAAAAAAAAAAAAGTAGAAATACCGCCCCACTATAAGAGACACCACATACCCTTTAATCAGAGATGCTTAAAGACAGAGGTATAAAGGCAAGCTAAATGAAACTCAGAGTAAATAATCAGTCCATTCCCATACAACCACTTATCAAAGCAGCTGTATATCACGATCAAGGATCCACGGCAATCAAATAGTTCCATTAATAAAGCGCATATATTTCCAGCGGGACAGGTGGTCCACAACTGTACCTTGTCATAACATATGCACTGTCATATAACTATCAATGCCAGTCAGTGCAGCTGCTCCCAGGAGTATGAAAACATGGATCCATTAAATAACATACTGCATTATATTCAAATGACGCATATATATTGCAGTCTGCATAATAGCAAAGAGTCTCCCTTCAAAAAATGCTAGTAGACAAGATTGTACTTATCTCATGAAGTTTTTTTCTCCCAAAGTAAAACCCAGCACGTCCCCCCCCACACTTTTTTGATAAGGGGTTCATCAGGGGATAACAACTGGAGAGCAGGGATACTTCAGTAAATTTCCCCAAACAGAGTGCAGGAGACTCAATGGAACGTTCCACTGAAGCGCTCCATTGAGTCCCCTGCACTCTGTTTGGGGAAATTTACCGAAGTATCCCCCAATAAGCGTCATCAGTATTCATCATAGTGACGCAGAGCTCTTTAATTGGCCAAGATATCATTGCAGACTCGTCAAGGTCAGCCACTTAGATTACGCAACATGGGCACAAAGGTCAACCAATAATAACCATAGGAGATGACGTGTTGCCACATAATTTGTTGACCTTTATGCCGATGTGGTGCAATCTAATTGACTAATTTGTCACTATGAAGAATACCGATGATGCTCATTACTGTCATTGGTAGGCACGGACTGAAGAATCATATCATTGGTAAATGACTATCTAGCCAATAGGAGAGCGCCACGTCATGATGGGTACCTATGACATGTACCATTGTCAGTTTCAGGAGTAGATCTAAAGATTATACGCTTGGTAAGCAGACTCTCTGATGTATATAATCACTATTATTATTGGATGCACTATATTATGCAAACATGCAACATACATATGTGGTGCTTTTCCAAGCAATGACAGTCCTGCATGTGATGTCAAAATCATAGGCTATATATAGGGGGCATGTCTGTGAGGATGCCATTCACCCTAATGTCACATCCCCTGATGATGCCGAAACTTTGGTGAAACATGTTGGTGGGACATGTGCTGTATGGTTGAATTTTATATACCCAATTATTGCTTAATCATATATTGATGGTACCCCGGGTTGCCATCTATAATATACAAAGATAAGCAACTGCACATGAACATATATTGAATAACTGATTATTTAAACTCACTATCTTACTCAAATGAATCACTTTAATTTAACGCAATGGTTTTACGGACCTAGAAGGGTTGTATGTCGTAGGGCTTAGCCCTTTTAGGATTCTTTAGTAAATATAATCTACACCCTTCCATAAGTGTACATATACATTTCCATTAATAAAGGATAGTACAGAAGATTTTATTCTCACCTATCAATAAACTGGTCAATTACAACTATATCTCCAGGCTGGATCTCCTCTCTCAGTGATCCGCAAGCTGTGGTGACCACAACGTGAGTACAGCCTTCCATCTTCAACGCCCAAATATTTGCTCGGAAGTTAACATTTGTAGGAGCTATTGTATGTTGCCTGCCATGTCTGCAGAACAGGGGGAAAAAAAAACACACAAAAGCAGAAAAAAAAAAGTAATTACATTTCAAGAACAGATTTCAAAGCAGATTTTTAAGGCTAATTATGTGTATAAAAATCAAACGCCATGTGATTTTGTAAGCATCAACTAATCCTATCTTTGATTTTAGCAACTAAATCATTGCGCTCACTGAATCTGCTTTTTGTCAGGCTTGTATGTAGAGTAACTGTGGTTGATGGTGAACTTGCAGCAGAACGGCTGTGTCTACCTCTGTCTCTCTAGCTCCTCCTCCTTCCATACACTTTCATGAGCAGCAACTGTCATATCCGTGAACTCCATTTTTCTTTCACTGGAGTTGGATTTTACCACTGATTTGAGAGTGATTAATCAGTACAGGCGAAGAAAGAAGTATTTTTCTATGATATACACTAGATATGAAATTGCAATACCAAGGAGGAGAAAAAAACAAACGGAAAAATAAGTCAAAATATGCATAAAAATAATATTTTACACAGCCAATACATGATGCATAAAAATCTGCTGCAAATATTCAACACGTACACATACCCATAGCATGCTATCAACAAGGTTATTAACCCCTATCTGACATATGATGTACTAGTACGTCATATGCCGGCTCCCTGACTTAGACGCGGGTTCAGGAACTGAGCCTGCATCTTTGCCGGCAGATGATGGCTGTAATATACAGCCGTCAACTACCTCTAACATGGAACGGAGCTGCGTCCACAACTGTTAACCTGTTAAATGCCACTGTCAATCCAAGACCGCGGTATTTACAGCGTGCGTCTCAGATGGGTGGCACTGTTCTAATGGCCCATCGGCATGCCCGCAACACGCCGACAGGTTGCCTTGACAGTCAGGGGTGTGCTGAAGACCCCATGCCTGTCATGACGATACACCTGAGAATGTCAGCCCGTGGCTGAATAGGAGGCCGTCATTTTTGTTGTATGTATCAGTACTGTAATGTCGTCGTGTATAATAGAAGCGATCAGACCACCACAGGTTCAAGCTCCCTGAGGGAACTAACAAGAAAAAAGATCAAAACGCCAGAATTGTGCTTTTTTTTGGATACCTTTAGCAGATTATTAAAAAAGGTACTGGTCTCGCAAAATGGTGACACAAAGCAAAATATATATATATATATTTTTTTTTACTATATTCTGAAAATTTTTTCATCACCTAAATAGAAAAAAAAATAAAAATTGAATGATGCATGTTTGGAATCACCATAATCAGACTGACCTGGGCAATCATGTTTACAGCACAATGAACGCCATAAAAGAAAACCTAAAAAACAATTGCATTTTTAATTCACTATTTTATCCCACTGGGAGCGTGTAGACCGTGTTTAATTTAGGAGAAAAAAAGATGGCTCCTCTTTAAAGATAATTATCACCAGGTTTTTGCCATCATATCGGAGCAGCAGCAAAATGTAGGGGCAGAGACCTCAATTTCAGTAATGTATCACTTACTGGGCTGTTTGCTATAGACCGATCAGTTCTCTAAATGTTGAGCTCTGTATAACTCTGCCCCCACCACTGATTTTCAGATTTCTGTGTACACTGTGCATAGGCAGAAAGCTGCCAATCAGTGGTAAGGGCAGAGTTATACAGAGCTCATGATTTTGAATGACTACCTGGTAGCAGGTTTGCTAGTTCTCGTCATAAAATTACTGTTTTATCTGCAGGTGATTATCAAAACTACAACAAGCAGCCCAGTAAGTGACATCGCTAAAATCAAGATCTGTCTCTACAATAAGCTCATCTCCGATTAAAGGGGTTTTCCCACGGACAAAAGTTCATTTTAATCAATAGATCTTGGAATAATAATAATTTCCACAATTGATGTGTTTAAATAAAATGTTCCTGTGCTGAGATAATCTTATACCTGTGCCCCTGCTGTGTACTGTGTAATGGCTGTGTCTGACCGTACAGGAACATGGTCTGATCATACCACAGCTCCTGCAGGAGAGGAAACAAAAAGTATACAGACATTACAGCAGGGGATCACAGCTAATTCTGTGAGGTGAAGTTATTTCTGCTTGTTTTTAATCATATTTTACCTCATAGAAAGCAGCAGCTGTGACCCCCTGCTGTAATGTCTGTATACTTTTTGTTTAAAGGGAACCCGTCACATCCTAGTTGCTATGTACACTGCCCCCCATTGCTTTGTTAGTGATACAATGTGCATCACGAACAAGCTTTTTTCATTAAAATCGGTAGTATTATAATGAGGTTATAACGTTTTATATACTTTGTACTACCTGCTCGTATTCAGTCATAGGGGTGTGATTCTCAGATTCAGTCATGGGCGGCGCTGTGTTCAGTCAGTGCTGGCGCCGCCCATGACATTTGAATACTGCCCCTGGCAAGCGCTACGTTTGTGGGGTGCATGCGCATTTGCACACATTGGGCCGCTGCTGATTACCAGCTTCAGTGCGCATGCGCTGTGAACCGTGGCTCCCGATGCGTGCGTGGTCAATGTATCTTGCGGTCACCGCATGCGCAGTAACACTGCAGTGGTGACCACACGACACATTGACTGCGCACACACGCCGAGAGCCACAGATCACAGTGCGTGCGCACTGAAGCTGGTAATCACGCAGCCTCAGTGCGCACGCACCGGAGCAGCAGCCGGACGCGTGCAAATGCGCATGCGCCCCTCAAACCTAGCGCTTGCCAGGAGCAGTATTCAAATATCATGGGCGGCGCCAGCACTGACTGAATGCTGTGCCCGCCCATGACTGAATCTGAGAATCACACCCCTATGACTGAATACGAGCAGGTAAGACAAAGTATATATAATGTTATAACATCATTATACTACCACCGATTTTAATGAAAACAGCTTGTTAGTGATGCACATTGCATCGGTAACAAAGCAATAGGGGCAGTGTAGATAGTAGCTAGGACGTGACAGGTTGCCTTTAAATTGTGTTCTCCTTTCCGTAAACATTATTTTTATTTATTGGACACATTTATTGTGATAGGGCTAGGAACAACAATTTATTTTTCATTTATAGCACACACAGGACGCTCTCCACAAGGTCATAAAAGACCTGTGGGGGCATTTCAACATTTAAAGACATTTTTATATTGCCGATTTCTGCTGTAACTGGGGTGGCTTTATTAGCCCCAGCTAGATGCATAGCAGAGCTGACTGAGTCTGCTAGAACCCGGATGCTTCTGCTCCTTCCTGGCACCCAGTGACCACATGATCTCTGGGTCCAAAAGAGGAAGCACTGTTAGCGCTTCCTATACTGTATGCTCAGCAATCAGGAAGGCAGGGATGGTAATAGACATCTCTGTCTTCTCTATGGGGAGTTCACCTACAAGTGCATCTCACTAAATTAGAATATCATCAAAAAGTTAATTTATTTCAGTTCTTCAGTAAAAACAGAGTGGTCTATTTCAAGTGTTTATTTCTGTTAATGTTGATGATTATGGCTTACAGCCAATGAAAACACAAAAGTCATTATCTCAGTAAATTAGAATACTTTATAACAGCTTGAAAAATCTTTTTAAAATCCAAAATGTTGGCCTGCTGAAATGTATGTTCAGTAAATGCACTCAGTACTTGGTCGGGGCTCCTTTTGCATCAATTACTGCATCAATGCGGCGTGGCATGGAGGTGATCAGCCTGTGGCACTGCGGAGGTGTTATGGAAGCCCAGGTTGCTTTGATAACAGCCTTCAGCTCGTCGGCATTGTTGGGTCTGGTGTCTCTCATCTTCCTCTTGACATTACCCCATAGATTCTCTATAATAGATTCTCTATGGGGTTAAGGTCAGGCGAGTTTGCTGGCCAATCAAGCACAGTGATACTGTTGTTTTTAAACCAGGTATTGGTACTTTTGGCAGTGTGGACAGGTGCCCAGTCCTGCTGGAGAATGAAATTTCCATCTCCAAAAAGCTTGTCGGTAGAGGGAAGCATGAAGTGCTCTAAAATTTCCTGGTAGACGGCTGCACTGACTTTGGTCTTGATAAAACACAGTGGACCAACACCAGCAGATGACATGGCTCCCCAAACCATCACTGATTGTGGAACCTTCACACTAGACCTCAAGCAGCTTGGATTGTGGCCTCTCCACTCTTCCTCCAGACTCTGGGACCTTGATTTCCAAATGAAAATTGGAACTCTGGGACCTTGTGGAGTGTGTCAATGACTGCCTTCTGGACATCTGTCAAGTCAGCAGTCTTCCCCATGATTGTGGAGCCTACTGAAACAGACTAAGGGACCTTTTTTAACGCTAAGAAAGCCTTTGCAGGTGTTTTTTGTTTTACTGAGATAATGACTTTTATGTTTTCATTGGCTGTAAGCCATAATCATCAACATTACCAGAAATAAACACTTGAAATAGATCACTGTTTGTAATGAATATATAATATGAGTTTCACTTTTTGTATTGAAGAACTGAAATAAATTAACTTTTTGATGATATTCTAATTTAGTGAGATGCACCTGTATGTCTGACAGCATTGCTCAGTATCTCCACTCTCCTACATCTCCTTGCAGCCGCTTCCAACGATGCTCTAATAACTATATGTAGACTGACCCAATGTGTAAAATCTATGGGCAGACAGGGAGCTATTACCATACTACTAAAGCTGGAATAGATCTTTAATATATCTACTCCTTCCCCCATGCGATCATCTGCAATCTCTGCAGTGACATTTCAAAAAGTCACTGCAGAGTAAAATGTGAATGCCCAAATGTTTAAAGGGAAGATGCCATAAAAAAATATATTTTCAACAATTGAAAAGATGTAAAGTATTAATGTTTTAATTTTTTTTTTACATATAAGTTTGTTTTCAATTACCATAAAATATGAAAAATTATTTTAAAAGCTTTGATATTTTCCACCTTTAAAACACAGGGAGAGCAGCTGCTGAAATTAGCCTTGAAAATCTAGCAGAGTTGTGTCAGTGATTACTCTGCTGTGCTCTGAACATGGTGGGGACAGCGGAGGGGGGTGGTGAGAGCAGCTCGGTGGCTCAGTGGTTAGCACTTTTGCTTTGCAGCACTGGGGTCCTGGTTTCAAGTCCCACAAAAGACAATGTCTGCAAGGAGCTTGTATGTTCTCCCTGTGTTTGTTCTCCATGTAGTTTCCTCCAACACACCAAAAACATACTGATAAGGAATTTAGATTGTGAGCCCCATTGGGGGAATAATGTACAGTTAGGTCCATATATATTTGGACAGAGACAACATTTTTCTAATTTTGGTTCTAGACATTACAGCAATGAATTTTAAACAAAACAATTCAGATGCAGTTGAAGTTCAGACTTTCAGCTTTCATTTGAGGGTATCCACATTAAAATTGGATGAAGGGTTTAGGAGTTTCAGCTCCTTAATATGTGCCACCCTGTTTTAAAAGGGACCAAAAGTAATTGGACAGATTAAATAATTGTAAATAAAATGTTCATTTCTAGTACTTGGTTGTAAACCCTTTGTTGACAATGACTGCCTGAAGTCTTGAACTCATGGACATCACCAGACGCTGTGTTTCCTCCTTTGAGGTGGAATAAGATTCTACAGGTGAACAACTGGCTACGTCGATGGTGCCGTCAACAAGGATTTGGATTTCTGGATCACGGAATGAATTACCTATACGATGGACTACTTGCTAGAGATGGGGTGCACCTTACGAAGACTGGAAAACATGTATTTGGAAGTCGCCTTGCTACACTCATCAGAAGAGCTTTAAACTAGAACAATGTGGGAAGGGAAGCAAAAGGCCAAAAAAAGCCATACAGCTGACAAATACTATTGAGATCTCTGCTACTGGAAGTGGAAAAGAAGAACAAAGACAAAAAAATCTAAATAATAAAAATATGGGAGGAAGAGAAACCAATCACAAACTAAAATGTTTTTATACAAATGCACAAAGCATGGGCAACAAACAAGGAGAATTGGAACTACTAATGCAGGAAAAGGAATATGATGTCATTGGAATCACTGAAACTTGGTGGGACGATACACATGATTGGAATAAAAGGCTAAAAGGATACAACTTATTTGCAAGAAACAGACTTGATAAACGAGGAGGAGGTGTTGTATTGTATGTTAGAAAAGCGTATATCTGCACAGAGATTGAAGCTTCAGAGACTGGGAGTTCTGTGGAAACTGTTTGGGTAAGAATACAAGGAGAGAACAACGGAAAGGACACCATTGTAGGCATTTACTACAGGCCACCTGGGCAAGCTGAAGATATGGATGAACTCTTTATGTATCAAATGACCAAGTTCTCCAAAAAATATGACGTAGTGGTCATGGGAGATTTCAACTATCCAGACATTTGTTGGGAATCTCTCTCAAGTAAAACTAACAGGTCAAGCAAATTCTTATCCTCTCTTGCTGACAACTTTATCTTCCAAAAGGTAGGGGAGAAAACAAGGGGATCTGTTACTTTGGATCTAATTCTTATAAACAGGGAGGAAATGGTTGAGGAGGTAAAGGTGGCTGGGACCCTAGGAGGCAGCGATCATGCTATTATAGAATTTTGGATAACTAGAGGAGGAAGACATGTGAAGACTCAAACTTCAAGGTTAGATTTTAGAAAGGCAGATTTTAAGAGTCTCAGAAAGAGAATAGGAGGGATCCAATGGCTGGATGTCCTTAAGGACAAAAATGTCCAGGAAGGATGGGAAATTTTTAAAAATGAGATTCTCAAAGCACAATCGTTAACAATCCCGAAAAGTAGGAAGAATGGGAAGCATTTAAGGAAACCAGGATGGATGAACACAGAACTTAAACACATGCTAAAAAGAAAGAAAGAAATGTTTATTAAATGGAAAGAGGGAGGCATATCTAAAGAAGATTATAATGCAGTCTGCAGATCCTGTAGGGCACGTATCAGGTTAGCTAAAGCTGACAATGAATTAAGGCTTGCAAGAGATGTCAAAAGCAATAAAAAAGGATTTTGGGGGTATGTCAAAAGTAAAAGAAAAGTCAAAGATGCTATAGGATTTTTACAGGATGAAAATGGAGAAATGGTAAGAGAGGATGTTGAGAAGGCCGAACTTTTTAATTCCTATTTTGCATCTGTTTTCTCTCAGAAAGAAAATGTAACATCAACTGATCTTCACTGTCCATTTAAAGGAATAGAGGAATCCAAGTTATCAGTAAACAGAAAGATTGTGAGGGAATATTTAGCTAACATAAATGAGTTCAAGTCTCCAGGTCCAGATGAATTACACCCCAGAGTACTGAAGGAGATTGTAGAAGAAATTTTAGAACCACTCTCCATAATCTTTGAAAATTCTTGGAGAACAGGAGAAGTCCCAGAAGACTGGAGAAGAGCAAATGTTGTTCCTATCTTCAAAAAGGGGAAGAAGGTGGACCCAGGGAACTATAGGCCGGTGAGTCTGACTTCTATACCAGGAAAGATCTTTGAACAAATTATTAAACAACATGTATGTAAGTACATGGATAAGAATGAAGTGATTAACCAGAGTCAGCATGGGTTTGTAACTAACAAGTCATGTCAGACTAACTTAATTTCCTTCTATGACAGAATCACTGACTGGGTGGATCAGGGAAATGCTGTAGATATAGTATATCTTGACTTCAGCAAAGCATTTGACAAAGTATCTCACATCATCCTTATTGAAAAAATGACCAAGTATGCAATGGACCAGGCAACTGTTAGGTGGATTCATAACTGGCTTAGTGATCGGACTCAAAGGGTGGTTGTAAATGGCTTCACATCCAGCTGGATTAATGTCTCAAGTGGGGTACCACAGGGCTCCGTCCTGGGACCTGTATTGTTCAACATCTTTATCAATGATTTAGATGAAGGAATTGAGGGTAAACTGATTAAATTTGCTGATGACACAAAGCTAGGAGGGATAGCTAATACTAGAGAAGAGAGAGAGAGGATTCAAAAAGACCTAAATAAACTGGAGCAGTGGGCAGCAACCAACAGAATGGTTTTTAACAGGGAAAAATGCAAAGTACTACATCTGGGCAATAAAAATGAAAAAAGCATATACAGAATGGGAGGAATAGAGCTAAGCAACAGTACATGTGAAAAAGACTTAGGTATACTAATAGATCATAGACTGAACATGAGTCAACAGTGTGATGCAGCAGCAAAAAAGGCAAATACAATTCTGGGATGTATTAACAGAAGCATACAGTCTAGATCACGTGAAGTCATTATCGGTCTTTACTCCTCTTTGGTCAGACCTCATCTGGAATACTGTGTACAGTTTTGGGCACCACATTTTAAAAAAGACATAGACAAACTGGAGCAAGTTCAGAGAAGAGCGACCAGAATGGTGACTGGTCTGCAAACCATGTCCTATGAGGAACGGTTGCAGGATTTGGGAATGTTTAGCTTGCAAAAAAGAAGACTGAGAGGAGACTTAATAGCTGTCTACAAATATGTCAAGGGCTGTCACATTGTAGAAGGATCATCTTTATTCTCATTTGCACAAGGAAAGACTAGAAGCAATGGGATGAAACTAAATGGGAGGAGACACAGATTAGATATTAGAAAAAACTTTTTGACAGTTAGGGTGATTAATGAGTGGAACAGGCTGCCACGAGAGGTGGTGAGTTCCCCTTCAATGGACGTCTTCAAACAGAGGCTGGACAGACATCTGTCTGAGATGATCTAGTGAATCCTGCTTTGAGCAGGGGGTTGGACCAGATGACCCAGGAGGTCCCTTCCAACTCTACCATTCTATGATTCTATGATTCTATGATGCTCTGCCAGGCCTTCACTGCGGTGGTTTTCAGTTGCTGTTTGTGGGCCTGTCTGAAGTTTAGTCTTTAACAAGTGAAATGCTGCTCAATTGGGTTGAGATCAGGTGACTGACTTGGCCATTCAAGAATATTCCACTTCTTTGCTTTAATAAACTCCTGGGTTGCTTTGACTTTATGTTTTGGGTCATTGTCCATCTGTAGTATGAAACGACAACCAATCAGTTTGGCTGCATTTGGCTGGATCTGAGCACACAGTATGGCTCTGAATACATCAGAATTGATTGGGCTGCTTCTGTCCTGTATCACATCATCAATAAACACTAGTGACCCAGTGCCACTGGCAGCCATGCATGCCCAAGCCATCACACTGCCTCCGCCGTGTTTTACAGATGATGTGGTATGCTTTGGATCATGAGCTGTACCACGCCTTCGCCATACTTTTCTCTTTCCATTATTCTGGTAGAGGTTGCTCTTGGTTTCATCTGTCCAAAGAATGTTCTTCCAGAACTGTGCTGGCTTTTTTAGATGTTTTTTTAGCAAAATCCAGTCTAGCCTTTTTATTCTTGATGCTTATGAGTGGCTTGCACCGTGCAGTGAACCCTCTGTATTTACTTTCATGCAGTCTTCTCTTTATGGTAGATTTGGATATCGATAAGCCTACCTCCTGGAGAGTGTTTTTCACTTGGTTGGCTGTTGTGAAGGGGTTTCTCTTCACCATGGAGATTATTCTGCGATCATCCACCACTGTTGTCTTCCGTGGGCGCCCAGGTCTTTTTGCATTGATGAGTTCACCAGTGCTTTCTTTCTTTCTCAGGATGTACCAAACTGTAGATTTTGCCACTCCTAATATTGTAGCAATTTCTCGGATGGGTTTTTTCAGTTAAGGATGGCTTGTTTCACCTGCATGGAGAGCTCCTTTGACCGCATGTTTACTTCACAGCAAAACCTTCCAAATGCAAGCACCACACCTCAAATCAACTCCAGGCCTTTTATCTGCTTAATTGAGAATGACATAACTAAGGGATTGCCCACACCTGTCCATGAAATAGCCTTGGAGTCAATTGTCCAATTACTTTTGGTCCCTTTAAAAACAGGGTGGCACATGTTAAGGAGCTGAAACTCCTAAACTCTTCATCCAATTGTAATGTGGATACCCTCAAATGAAAGCTGAAAGTCTGAACTTCAACTTCATCTGAATTGTTTTGTTTAAAATTCATTGTGGTAATGTCTAGAACCAAAATTAGAAAAATGTTGTCTCTGTCCAAATATATATGGACCTAACTGTATGTAAAGCGCTGTGGAATATGATAGCGCTAGGGTATGCTCAGGTCACAGCTGGAAGCAGCCACAATGCAGGAGATGTGATCAGAGAGACTGAAGTCTCCTATGTACAAGGGTGTCATATTTAAGGTGTGTAAGCGAAGCGCTCAGAGACTTACACACTCGCAAATGCAAATGGCAGCCCCCTGTGTCTGCAGAAAAAAAATTATGAAATAAAAAAAAAAAAGGTTCAAGTAGTGCATTTAATTTTGTATTAAAATAATTGATTATATAATCAATAATTATAAAAAAATAGCAGAACCTTCTCTTTAAAGTATTTATTGCTAAATTATATTATTTTAAACCGTAAAATCCTGCCAATTTCACAATGACCACGGAGACCCTTACAACACTTTTGCATGGTCGGTTTGGGTATGTATAGGGGCTGTGAAATGTGGATGGCAGAATTCAGCCCTACAAGCAGGTTTCTCACCCTTCTAGTTGGCCTATACAATGTACAGATATTGTGGGCAGCTTACATCAAGTAACATTTTATCCATCGCCTCTGTATATAAAACTGCAGAAATGGTCCTCCATGTCACAACTGAAGTGCCTAGAGGAGCAGGAAGGGGTTAAACTACAGGTCATTTTCTGACTATACATTCCTTTTAGTCCTTGTATAATGACATTATGCGACCTTCTAATATACCAGATTTTTCAGACTATAGGACGCATTTTATTATAAGACGCACCCCAGCTTCAGACAGTAGAACATAGGGGTCATTATCACTAATGTTACTGCACTAGGGTAGAGTATGAAGGTAACAGATCTACTGTTAGTGCTTCTCTGGAAATCATACACATAGCTGCACAGCACACACATTATGTACACTGTGCAGCACACACAAACAATGCTGTATGCACAGTACACACACATTATGTACACTCCGCAGCACACACAAACAATGCTGTATGCACAGCACACACACATTATGTACACTGTGCAGCACACACAAACAATGCTGTATGCACAGTACACACACATTATGTACACTCCGCAGCACACACAAACAATGCTGTATGCACAGCACACACACATTATGTACACTGTGCAGCACACACAAACAATGCTGTATGCACAGTACACACACATTATGTACACTCCGCAGCGCACACACACACACATTATGTACACTCCGCAGCGCACACACACACACACATTATGTACACTCCGCAGCGCACACACACACACACATTATGTACACTCCGCAGCGCACACACACACACAATGTACACTCCGCAGCGCACACACACACACACATTATGTACACTCCGCAGCGCACACACACACACATTATGTACACTCCGCAGCACACACACACACACATTATGTACACTCCGCAGCACACACACACACACATTATGTACACTCCGCAGCGCGCACACACACACACATTATGTACACTCCGCAGCACACACACACATTATGTACACTCCGCAGCACACACACACACATTATGTACACTCCGCAGCGCACACACACACTATGTACACTGTGCAGCACACACACACTATGTACACTGTGCAGCACACACACACTATGTACACTGTGCAGCACACACACACTATGTACACTGTGCAGCACAATCACACTATGTACACTGTGCAGCACACACACACACTATGTACACTGTGCAGCACACACACACTATGTACACTGTGCAGCACACACACACTATGTACACTGTGCAGCACACACACATTATGTACACTGTGCAGCACACACACATTATGTACACTGTGCAGCACACACACATTATGTACACTGTGCAGCACACACACATTATGTACACTGTGCAGCACACACACATTATGTACACTGTGCAGCACACACACACTATGTACACTGTGCAGCACACACACACTATGTACACTGTGCAGCACACACACACTATGTACACTGTGCAGCACACACACATTATGTACACTGTGCAGCACACACACATTATGTACACTGTGGAGCACACACACATTATGTACACTGTGGAGCACACACACATTATGTACACTGTGGAGCACACACACATTATGTACACTGTGCAGCACACACACATTATGTACACTGTGCAGCACACACACATTATGTACACTGTGCAGCACACACACATTATGTACACTGTGCAGCACACACAAACAATGCTGCATGCACAGCACACACACATTATGTACACTCCGCAGCACACACACATTATGTACACTCCGCAGCACACACAAACAATGCTGCATGCACAGTACACACACATTATGTACACTGTGCAGCACACACAAACAATGCTGTATGCACAGTAAACACACATTATGTACACTCCGCAGCGCACACACACACACATTATGTACACTCCGCAGCACACACACATTATGTACACTCCGCAGCACACACACATTATGTACACTCCGCAGCACACACACATTATGTACACTCCGCAGCACACACACATTATGTACACTCCGCAGCGCACACACATTATGTACACTCCGCAGCGCACACACATTATGTACACTCCGCAGCGCACACACATTATGTACACTCCGCAGCGCACACACATTATGTACACTCCGCAGCGCACACACATTATGTACACTCCGCAGCGCACACACATTATGTACACTCCGCAGCACACACAAACAATGCTGTATGCACAGTACACACACATTATGTACACTCCGCAGCACACACACATTATGTACACTCCGCAGCACACACACATTATGTACACTCCGCAGCGCACACACATTATGTACACTCCGCAGCGCACACACATTATGTACACTCCGCAGCGCACACACATTATGTACACTCCGCAGCGCACACACATTATGTACACTCCGCAGCGCACACACATTATGTACACTCCGCAGCGCACACACATTATGTACACTGTGCAGCACACACAAACAATGCTGCATGCACAGTACACACACATTATTTACACTGTGCAGCACACACAAACAATGCTGTATGCACAGTACACACACATTATGTACAATGTGCAGCACACACAAACAATGCTGCATGCACAGTACACACACATTATGTACACTGTGCAACACACACAAACAATGCTGCATGCACAGCACACACACATTATGTACACTGTGCAGCACACACAAACAATGCTGTATGCACAGTACACACACAGTATGTACACGCCGCAGCACACACACATTATGTACACTCCGCAGCACACACACATTATGTACACTCCGCAGCACACACACACATTATGTACACTCCGCAGCACACACACACACATTATGTACACTCCGCAGCACACACACACACATTATGTACACTCCGCAGCACACACACACACATTATGTACACTCCGCAGCACACACACACACATTATGTACACTCCGCAGCACACACACATTATGTACACTCCGCAGCGCACACACATTATGAACACTCCGCAGCGCACACACATTATGTACACTCCGCAGCGCACACACATTATGTACACTCCGCAGCACACACACATTATGTACACTCCGCAGCACACACACATTATGTACACTCCGCAGCACACACACATTATGTACACTGTGCAGCACACACAAACAATGCTGCATGCACAGTACACACACATTATTTACACTGTGCAGCACACACAAACAATGCTGCATGCACAGTACACACACATTATGTACACTGTGCAGCACACACAAACAATGCTGCATGCACAGCACACACACATTATGTACACTGTGCAGCACACACAAACAATGCTGTATGCACAGTACACACACACATTATGTACACTCCGCAGCACACACACACATTATGTACACTCCGCAGCGCACACACATTATGTACACTCCGCAGCACACACACACATTATGTACACTCCGCAGCACACACACATTATGTACACTCCGCAGCACACACACATTATGTACACTCCGCAGCACACACACATTATGTACACTCCGCAGCACACACACATTATGTACACTCCGCAGCACACACACACATTATGTACACTCCGCAGCACACACACATTATGTACACTCCGCAGCACACACACATTATGTACACTCCGCAGCACACACACATTATGTACACTCCGCAGCACACACACATTATGTACACTCCGCAGCACACACACATTATGTACACTCCGCAGCACACACAAACAATGCTGCATGCACAGTACACACAACTCTGCTACACACCGGTCAACTACATCAAAACAAACACACAGCACACACACCTGAGCAACATCAAAAGACACAGCACAGATCAACTACAACATCAAAACATACACAGCTCAACTACAAGACAACATTTCATACATCTTTTATTGTACGTTTTTATTTTTATGCAAGATGCAGCCAGTCCCTTTATTGTTGGCTGGGTAAATTGGGGTGTCTGTCCTTGTGGGGTGCACTTATATAGTGCTGGGAAGTCCATCTAATCTAATAGTAGGAGTCACCAATAGGCTGGAAGCCAGACATTGCGCATCACACGTATCTGTGTGATTAGCGTCCTATACAAGCCTCATCGATGTGCATTTATAATGATGGGCAGCCACCCCCTCCATGAATGGTAGGTGTGAGAGGTTGTTCATCGGTAATTCATTTATCATGGTGGTCTGCTGCATCCTTTACAGCATAGGTATTGGGACCTGGTGTTAGTAAGTAAGGCTGACATTTTTATGTGATGAGTATGTTGCAAAAACCAACAACATCAGAACAGCGCACAGACTAGAGAGGACCATGGTTTCAAGTTCTGACTGAAGGTTCCTCAGCTACTCCGGATGTGCAGCGTCCACGCAGGTCCTGGCAGCTTTCTCTCCTGTCCTGCACCAATCAGAATTATCAGTATCAGACAGGAAGAGAGAGCGGTTCTCAGCGATCGGAGAGGACGCCATGTCAGCTTTCTCCTCTATCACATGAAGATGCACATACTTTTTAAAAACATTTTTTCTTGTTAAGAAGTACACCTTATAGTCTGAAAAATAACCTAATTTACACAATGAATGTTCCTATCGTCTGAAAGGAAAAGAGACTGCCAATCTCTCAAGCCCCAATATCCGTTTACATCACACTCTGTTACCAGACTACTGCTCCTCACCGATGAAAAGCCAGAAGACCTTAATAACTTAAGGGGCGCCATGACATGCATAAACAGCAAATAGCAAGCAGAGATCTTAAAAACAGTGAGGAATCACAACAAAAAGTAGATTGCAAAGTTTCAGAAATTGTCTTTATATTATTCTTATGCTTACCTTGCAAGAAGCACGCAGTCCACATTTTTAATTTTTCCAAGAACCAAGGCATCTGATGGCTAAATAAGAAGAAAAAGATATTATAGTTTAGAGAAGCAACAAATAAAGTAGCACTCTGTAGCACTATAGTATGCAAACATATAGTTTGGTTATACATGGAGATGGTTACTCTTAGTAAGCACCTGTGCACACCCGTTTTCTGTTTTGGAAGTGACGGTCAGACTTTGGATATTTGCATACTTAGTTTAGAGAAGCTCCTAAGGGTTATCCCACATAATGTAAACCCAAAAATGTCTAAGAGATTGCTGTAAATGGCAAGGTTTTACTCTTAAAAGGGGATTGCCAGGACTCAGGGGTGGTCAGACACTGAACTTCCCCAGCTGTTAGTGGGTCCTGCAGCAGTTGGCTGTACATGGTGAATACAGTGCTGTGTGCTGGCCATTCCCATGGCTGCCATTCACTTCATCGGGAGCTGATCTGCAGGTCATCAGGTATATCCAGCTGCCGCAGGACCTGATCACTGGAGAAGTGGTGTGTCTGACCCCCAATCATCTGATACTGATGCCCTGTGCTACAATAGAGAAATACAAAAACTATCGGCCATTGTGGCAATGGTGCACGTGGAAAGATAGACTATGTAAAGTCGAAAAAGTCCCGGCATGTCCATTTAACAAAACCTATGTAAGGCTATGTGCCCACGATGCAGAAATGCTCCGGATTTTTCCTGAGCGTTTCTGCATCTCCCTGGCAGAAAAAACGCATGCGGATTGTACATGCGGATTGTACATGCGTTTTTCCTGCCAGGGACAAGCGGAAGTGACGCATTCTTCACATGCATTTCCGCATGCAGGTTGTCAAGCGCTTTCCAAGCGATTTTAGCATCACTTGGAAAGTGCTTGATAACTTGGTCACACTATATAAATCCATGCAAACGGCATGGATTTATATAGCGTGACCGAAAGAATGGTAAAAAATAAATATATACTTACCTTCTGATGGCCCCCGCAGTCTTTATTCGCTAAGTCCTGGCTTGCCGGCAGCTCCCTGTACACTACACTGAAGGACCTGCCGTCACATGACTAAATGACGTCAGCGCAGGTCCTTCAATCCACCGCGATCTGCCGGCAAGCGAAGACAAGGAGACCACGAGCCATCAGAAGGTAAATATAATGTTTATTTTATTATTTATTTTTTTACAGGTTCTATGGTACCCGGGTCCGGAGGAGAGTCTCCTCTTCTTCAAACCCAGGTACCATTGAACGCATGGAATGCGCATGTACAGATCCAGTGATGCAGATTACATGCGTTCCAAGTCAATGGCGGCGAAAACGCAGTGCTTCCGCAAAATAATTGGTAGTGCTGCGTTTTTTCCCCAATGATAATCCGCAGCGGAAATTTCCGCAGCATGTGCACAGCAGCTGATTATCATTGGGGGACATGGCAGGCCTTCTACCAAGCGTTTAAGCGTTTCTGCAGCGGAATTGCCGCTGCGGAAACGCTTAAAAAACGCATCGTGGGCACACAGCCTAAGTGCCAGGACCTTTTTGACTTTACATTATCCTAACAATAGGTCATCAATATCAATGTCCCGGAAAACCCCTCTAACACAAAACTATTAAAACACTAAACATTTGGGTTTTTGCAAAAGGGCAAGGTAAACATGAAAATTCTGTATTGTGGCAGTGCACTAACCGTGATCACGTGGCCCCAAGCTGGGAAATCCTGCAACATTGTAACATTTCCCCTATAAAAATATATTCTCATCCTAGGAAAAGTATCTTTGCCGCTGAAAATAAGTTCCATTCATCTGAATAGGGTTCTCTCTTCTGCAGGCCCTACTCAGCTGAAAATGACACTACAACATATCTTCCACAAGATAAAATCTGAATAAAAAATAATATTCACGTTTCGAAGGAGTCATCTAAATCGGTGAATATTTAGGACTTGAAGGCCTTGGTCACAACTTGGTTACACAATAACATGCCATCTATCTGCTGCCAACACTGGGGTGCACCATATAAATACAGCTCCCGTCCTATAAAGACCTATTATGAAATTTGGGAAATCTGACCCTAAAACCACAGACCATTTTTCCATCAATGTGTTATTGTAAATCGAGTGCTAAATATTAGTGAATGAACATACTTTGCCAAACGGCGTTTCAACATACTTCTCGGTTCTTCCTTCCAAAATGTCAGGGTCGTCCAGTCCAGATCCACCAATAATTCCCACCTATTGAAGAAGTAATAGGTTAGTAATTCAAGACTTTTACATAAATCAATCAATAAAATGACTAAAAGCAAAACCAAAATCCGCCGTCCAGATATTCTATAGCCAGAATGGATGGCACCCTCACTGGCATATCCATGCCTACAGCAGCCAATACTATCACAGGTTGTGCCAAAACATGGCCTGCACCAAATGATGGTGGCTTTTACACACATTTTATGCTCACTTCAATGGGTCTGAAATTTATGAGGTTACATGCTCATGGAACATATCTACTATGGGCCAACATATTACTGCAGCTATCATTGTGAAGATGGCATGGGGGAACTGCACATTTCACACTTAGAATTGAAAAGGGTAAAATTCACACTCACATCAGCAGTATGAACGGACAAGCAGCTCCTGTCAATATCAAATGCAGGCATTTTTCACACCCTGTGCAGGAGATTTCTTAAAAGGGTGCTTGCATCTTCAGGAGCACACTGCTCCTCTACCTCCTGTGGGCAGTGTGCTCCCGAAGACTGACCGCTCAGACCATTAGAATGGGGACTGAAGCTTACTGGATCCAGCTTGGAGCTTGCTTGTGCCGCGTCCTCCTAGCCTAGATATCTGGCCAGACTAGGACAGCAGGGTGACCAGTAGCATGGGCAAGGCATAGCCCTATAAAATGTAATATCCCTCTGATCTGAAGGATTTTTAATAAGATGGAAATTGCACAGTTGCTTGTTTTTACAAGCACTTTCCCATTATTAAAAAAAAACTTGAAAATTACATGAACTGTAAAACACAGATTTTCCACAAGCCAATTCGCAAGGGAAAGTCACACTGCATTTTCACAACGTGGGCATGAAACCTTAAAGCACCACTCCAGTGGGTTTTTATTTTCAGTGCTGGAGTGGCGCTTTAAATCTAAGCCCACTGCCCCTGGTCATATACTCACCCTCCGGCGTCTTCAGTTTTTTCAGCACAGCTCTTGTCCCCCCTCGCCATCTTGTCAGCGCAGCTTCTGACAGCCGGAAATCAGAAGCTACGTCTCACGCTCTCAATACAAGTCTATGAGAGGCAGAACGAGGCCAGAACGGGGCTCTCATAGACTTGTATTGTAAAGTGACCTCCGCACACAGCTCCATGAAACATTAGAGCTGCCCGGAAGGTCGCTTTACGCCGGAGAGCGACACTGAAAATGGATGAAGGCGGCGGCAGGTGAGTATCAGACAAGGTGCAGGGGACTTACATTTAAAGCACCACTCCAGTAGTAGAATAAAAGAAACACTGGAGTGGTGCTTTAAGAGAAAAATAGTCATAAAATACACCGAATGTATTATTTATGTGCACCATATTGTGGTGCACAGTATTAGTACAGATTTATGTATGAGGTGTCACCGTTGTGCTTCCTGATTCCTTGATGGTTTCTTTTTTGCAACCTATGATACGGAATGATTTCTAGGTGAAAAAAAAATAGATTTCTAAGGTCAGAATGCTACAGCATTTAAAGGAGTACTCCGGGGAGATAAAAAAAAAATTTGTACTGTCCAGTGCAGTTCTATTGTTTTTATAACACTTGTAATTCTGTGTGACAGCAGTTGCTCCTCACTGCTTATCACTGTCGGGGACATTATGTCACACAGCAGTGTGAAGCTCCCCACTGTATGTAACAGCCAGCTTGAGAATAGGAGGCATGGTTATTCTCTGCAGAAAAAGCTATTATCAGGAGACTGGCTGATAACAGCGGGGAGCTGCACACTGCTGTAATGTCCAAGATGGAGGGGTGAGCAGTGAGGAGCAGCTCCTGTCATACCAGCCCCATGATAATGTATCGCTGTCTGGAGTATGCGATGAGGGAGCGTAGCCTACATCCCAGCTTCTAGTAGCAGCCAGCCCCCTGATAATATCTCCTTCACTGCAGGGGTACTGGGGGGGGGGGGCAGGTCACGTTCCCACTTCTTGGACTGGCTGTAACTCAGAGTGGGAGAGCTGCACACTGCTGTGTGATGTAATGTCCCAGACGGGAGATGGGGGGGGAGCAGCTCCTGTCACACTGAATTACAAGTGTTCTAAAGATAACAAAACTGCACTGGGCATCTCATCTTTATAGTTTATGAGAGCAGGGACAGTAAAAAAAAATTCTAGCTCCTCAGAGTAGCCCTTTAAATCTAAAGAATTACTCCTTTATATATTTTCCCCACTATAGTAGCTGTAATACCCTTTAATATATCTACCCCACTGTAGTGGCAGAAATACTCCCTTTAAAGGGGTTATCCAAAACCTAACTGAATATGATGATTTAATGTAAAAAACAAAGCATTCTAATGTACAGTACTTCAATTCAAAAAATCCCTCCCCTTCCAATGTTTTTTTTTTTTTTTTTTACTTCAGATGGATTCCCGTTAGAGTCTCCCAACATGCAGTGAGGATTCTCAAACGAGACATCAGGGGTCTGCCGCTTGGGCTACTGTCCCCAACCTGAAACAGATAGTCAATGGAACAACCCTTTCTGGAGCGGAGCAATAGCCCAGCTCCTGAAAGGGTTGTTCTGATGATGATGCGTTTCAGGGCGGGGTGCAACAATGAAATGGATTGTTGGCTATACTGCGTATGTGCCGGTTGTCAGTTCAGTATTCTGTCTCTGCTCGCCACTGTTACTTTCAGTGCACTCCCTCACCAGCTCTAAAAAGAATTGCTGAGCTGGCAAAAGAGCACTCTATAGCCAGCAGACGAGGGAGTGCACTGTCAGTGCAGAATGAAAGTAGCACAGCGGCACTGGCAGCATACTGAACTGACACCGGTACATGCTCAGTATGGCAGAGAATAGCCCAGCTCCTGAAAGGCTCGTCCCTGATGACGATCTGTATCAGGCTGGGGACAGCAGTCGCGGCACTGACTGCAGCTCAAGCTCCCAAACGACATCTCATTTGAGAATCCCCAGTACATACTGGGAGGGAAACACAATCGGAAGCACAATAAATAAAAAACAAAAAAACACAGATAGGACAAAGTAGAGAAAGAAGGGTAGGGATTTTTTCTTTTTATTTAAGTATATTAGAAAAGTTCTTAGTTTTTTTTTTTACATTAAATAGATCCATAGTGGCAGGAATACCCCTTAAATTAATCCGCCCCATTGTAGTGGCAGGAATACCCCAGTAGGTGCCATTCAGATATCCGTGAGTACTCACATATGGAAAAATAAATGGATTGTACAGCTTCTCCTATTCATTACAATGATAACCACAAGGAGCGCACAGAATGTTCACTGATGCCATCCGTGATTTTCATGGACCCATAGACTTGTATGGGCAATTTCGATCATTGACTGATTAATAACGGACACACTGTCCAAAAAGCATGGACATGTGAACAGCCCCATAGACCATGCACCCATTAAAGTCCATCTGTGAATATCATGGATAGAACACGTACATGAAGAACAGATGTCTGAATGAGGCCTTAATATACCTACCCCGTTTTAGTGGCTGGAATAAACCTTTAATCCCTTCCCGATGCTGGATGTAATAGTATGTCTTATGTCGGGTGTGGGTGCAGAGCCAACACTGTACCTAGCAATGCTGGCTGTACTACACAGGCGGCAACTGACTGTAAAAGCAGCGACCCCTAAGTGATCTAAAACATTTTTTATAAGAAAAGTAAAAATAAAAAATAATAAAAAAATGTTTGAATCACCTCCTTTTCCAGATTGTAAAACAAAGTAAGAGAAACAAACATGTGACATCAGTGCATCTGGAAGTCTGATCTATCCGGATATAAAGTTAGTTATCCTGGATGGTAAACGCTGGAAATAGGAGAGAGGATCAAATTGCCAACAGTTTCAGTTGTTTTTTTATTTTAGCACCACACCTCAAATCAAAACATCGTATGTACAGCAAAACGGGACCAATAAAGAGTCAGCTCGCTACGCAAAAAACAAGTCCTGACACAGCTCGCCAGAAAAATATAAGAGGAACAGGTCGCAGAACAAGGCGACGCAACCCCAAAATCTCTGCCACCTGTTCAGCGCTGTGCGTACAGCAATCAGAGGTGGCAATAAGTCATCTATATATGGGGTCCGGAGGTGTCTGACAGCCGCCTCCACTATCCTGCACGATCCCCACACAGCGGATTATTCTGCAACAATATAATAAAATGTTCTATACGGACCGGTCCAACGTGTAGTGTATGGGCAGCCGGGAGCTAATACCCTGAAGTGACCGGAACACATCCGTAAGGCCGGAGTCACACTACCGTATAGCACGGCCGAGTGCTATGTGATAAAACATCTCACAGCTCTCGGCTCAGTGTTATACTATGGGGCAGCACAGATCAGCCATTATTATTTTCTCATGCTGAATTGACATGATAGAACAATCACACCATGCTATGATTGGCAGCGAGACTCGTTTCACTCGCACCCATACAAGTCTATGGGTGTGTGTGAAACATCTGACTGCACTCGGAAGTCACCCCAGTGCAGTCCAATATACAGTGAGTCAGGCCATGGAGATGGCCTCCATGGAAATTACTTTCTAAGTCTCCTCCACAGCTGTGCTCCGATCTTCTCATGCGAGAGAATCTGAGCACGGAGCACTGACACTCGGCTCACACTCGCAGCTGAGCAGGAGCCAAGTGTCATTAGCATATCGCATCCCATGCCATACGCTGGTGTGACTCCGGCCTAATAGATCTATCCCACTGCAGTGGCTGGAGCGTCTTATTAATGGCTACCACTGTACTAGCAGGCCCACCCCCCCAACATCTACCCCACTGTACTAGCAGGCCCAGCCCCCTACATCTACCCCACTGTACTAGCAGGCCCATCCCCGCCAACATCCACCCCACTGTACTAGCAGGCCCACCCCCCAACATCCACCCCACTGTACTAGCAGGCCCACCCCCCAACATCCACCCCACTGTACTAGCAGGCCCAGCCCCCAACATCCACCCCACTGTACTAGCAGGCCCAGCCCCCTACATCCACCCCACTGTACTAGCAGGCCCAGCCCCCTACATCCACCCCACTGTACTAGCAGGCCCAGCCCCCTACATCCACCCCACTGTACTAGCAGGCCCAGCCCCCTACATCCACCCCACTGTACTAGCAGGCCCAGCCCCCTACATCCACCCCACTGTACTAGCAGGCCCAGCCCCCTACATCCACCCCACTGTACTAGCAGGCCCAGCCCCCTACATCCACCCCACTGTACTAGCAGGCCCAGCCCCCTACATCCACCCCACTGTACTAGCAGGCCCAGCCCCCCAACATCCACCCCACTGTACTAGCAGGCCCAGCCCCCCAACATCCACCCCACTGTACTAGCAGGCCCACCCCCCAACATCCACCCCACTGTACTAGCAGGCCCAGCCCCCTACATCCACCCCACTGTACTAGCAGGCCCACCCCCCCCAACATCTACCCACTGTACTAGCAGGCCCAGCCCCCAACATCCACCCCACTGTACTAGCAGGCCCAGCCCCCAACATCCACCCCACTGTACTAGCAGGCCCAGCCCCCTACATCCACCCCACTGTACTAGCAGGCCCAGCCCCCTACATCCACCCCACTGTACTAGCAGGCCCAGCCCCCTACATCCACCCCACTGTACTAGCAGGCCCAGCCCCCAACATCCACCCCACTGTACTAGCAGGCCCAGCCCCCTACATCCACCCCACTGTACTAGCAGGCCCAGCCCCCTACATCCACCCCACTGTACTAGCAGGCCCAGCCCCCTACATCCACCCCACTGTACTAGCAGGCCCAGCCCCCTACATCCACCCCACTGTACTAGCAGGCCCAGCCCCCTACATCCACCCCACTGTAGTATCAGGCCCAGCCCCCTACATCCACCCCACTGTAGTATCAGGCCCAGCCCCCTACATCCACCCCACTGTAGTATCAGGCCCAGCCCCCTACATCCACCCCACTGTAGTATCAGGCCCAGCCCCCTACATCCACCCCACTGTAGTATCAGGACCACCCCCCTACATCTACCCCACAGTAGTATCAGGACCACCCCCTATATCTACCCCACAGTAGTATCAGGACCACCCCCTATATCTACCCCACAGTAGTATCAGGACCACCCCCTATATCTACCCCACTGTAGTAGCAGGACCACCAGCTATATCTACCCCACAGTAGTATCAGGACCACCCCCTATATCTACCCCACAGTAGTATCAGGACCACCCCCTATATCTACCCCACTGTAGTAGCAGGACCACCAGCTATATCTACCCCACTGTAGTAGCAGGACCACCAGCTATATCTACCCCACTGTACTAGCAGGACCACCCCCTATATCTACCCCACTGTACTAGCAGGACCACCCCCTATATCTACCCCACTGTACTAGCAGGGCCACCCCCCAATATCTAACCCACTGTACTAGCAGGACCACCCCCCAATATCTACCCCACTGTACTAGCAGGACCACCCCCTATAACTACCCCACTGTACTAGCAGGACCACCCCCTATATCTACCCCACTGTACTAGCAGGACCACCCCCTATATCTACCCCACTGTACTAGCAGGACCACCCCCTATATCTACCCCACTGTACTAGCAGGACCACCCCCTATATCTACCCCACTGTACTAGCAGGACCACCCCCCAATATCTACCCCACTGTACTAGCAGGGCCACCCCCCAATATCTACCCCACTGTACTAGCAGGACTACCCCCTATATCTACCCCACTGTACTAGCAGGGCCACCCCCCAATATCTACCCCACTGTACTAGCAGGGCCACCCCCCAATATCTACCCCACTGTACTAGCAGGACCACCCCCTATATCTACCCCACTGTACTAGCAGGACCACCCCCTATATCTACCCCACAGGAGTAGCAGGAATACCAGCTTAATATCACTACACCTCTGTAGCAGATAGAACAGCCCTTCCCCATTTCTTTGCTGTCCGCTCTGCAGCCGCTTTATAAGAGGGTGAACGGCTCGGTCTGACATCCTGTGTGCTGGTCACCCACAGAGCGCTGCCAGCCCCGGTACAGTGACAGCGGTCTCCACCCACAGGACGGGGAGAACGGGGAGACCGGGCAGTGCTGAGCCTTGGCCGGGCCCTGGTGTACAAGGAAGGACCAACCTTCACACAATGTCCTGCAGCCATAGCGAAGTCCACGTTGAGGGGCGGGGCTACACTCACACGCTGTGAGCATGTGCTACCTGCAAGGCTAGTGGAGAGAGGACCTCTGATGACGTCACCATCAGAGCGGGGCCAGGGGCTGCTGCTACAGAACTGTACGGACAGAGAGCAGAAGAAGCATTGTCAGAGGACTGGGCCGTGTACGGGAGCGTGTGCAGGAGCAGAACTACCGCCCGTGCAGCCGGTTCATTGAACGGGGGCAGGGCCGCCATCAGGGCATGTCTGCCCTGACTCCAGTGTGGGGCCCAGCCGGTAGGGGCCCCCTTGGAGCCCCGTTGGGGGCCCCCTCTTGTGAGTCTCTCTCCTCATGGGGCCCCCAGCCCCATGCCAAGCGCCGGGTCCGGGACATCTCAGCGCTGCGCTGCGCTCCTGCGGCAGCGCCTTCATGATTCCCCTGATTTCCGGTCATGTGACGGCGCCGTCACATGGCCGGAAGTCAGGAGAACCTAGTGTCAACGATTTGGACGAGCGCCAGGATTCTGCAGGGATCGCATGGGGGTAAGTATAACAAGTTTTGTTTTTTTCAAAATACAATTTACTAGGAGTGGGGGAAATGGGAGGGGTGTGTGTGTGTGAGTGAGATAAGAGATGCACATGGGGTGGGGGGAGATGATAAAAGATGCACATGGGGTGGGGGGGATGAGAGAGGTGCACATGTGGGGGGGGGGATGAGAGAGGTGCACATGTGGGGGGGGGGATGAGAGAGGTGCACATGTGGGGGGAGGGGGATGATAAAAGATGCACATGGGGTGGGGGGGATAAGAGATGCACATGGGGTGGGGGGGATAAGAGATGCACATGGGGGAGGGGGATAAGAGATGCACATGGGGGAGGGGGATAAGAGATGCACATGGGGGAGGGGGATAAGAGATGCACATGGGGGGGAGATAAGAGATGCACATGGGGGGGGAGATAAGAGATGCACATGGGGGGGGAGATAAGAGATGCACATGGGGGGGGGAGATAAGAGATGCACATGGGGGGGGGAGATAAGAGATGCACATGGGGGGGGGAGATAAGAGATGCACATGGGGGGGGGGAGATAAGAGATGCACATGGGGGGGGGGAGATAAGAGATGCACATGGGGGGGGAGATAAGAGATGCACATGGGGGGGGGAGATAAGAGATGCACATGGGGGGGGGGAGATAAGAGATGCACATGGGGGGGGGAGATAAGAGATGCACATGGGGGGGGGAGATAAGAGATGCACATGGGGGGGAGATAAGAGATGCACATGGGGGGGGGAGATAAGAGATGCACATGGGGGGGAGATAAGAGATGCACATGGGGGGGAGATAAGAGATGCACATGGGGGGGGAGATAAGAGATGCACATGGGGGGGGGGGAGATAAGAGATGCACATGGGGGGAGGGGGATAAGAGATGCACATGGGGGGAGGGGGATAAGAGATGCACATGGGGGGAGGGGGATAAGAGATGCACATGGGGGGAGGGGGATAAGAGATGCACATGGGGGGAGGGGGATAAGAGATGCACATGGGGGAGGGGGATAAGAGATGCACATGTGGGGGAGGGGGATGAGAGATGCCCATGGGGGGGATGAGAGAGGGGCACATGGGGGGGAGGGGGATGAGAGAGGGGCACATGGGGGGGAGGGGGATGAGAGAGGGGCACATGGGGGGTGGTGAGAGCTGCTCATGGGGGAATTGGGAGAAAATGAGCTGCACATGGGGGAATTAGGAGTAGGGGGATAATGAGCTGCACATAATGAATGTGGGGTGGGGGAGAGTAAATGATAAATGACGATGGGGTGGGGAGAGCACGGACATGATATAATGAATTGGGGCAGGGGGTGCATGTAAATAATGAATGCGGGGAACAGGAAGTATAGAGTAGAGGTTCTAATTAAATTATATATTAAGTGCCTATTTACAGTTAATGGGGGCACCGTGGTGGATTACAATTTATATTTGGAATGGTAGGTTGCATAATAACTAACCATATATTGATGGTGGATGCACGTTTGTATTCAGCTGCGTAATGTAGAAGTTGGGGAATGTGCTCTAGATAACTGTGTTATTTTATGCAGAGACGAGTCCTGGCTGGAAGACGTGATGGCGGTCTGTGCTGGATGAAGGAGAAAAGCGTAGCTGAAGGACTTCACCTAGAGACGTCACCAGTGAGTCAGTGCATTACATGTACACTTACACTATATACTATGTACCGGGCTCCTGTGTATAATGTCACTGGTGATCACTGTATTACCTGTACACTATATACAGAGCTCCTGTGTATAATGTCACTGGTGATCACTGTATTACCTGTACACTGACAATATATACAGAGCTCCTGTGTATAATGTCACTGGTGATCACTGTATTACCTGTACACTGACAATATATACAGAGCTCCTGTGTATAATGTCACTGGTGATCCCTGTATTACCTGTACACTATATACAGAGCTCCTGTGTATAATGTCACTGGTGATCCCTGTATTACCTGTACACTATATACAGAGCTCCTGTGTATAATGTCACTGGTGATCACTGTATTACCTGTACACTGACACTATATACAGAGCTCCTGTGTGTAATGTCACTGGTGATCACTAGATTACCTGGACACTTACATTATACATACCATGTATAGAGCTCCCGTGTATAATGACACTTATGGTAATATTAGTAATGTGGTGGTAATATTAGTAATGTGGTGGTAATATGTGGTCTGGTCATGGTGTCGCAGTTTTTCTCCCTTCTGTGTGGTATTATTCGGTCACTATGTTGTGGTAATATGTGGTCTGGTCATGGTGTGGCGGTATTCCCTGTATGTGGTATTATTGGTCATTTTAAAAAAAAATTTATATGACACATTCCCTTAAAGAAAACCTAAATAAAAATATTTCTAAAAAGAGTATTGGATATTTTAAGAAAATTTTAATAGGTTAGAGTAGGGCCCGGCCAGAAGAGTCTACCTTATCGTGGTGGCGGCTTTAAAAATCTTTTGGCCAAAACAAAAGCTGTTGGCTATTTATGTGGCACCGTCACATGGCCGAACGTCAGGAGAGCCTGGTGGCAGCGACGTGGACGAGCGCCAAGATTCTGCAGGGATCGCATGGGGGTAAGTATAACAAGTTTTATTTTTCTTAAATACAATTAATTAACTAGGAGTGGGGGGGATGAGAGATGCACATATGGGGGGGATGAGAGATGCACATGGGGGGGGGAGATGAGAGATGCACATGGGGGGGGGAGATGAGAGATGCACATGGGGGGGATGAGAGATGCACATGGGGGGGATGAGAGATGCACATGGGGGGGGTGAGAGATGCACATGGGGGGGGTGAGAGATGCACACGGGGGGGTGAGCTGCACATGGGGGGGTTATGTTTACATAACTTTGTTGCCTTATGAAGCGCAGGGGGGGCCCCCAAAAATTTCTTGCACAGGGGCCCACTACAGTCTGTGTCCGCCCCTGTGCAGGAGAATATACAGGACCGTGCAGTACAGGGGAGCGTGTGCAGGAGAATATACAGGACCGTGCAGTACAGGGGAGTGTGTGCAGGAGAATATACAGGACCGTGCAGTACAGGGGAGCGTGTGCAGGAGAGTATACAGGATCGTGCAGTACAGGGGAGCGTGTGCAGGAGAGTATACAGGACCGTGCAGTACAGGGGAGCGTGTGCAGGAGAGTATACGGGACCGTGCAGTACAGGGGAGCGTGTGCAGGAGTGTATACAGGACCGTGCAGTACAGGAGAGCGTGTGCAGGAGAGTATACGGGACCGTGCAGTACAGGAGAGCGTGTGCAGGAGAGTATACAGGACCGTGCAGTACAGGAGAGTGTGTGCAGGAGTGTATACAGGACCGTGCAGTACAAGAGAGCGTGTGCAGGAGTGTATACAGGACCGTGCAGTACAGGAGAGTGTGTGCAGGAGAGTATACAGGACCGTGCAGTACAGGGGAGCGTGTGCAGGAGAGTATACAGCACCGTGCAGTACAGGAGAGTATACAGCACCGTGCAGTACAGGAGAGCGTGTGCAGGAGAGTATACAGGACCGTGCAGTACAGGGGAGTATACAGGACCGTGCAGTACAGGAGAGTGTGTGCAGGAGAGTATACAGCACCGTGCAGTACAGGAGAGCGTGTGCAGGAGAGTATACAGGACCGTGCAGTACAGGAGAGTGTGTGCAGGAGAGTATACAGGACCGTGCAGTACAGGGGAGCGTGTGCAGGAGAGTATACAGGACCGTGCAGTACAGGGGAGCGTGTGCAGGAGTGTATACAGGACCGTGCAGTACAGGAGAGCGTGTGCAGGAGAGTATACGGGACCGTGCAGTACAGGAGAGCGTGTGCAGGAGAGTATACAGGACCGTGCAGTACAGGAGAGTGTGTGCAGGAGTGTATACAGGACCGTGCAGTACAAGAGAGCGTGTGCAGGAGTGTATACAGGACCGTGCAGTACAGGAGAGTGTGTGCAGGAGAGTATACAGGACCGTGCAGTACAGGGGAGCGTGTGCAGGAGAGTATACAGCACCGTGCAGTACAGGAGAGTATACAGCACCGTGCAGTACAGGAGAGCGTGTGCAGGAGAGTATACAGGACCGTGCAGTACAGGAGAGTGTGTGCAGGAGAGTATACAGGACCGTGCAGTACAGGAGAGTGTACAGGACCGTGCAGTACAGGGGAGCGTGTGCAGGAGAGTATACAGCACCGTGCAGTACAGGAGAGTATACAGGACCGTGCACTACAGGAGAGTGTGTGCAGGAGAGTATACAGGACCGTGCAGTACAGGAGAGTATACGGGACCGTGCAGTACAGGAGAGTGTACAGGACCGTGCAGTACAGGGGAGCGTGTGCAGGAGAGTATACAGCACCGTGCAGTACAGGAGAGTATACAGGACCGTGCAGTACAGGAGAGTGTGTGCAGGAGAGTATACAGCACCGTGCAGTACAGGAGAGTATACAGGACCGTGCAGTACAGGAGAGTATACGGGACCGTGCAGTACAGGAGAGTGTACAGGACCGTGCAGTACAGGAGAGTGTACAGGACCGTGCAGTACAGGAGAGTGTACAGGACCGTGCAGTACAGGAGAGTGTACAGGACCGTGCAGTACAGGAGAGTGTACAGGACCGTGCAGTACAGTAGAGTATACGGGACCGTGCAGTACAGGAGAGTATACGGGACCGTGCAGTACAGGAGAGTGTACAGGACCGTGCAGTACAGGGGAGCGTGTGCAGGAGAGTATACAGCACCGTGCAGTACAGGAGAGTATACAGGACCGTGCAGTACAGGAGAGTGTGTGCAGGAGAGTATACAGCACCGTGCAGTACAGGAGAGTATACAGGACCGTGCAGTACAGGAGAGTGTGTGCAGGAGAGTATACAGGACCGTGCCGTACAGGAGAGCGTGTGCAGGAGAGTATACAGGACCGTGCAGTACAGGAGAGCGTGTGCAGGAGTGTATACAGGACCGTGCAGTACAGGGGAGTGTGTGCAGGAGAGTATACAGGACCGTGCAGTACAGGGGAGTGTGTGCAGGAGAGTATACAGGACCGTGCAGTACAGGAGAGTGTGTGCAGGAGAGTATACAGGACCGTGCAGTACAGGAGAGTGTGTGCAGGAGAGTATACGGGACCGTGCAGTACAGGAGAGTATACAGGACCGTGCAGTACAGGAGAGTATACAGGACCGTGCAGGAGTGTATACAGGACCGTGCAGTACAGGAGAGCGTGTGCAGGAGAGTATACAGGACCGTGCAGTACAGGGGAGCGTGTGCAGGAGAGTATACAGCACCGTGCAGTACAGGAGAGTATACAGGACCGTGCAGTACAGGGGAGCGTGTGCAGGAGAGTATACAGCACCGTGCAGTACAGGAGAGTATACAGGACCGTGCAGTACAGGAGAGTGTGTGCAGGAGAGTATACAGCACCGTGCAGTACAGGAGAGTATACAGGACCGTGCAGTACAGGAGAGTGTGTGCAGGAGAGTATACAGGACCGTGCAGTACAGGGGAGCGTGTGCAGGAGAGTATACGGGACCGTGCAGTACAGGAGAGTATACAGGATCGTGCAGTACAGGAGAGTGTGTGCAGGAGAGTATACAGGACCGTGCAGTACAGGAGAGTGTGTGCAGGAGAGTATACGGGACCGTGCAGTACAGGAGAGTATACAGGACCGTGCAGTACAGGAGAGTATACAGGACCGTGCAGTACAGGATAGTGTGTGCAGGAGTGTATACAGGACCGTGCAGTACAGGAGAGCGTGTGCAGGAGAGTATACAGGATCGTGCAGTACAGGGGAGTGTGTGCAGGAGAGTATACAGGACCGTGCAGTACAGGAGAGTGTGTGCAGGAGAGTATACAGGACCGTGCAGTACAGGAGAGTGTGTGCAGGAGAGTATACGGGACCGTGCAGTACAGGAGAGTATACAGGACCGTGCAGTACAGGAGAGTATACAGGACCGTGCAGTACAGGAGAGTATACAGGACCGTGCAGTACAGGATAGTGTGTGCAGGAGTGTATACAGGACCGTGCAGTACAGGAGAGCGTGTGCAGGAGAGTATACAGGACCGTGCAGTACAGGGGAGTGTGTGCAGGAGAGTATACAGGATCGTGCAGTACAGGGGAGTGTGTGCAGGAGAGTATACAGGACCGTGCAGTACAGGAGAGTGTGTGCAGGAGAGTATACGGGACAGTGCAGTACAGGAGAGTATACAGGACCGTGCAGTACAGGAGAGTATACAGGACCGTGCAGTACAGGATAGTGTGTGCAGGAGTGTATACAGGACCGTGCAGTACAGGAGAGCGTGTGCAGGAGAGTATACAGGACCGTGCAGTACAGGGGAGCGTGTGCAGGAGAGTATACAGCACCGTGCAGTACAGGAGAGTATACAGGACCGTGCAGTACAGGGGAGCGTGTGCAGGAGAGTATACAGCACCGTGCAGTACAGGAGAGTATACAGGACCGTGCAGTACAGGAGAGTGTGTGCAGGAGAGTATACAGCACCGTGCAGTACAGGAGAGTATACAGGACCGTGCAGTACAGGAGAGTGTGTGCAGGAGAGTATACAGGACCGTGCAGTACAGGAGAGTATACAGGACCGTGCAGTACAGGAGAGTATACAGGACCGTGCAGTACAGGAGAGTGTGTGCAGTACAGGAGAGTATACAGGACCGTGCAGTACAGGAGAGTATACAGGACCGTGCAGTACAGGAGAGTATACAGGACCGTGCAGTACAGGAGAGTATACAGGACCGTGCAGGAGAGTATACAGGACCGTGCAGTATAGGAGAGTATACAGGACCGTGCAGGAGAGTATACAGGACCGTGCCGTACAGGAGAGTGTACAGGACCGTGCAGTACAGGGGAGCGTGTGCAGGAGAGTATACAGCACCGTGCAGTACAGGAGAGTATACAGGACCGTGCAGTACAGGGGAGCGTGTGCAGGAGAGTATACAGCACCGTGCAGTACAGGAGAGTGTGTGCAGGAGAGTATACAGCACCGTGCAGTACAGGAGAGTATACAGGACCGTGCAGTACAGGAGAGTGTGTGCAGGAGAGTATACAGGACCGTGCAGTACAGGAGAGTGTGTGCAGGAGTGTATACAGGACCGTGCAGTACAGGAGAGTATACAGGACCGTGCAGTACAGGAGAGCGTGTGCAGGAGAGTATACAGGACCGTGCCGTACAGGAGAGTATACAGGACCGTGCCGTACAGGAGAGTATACAGGACCGTGCAGTACAGGAGAGTATACAGGACCGTGCCGTACAGGGGAGCGTGTGCAGGAGTGTATACAGGACCGTGCAGTACAGGGGAGCGTGTGCAGGAGAGTATACAGGACCGTGCCGTACAGGAGAGCGTGTGCAGGAGAATATACAGGACCGTGCAGTACAGGAGAGTGTGTGCAGGAGAGTATACAGCACCGTGCAGTACAGGAGAGTATACAGGACTGTGCAGTACAGGAGAGTGTGTGCAGGAGAGTATACAGCACCGTGCAGTACAGGAGAGTATACAGGACCGTGCAGTACAGGAGAGTATACAGGACCGTGCAGTACAGGAGAGTGTGTGCAGGAGTGTATACAAGACCGTGCAGTACAGGAGAGTATACAGGACCGTGCAGTACAGGAGAGCGTGTGCAGGAGAGTATACAGGACCGTGCCGTACAGGAGAGTATACAGGACCGTACAGTACAGGAGAGTATACAGGACCGTGCAGTACAGGAGAGCGTGTGCAGGAGAGTATACAGGACCGTGCCGTACAGGGGAGCGTGTGCAGGAGAGTATACAGGACCGTGCAGTACAGGGGAGTGTGTGCAGGAGAGTATACAGGACCGTGCAGTACAGGAGAGCGTTTGCAGGAGAATATACAGGACCGTGCAGTACAGGGGAGCGTGTGCAGGAGAATATACAGGACCGTGCCGTACAGGAGAGCGTGTGCAGGAGAGTATACAGGACTGTGCCGTACAGGAGTGTGTGTGCAGGAGAGTATACAGGACCGTGCCGTACAGGAGAGTGTGTGCAGGAGAGTATACAGGACCGTGCAGTACAGGGGAGCGTGTGCAGGAGAGTATATAGGACCGTGCCGTACAGGAGAGTATACAGGACCGTGCAGTACAGGGGAGCGTGTGCAGGAGCGTATACAGGACCATGCCGTACAGGAGACTGTGTGCAGGACCGTGCCGTACAGGAGAGTGTGTGCTGGAGAGTATACAGGACCGTGCAGTACAGGAGAGTATACAGGACCGTGCAGTACAGGAGAGTATACAGGACCGTGCAGTACAGGAGAGTATACAGGACCGTGCAGTACAGGAGAGTATACAGGACCGTGCAGTACAGGAGAGCGTGTGCAGGAGAGTATACAGGACCGTGCAGTACAGGAGAGCGTGTGCAGGAGTGTATACAGGACCGTGCAGTACAGGAGAGCGTGTGCAGGAGAGTATACAGGACCGTGCAGTACAGGAGAGTGTGTGCAGGAGTGTATACAGGACCGTGCAGTACAGGAGAGTGTGTGCAGGAGTGTATACAGGACCGTGCAGTACAGGAGAGCGTGTGCAAGAGTGTATACAGGACCGTGCAGTACAGGAGTGTGTGTGCAGGAGAGTATACAGGACCGTGCCGTACAGGAGAGTGTGTGCAGGAGAGTATACAGGACCGTGCAGTACAGGGGAGCGTGTGCAAGAGTGTATACAGGACCGTGCAGTACAGGAGAGCGTGTGCAGGAGAGTATACAGTACCGTGCAGTACAGGAGAGTGTGTGCAGGAGTGTATACAGGACCGTGCAGTATAGGAGAGCGTGTGCAAGAGTGTATACAGGACCGTGCAGTACAGGAGAGTGTGTGCTGGAGAGTATACAGGACCGTGCAGTACAGGAGAGTGTGTGCAGGAGAGTATACAGGACCGTGCAGTACAGGAGAGTGTGTGCAGGAGTGTATACAGGACCGTGCAGTACAGGAGAGTGTGTGCAGGAGTGTATACAGGACCGTGCAGTACAGGAGAGTGTGTGCAGCAGTGTATACAGGACCGTGCAGTACAGGAGAGCGTGTGCAAGAGTGTATACAGGACCGTGCAGTACAGGAGAGCGTGTGCAAGAGTGTATACAGGACCGTGCAGTACAGGAGAGCGTGTGCAGGAGAGTATACAGGACCGTGCAGTACAGGAGAGTGTGTGCAGGAGTGTATACAGGACCGTGCAGTACAGGAGAGCGTGTGCAGGAGAGTATACAGGACCGTGCAGTACAGGAGAGCGTGTGCAAGAGTGTATACAGGACCGTGCAGTACAGGAGAGCGTGTGCTGGAGAGTATACAGGACCGTGCAGTACAGGAGAGCGTGTGCAGGAGAGTATACAGGACCGTGCAGTACAGGAGAGTGTGTGCAGGAGAGTATACAGGACCGTGCAGTACAGGGGAGCGTGTGCAGGAGTGTATACAGGACCGTGCAGTACAGGAGAGCGTGTGCAGGAGAGTATACAGGACCGTGCAGTACAGGAGAGCGTGTGCAAAAGTGTATACAGGACCGTGCAGTACAGGAGAGTGTGTGCTGGAGAGTATACAGGACCGTGCAGTACAGGGGAGCGTGTGCAAGAGTGTATACAGGACCGTGCAGTACAGGAGAGCGTGTGCAGGAGAGTATACAGGACCGTGCAGTACAGGAGAGCTTGTACAGGAGAGTGTACAGGACCGTGCAGTACAGGGGAGCGTGTGCAGGAGTGTGTGCAGGAGAGTATACAGGACCGTGCAGTACAGGAGAGTGTGGGCAGGAGAGTATACAGGACCGTGCAGTACAGGAGAGCGTGTGCAGGAGAGTATACAGGACCGTGCAGTACAGGGGAGCGTGTGCAGGAGTGTATACAGGACCATGCCGTACAGGAGACTGTGTGCAGGAGTGTATACAGGACCATGCTGTACAGGAGAGTGTGTGCAGGAGTGTATACAGGACCGTGCAGTACAGGGGAGCGTGTGCAGGAGAGTATACAGGACCGTGCAGTACAGGAGAGTGTGTGCAGGAGAGTATACAGGACCGTGCAGTACAGGAGTGTGTGTGTAGGAGAGTATACAGCACCGTGCAGTACAGGAGAGTGTGTGCAGGAGTGTATACAGGACCGTGCAGTACAGGAGAGTGTGTGCAGGAGTGTATACAGGACCGTGCAGTACAGGAGAGCGTGTGCAAGAGTGTATACAGGACCGTGCAGTACAGGAGTGTGTGTGCAGGAGAGTATACAGGACCGTGCCGTACAGGAGAGTGTGTGCAGGAGAGTATACAGGACCGTGCAGTACAGGGGAGCGTGTGCAAGAGTGTATACAGGATCGTGCAGTACAGGAGAGCGTGTGCAGGAGAGTATACAGTACCGTGCAGTACAGGAGAGTGTGTGCAGGAGTGTATACAGGACCGTGCAGTACAGGAGAGCGTGTGCAAGAGTGTATACAGGACCGTGCAGTACAGGAGAGTGTGTGCTGGAGAGTATACAGGACCGTGCAGTACAGGAGAGTGTGTGCAGGAGAGTATACAGGACCGTGCAGTACAGGAGAGTGTGTGCAGGAGTGTATACAGGACCGTGCAGTACAGGAGAGTGTGTGCAGGAGTGTATACAGGACCGTGCAGTACAGGAGAGTGTGTGCAGGAGTGTATACAGGACCGTGCAGTACAGGAGAGCGTGTGCAAGAGTGTATACAGGACCGTGCAGTACAGGAGAGTGTGTGCTGGAGAGTATACAGGACCGTGCAGTACAGGAGAGCGTGTGCAGGAGAGTATACAGGACCGTGCAGTACAGGAGAGTGTGTGCAGGAGAGTATACAGGACCGTGCAGTACAGGGGAGCGTGTGCAGGAGTGTATACAGGACCGTGCAGTACAGGAGAGCGTGTGCAGGAGAGTATACAGGACCGTGCAGTACAGGAGAGCGTGTGCAAAAGTGTATACAGGACCGTGCAGTACAGGAGAGTGTGTGCTGGAGAGTATACAGGACCGTGCAGTACAGGAGAGCGTGTGCAGGAGAGTATACAGGACCGTGCAGTACAGGAGAGCTTGTACAGGAGAGTGTACAGGACCGTGCAGTACAGGGGAGCGTGTGCAGGAGTGTATACAGGAGAGTGTGTGCAGGAGAGTATACAGGACCGTGCAGTACAGGAGAGTGTGGGCAGGAGAGTATACAGGACCGTGCAGTACAGGAGAGCGTGTGCAGGAGAGTATACAGGACCGTGCAGTACAGGGGAGCGTGTGCAGGAGTGTATACAGGACCATGCCGTACAGGAGACTGTGTGCAGGAGTGTATACAGGACCATGCTGTACAGGAGAGTGTGTGCAGGAGTGTATACAGGACCGTGCAGTACAGGGGAGCGTGTGCAGGAGAGTATACAGGACCGTGCAGTACAGGAGAGTGTGTGCAGGAGAGTATACAGGACCGTGCAGTACAGGAGTGTGTGTGTAGGAGAGTATACAGCACCGTGCAGTACAGGAGAGTGTGTGCTGGAGAGTATACAGGACCGTGCAGTACAGGAGAGCGTGTGCAAGAGTGTATACAGGACCGTGCAGTACAGGAGAGTGTGTGCTGGAGAGTATACAGGACCGTGCAGTACAGGAGAGCGTGTGCAAGAGTGTATACAGGACCGTGCAGTACAGGAGAGTGTGTGCAGGAGTGTATACAGGACCTTGCAGTACAGGAGTGTGTGTGCAGGAGAGTATACAGCACCGTGCAGTACAGGAGAGTGTGTGCTGGAGAGTATACAGGACCGTGCAGTACAGGAGAGCGTGTGCAAGAGTGTATACAGGACCGTGCAGTACAGGAGAGTGTGTGCTGGAGAGTATACAGGACCGTGCAGTACAGGAGAGCGTGTGCAAGAGTGTATACAGGACCGTGCAGTACAGGAGAGTGTGTGCTGGAGAGTATACAGGACCGTGCAGTACAGGAGAGCGTGTGCAAGAGTGTATACAGGACCGTGCAGTACAGGAGAGTGTGTGCTGGAGAGTATACAGGACCGTGCAGTACAGGAGAGTGTGTGCAGGAGTGTATACAGGACCGTGCAGTACAGGAGAGTGTGCAGGAGTGTATACAGGACCGTGCAGTACAGGAGAGCGTGTGCAAGAGTGTATACAGGACCGTGCAGTACAGGAGAGTGTGTGCTGGAGAGTATACAGGACCGTGCAGTACAGTGGAGCGTGTGCAAGAGTGTATACAGGACCGTGCAGTACAGGAGAGCGTGTGCAGGAGCGTATACAGGACCGTGCAGTACAGGAGAGCGTATACAGGACCGTGCAGTACAGGAGAGCGTGTGCAGGAGAGTATACAGGACCGTGCCGTACAGGAGAGTGTGTGCAGGACATTGCCGTACAGGAGAGTATACAGGACCGTGCAGTACAGGGGAGCGTGTGCAGGAGTGTATACAGGACCGTGCCGTACAGGAGACTGTGGGCAGGACCGTGCTGTACAGGAGAGTGTGTGCAGGAGTGTATACAGGACCGTGCTGTACAGGGGAGCGTGTGCAAGAGTGTATACAGCACCGTGCAGTACAGGAGAGCGTGTGCAGGAGAGTATACAGGACCGTGCAGTACAGGAGAGCGTGTGCAGGAGTGTATACAGGACCGTGCAGTACAGGAGAGCGTGTGCAGGAGAGTATACAGGACCATGCCGTACAGGAGACTGTGTGCAGGACCGTGCTGTACAGGAGACTGTGTGCAGGAGTGTATACAGGACCGTGCTGTACAGGGGAGCGTGTGCAAGAGTGTATACAGCACCGTGCAGTACAGGAGAGCGTGTGCAGGAGAGTATACAGGACCGTGCAGTACAGGAGAGCGTGTGCAGGAGTGTATACAGGACCGTGCAGTACAGGAGAGCGTGTGCAGGAGAGTATACAGGACCGTGCAGTACAGGAGAGTGTGTGCAGGAGTGTATACAGGACCGTGCAGTACAGGAGAGTGTGTGCAGGAGTGTATACAGGACCGTGCAGTACAGGAGAGCGTGTGCAAGAGTGTATACAGGACCGTGCAGTACAGGAGAGTGTGTGCTGGAGAGTATACAGGACCGTGCAGTACAGGGGAGCGTGTGCAAGAGTGTATACAGGACCGTGCAGTACAGGAGAGCGTGTGCAGGAGAGTATACAGGACCGTGCAGTACAGGAGAGCGTGTGCAGGAGTGTATACAGGACCGTGCAGTACAGGAGAGTGTGTGCAGGAGTGTATACAGGACCGTGCAGTACAGGAGAGTGTGTGCAGGAGAGTATACAGGACCGTGCAGTACAGGGGAGCGTGTGCAAGAGTGTATACAGGAGAGTGTGTGCTGGAGAGTATACAGGACCGTGCAGTACAGGGGAGCGTGTGCAAGAGTGTATACAGGACCGTGCAGTACAGGAGAGCGTGTGCAGGACCGTGCAGTACAGGAGAGCGTATACAGGACCGTGCAGTACAGGAGAGCGTATACAGGACCGTGCAGTACAGGGGAGCGTGTGCAGGAGAGTATACAGGACCGTGCAGTACAGGAGAGCCTGTTCAGGACCGTGCAGTACAGGAGAGTGTGGGCAGGAGAGTATACAGGACCGTACAGTACAGGAGAGCGTGTGCAGGAGAGTATACAGGACCGTGCCGTACAGGAGAGTGTGTGCTGGAGAGTATACAGGACCGTGCAGTACAGGGGAGTGTGTGCAGGAGTGTATACAGGACCGTGCAGTACAGGAGAGTGTTTGCAGGAGTGTATACAGGACCGTGCAGTACAGGAGAGTATACAGGACCGTGCAGTACAGGAGAGTGTGTGCAGGAGAGTATACAGGACCGTGCAGTACAGGAGAGTATACAGGACCGTGCAGTACAGGAGAGTATACAGGACCGTGCAGTACAGGAGAGTATACAGGACCGTGCAGTACAGGAGAGTATACAGGACCGTGCAGTACAGGAGAGCGTGTGCAGGAGTGTATACAGGACCGAGCAGTACAAGAGAGCGTGTGCAGGAGAGTATACAGGACCGTGCAGTACAGGGGAGCGTGTGCAGGAGAGTATACACGACCGTGCAGTACAGGGGAGCGTGTGCAGGAGTGTATACAGGACCGTGCAGTACAGGGGAGCGTGTGCAGGAGAGTATACACGACCGTGCAGTACAGGGGAGCGTGTGCAGGAGAGTATACACGACCGTGCAGTACAGGGGAGCGTGTGCAGGAGAGTATACAGGACCGTGCAGTACAGGAGAGCGTGTGCAGGAGAGTATACAAGACCGTGCAGTACAGGGGAGCGTGTGCAGGAGTGTATACAGGACCGTGCAGTACAAGAGAGCGTGTGCAGGACAGTATACAGGACCGTGCAGTACAGGGGAGCGTGTGCAGGAGAGTATACACGACCGTGCAGTACAGGGAGCGTGTGCAGGAGAGTATACACGACCGTGCAGTACAGGGGAGCGTGTGCAGGAGAGTATACAGGACCGTGCCGTACAGGAGAGCGTGTGCAGGAGTGTATACAGGACTGTGCAGTACAGGAGAGCGTGTGCAGGAGTGTATACAGGACCGTGCCGTACAGGAGAGCGTGTGCGGGAGAGTATACAGGACCGTGCAGTACAGGGGAGCGTGTGCAGGAGTGTATACAGGACCGTGCAGTACAGGAGAGTATACAGGACCGTGCAGTACAGGAGAGCGTGTGCAGGAGAGTATACAGGACCGTGCAGTACAGGAGAGCGTGTGCAGGAGTGTATACAGGACCGTGCAGTACAGGAGAGCGTGTGCAGGAGAGTATACAGGACCGTGCAGTACAGGAGAGTGTGTGCAGGAGTGTATACAGGACCGTGCAGTACAGGAGAGTGTGTGCAGGAGTGTATACAGGACCGTGCCGTACAGGAGAGTGTGTGCAGGACCGTGCCGTACAGGGGAGCGTGTGCAGGAGAGTATACAGGACCGTGCAGTATAGGGGAGCGTGTGCAGGAGAGTATACAGGACCGTGCAGTATAGGGGAGCGTGTGCAGGAGAGTATACAGCACCTTGCCGTACAGGAGAGTGTTTGCCGGAGTGTATACAGGACCGTGCCGTACAGGAGAGTGTGTGCAGGAGCGTATACAGGACCGTGCAGTACAGGAGAGTGTGTGCAGGAGAGTATACAGGACCGTGCAGTACAGGGGAGCGTGTGCAGGAGAGTATACAGGACCGTGCAGTACAGGGGAGCGTGTGCAGGAGAGTATACAGGACCGTGCAGTACAGGAGAGCGTGTGCAGGAGAGTATACAGGACCGTGCAGTATAGGGGAGCGTGTGCAGGAGAGTATACAGCACCTTGCCGTACAGGAGAGTGTTTGCCGGAGTGTATACAGGACCGTGCCGTACAGGAGAGTGTGTGCAGGAGCGTATACAGGACCGTGCAGTACAGGAGAGTGTGTGCAGGAGAGTATACAGGACCGTGCAGTACAGGGGAGCGTGTGCAGGAGAGTATACAGGACCGTGCAGTACAGGAGAGCGTGTGCAGGAGAGTATACAGGACCGTGCAGTACAGGGGACCGTGCCGTACAGGAGAGTATACAGGACCGTGCCGTACAGGAGAGTATACAGGACCGTGCAGTACAGGGGAGCGTGTGCAGGAGTGTATACAGGACCATGCCGTACAGGAGACTGTGTGCAGGACCGTGCCGTACAGGAGAGTGTGTGCTGGAGAGTATACAGGACCGTGCAGTACAGGAGAGTATACAGGACCGTGCAGTACAGGAGAGTATACAGGACCGTGCAGTACAGGAGAGTATACAGGACCGTGCAGTACAGGAGAGTATACAGGACCGTGCAGTACAGGAGAGTATACAGGACCGTGCAGTACAGGAGAGCGTGTGCAGGGGAGTATACAGGACCTTGCAGTACAGGAGAGCGTGTGCAGGAGAGTATACAGGACCGCGCAGTATAGGGGAGCGTGTGCAGGAGTGTATACAGGACCGTGCAGTACAAGAGAGCGTGTGCAGGAGAGTATACAGGACCGTGCAGTACAGGGGAGCGTGTGCAGGAGAGTATACACGACCGTGCAGTACAGGGGAGCGTGTGCAGGAGAGTATACACGACCGTGCAGTAGAGGGGAGCGTGTGCAGGAGAGTATACAGGACCGTGCAGTACAGGAGAGCGTGTGCAGGAGAGTATACAAGACCGTGCAGTACAGGGGAGCGTGTACAGGAGTGTATACAGGACCGTACAGTACAAGAGAGCGTGTGCAGGAGAGTATACAGGACCGTGCAGTACAGGGGAGCGTGTGCAGGAGAGTATACAGGACCGTGCAGTACAGGAGAGTGTGTGCAGGAGAGTATACAGGACCGTGCCGTACAGGAGAGCGTGTGCAGGAGTGTATACAGGACCGTGCCGTACAGGGGAGCGTGTGCAGGAGTGTATACAGGACCGTGCAGTACAGGAGAGTGTGTGCAGGAGTGTATACAGGACCGTACAGTACAGGAGAGTGTGTACAGGAGTGTATACAGGACCGTGCAGTACAGGAGAGCGTGTGCAGGAGAGTATACAGGACCGTGCCGTACAGGAGAGCGTGTGCAAGAGTGTATACAGGACCGTGCAGTACAGGAGAGTGTGTGCTGGAGAGTATACAGGACCGTGCAGTACAGGGGAGCGTGTGCAAGAGTGTATACAGGACCGTGCAGTACAGGAGAGCGTGTGCAGGAGAGTATACAGGACCGTGCAGTACAGGGGAGCGTGTGCAAGAGTGTATACAGGACCGTGCAGTACAGGAGAGCGTGTGCAGGAGAGTATACAGGACCGTGCAGTACAGGAGAGTGTGTGCAGGAGTGTATACAGGACCGTGCAGTACAGGAGAGCGTGTGCAGGAGTGTATACAGGACCGTGCCGTACAGGAGAGCGTGTGCAAGATTTTATACAGGACCGTGCAGTACAGGGGAGCGTGTGCAGGAGAGTATACAGGACCGTGCAGTGCAGGGGAGCGTGTGCAGGAGAGTATACGGGACCGTGCAGTACAGGAGAGCGTGTGCAGGAGTGTATACAGGACCGTGCAGTACAGGAGAGTGTGTGCAGGAGAGTATACAGGACCGTGCAGTACAGGAGAGTATACAGGACCGTGCAGTACAGGAGAGTGTGTGCAGGAGAGTATACAGGACCGTGCAGTACAGGAGAGTGTGTGCTGGAGAGTATACAGGACCGTGCAGTACAGGGGAGCGTGTGCAAGAGTGTATACAGGACCGTGCAGTACAGGAGAGCGTGTGCAAGATTTTATACAGGACCGTGCAGTACAGGGGAGCGTGTGCAGGAGAGTATACAGGACCGTGCAGTACAGGGGAGCGTGTGCAGGAGAGTATACGGGACCGTGCAGTACAGGAGAGCGTGTGCAGGAGTGTATACAGGACCGTGCAGTACAGGAGAGCGTGTGCAGGAGAGTATACAGGACCGTGCAGTACAGGAGAGCGTGTGCAGGAGAGTATATGTGACACCCCAGGGGTCTGGTTGCCACAGTGATAGAGATATTACGTCTGAGAGCAGGTGGGAGGTCCTTTGGTGAGGGATCCTGTGCATGCCACACCTCCTGCCCAGTCTTGGGAGGGGAAGAACTTCCCCTATATAAACCCGGGGCTGAAGCAGGGTTAGTAGTCAACGAGAGTAGAGACAAGAAACAGTCACAGGAAGAAACAGCAGAAGCTCAGTGGGAGCAATACTACTACAAGTCAGGGGCTGGCAGCTGCAGAGCTCGCCCTGACTGAGAAGCTTTCTTACCGGACCCGGCGTCCGAGGCTGTGGGAACTAACTCTTACCCAGCAGCAGAAGCCGACCGGCAGGGGATTTCAGGTCCTCAGGCCCAGAAACCCGAAGGCACGGTCACACGCGTGGGACCAGCACCGCCATCGTGGAGCGGAAGCCATTAGAAGGCCCCGAGTCACCGGCCATACGGGTGAGCACCACACGGTACACTCAGGGACGTGGGCTACTTATATCCACTTCTAGCAAGGTAGCCAGAAGAGTACAGTCAGTTTGGGAGGCCTACAACTCCGCCTGGCCAGGGGAGATCCCATCTGCTCAAGGACTGACCAGGCCCCGTTCACTAGCAAGTACTCCGGGAGGGTCTATCGTTGTTACCAGTAAAGACCCTGAATTACACCGCACCGTCTCTGAGTGGTTCCTGCTACCCCCATCATCCATCTGCTGCCCTGAGGCCATACCCCTCCCGTTGGGGGTTATACCATCTACGCTGCACCATCCATCCACCGGCCTCAGCGGACTGTCCTGCAGCGGCAGCTCCATAGCTGCATTCAACGGGTGGCGTAGTCGTCCTACATCTACCGCTGTTACATCGCCGCTCAGTTTGACTCCCTGGGCACGGACCGGGTCACCGCCACGAGACTACAACCCTCAAGAGATCCGGCTCCGGGTAAGCTCCCGCGTGCGCAACGCAGCGCGACACAGGCCCAGGGGCGCGTCAACTTTGGCGTAGTCGGCAGGATTTCGTGCCCGCAACCACCGGGTACTGCGTGCCTGAAAAAGAGACTTTTCAAACTTACCTGTGGTGAAGATTCCCGCCATCCGGCGCCATCTTCAGCCTTCTTCCCGCCATCGGTGAAGTTTCCCGCCATCCGGCGCCATCTTCTGCCTTCTTCCCGCCATCCGTGGAGTTTTCCCGCCATTGGACGCCATCTTGAGGACGCCGCGCGGGAAGAAGAGGGGCGTGGACTCCGAAAGCGCGCGAGAACTGAAGCCCCGCCTCACGTCCGGACGTTGCGTAAGGTCCTGGAAGGAGCCCAGCAGACGCCGACGTCACAGGAGCGCGACGGAAGGTCCTCAACCCTGACGATCCACTGCGGAGCCGCGGCCTACGGAAGAGGATCATCGCAAGGTAGGCCACGGTCCACTAGGGGGGAGGAAGATGTCGGATACGGAGGAGAGCTTCACTGCCTCAACCCCCGCCAGCGCTACCGCTGCTGCAGTTATGCCCTTCACCATGCCCTATATCCCGGGAGCAGCTTGGCTACCCCAGTACTCAGGGGAGTCACATACCCTGCATGACTTTAGAGAAAAGCTGGATAGCCTCTTCCAGGTGTACCCCCTCACAGAAGAGCAAAAAGTGAGCATCCTGGTGGCCCAACTAACCGGGGCAGCCAAAAGGGAAGTAAAATCCTGGCCACCTGGGAGGAAGACTGTCGCAGGGATACTAACCCGGCTGAAGGACACCTTTGATACCCGCACCTCAGCCGAGATTAAGCTTAGATTCTACGGGTGCAAGCAGCGAGCGCATGAGAGTATAAGGGACTATGCACTAAACCTACAAGAGGCCCTGAGGGCCATTAAGCAGACCGACCCTGATGGAGTGGGAAACGAGGACAGGCTGTTGACCGAACAATTTATAGAGGGACTATATTGTAATGCCCACCGAACCCAGTTGCGGGCGATGGCCTTACAGGATCCCCATCTGGGCTTTGCACAGTTCAAGGACAGAGCCATCCGGGTGCTCCGAGAACCGGCACCGGGTGGCGTTGTGACCCACAAGCGCCCTGCTATCACTTACCACCAGGAGGCGGCGCCCTTGTCGGCAGGGCCTGTGGGAGCTGATGCGCAGGCTTTGGACAATGACCCGGCTCCAGACCTACACCATCAGGTCCAAGAGCTAGCTAAGAGCGTTGCTGCGCTAACCCGAACTGTGCAGTCTTTACAGGCTTCCACCCCAGGGAAGATCCAGCTGGCATCCGGACCGGAGGACATCCCGTGGCGTCGACCAAGGAGGACCCCACCGGCCAGAGGAAGACCCAGTGACCGATACAGCGAGGACGGACGACCCATCTGCCGCCGCTGCAATCAACCTGGACATATGGCAAGGTACTGTTCTTTAAACGGGCACAACCTGGGGTAGAGGGCCAACCCCCAGGAAAAAGATCACCAGGCCCATCGAACTGGCGCGACAGATATGTGGGAGGACGTCCAGTCTTGCCTGTGGTACTAGATGGCATTCCCATGAGTGCCCTACTGGACACCGGGTCACAGGTCACCACCATCCCGTACGTGCTCTTTAAGCAGTACTGGAATGACTCGGATATTACCCGCTACCCTGACGACGACTTGAGTATCATCGCCAGCAATGGCCAGCCCGTGCCACAGATCGGATTTAAAGAGGTGACCATCAAAATCGGTAGAGTCGAACTGGCAGCACAGGGACTGATCATTGTAGATATTGACAAACATGAGAGTCACCCAAAAATAACTCTAGGAACTAATGTAATTGAAAATTGTCTTGCAGAGGTGATTTTCCTTTTACAGCAGGTTGCCAAGAACGCCAGCTCCGGCGAGCAGCGGGTGCTCCAGAAAGAGATCCGGGCACTGATGCGACGGCAACAGGTGGAACTCTCCGGCGGTGAGATTGGTAGCGTAAGAATGTGTGACCCTTTTCCTATTGCCATGCCCCCAAAAAGTGAAATGATGATTTGGTGCCGGGCAGCTATTGGTCTGAGAGGTAGAGATTACCAGGCAATGGTAGAACCAGTTTACTCAGACAGTAGGCCCACCATTTTGACAGCACGGGGGGTGGTCAATGTACGCCATGGGAGGGTGCCCGTTCGCATAATCAATATCGGGGAGAGGGAAGTGTACCTGCCCCGGTATGCCACGCTAGCCAAATTATATACCATTAACCAAAATGCTATACAATCTGTGGAACCCTTGCCTCCATCTCACCCGGAGGAAGGTAACGGCTCTAAGAAAACAAAGGAGGACTGGTGTCAGCAACTACATTTGGGTACTGACTCCACTCCCTCACATCAGAAACAGGGAGTCTATCGGGTGGTTCAAGAGTACGAGAGAGTGTTTAGTAAACACCCGTTAGACTTCGGGCGAGTCAAGGGGGTAGAACACCACATCCCCACGGGAGACCATCCTCCCATAAAAGAGAGGTATCGACCCGTACCCCCTGCACACTACCAACACGCCAAGGGGATGCTTAGAGACATGAAGGAGGCTGGGGTGATCAGGGATAGCTGTAGCCCCTGGGCAGCTCCACTAGTCTTAGTCCGAAAGAAAGACAACACCATGAGGATGTGTGTAGATTACCGGAAAATCAACCGTATCACACACAAGGATGCGTACCCCTTACCAAGGATAGAGGAGTCATTGGCTGCTTTAAGATCTGCTAACTTCTCTACCTTGGATCTCACTAGCGGGTACTGGCAGGTTCCTGTAGCAGAGGCGGACCGGGAGAAGACCGCATTCAACACCCCGATGGGACTTAGCGAGTTCACCTGCAGGCCGTTCGGACTCTGCAACGCACCAGAAACCTTCCAACGACTAATGGAGTGTTGTCTGGGCCACAGAAACTTCGAGACGGTCCTGTTGTACCTGGACGATGTCATCGTATATTCCAAGACGTATGAGGACCACCTGAAACACCTGGCGGAAGTGTTCGAAGCTCTGGCAAGTTACGGCCTAAAGGTGAAACCCTCCAAGTGTCACCTCCTGAAACCAAAGGTGCAGTACCTGGGACACGTGGTGAGCGCTGACGGAGTGGCTCCCGACCCTGATAAGATCACCGCAATTAAGGAATGGCCAAGCCCCTCCAGCGTAAAAGAAGTGCGGCAGTTCCTCGGGTTGGTAGGCTACTACCGAAGGTTTATTCCCGGTTTCACCAAGAAGGCAGCACCTATGCAGGACCTCCTGATAGGCCAGTCCCGGAAGGCCAAGAACCAGAAGCCGCCCTTCAAATGGGAGGAGCTGGAAGAAGAGTCCTTCCGCCAGCTGAAGATGGCCCTCACGGGGGACGAAATCCTGGCGTACCCGGATTATAGCCAGCCCTTTATCCTCTACACCGACGCCAGTAACATCGGGCTAGGAGCCGTACTGTCCCAGATCCAGCAGGGGAAGGAACGAGTAATCGCCTACGCCAGCCGAAAACTGCGACCCACCGAAAGGAACCCCGAGAATTACAGCTCATTTAAGCTGGAGTTCCTGGCCGTAGTATGGGCAGTCACCGAGCGCTTTAAGCATTACCTCGCTTCTTCCCGGTTCACCGTGTACACGGATAACAACCCGTTGACACACCTGGACACGGCAAGACTCGGTGCCCTGGAGCAGAGGTGGATGGCCCGTCTGTCCAACTACGAGTTCACAATCAAATACCGGGCCGGACGCTCCAATACCAACGCGGACGCCCTGTCCAGGATGCCCAACCTGCCGGACGAAGGAGAAGATCCGGAGGGACTGGAAGAAGTTGAACTCCCTGCGTTCCACCGTCATGGGACTATCCAGTACTCCCACCGGGTAAGGAGTAAGCAGGCTGCTACGTTGAACCCCTTACCTCACTACAACTGGGCGGAAACGCAAGACAGCGACCCTGCCGTCCGACTGGTGAAGGAGATGCTGACTCGCCCGGAGGCTTGCCTTGAACCAGACGCTCCGGAGGAAGCCAAACAACTATGGGCAGAGAGGAGTCGACTGTTCCTTTACAAGGGGAAGTTGTGCCGCAGAATGGTTAACTCCCGGACGCATGAACTACTCTGGCAAGTAGTGGTGCCACGAAGAGACGCAGCCATGGTGATGGAGGCATACCACGACGGAGCTGGACACTTTGGGTGGAAGAAGCTGGAGTTCCTGCTGCGCGAGCGATTCCACTGGGTAGGCATGAGGGGAACCATTGAGAAGTGGTGCAGAGACTGTGGCCCGTGCCAGCCAGAAGACTCCCCTGCAGTCCATCGTCACCCGGCAGCCGTTGGAACTGGTAGCCTTGGATCATGTAAAACTGACCCCAAGCAGAAGTGGCTACGTCTACGCACTAACCATCGTGGATCACTACTCCCGGTTCTTGGTTGTCGTCCCCGTCAAGGACTTAACCGCTCGAACAGCAGCGACCACCTTCCAGCAGCATTTCTGCCGTCCACACGGGTACCCGGACCAAGTGTTGACAGACCAGGGACCTGCCTTTGAAGCGGAGGTCTTCCAAGAATTCTGCACTCTGTATGGCTGCCGGAAGATAAGGACGACACCCTATCATCCGCAAACTAATGGACTTTGTGAGAAAATGAACCAGGTGGTAATGGATCTTCTGAAAACGTTGCCCCTGGAAGAACGCAGTCTGTGGCCTGAGAAGTTGCCCGATCTGGTGGACCTATACAACCACATCCCGGTAGGTTCCACCAACTGTACCCCGGCTTACCTAATGAGGGCAAGACCTGGTAAGTTACCTGTTGACCTGGAAATGGGAGTCCTGACACCCGAGGACACTTCACCAGAAGCAGACTGGGACACAGAGAGGCAGCAGCAGTACCGGAGAGTACAGGAGAGCGTGGAGCGAAGTCTCTGTCAGGCTAGGGAAAGACAAGAGAAAACTTACAACCAGTATGCTCCCGCTGTTCCCCTGGTACCCGGAGAGCAGGTCTTGAAGAGGAAGAGACGGCTCCACAAGTTGGATGACCAGTGGGAGAAGGACCCGTACACCGTACTGCCCTCAAGCCACGAGAACCCGAAGGTTTGTACCATCAGTAAAGACGGAGGGGAAACCACCGCCATTGTATCCCGGGACCACCTGAAGAAGTGTCCCGAACAACTGAGGAACCCTGAAGAGGAACAAGAAGACCATCGACCCGTAGAGGAAAGGGAAGATATGGTTAGTACTGTGCTCGGGGACTTCCCTCGGTCTTGGACTCAAGTCAATGGTGCAGTTGTGGTACCCGTACTCACCTTCCTCCAACCAGCATCCCAAGCACCTACGGAGCAACAGGTAGAGCTGGAAGAACAGCCGGTCCAGGAGGCAGAAGACTCCACACAAGCAGAACAGGAGGATCAACCCTCTGCTTATAGTGAGCCTGCCGTACCCCTAGTGAGACAAAGAGCCGGTAGACAGCTGCCCAGTTTACCATTGACAGCTCCTACACCCTGTAGTTCAGGGCCAGACAGTCAGCTCCGTAGGTCCACTAGGGCCACTAGAGGCCAGTTACCCGCACGCTGGAGGATTTGAAGTGTATAAATTGTTTTATTTATGTTTATCTGTGTATTGTTGCTTGTGTATAATTTTGTGTTTCCAGTTATTTTTAGGAATCCTTGGTGGATTTACCGGGAATCCTTGTACATAGTTGGAGCGTAACCCAGGATGGACTAGAGACTGTTAAGGACTCGGGGTAGGACAGACCCCTACCTGGTTACGTCTCCCTGTTTTGGTGAAATGGACACCTTGCTTTCTTCAAAGACTGCACCCGGTTACGGACATGCCGTGACCACCTTTATGTGTTTCTTATTGTATTGTTATAGTTATATCTTGTTATGTTTTTCTAAAATATGTTTAGTCCCGGAGTACTAAATTTCACTAGGGGGGAATGTGACACCCCAGGGGTCTGGTTGCCACAGTGATAGAGATATTATGTCTGAGAGCAGGTGCGAGGTCCTTTGGTGAGGGATCCTGTGCATGCCACACCTCCTGCCCAGTCTTGGGAGGGGAAGAACTTCCCCTATATAAACCCGGGGCTGAAGCAGGGTTAGTAGTCAAGGAGAGTAGAGACAAGAAACAGTCACAGGAAGAAACAGCAGAAGCTCAGTGGGAGCAATACTACTACAAGTCAGGGGCTGGCAGCTGCAGAGCTCGCCCTGACTGAGAAGCTTTCTTACCGGACCCGGCGTCCGAGGCTGTGGGAACTAACTCTTACCCAGCAGCAGAAGCCGACCGGCAGGGGATTTCAGGTCCTCAGGCCCAGAAACCCGAAGGCACGGTCACACGCGTGGGACCAGCACCGCCATCGTGGAGCGGAAGCCATTAGAAGGCCCCGAGTCACCGGCCATACGGGTGAGCACCACACGGTACACTCAGGGACGTGGGCTACTTATATCCACTTCTAGCAAGGTAGCCAGAAGAGTACAGTCAGTTTGGGAGGCCTACAACTCCGCCTGGCCAGGGGAGATCCCATCTGCTCAAGGACTGACCAGGCCCCGTTCACTAGCAAGTACTCCGGGAGGGTCTATCGTTGTTACCAGTAAAGACCCTGAATTACACCGCACCGTCTCTGAGTGGTTCCTGCTACCCCCATCATCCATCTGCTGCCCTGAGGCCATACCCCTCCCGTTGGGGGTTATACCATCTACGCTGCACCATCCATCCACCGGCCTCAGCGGACTGTCCTGCAGCGGCAGCTACATAGCTGCATTCAACGGGTGGCGTAGTCGTCCTACATCTACCGCTGTTACATCGCCGCTCAGTTTGACTCCCTGGGCACGGACCGGGTCACCGCCACGAGACTACAACCCTCAAGAGATCCGGCTCCGGGTAAGCTCCCGCGTGCGCAACGCAGCGCGACACAGGCCCAGGGGCGCGTCATATACAGGACCGTGCAGTACAGGAGAGCGTGTGCAGGAGAGTATACAGGACCGTGCAGTACAGGAGAGCGTGTGCAGGAGTGTATACAGGACCGTGTCGTACAGGGGAGCGTGTGCAAGAGTATATACAGGACCGTGCAGTACAGGAGAGTGTGTGCAGGAGAGTATACAGGACCGTGCAGTACAGGGGAGCGTGTGCAGGAGAGTATACAGGACCGTGCCGTACAGGAGAGTGTGTGCAGGAGTGTATACAGGACCGTGCAGTACAGGGGAGCATGTGCAGGAGAGTATACAGGACCGTGCAGTACAGGGGAGCGTGTGCAGGAGAGTATACAGGACCGTGCAGTACAGGAGAGCGCGTGCAGAAGAGTATACAGGACCGTGCAGTACAGGGGAGCGTGTGCAGGAGAGTATACAGTACCGTGCCGTACAGGAGAGCGTGTGCAGGAGAGTATACAGGACCGTGCAGTACAGGGGAGCGTGTGCAGGAGAGTATACAGGACCGTGCCGTACAGGAGAGCGTGTGCAGGAGAGTATACAGGACCATGCCGTACAGGAGAGCGTGTGCAGGAGAGTATACAGGACCGTGCCGTACAGGAGAGCGTGTGCAGGAGAGTATACAGGACCGTGCCGTACAGGAGAGCGTGTGCAGGAGTGTATACAGGACCGTGCCGTACAGGAGAGCGTGTGCAGGAGTGTATACAGGACCGTGCCGTACAGGAGAGCGTGTGCAGGACCGTGTCGTACAGGAGAGCGTGTGCAGGAGTGTATACAGGACTGTGCCGTACAGGAGAGTGTGTGCAGGACCGTGCCGTACAGGAGAGTGTGTGCAGGAGAGTATACAGGACCGTGCAGTACAGGGGAGCGTGTGCAGGAGTGTATACAGGACCGTGCTGTACAGGAGAGTGTGTGCAGGAGAGTGTACAGGAGAGTGTGTGCAGGAGTGTATACTGGACCGTGCAGTACAGGACAGTGTGTGCAGGACCGTGCCGTACAGGAGAGTGGGTGCAGGACCGTGCCGTACAGGAGAGTGTGTGCAGGAGAGTATACAGGACCGTGCAGTATAGGGGAGCATGTGCAGGAGTGTATACAGGACCGTGCCGTACAGTAGAGTGTGTGCAGGAGAGTATACAGCACCGTGCCGTACAGGAGAGTGTTTGCCGGAGTGTATACAGGACCGTGCCGTACAGGAGAGTGTGTGCAGGAGCGTATACAGGACCGTACAGTACAGGAGAGTGTGTGCAGGAGAGTATACAGGACCGTGCAGTAGAGGGGAGCGTGTGCAGGAGAGTATACAGGACCGTGCAGTACAGGGGAGCGTGTGCAGGAGAGTATACAGGACCGTGCAGTACAGGGGAGCGTGTGCAGGAGAGTATACAGGACCGTGCCATACATGGGAGCGTGTGCAGGAGAGTATACAGGACCGTGCCGTACAGGAGAGTGTGTGCAGGAGAGTATACAGCACCGTGCCGTACAGGAGAGTGTTTGCCGGAGTGTATACAGGACCGTGCCGTACAGGAGACTGTGTGCAGGAGCGTATACAGGACCGTGCAGTACAGGAGAGTGTGTGCAGGAGAGTATACAGGACCGTGCAGTACAGGAGAGCGTGTGCAGAAGAGTATACAGGACCGTGCAGTACAGGGGAGCGTGTGCAGGAGAGTATACAGGACCGTGCCGTACAGGGGAGCGTGTGCAGGAGAGTATACAGGACCGTGCCGTACAGGAGAGTGTGTGCAGGAGCGTATACAGGACCGTGCAGTACAGGAGAGCGTGTGCAGGAGAGTATACAGGACCGTGCAGTACAGGGGAGCGTGTGCAGGAGAGTATACAGGACCGTGCAGTACAGGGGAGCGTGTGCAGGAGAGTATACAGGACTGTGCCGTACAGGGGAGCGTGTGCAGGAGAGTATACAGGACCGTGCCGTACAGGAGAGTGTGTGCAGGAGCGTATACATGACCGTGCAGTACAGGAGAGCGTGTGCAGGAGCGTATACATGACCGTGCAGTACAGGAGAGCGTGTGCAGGAGTGTATACAGGACCGTGCAGTACAGGAGAGCGTGTGCAGTAGTGTATACAGGACCGTGCAGTATAGGAGAGCGTGTGCAGGAGTGTATACAGGACCGTGCAGTACAGGAGAGCGTGTGCAGGAGAGTTTACAGGACCGTGCAGTACAGGGGAGAGTATACAGGACCGTGCCGTACAGGAGAGTGTGTGCAGGAGAGTATACAGGACCGAGCAGTACAGGGGATCGTGTGCAGGAGTGTATACAGGACCGTGCAGTACAGGGGAGCGTGTGCAGGAGAGTATACAGGACCGTGCCGTACAGGAGAGCGTGTGCAGGAGAGTATACAGGACCGTGCAGTACAGGGGAGCGTGTGCAGGAGAGTATACAGGACCGTGCCGTACAGGAGAGCGTGTGCAGGAGAGTATACAGGACCGTGCCATACAGGAGAGCGTGTGCAGGAGAGTATACAGGACCGTGCCGTACAGGAGAGAGCGTGTGCAGGAGTGTATACAGGACCGTGCCGTACAGGAGAGCGTGTGCAGGAGTGTATACAGGACCGTGCCGTACAGGAGAGCGTGTGCAGGAGTGTATACAGGACCGTGCCGTACAGGAGAGCGTGTGCAGGAGTGTTTACAGGACTGTGCCGTACAGGAGAGTGTGTGCAGGACCGTGCCGTACAGGAGAGTGTGTGCAGGAGAGTATACAGGACCGTGCAGTACAGGGGAGCGTGTGCAGGAGTGTATACAGGACCGTGCTGTACAGGAGAGTGTGTGCAGGAGAGTGTACAGGACCGTGCAGTACTGGAGAGTGTGTGCAGGACCGTGCCGTACAGGAGAGTGTGTGCAGGACCGTGCCGTACAGGAGAGTGTGTGCAGGACCGTGCCGTACAGGAGAGTGTGTGCAGGAGAGTATACAGGACCGTGCAGTATAGGGGAGCATGTGCAGGAGTGTATACAGGACCGTGCCGTACAGTAGAGTGTGTGCAGGAGAGTATACAGGACCGTGCAGTACAGGGGAGCATGTGCAGGAGTGTATACAGCACCGTGCCGTACAGGAGAGTGTTTGCCGGAGTGTATACAGGACCGTGCCGTACAAGAGAGTGTGTGCAGGAGCGTATACAGGACCTTGCAGTACAGGAGAGTGTGTGCAGGAGAGTATACAGGACCGTGCAGTAGAGGGGAGCGTGTGCAGGAGAGTATACAGGACCGTGCAGTACAGGGGAGCGTGTGCAGGAGAGTATACAGGACCGTGCAGTACAGGGGAGCGTGTGCAGGAGAGTATACAGGACCGTGCCGTACAGGGGAGCGTGTGCAGGAGAGTATACAGGACCGTGCCGTACAGGAGAGTGTGTGCAGGAGAGTATACAGCACCGTGCCGTACAGGAGAGTGTGTGCAGGAGAGTATACAGCACCGTGCCGTACAGGAGAGTGTTTGCCGGAGTGTATACAGGACCGTGCCGTACAGGAGACTGTGTGCAGGAGCGTATACAGGACCGTGCAGTACAGGAGAGTGTGTGCAGGAGAGTATACAGGACCGTGCAGTACAGGGGAGCGTGTGCAGGAGAGTATACAGGACCGTGCAGTACAGGGGAGCGTGTGCAGGAGAGTATACAGGACCGTGCAGTACAGGAGAGCGTGTGCAGGAGAGTATACAGGACCGTGCAGTACAGGGGAGCGTGTGCAGGAGAGTATACAGGACCGTGCCGTACAGGGGAGCGTGTGCAGGAGAGTATACAGGACCGTGCCGTACAGGAAAGTGTGTGCAGGAGCGTATACAGGACCGTGCAGTACAGGAGAGCGTGTGCAGGAGAGTATACAGGACCGTGCAGTACAGGGGAGCGTGTGCAGGAGAGTATACAGGACCGTGCAGTACAGGGGAGCGTGTGCAGGAGAGTATACAGGACCGTGCAGTACAGGAGAGCGTGTGCAGGAGCGTATACATGACCGTGCAGTACAGGAGAGCGTGTGCAGGAGTGTATACAGGACCGTGCAGTACAGGAGAGCGTGTGCAGTAGTGTATACAGGACCGTGCAGTATAGGAGAGCGTGTGCAGGAGTGTATACAGGACCGTGCAGTACAGGAGAGCGTGTGCAGGAGAGTTTACAGGACCGTGCAGTACAGGGGAGAGTATACAGGACCGTGCAGTACAGGAGAGGGTGTGCAGGAGAGTATACAGGACCGTGCCGTACAGGGGAGCGTGTGCAGGAGAGTATACAGGACCGTGCCGTACAGGAGAGTGTGTGCAGGAGAGTATACAGGACCGTGCAGTACAGGAGAATATGTGCAGGAGAGTATAGAGGACCGTGCAGTACCGGAGAGCGTGTGCAGAAGAGTTTACAGGACCGTGAAGTACAGGAGAGCGTGTGCAGGAGAGTATACAGGACCGTGCCGTACAGGGGAGCGTGTGCAGGAGAGTATACAGGACCGTGCCGTACAGGAGAGTGTGTGCAGGAGAGTATACAGCACCGTGCCGTACAGGAGAGTGTTTGCCGGAGTGTATACAGGACCGTGCCGTACAGGAGACTGTGTGCAGGAGCGTATACAGGACCGTGCAGTACAGGAGAGTGTGTTCAGGAGAGTATACAAGACCGTGCAGTACAGGGGAGCGTGTGCAGGAGAGTATACAGGACCGTGCAGTACAGGGGAGCGTGTGCAGGAGAGTATACAGGACCGTGCAGGAGAGTATACAGGACCGTGCCGTACAGGAGAGTGTGTGCAGGAGCGTATACAGGACCGTGCAGTACAGGAGAGCGTGTGCAGGAGAGTATACAGGACCGTGCAGTACAGGGGAGCGTGTGCAGGAGAGTATACAGGACCGTGCAGTACAGGGGAGCGTGTGCAGGAGAGTATACAGGACCGTGCCGTACAGGGGAGCGTGTGCAGGAGAGTATACAGGACCGTGCCGTACAGGGGAGCGTGTGCAGGAGAGTATACAGGACCGTGCAGTACAGGGGAGCGTGAGCAGGAGAGTATACAGGACCGTGCAGTACAGGAGAGCGTGTGCAGGAGAGTATACGGGACCGTGCAGTACAGGAGAGCGTGTGCAGGAGTGTATACGGGACCGTGCCGTACAGGAGAGCGTGTGCAGGAGTGTATACATGACCGTGCAGTACAGGAGAGCGTGTGCAGGAGTGTATACAGGACCGTGCAGTACAGGAGAACGTGTGCAGGAGCGTATACAGGACCGTGCCGTACAGGAGAGCGTGTGCAGGAGTGTATACATGACCGTGCAGTACAGGAGAGCGTGTGCAGGAGTGTATACAGGACCGTGCAGTACAGGAGAGCGTGTGCAGTAGTGTATACAGGACCGTGCAGTATAGGAGAGCGTGTGCAGGAGTATATACAGGACCGTGCCGTACAGGAGAGTGTGTGCAGGAGCGTATACATGACCGTGCAGTACAGGAGAGCGTGTGCAGGAGTGTATACAGGACCGTGCAGTACAGGAGAGCGTGTGCAGGAGTGTATACAGGACCATGCAGTACAGGAGAGCGTGTGCAGTAGTGTATACAGGACCGTGCAGTATAGGAGAGCGTGTGCAGGAGTATATACAGGACCGTGCAGTACAGGAGAGCGTGTGCAGGAGTGTATACAGGACCGTGCAGTACAGGAGAGCGTGTGCAGTAGAGTATACAGGACCGTGCAGTACAGGAGAGTATGTGCAGGAGAGTATAGAGGACCGTGCAGTACAGGGGAGCGTGTGCAGGAGAGTTTACAGGACCGTGCAGTACAGGGGAGAGTATACAGGACCGTGCAGTACAGGAGAGCGTGTGCAGGAGTGTATATAGGACCGTGCAGTACAGGAGAGCGTGTGCAGGAGTGTATACAGGATCGTGCAATACAGGAGAGTGTGTGCAGGAGAGTATACAGGACCGTGCAGTACAGGGGAGCGTGTGCAGGAGAGTATACGGGACCGTGCAGTACAGGAGAGTGTGTGCAGGAGCGTATACAGGACCGTGCAGTACAGGAGAGTGTGTTCAGGAGAGTATACAAGACCGTGCAGTACAGGGGAGCGTGTGCAGGAGAGTATACAGGACCGTGCAGTACAGGGGAGCGTGTGCAGGAGAGTATACAGGACCGTGCAGGAGAGTATACAGGACCGTGCCGTACAGGAGAGTGTGTGCAGGAGCGTATACAGGACCGTGCAGTACAGGAGAGCGTGTGCAGGAGAGTATACAGGACCGTGCAGTACAGGGGAGCGTGTGCAGGAGAGTATACAGGACCGTGCAGTACAGGGGAGCGTGTGCAGGAGAGTATACAGGACCGTGCCGTACAGGGGAGCGTGTGCAGGAGAGTATACAGGACCGTGCCGTACAGGGGAGCGTGTGCAGGAGAGTATACAGGACCGTGCAGTACAGGGGAGCGTGAGCAGGAGAGTATACAGGACCGTGCAGTACAGGAGAGCGTGTGCAGGAGAGTATACGGGACCGTGCAGTACAGGAGAGCGTGTGCAGGAGTGTATACGGGACCGTGCCGTACAGGAGAGCGTGTGCAGGAGTGTATACATGACCGTGCAGTACAGGAGAGCGTGTGCAGGAGTGTATACAGGACCGTGCAGTACAGGAGAACGTGTGCAGGAGCGTATACAGGACCGTGCCGTACAGGAGAGCGTGTGCAGGAGTGTATACATGACCGTGCAGTACAGGAGAGCGTGTGCAGGAGTGTATACAGGACCGTGCAGTACAGGAGAGCGTGTGCAGTAGTGTATACAGGACCGTGCAGTATAGGAGAGCGTGTGCAGGAGTATATACAGGACCGTGCCGTACAGGAGAGTGTGTGCAGGAGCGTATACATGACCGTGCAGTACAGGAGAGCGTGTGCAGGAGTGTATACAGGACCGTGCAGTACAGGAGAGCGTGTGCAGGAGTGTATACAGGACCATGCAGTACAGGAGAGCGTGTGCAGTAGTGTATACAGGACCGTGCAGTATAGGAGAGCGTGTGCAGGAGTATATACAGGACCGTGCAGTACAGGAGAGCGTGTGCAGGAGTGTATACAGGACCGTGCAGTACAGGAGAGCGTGTGCAGTAGAGTATACAGGACCGTGCAGTACAGGAGAGTATGTGCAGGAGAGTATAGAGGACCGTGCAGTACAGGGGAGCGTGTGCAGGAGAGTTTACAGGACCGTGCAGTACAGGGGAGAGTATACAGGACCGTGCAGTACAGGAGAGCGTGTGCAGGAGTGTATATAGGACCGTGCAGTACAGGAGAGCGTGTGCAGGAGTGTATACAGGATCGTGCAATACAGGAGAGTGTGTGCAGGAGAGTATACAGGACCGTGCAGTACAGGGGAGCGTGTGCAGGAGAGTATACGGGACCGTGCAGTACAGGAGAGTGTGTGCAGGAGTGTATACAGGACCGTGCAGTACAGGGGAGCGTGTGCAGGAAAGTATACAGTACCGTGCAGTACAGGAGAGCGTGTGCAGGAGTGTATACAGGACCGTGCAGTACAGGAGAGCGTGTGCAGGAGAGTATACAGGACCGTGCAGTACAGGAGAGCGTGTGCAGGAGAGTATACAGGACCGTGCAGTACAGGAGAGCGTGTGCAGGAGAGTATACAGGACCGTGCAGTACAGGAGAGCGTGTGTAGGAGAGTATACAGGACCGTGCAGTACAGGAGAGCGTGTGCAGGAGAGTATACGGGACCGTGCAGTACAGGAGAGCGTGTGCAGGAGTGTATACGGGACCGTGCCGTACAGGAGAGCGTGTGCAGGAGAGTATACGGGACCGTGCAGTACAGGGGAGCGTGTGCAGGAGAGTATACGGGACCGTGCAGTACAGCAGAGTGTGTGCAGGAGTGTATACAGGACCGTGCAGTACAGGAGAGTGTGTGCAGGAGAGTATACAGGACCGTGCAGTACAGGAGAGCGTGTGCAGGAGAGTATACAGGACCGTGCCGTACAGGAGAGCGTGTGCAGGAGAGTATACAGGACCGTGCAGTACAGGGGAGCGTGTGCAGGAGAGTATACGGGACCGTGCAGTGCAGGAGAGTATACGGGACCGTGCAGTACAGGAGAGCGTGTGCAGTAGTGTATACAGGACCGTGCAGTATAGGAGAGCGTGTGCAGGAGTATATACAGGACCGTGCAGTACAGGAGAGCGTGTGCAGGAGTGTATACAGGACCGTGCAGTACAGGAGAGCGTGTGCAGGAGAGTATACAGGACCGTGCAGTACAGGAGAGTATGTGCAGGAGAGTATAGAGGACCGTGCAGTACCGGAGAGCGTGTGCAGGAGAGTTTACAGGACCGTGCAGTACAGGAGAGCGTGTGCAGTAGTGTATATAGGACCGTGCAGTACAGGAGAGCGTGTGCAGGAGTATATACAGGACCGTGCCGTACAGGAGAGTGTGTGCAGGAGCGTATACATGACCGTGCAGTACAGGAGAGCGTGTGCAGGAGTGTATAGATGACCGTGCAGTACAGGAGAGCGTGTGCAGGAGTGTATACAGGACCGTGCAGTACAGGAGAGCGTGTGCAGTAGTGTATACAGGACCGTGCAGTATAGGAGAGCGTGTGCAGGAGTATATACAGGACCGTGCAGTACAGGAGAGCGTGTGCAGGAGTGTATACAGGACCGTGCAGTACAGGAGAGCGTGTGCAGTAGAGTATACAGGACCGTGCAGTACAGGAGAGTATGTGCAGGAGAGTATAGAGGACCGTGCAGTACAGGGGAGCGTGTGCAGGAGAGTTTACAGGACCGTGCAGTACAGGGGAGAGTATACAGGACCGTGCAGTACAGGAGAGCGTGTGCAGGAGTGTATATAGGACCGTGCAGTACAGGAGAGCGTGTGCAGGAGTGTATACAGGATCGTGCAATACAGGAGAGTGTGTGCAGGAGAGTATACAGGACCGTGCAGTACAGGGGAGCGTGTGCAGGAGAGTATACGGGACCGTGCAGTACAGGAGAGTGTGTGCAGGAGTGTATACAGGACCGTGCAGTACAGGGGAGCGTGTGCAGGAAAGTATACAGTACCGTGCAGTACAGGAGAGCGTGTGCAGGAGTGTATACAGGACCGTGCAGTACAGGAGAGCGTGTGCAGGAGAGTATACAGGACCGTGCAGTACAGGAGAGCGTGTGCAGGAGAGTATACAGGACCGTGCAGTACAGGAGAGCGTGTGCAGGAGAGTATACAGGACCGTGCAGTACAGGGGAGCGTGAGCAGGAGAGTATACAGGACCGTGCAGTACAGGAGAGCGTGTGCAGGAGAGTATACGGGACCGTGCAGTACAGGAGAGCGTGTGCAGGAGTGTATACGGGACCGTGCCGTACAGGAGAGCGTGTGCAGGAGAGTATACGGGACCGTGCAGTACAGGGGAGCGTGTGCAGGAGAGTATACGGGACCATGCAGTACAGCAGAGTGTGTGCAGGAGTGTATACAGGACCGTGCAGTACAGGAGAGTGTGTGCAGGAGAGTATACAGGACCGTGCAGTACAGGAGAGCGTGTGCAGGAGAGTATACAGGACCGTGCCGTACAGGAGAGCGTGTGCAGGAGAGTATACAGGACCGTGCAGTACAGGGGAGCGTGTGCAGGAGAGTATACGGGACCGTGCAGTGCAGGAGAGTATACGGGACCGTGCAGTACAGGAGAGCGTGTGCAGTAGTGTATACAGGACCGTGCAGTATAGGAGAGCGTGTGCAGGAGTATATACAGGACCGTGCAGTACAGGAGAGCGTGTGCAGGAGTGTATACAGGACCGTGCAGTACAGGAGAGCGTGTGCAGTAGAGTATACAGGACCGTGCAGTACAGGGGAGCGTGTGCAGGAGAGTATACAGGACCGTGCAGTACAGGGGAGCGTGTGCAGGAGAGTATACAGGACCGTGCCGTACAGGGGAGCGTGTGCAGGAGAGTATACAGGACCGTGCCGTACAGGAGAGTGTGTGCAGGAGAGTATACAGCACCGTGCCGTACAGGAGAGTGTGTGCAGGAGAGTATACAGCACCGTGCCGTACAGGAGAGTGTTTGCCGGAGTGTATACAGGACCGTGCCGTACAGGAGACTGTGTGCAGGAGCGTATACAGGACCGTGCAGTACAGGAGAGTGTGTGCAGGAGAGTATACAGGACCGTGCAGTACAGGGGAGCGTGTGCAGGAGAGTATACAGGACCGTGCAGTACAGGGGAGCGTGTGCAGGAGAGTATACAGGACCGTGCAGTACAGGAGAGCGTGTGCAGGAGAGTATACAGGACCGTGCAGTACAGGGGAGCGTGTGCAGGAGAGTATACAGGACCGTGCCGTACAGGGGAGCGTGTGCAGGAGAGTATACAGGACCGTGCCGTACAGGAGAGTGTGTGCAGGAGAGTATACAGCACCGTGCCGTACAGGAGAGTGTTTGCCGGAGTGTATACAGGACCGTGCCGTACAGGAGACTGTGTGCAGGAGCGTATACAGGACCGTGCAGTACAGGAGAGTGTGTGCAGGAGAGTATACAGGACCGTGCAGTACAGGGGAGCGTGTGCAGGAGAGTATACATGACCGTGCAGTACAGGAGAGCGTGTGCAGGAGCGTATACATGACCGTGCAGTACAGGAGAGCGTGTGCAGGAGTGTATACAGGACCGTGCAGTACAGGAGAGCGTGTGCAGTAGTGTATACAGGACCGTGCAGTATAGGAGAGCGTGTGCAGGAGTGTATACAGGACCGTGCAGTACAGCAGAGCGTGTGCAGGAGAGTTTACAGGACCGTGCAGTACAGGGGAGAGTATACAGGACCGTGCAGTACAGGAGAGCGTGTGCAGGAGAGTATACAGGACCGTGCCGTACAGGAGAGTGTGTGCAGGAGAGTATACAGGACCGTGCAGTACAGGAGAGTATGTGCAGGAGAGTATAGAGGACCGTGCAGTACCGGAGAGCGTGTGCAGGAGAGTTTACAGGACCGTGCAGTACAGGAGAGCGTGTGCAGGAGAGTATACAGGACCGTGCCGTACAGGGGAGCGTGTGCAGGAGAGTATACAGGACCGTGCCGTACAGGAGAGTGTGTGCAGGAGAGTATACAGCACCGTGCCGTACAGGAGAGGACCGTGCCGTACAGGAGACTGTGTGCAGGAGCGTATACAGGACCGTGCAGTACAGGAGAGTGTGTTCAGGAGAGTATACAGGACCGTGCAGTACAGGGGAGCGTGTGCAGGAGAGTATACAGGACCGTGCAGTACAGGGGAGCGTGTGCAGGAGAGTATACAGGACCGTGCAGGAGAGTATACAGGACCGTGCCGTACAGGAGAGTGTGTGCAGGAGCGTATACAGGACCGTGCAGTACAGGAGAGCGTGTGCAGGAGAGTATACAGGACCGTGCAGTACAGGGGAGCGTGTGCAGGAGAGTATACAGGACCGTGCAGTACAGGGGAGCGTGTGCAGGAGAGTATACAGGACCGTGCAGTACAGGGGAGCGTGTGCAGGAGTGTATACAGGACCGTGCAGTACAGGGGAGCGTGTGCAGGAGAGTATACAGGACCGTGCCGTACAGGGGAGCGTGTGCAGGAGAGTATACAGGACCGTGCCGTACAGGGGAGCGTGTGCAGGAGAGTATACAGGACCGTGCCGTACAGGGGAGCGTGTGCAAGAGAGTATACATGACCGTGCAGTACAGGAGAACGTGTGCAGGAGCGTATACAGGACCGTGCCGTACAGGAGAGCGTGTGCAGGAGTGTATACATGACCGTGCAGTACAGGAGAGCGTGTGCAGGAGTGTATACAGGACCGTGCAGTACAGGAGAGCGTGTGCAGTAGTGTATACAGGACCGTGCAGTATAGGAGAGCGTGTGCAGGAGTATATACAGGACCGTGCCGTACAGGAGAGTGTGTGCAGGAGCGTATACATGACCGTGCAGTACAGGAGAGCGTGTGCAGGAGTGTATACATGACCGTGCAGTACAGGAGAGCGTGTGCAGGAGTGTATACAGGACCGTGCAGTACAGGAGAGCGTGTGCAGTAGTGTATACAGGACCGTGCAGTATAGGAGAGCGTGTGCAGGAGTATATACAGGACCGTGCAGTACAGGAGAGCGTGTGCAGGAGTGTATACAGGACCGTGCAGTACAGGAGAGCGTGTGCAGTAGAGTATACAGGACCGTGCAGTACAGGAGAGTATGTGCAGGAGAGTATAGAGGACCGTGCAGTACAGGGGAGCGTGTGCAGGAGAGTTTACAGGACCGTGCAGTACAGGGGAGAGTATACAGGACCGTGCAGTACAGGAGAGCGTGTGCAGGAGTGTATAAAGGACCGTGCAGTACAGGAGAGCGTGTGCAGGAGTGTATACAGGATCGTGCAATACAGGAGAGTGTGTGCAGGAGAGTATACAGGACCGTGCAGTACAGGGGAGCGTGTGCAGGAGAGTATACGGGACCGTGCAGTACAGGAGAGTGTGTGCAGGAGTGTATACAGGACCGTGCAGTACAGGGGAGCGTGTGCAGGAAAGTATACAGTACCGTGCAGTACAGGAGAGCGTGTGCAGGAGTGTATACAGGACCGTGCAGTACAGGAGAGCGTGTGCAGGAGAGTATACAGGACCGTGCAGTACAGGAGAGCGTGTGCAGGAGAGTATACAGGACCGTGAAGTACAGGAGAGCGTGTGCAGGAGAGTATACAGGACCGTGCAGTACAGGGGAGCGTGAGCAGGAGAGTATACAGGACCGTGCAGTACAGGAGAGCGTGTGCAGGAGAGTATACGGGACCGTGCAGTACAGGAGAGCGTGTGCAGGAGTGTATACGGGACCGTGCCGTACAGGAGAGCGTGTGCAGGAGAGTATACGGGACCGTGCAGTACAGGGGAGCGTGTGCAGGAGAGTATACGGGACCGTGCAGTACAGCAGAGTGTGTGCAGGAGTGTATACAGGACCGTGCAGTACAGGAGAGTGTGTGCAGGAGAGTATACAGGACCGTGCAGTACAGGAGAGCGTGTGCAGGAGAGTATACAGGACCGTGCCGTACAGGAGAGCGAGTGCAGGAGAGTATACAGGACCGTGCAGTACAGGGGAGCGTGTGCAGGAGAGTATACGGGACCGTGCAGTGCAGGAGAGTATACGGGACCGTGCAGTACAGGAGAGCGTGTGCAGGAGTATATACAGGACCGTGCAGTACAGGAGAGCGTGTGCAGGAGTGTATACAGGACCGTGCAGTACAGGAGAGCGTGTGCAGTAGAGTATACAGGACCGTGCAGTACAGGAGAGTATGTGCAGGAGAGTATAGAGGACCGTGCAGTACCGGAGAGCGTGTGCAGGAGTATATACAGGACCGTGCCGTACAGGAGAGTGTGTGCAGGAGCGTATACATGACCGTGCAGTACAGGAGAGCGTGTGCAGGAGTGTATACATGACCGTGCAGTACAGGAGAGCGTGTGCAGGAGTGTATACAGGACCGTGCAGTACAGGAGAGCGTGTGCAGTAGTGTATACAGGACCGTGCAGTATAGGAGAGCGTGTGCAGGAGTATATACAGGACCGTGCAGTACAGGAGAGCGTGTGCAGGAGTGTATACAGGACCGTGCAGTACAGGAGAGCGTGTGCAGTAGAGTATACAGGACCGTGCAGTACAGGAGAGTATGTGCAGGAGAGTATAGAGGACCGTGCAGTACAGGGGAGCGTGTGCAGGAGAGTTTACAGGACCGTGCAGTACAGGGGATAGTATACAGGACTGTGCAGTACAGGAGAGCGTGTGCAGGAGTGTATATAGGACCGTGCAGTACAGGAGAGCGTGTGCAGGAGTGTATACAGGATCGTGCAATACAGGAGAGTGTGTGCAGGAGAGTATACAGGACCGTGCAGTACAGGGGAGCGTGTGCAGGAGAGTATACGGGACCGTGCAGTACAGGAGAGTGTGTGCAGGAGTGTATACAGGACCGTGCAGTACAGGGGAGCGTGTGCAGGAAAGTATACAGTACCGTGCAGTACAGGAGAGCGTGTGCAGGAGTGTATACAGGACCGTGCAGTACAGGAGAGCGTGTGCAGGAGAGTATACAGGACCGTGCAGTACAGGAGAGCGTGTGCAGGAGAGTATACAGGACCGTGCAGTACAGGAGAGCGTGTGCAGGAGAGTATACAGGACCGTGCAGTACAGGGGAGCGTGAGCAGGAGAGTATACAGGACCGTGCAGTACAGGAGAGCGTGTGCAGGAGAGTATACGGGACCGTGCAGTACAGGAGAGCGTGTGCAGGAGTGTATACGGGACCGTGCCGTACAGGAGAGCGTGTGCAGGAGAGTATACGGGACCGTGCAGTACAGGGGAGCGTGTGCAGGAGAGTATACGGGACCGTGCAGTACAGCAGAGTGTGTGCAGGAGTGTATACAGGACCGTGCAGTACAGGAGAGTGTGTGCAGGAGAGTATACAGGACCGTGCAGTACAGGAGAGCGTGTGCAGGAGAGTATACAGGACCGTGCCGTACAGGAGAGCGTGTGCAGGAGAGTATACAGGACCGTGCAGTACAGGGGAGCGTGTGCAGGAGAGTATACGGGACCGTGCAGTGCAGGAGAGTATACGGGACCGTGCAGTACAGGAGAGCGTGTGCAGTAGTGTATACAGGACCGTGCAGTATAGGAGAGCGTGTGCAGGAGTATATACAGGACCGTGCAGTACAGGAGAGCGTGTGCAGGAGTGTATACAGGACCGTGCAGTACAGGAGAGCGTGTGCAGGAGTGTATACAGGACCGTGCAGTACAGGAGAGCGTGTGCAGTAGAGTATACAGGACCGTGCAGTACAGGAGAGTATGTGCAGGAGAGTATAGAGGACCGTGCAGTACAGGGGAGAGTATACAGGACCGTGCAGTACAGGAGAGCGTGTGCAGGAGAGTATACAGGACCGTGCAGTACAGGGGAGCGTGTGCAGGAGAGTATACAGGACCGTGCCGTACAGGGGAGCGTGTGCAGGAGAGTATACAGGACCGTGCCGTACAGGAGAGTGTGTGCAGGAGAGTATACAGCACCGTGCCGTACAGGAGAGTGTTTGCCGGAGTGTATACAGGACCGTGCCGTACAGGAGACTGTGTGCAGGAGCTTATACAGGACCGTGCAGTACAGGAGAGTGTGTGCAGGAGAGTATACAGGACCGTGCAGTACAGGAGAGCGTGTGCAGGAGAGTATACGGGACCGTGCAGTACAGGAGAGCGTGTGCAGGAGTGTATACGGGACCGTGCCGTACAGGAGAGCGTGTTCAGGAGAGTATACAGGACCGTGCAGTACAGGAGAGCGTGTGCAGGAGAGTATACGGGACCGTGCAGTACAGGAGAGCGTGTGCAGGAGTGTATACGGGACCGTGCCGTACAGGAGAGCGTGTGCAGGAGAGTATACGGGACCGTGCAGTACAGGAGAGCGTGTGCAGGAGAGTATACGGGACCGTGCAGTACAGGAGAGTGTGTGCAGGAGTGTATACAGGACCGTGCAGTACAGGAGAGTGTGTGCAGGAGAGTATACAGGACCGTGCAGTACAGGAGAGCGTGTGTAGGAGAGTATACAGGACCGTGCCGTACAGGAGAGTGTGTGCAGGAGAGTATACAGCACCGTGCCGTACAGGAGAGTGTTTGCCGGAGTGTATACAGGACCGTGCCGTACAGGAGACTGTGTGCAGGAGCTTATACAGGACCGTGCAGTACAGGAGAGTGTGTGCAGGAGAGTATACAGGACCGTGCAGTACAGGCGAGCTTGTTCAGGAGAGTATACAGGACCGTGCAGTACAGGAGAGCGTGTGCAGGAGAGTATACGGGACCGTGCAGTACAGGAGAGCGTGTGCAGGAGTGTATACGGGACCGTGCCGTACAGGAGAGCGTGTGCAGGAGAGTATACGGGACCGTGCAGTACAGGAGAGCGTGTGCAGGAGAGTATACGGGACCGTGCAGTACAGGAGAGTGTGTGCAGGAGTGTATACAGGACCGTGCAGTACAGGAGAGTGTGTGCAGGAGAGTATACAGGACCGTGCAGTACAGGAGAGCGTGTGTAGGAGAGTATACGGGACCGTGCAGTACAGGAGAGTGTGTGCAGGAGTGTATACAGGACCGTGCAGTTCAGGGGAGCGTGTGCAGGAGAGTATACGGGACCGTGCAGTACAGGAGAGCGTGTGCAGGAGAGTATACGGGACCGTGCAGTACAGGAGAGCGTGTGCAGTAGTGTATACAGGACCGTGCAGTATAGGAGAGCGTGTGCAGGAGTGTATACAGGACCGTGCAGTACAGGAGAGCGTGTGCAGTAGAGTATACAGGACCGTGCAGTACAGGAGAGTATGTGCAGGAGAGTATAGAGGACCGTGCAGTACAGGGGAGCGTGTGCAGGAGAGTTTACAGGACCGTGCAGTACAGGGGAGAGTATACAGGACCGTGCAGTACAGGAGAGCGTGTGCAGGAGTGTATAAAGGACCGTGCAGTACAGGAGAGCGTGTGCAGGAGTGTATACAGGATCGTGCAATACAGGAGAGTGTGTGCAGGAGAGTATACAGGACCGTGCAGTACAGGGGAGCGTGTGCAGGAGAGTATACGGGACCGTGCAGTACAGGAGAGTGTGTGCAGGAGTGTATACAGGACCGTGCAGTACAGGGGAGCGTGTGCAGGAAAGTATACAGTACCGTGCAGTACAGGAGAGCGTGTGCAGGAGTGTATACAGGACCGTGCAGTACAGGAGAGCGTGTGCAGGAGAGTATACAGGACCGTGCAGTACAGGAGAGCGTGTGCAGGAGAGTATACAGGACCGTGAAGTACAGGAGAGCGTGTGCAGGAGAGTATACAGGACCGTGCAGTACAGGGGAGCGTGAGCAGGAGAGTATACAGGACCGTGCAGTACAGGAGAGCGTGTGCAGGAGAGTATACGGGACCGTGCAGTACAGGAGAGCGTGTGCAGGAGTGTATACGGGACCGTGCCGTACAGGAGAGCGTGTGCAGGAGAGTATACGGGACCGTGCAGTACAGGGGAGCGTGTGCAGGAGAGTATACGGGACCGTGCAGTACAGCAGAGTGTGTGCAGGAGTGTATACAGGACCGTGCAGTACAGGAGAGTGTGTGCAGGAGAGTATACAGGACCGTGCAGTACAGGAGAGCGTGTGCAGGAGAGTATACAGGACCGTGCCGTACAGGAGAGCGAGTGCAGGAGAGTATACAGGACCGTGCAGTACAGGGGAGCGTGTGCAGGAGAGTATACGGGACCGTGCAGTGCAGGAGAGTATACGGGACCGTGCAGTACAGGAGAGCGTGTGCAGGAGAATATACAGGACCGTGCAGTACAGGAGAGCGTGTGCAGGAGTGTATACAGGACCGTGCAGTACAGGAGAGCGTGTGCAGTAGAGTATACAGGACCGTGCAGTACAGGAGAGTATGTGCAGGAGAGTATAGAGGACCGTGCAGTACCGGAGAGCGTGTGCAGGAGTATATACAGGACCGTGCCGTACAGGAGAGTGTGTGCAGGAGCGTATACATGACCGTGCAGTACAGGAGAGCGTGTGCAGGAGTGTATACATGACCGTGCAGTACAGGAGAGCGTGTGCAGGAGTGTATACAGGACCGTGCAGTACAGGAGAGCGTGTGCAGTAGTGTATACAGGACCGTGCAGTATAGGAGAGCGTGTGCAGGAGTATATACAGGACCGTGCAGTACAGGAGAGCGTGTGCAGGAGTGTATACAGGACCGTGCAGTACAGGAGAGCGTGTGCAGTAGAGTATACAGGACCGTGCAGTACAGGAGAGTATGTGCAGGAGAGTATAGAGGACCGTGCAGTACAGGGGAGCGTGTGCAGGAGAGTTTACAGGACCGTGCAGTACAGGGGATAGTATACAGGACTGTGCAGTACAGGAGAGCTTGTGCAGGAGTGTATATAGGACCGTGCAGTACAGGAGAGCGTGTGCAGGAGTGTATACAGGATCGTGCAATACAGGAGAGTGTGTGCAGGAGAGTATACAGGACCGTGCAGTACAGGGGAGCGTGTGCAGGAGAGTATACGGGACCGTGCAGTACAGGAGAGTGTGTGCAGGAGTGTATACAGGACCGTGCAGTACAGGGGAGCGTGTGCAGGAAAGTATACAGTACCGTGCAGTACAGGAGAGCGTGTGCAGGAGTGTATACAGGACCGTGCAGTACAGGAGAGCGTGTGCAGGAGAGTATACAGGACCGTGCAGTACAGGAGAGCGTGTGCAGGAGAGTATACAGGACCGTGCAGTACAGGAGAGCGTGTGCAGGAGAGTATACAGGACCGTGCAGTACAGGGGAGCGTGAGCAGGAGAGTATACAGGACCGTGCAGTACAGGAGAGCGTGTGCAGGAGAGTATACGGGACCGTGCAGTACAGGAGAGCGTGTGCAGGAGTGTATACGGGACCGTGCCGTACAGGAGAGCGTGTGCAGGAGAGTATACGGGACCGTGCAGTACAGGGGAGCGTGTGCAGGAGAGTATACGGGACCGTGCAGTACAGCAGAGTGTGTGCAGGAGTGTATACAGGACCGTGCAGTACAGGAGAGTGTGTGCAGGAGAGTATACAGGACCGTGCAGTACAGGAGAGCGTGTGCAGGAGAGTATACAGGACCGTGCCGTACAGGAGAGCGTGTGCAGGAGAGTATACAGGACCGTGCAGTACAGGGGAGCGTGTGCAGGAGAGTATACGGGACCGTGCAGTGCAGGAGAGTATACGGGACCGTGCAGTACAGGAGAGCGTGTGCAGTAGTGTATACAGGACCGTGCAGTATAGGAGAGCGTGTGCAGGAGTATATACAGGACCGTGCAGTACAGGAGAGCGTGTGCAGGAGTGTATACAGGACCGTGCAGTACAGGAGAGCGTGTGCAGGAGTGTATACAGGACCGTGCAGTACAGGAGAGCGTGTGCAGTAGAGTATACAGGACCGTGCAGTACAGGAGAGTATGTGCAGGAGAGTATAGAGGACCGTGCAGTACAGGGGAGAGTATACAGGACCGTGCAGTACAGGAGAGCGTGTGCAGGAGAGTATACAGGACCGTGCAGTACAGGGGAGCGTGTGCAGGAGAGTATACAGGACCGTGCCGTACAGGGGAGCGTGTGCAGGAGAGTATACAGGACCGTGCCGTACAGGAGAGTGTGTGCAGGAGAGTATACAGCACCGTGCCGTACAGGAGAGTGTTTGCCGGAGTGTATACAGGACCGTGCCGTACAGGAGACTGTGTGCAGGAGCTTATACAGGACCGTGCAGTACAGGAGAGTGTGTGCAGGAGAGTATACAGGACCGTGCAGTACAGGAGAGCGTGTGCAGGAGAGTATACGGGACCGTGCAGTACAGGAGAGCGTGTGCAGGAGTGTATACGGGACCGTGCCGTACAGGAGAGCGTGTTCAGGAGAGTATACAGGACCGTGCAGTACAGGAGAGCGTGTGCAGGAGAGTATACGGGACCGTGCAGTACAGGAGAGCGTGTGCAGGAGTGTATACGGGACCGTGCCGTACAGGAGAGCGTGTGCAGGAGAGTATACGGGACCGTGCAGTACAGGAGAGCGTGTGCAGGAGAGTATACGGGACCGTGCAGTACAGGAGAGTGTGTGCAGGAGTGTATACAGGACCGTGCAGTACAGGAGAGTGTGTGCAGGAGAGTATACAGGACCGTGCAGTACAGGAGAGCGTGTGTAGGAGAGTATACAGGACCGTGCCGTACAGGAGAGTGTGTGCAGGAGAGTATACAGCACCGTGCCGTACAGGAGAGTGTTTGCCGGAGTGTATACAGGACCGTGCCGTACAGGAGACTGTGTGCAGGAGCTTATACAGGACCGTGCAGTACAGGAGAGTGTGTGCAGGAGAGTATACAGGACCGTGCAGTACAGGCGAGCGTGTTCAGGAGAGTATACAGGACCGTGCAGTACAGGAGAGCGTGTGCAGGAGAGTATACGGGACCGTGCAGTACAGGAGAGCGTGTGCAGGAGTGTATACGGGACCGTGCCGTACAGGAGAGCGTGTGCAGGAGAGTATACGGGACCGTGCAGTACAGGAGAGCGTGTGCAGGAGAGTATACGGGACCGTGCAGTACAGGAGAGTGTGTGCAGGAGTGTATACAGGACCGTGCAGTACAGGAGAGTGTGTGCAGGAGAGTATACAGGACCGTGCAGTACAGGAGAGCGTGTGTAGGAGAGTATACGGGACCGTGCAGTACAGGAGAGTGTGTGCAGGAGTGTATACAGGACCGTGCAGTTCAGGGGAGCGTGTGCAGGAGAGTATACGGGACCGTGCAGTACAGGAGAGCGTGTGCAGGAGAGTATACGGGACCGTGCAGTACAGGAGAGCGTGTGCAGTAGTGTATACAGGACCGTGCAGTATAGGAGAGCGTGTGCAGGAGTGTATACAGGACCGTGCAGTACAGGAGACCGTGTGCAGTAGAGTATACAGGACCGTGCAGTACAGGAGAGTATGTGCAGGAGAGTATAGAGGACCGTCCAGTACAGGGGAGAGTATACAGGACCGTGCAGTACAGGGGAGCGTGTGCAGGAGAGTTTACAGGACCGTGCAGTACAGGGGAGAGTATACAGGACCGTGCAGTACAGGAGAGCGTGAGCAGGAGAGTATACAGGACCGTGCCGTACAGGGGAGCGTGTGCAGGAGACTATACAGGACCGTGCCGTACAGGAGAGTGTGTGCAGGAGAGTATACAGCACCGTGCCGTACAGGAGAGTGTTTGCCGGAGTGTATACAGGACCGTGCCGTACAGGAGACTGTGTGCAGGAGCGTATACAGGACCGTGCAGTACAGGAGAGTGTGTGCAGGAGAGTATACAGGACCGTGCAGTACAGGGGAGTGTGTGCAGGAGTGTATACAGGACCGTGCAGTACAGGAGAGTGTTTGCAGGAGTGTATACAGGACCGTGCAGTACAGGGAAACGTGTGCAGGAGATTATACAGGACCGTGCCGTACAGGAGAGTGTGTGCAGGAGAGTATACAGAACCGTGCAGTACAGGAGAGCGTGTGCAGGAGAGTATACAGGACCGTGCCGTACAGGAGAGCGTGTGCAGAAGAGTATACAGGACCGAGCAGTACAGGAGAGCGTGTGCAGGAGAGTATACAGGACCGTGCCGTACAGGAGAGTGTGTGCAGGAGAGTATACAGGACCGAGCAGTACAGGGGATCGTGTGCAGAAGTGTATACAGGACCGTGCAGTACAGGGGAGCGTGTGCAGGAGAGTATACAGGACCGTGCCGTACAGGAGAGCGTGTGCAGGAGAGTATACAGGACTGTGCAGTACAGGAGAGCGTGTGCAGAAGAGTATACAGGACCGAGCAGTACAGGAGAGCGTGTGCAGGAGAGTATACAGGACCGTTCCGTACAGGAGAGTGTGTGCAGGAGAGTATACAGGACCGAGCAGTACAGGGGATCGTGTGCAGGAGTGTATACAGGACCGTGCAGTACAGGGGAGCGTGTGCAGGAGAGTATACAGGACCGTGCCGTACAGGAGAGTGTGTGCAGGAGAGTATACAGGACCGAGCAGTAGAGGGGAGCGTGTGCAGGAGTGTATACAGGACCGTGCAGTACAGGGGAGCGTGTGCAGCAGAGTATACAGGACCGTGCCGTACAGGAGAGTGTGTGCAGGAGAGTATACAGGACCGAGCAGTAGAGGGGAGCGTGTGCAGGAGTGTATACAGGACCGTGCAGTACAGGGGAGCGTGTGCAGGAGTGTATACAGGACCGTGCAGTACAGGAGAGCGTGTGCAGGAGTGTATACAGGACTGTGCAGTGCAGGAGAGCGTGTGCAGGACAGTATGCAGGACCGTGCCATACAGGAGAGTGTGTGCAGGAGTGTATACAGGACCGTGCAGTACAGGGGAGCGTGTGCAGGAGAGTATACAGGACCGTGCAGTACAGGAGAGCGTGTGCTGGAGAGTATACAGGACCGTGCAGTACAGGGGAGCGTGTGCAGGAGAGTATACAGGACCGTGCAGTACAGGAGAGCGTGTGCAGGAGAGTATACAGGACCGTGCAGTACAGGAGAGCGTGTGCAGGAGTGTATACAGGACCGTGCAGTACAGGAGAGTGTGTGCAGGAGAGTATACAGGACCGTGCAGTACAGGGGAGCGTGTGCAGGAGTGTATACAGGACCGTGCAGTACAGGAGAGCGTGTGCAGGAGTGTATACAGGACCGTGTCGTACAGGGGAGCGTGTGCAAGAGTGTATACAGGACCGTGCAGTACAGGAGAGTGTGTGCAGGAGAGTATACAGGACCGTGCAGTACAGGGGAGCGTGTGCAGGAGAGTATACAGGACCGTGCCGTACAGGAGAGTGTGTGCAGGAGTGTATACAGGACCGTGCAGTACAGGAGAGCGTGTGCAGGAGAGTATACAGGACCGTGCAGTACAGGAGAGCGTGTGCAGGAGTGTATACAGGACCGTGCCGTACAGGAGAGCGTGTGCAGGAGAGTATACAGGACCGTGCAGTACAGGGGAGCGTGTGCAGGAGAGTATACAGGACCGTGCCGTACAGGAGAGCGTGTGCAGGAGAGTATACAGGACCGTGCCATACAGGAGAGCGTGTGCAGGAGAGTATACAGGACCGTGCCGTACAGGAGAGCGTGTGCAGGAGAGTATACAGGACCGTGCCGTACAGGAGAGAGCGTGTGCAGGAGTGTATACAGGACCGTGCCGTACAGGAGAGCGTGTGCAGGAGTGTATACAGGACCGTGCCGTACAGGAGAGCGTGTGCAGGAGTGTATACAGGACCGTGCCGTACAGGAGAGCGTGTGCAGGACCGTGTCGTACAGGAGAGCGTGTGCAGGAGTGTATACAGGACTGTGCCGTACAGGAGAGTGTGTGCAGGACCGTGCCGTACAGGAGAGTGTGTGCAGGAGAGTATACAGGACCGTGCAGTACAGGGGAGCGTGTGCAGGAGTGTATACAGGACCGTGCTGTACAGGAGAGTGTGTGCAGGAGAGTGTACAGGAGAGTGTGTGCAGGAGTGTATACTGGACCGTGCAGTACAGGAGAGTGTGTGCAGGACCGTGCCGTACAGGAGAGTGTGTGCAGGACCGTGCCGTACAGGAGAGTGTGTGCAGGACCGTGCCGTACAGGAGAGTGTGTGCAGGAGAGTATACAGGACCGTGCAGTATAGGGGAGCATGTGCAGGAGTGTATACAGGACCGTGCCGTACAGTAGAGTGTGTGCAGGAGAGTATACAGCACCGTGCCGTACAGGAGAGTGTTTGCCGGAGTGTATACAGGACCGTGCCGTACAGGAGAGTGTTTGCAGGAGCGTATACAGGACCGTGCAGTACAGGAGAGTGTGTGCAGGAGAGTATACAGGACCGTGCAGTAGAGGGGAGCGTGTGCAGGAGAGTATACAGGACCGTGCAGTACAGGGGAGCGTGTGCAGGAGAGTATACAGGACCGTGCAGTACAGGGGAGCGTGTGCAGGAGAGTATACAGGACCGTGCCGTACAGGGGAGCGTGTGCAGGAGAGTATACAGGACCGTGCCGTACAGGAGAGTGTGTGCAGGAGAGTATACAGCACCGTGCCGTACAGGAGAGTGTGTGCAGGAGAGTATACAGCACCGTGCCGTACAGGAGAGTGTTTGCCGGAGTGTATACAGGACCGTGCCGTACAGGAGACTGTGTGCAGGAGCGTATACAGGACCGTGCAGTACAGGAGAGTGTGTGCAGGAGAGTATACAGGACCGTTCAGTACAGGGGAGCGTGTGCAGGAGAGTATACAGGACCGTGCAGTACAGGGGAGCGTGTGCAGGAGAGTATACAGGACCGTGCAGTACAGGAGAGCGTGTGCAGGAGAGTATACAGGACCGTGCAATACAGGGGAGCGTGTGCAGGAGAGTATACAGGACCGTGCCGTACAGGGGAGAGTGTGCGGGAGAGTATACAGGACCGTGCCGTACAGGAGAGTGTGTGCAGGAGTGTATACAGGACCGTGCAGTACAGGAGAGCGTGTGCAGGAGAGTATACAGGACCGTGCCGTACAGGGGAGAGTGTGCGGGAGAGTATACAGGACCGTGCAGTACAGGAGAGCGTGTGCAGGAGCGTATACAGGACCGTGCAGTACAGGAGAGCGTGTGCAGGAGAGTATACAGGACCGTGCAGTACAGGAGAGTGTGTGCAGGAGTGTATACAGGACCGTGCAGTACAGGAGAGCGTGTGCAAGAGTGTATACAGGACCGTGCAGTACAGGAGAGTGTGTGCTGGAGAGTATACAGGACCGTGCAGTACAGGGGAGCGTGTGCAGGAGAGTATACAGGACCGTGCAGTACAGGAGAGCGTGTGCAGGAGTGTATACAGGACCGTGCAGTACAGGAGAGTGTGTGCCGGAGTGTATACAGGACCGTGCAGTACAGGAGAGCGTGTGCAGGAGTGTATACAGGACCGTGCAGTACAGGAGAGTGTGTGCAGGAGTGTATACAGGACCGTGCAGTACAGGAGAGCGTGTGCAAGAGTGTATACAGGACCGTGCAGTACAGGAGAGTGTGTGCTGGAGAGTATACAGGACCGTGCAGTACAGGGGAGCGTGTGCAGGAGAGTATACAGGACCGTGCAGTACAGGAGAGCGTGTGCAGGAGTGTATACAGGACCGTGCAGTACAGGAGAGCGTGTGCAAGAGTGTATACAGGACCGTGCAGTACAGGAGAGCGTGTGCAGGAGCGTATACAGGACCGTGCAGTACAGGGGAGCGTGTGCAGGAGTGTATACAGGACCGTGCAGTACAGGGGAGCGTGTGCAGGAGAGTATACAGGACCGTGCAGTACAGGGGAGCGTGTGCAGGAGTGTATACAGGACCGTGCAGTACAGGGGAGCGTGTGCAGGAGAGTATACAGGACCGTGCAGTACAGGGGAGCGTGTGCAGGAGTGTATACAGGACCGTGCAGTACAGGAGAGTGTGTGCAGGAGTGTATACAGGACCGTGCAGTACAGGAGAGCGTGTGCAAGAGTGTATACAGGACCGTGCAGTACAGGAGAGTGTGTGCTGGAGAGTATACAGGACCGTGCAGTACAGGAGAGCGTGTGCAGGAGAGTATACAGGACCGTGCAGTACAGGGGAGCGTGTGCAGGAGAGTATACAGGACCGTGCAGTACAGGGGAGCGTGTGCAGGAGAGTATACATGACCGTGCAGTACAGGAGAGCGTGTGCAGGAGCGTATACATGACCGTGCAGTACAGGAGAGCGTGTGCAGGAGTGTATACAGGACCGTGCAGTACAGGAGAGCGTGTGCAGTAGTGTATACAGGACCGTGCAGTATAGGAGAACGTGTGCAGGAGTGTATACAGGACCGTGCAGTACAGGAGAGCGTGTGCAGGAGAGTTTACAGGACCGTGCAGTACAGGGGAGAGTATACAGGACCGTGCAGTACAGGAGAGCGTGTGCAGGAGAGTATACAGGACCGTGCCGTACAGGGGAGCGTGTGCAGGAGAGTATACAGGACCGTGCCGTACAGGAGAGTGTGTGCAGGAGAGTATACAGGACCGTGCAGTACAGGGGAGTATGTGCAGGAGAGTATACAGGACCGTGCAGTACCGGAGAGCGTGTGCAGGAGAGTTTACAGGACCGTGCAGTACAGGGGAGAGTATACAGGACCGTGCAGTACAGGAGAGCGTGTGCAGGAGAGTATACAGGACCGTGCCGTACAGGGGAGCGTGTGCAGGAGAGTATACAGGACCGTGCCGTACAGGAGAGTGTGTGCAGGAGAGTATACAGCACCGTGCCGTACAGGAGAGTGTTTGCCGGAGTGTATACAGGACCGTGCCGTACAGGAGACTGTGTGCAGGAGCGTATACAGGACCGTGCAGTACAGGAGAGTGTGTGCAGGAGAGTATACAGGACCGTGCAGTACAGGCGAGCGTGTTCAGGAGAGTATACAGGACCGTGCAGTACAGGGGAGCGTGTGCAGGAGAGTATACAGGACCGTGCAGTACAGGAGAGCGTGTGCAGAAGAGTATATAGGACCGTGCAGTACAGGGGAGCGTGTGCAGGAGAGTATACAGGACCGTGCCGTAGAGGGGAGCGTGTGCAGGAGAGTATACAGGACCGTGCCGTACAGGAGAGTGTGTGCAGGAGAGTATACAGGACCGTGCCGTACAGGAGAGTGTGTGCTGGAGAGTATACAGGACCGTGCAGTACAGGAGAGCGTGTGCAGGAGAGTATACAGGACCGTGCAGTACAGGGGAGCGTGTGCAGGAGAGTATACAGGACCGTGCAGTACAGGGGAGCGTGTGCAGGAGAGTATACAGGACCGTGCCGTACAGGGGAGCATGTGCAGGAGAGTATACAGGACCGTGCCGTACAGGGGAGCGTGTGCAGGAGAGTATACAGGACCGTGCAGTACAGGGGAGCGTGTGCAGGAGTGTATACAGGACCGTGCAGTACAGCGGAGCGTGTGCAGGAGCGTATACAGGATCGTGCCGTACAGGAGAGCGTGTGCAGGAGTGTATACATGACCGTGCAGTACAGGAGAGCGTGTGCAGGAGTGTATACAGGACCGTGCAGTACAGGAGAGCGTGTGCAGGAGTATATACAGGACCGTGCCGTACAGGAGAGTGTGTGCAGGAGCGTATACATGACCGTGCAGTACAGGAGAGCGTGTGCAGGAGTGTATACAGGACCGTGCAGTACAGGAGAGCGTGTGCAGTAGTGTATACAGGACCGTGCAGTATAGGAGAGCGTGTGCAGGAGTATATACAGGACCGTGCAGTACAGGAGAGCGTGTGCAGGAGTGTATACAGGACCGTGCAGTACAGGAGAGCGTGTGCAGTAGAGTATACAGGACCGTGCAGTACAGGAGAGTATGTGCAGGAGAGTATACAGGACCGTGCAGTACAGGGGAGCGTGTGCAGGAGAGTTTACAGGACCGTGCAGTACAGGAGAGCGTGTGCAGGAGAGTTTACAGGACCGTGCAGTACAGGAGAGCGTGTGCAGTAGTGTATATAGGACCGTGCAGTACAGGAGAGCGTGTGCAGGAGTGTATACAGGATCGTGCAGTACAGGAGAGTGTGTGTAGGAGAGTATACAGGACCGTGCAGTACAGGGGAGCGTGTGCAGGAGAGTATACGGGACGGTGCAGTACAGGAGAGTGTGTGCAGGAGTGTATACAGGACCGTGCAGTACAGGGGAGCGTGTGCAGGAAAGTATACAGTACCGTGCAGTACAGGAGAGCGTGTGCAGGAGTGTATACAGGACCGTGCAGTACAGGAGAGCGTGTGCAGGAGAGTATACAGGACCGTGCAGTACAGGAGAGCGTGTGCAGGAGAGTATACAGGACCGTGCAGTACAGGGGAGCGTGAGCAGGAGAGTATACAGGACCGTGCAGTACAGGAGAGCGTGTGCAGGAGAGTATACGGGACTGTGCAGTACAGGAGAGCGTGTGCAGGAGTGTATACGGGACCGTGCCGTACAGGAGAGCGTGTGCAGGAGAGTATACGGGACCGTGCAGTACAGGGGAGCGTGTGCAGGAGAGTATACGGGACCGTGCAGTACAGGAGAGTGTGTGCAGGAGTGTATACAGGACCGTGCAGTACAGGAGAGTGTGTGCAGGAGAGTATACAGGACAGTGCAGTACAGGAGAGCGTGTGCAGGAGAGTATACAGGACCGTGCCGTACAGGAGAGCGTGTGCAGGAGAGTATACAGGACCGTGCAGTACAGGGGAGCGTGTGCAGGAGAGTATACGGGACCGTGCAGTACAGGAGAGCGTGTGCAGGAGAGTATACGGGACCGTGCAGTACAGGAGAGCGTGTGCTGTAGTGTATACAGGACCGTGCAGTACAGGAGAGCGTGTGCAGGAGTGTATACAGGACCGTGCAGTACAGGAGAGCGTGTGCAGTAGAGTATACAGGACCGTGCAGTACAGGAGAGTATGTGCAGGAGAGTATAGAGGACCGTGCAGTACAGGGGAGCGTGTGCAGGAGAGTTTACAGGACCGTGCAGTACAGGGGAGCGTGTGCAGGAGAGTTTACAGGACCGTGCAGTACAGGAGAGCGTGTGCAGGAGAGTATACAGGACCGTGCCGTACAGGGGAGCGTGTGCAGGAGAGTATACAGGACCGTGCCGTACAGGAGAGTGTGTGCAGGAGAGTATACAGCACCGTGCCGTACAGGAGAGTGTTTGCCGGAGTGTATACAGGACCGTGCCGTACAGGAGACTGTGTGCAGGAGCGTATACAGGACCGTGCAGTACAGGAGAGCGTGTGCAGGAGAGTATACGGGACCGTGCAGTACAGGAGAGCGTGTGCAGGAGTGTATACGGGACCGTGCCGTACAGGAGAGCGTGTGCAGGAGAGTATACGGGACCGTGCAGTACAGGGGAGCGTGTGCAGGAGAGTATACGGGACCATGCAGTACAGGAGAGTGTGTGCAGGAGTGTATACAGGACCGTGCAGTACAGGAGAGTGTGTGCAGGAGAGTATACAGGACCGTGCAGTACAGGAGAGCGTGTGCAGGAGAGTATACAGGACCATGCCGTACAGGAGAGCGTGTGCAGGAGAGTATACAGGACCGTGCCGTACAGGAGAGTGTGTGCAGGAGAGTATACAGGACCGAGCAGTACAGGGGAGCGTGTGCAGGAGAGTATACGGGACCGTGCAGTACAGGAGAGCGTGTGCAGGAGAGTATACGGGACCGTGCAGTACAGGAGAGCGTGTGCAGTAGTGTATACAGGACCGTGCAGTATAGGAGAGCGTGTGCAGGAGTATATACAGGACCGTGCAGTACAGGAGAGCGTGTGCAGGAGTGTATACAGGACCGTGCAGTACAGGAGAGTGTGTGCCGGAGTGTATACAGGACCGTGCAGTACAGGAGAGCGTGTGCAGGAGTGTATACAGGACCGTGCAGTACAGGAGAGTGTGTGCAGGAGTGTATACAGGACCGTGCAGTACAGGAGAGCGTGTGCAAGAGTGTATACAGGACCGTGCAGTACAGGAGAGTGTGTGCTGGAGAGTATACAGGACCGTGCAGTACAGGGGAGCGTGTGCAGGAGAGTATACAGGACCGTGCAGTACAGGAGAGCGTGTGCAGGAGTGTATACAGGACCGTGCAGTACAGGAGAGCGTGTGCAAGAGTGTATACAGGACCGTGCAGTACAGGAGAGCGTGTGCAGGAGCGTATACAGGACCGTGCAGTACAGGGGAGCGTGTGCAGGAGTGTATACAGGACCGTGCAGTACAGGGGAGCGTGTGCAGGAGAGTATACAGGACCGTGCAGTACAGGGGAGCGTGTGCAGGAGTGTATACAGGACCGTGCAGTACAGGGGAGCGTGTGCAGGAGAGTATACAGGACCGTGCAGTACAGGGGAGCGTGTGCAGGAGTGTATACAGGACCGTGCAGTACAGGAGAGTGTGTGCAGGAGTGTATACAGGACCGTGCAGTACAGGAGAGCGTGTGCAAGAGTGTATACAGGACCGTGCAGTACAGGAGAGTGTGTGCTGGAGAGTATACAGGACCGTGCAGTACAGGAGAGCGTGTGCAGGAGAGTATACAGGACCGTGCAGTACAGGGGAGCGTGTGCAGGAGAGTATACAGGACCGTGCAGTACAGGGGAGCGTGTGCAGGAGAGTATACATGACCGTGCAGTACAGGACAGCGTGTGCAGGAGCGTATACATGACCGTGCAGTACAGGAGAGCGTGTGCAGGAGTGTATACAGGACCGTGCAGTACAGGAGAGCGTGTGCAGTAGTGTATACAGGACCGTGCAGTATAGGAGAACGTGTGCAGGAGTGTATACAGGACCGTGCAGTACAGGAGAGCGTGTGCAGGAGAGTTTACAGGACCGTGCAGTACAGGGGAGAGTATACAGGACCGTGCAGTACAGGAGAGCGTGTGCAGGAGAGTATACAGGACCGTGCCGTACAGGGGAGCGTGTGCAGGAGAGTATACAGGACCGTGCCGTACAGGAGAGTGTGTGCAGGAGAGTATACAGGACCGTGCAGTACAGGGGAGTATGTGCAGGAGAGTATACAGGACCGTGCAGTACCGGAGAGCGTGTGCAGGAGAGTTTACAGGACCGTGCAGTACAGGGGAGAGTATACAGGACCGTGCAGTACAGGAGAGCGTGTGCAGGAGAGTATACAGGACCGTGCCGTACAGGGGAGCGTGTGCAGGAGAGTATACAGGACCGTGCCGTACAGGAGAGTGTGTGCAGGAGAGTATACAGCACCGTGCCGTACAGGAGAGTGTTTGCCGGAGTGTATACAGGACCGTGCCGTACAGGAGACTGTGTGCAGGAGCGTATACAGGACCGTGCAGTACAGGAGAGTGTGTGCAGGAGAGTATACAGGACCGTGCAGTACAGGCGAGCGTGTTCAGGAGAGTATACAGGACCGTGCAGTACAGGGGAGCGTGTGCAGGAGAGTATACAGGACCGTGCAGTACAGGAGAGCGTGTGCAGAAGAGTATATAGGACCGTGCAGTACAGGGGAGCGTGTGCAGGAGAGTATACAGGACCGTGCCGTAGAGGGGAGCGTGTGCAGGAGAGTATACAGGACCGTGCCGTACAGGAGAGTGTGTGCAGGAGAGTATACAGGACCGTGCCGTACAGGAGAGTGTGTGCTGGAGAGTATACAGGACCGTGCAGTACAGGAGAGCGTGTGCAGGAGAGTATACAGGACCGTGCAGTACAGGGGAGCGTGTGCAGGAGAGTATACAGGACCGTGCAGTACAGGGGAGCGTGTGCAGGAGAGTATACAGGACCGTGCCGTACAGGGGAGCATGTGCAGGAGAGTATACAGGACCGTGCCGTACAGGGGAGCGTGTGCAGGAGAGTATACAGGACCGTGCAGTACAGGGGAGCGTGTGCAGGAGTGTATACAGGACCGTGCAGTACAGCGGAGCGTGTGCAGGAGCGTATACAGGATCGTGCCGTACAGGAGAGCGTGTGCAGGAGTGTATACATGACCGTGCAGTACAGGAGAGCGTGTGCAGGAGTGTATACAGGACCGTGCAGTACAGGAGAGCGTGTGCAGGAGTATATACAGGACCGTGCCGTACAGGAGAGTGTGTGCAGGAGCGTATACATGACCGTGCAGTACAGGAGAGCGTGTGCAGGAGTGTATACAGGACCGTGCAGTACAGGAGAGCGTGTGCAGTAGTGTATACAGGACCGTGCAGTATAGGAGAGCGTGTGCAGGAGTATATACAGGACCGTGCAGTACAGGAGAGCGTGTGCAGGAGTGTATACAGGACCGTGCAGTACAGGAGAGCGTGTGCAGTAGAGTATACAGGACCGTGCAGTACAGGAGAGTATGTGCAGGAGAGTATACAGGACCGTGCAGTACAGGGGAGCGTGTGCAGGAGAGTTTACAGGACCGTGCAGTACAGGAGAGCGTGTGCAGGAGAGTTTACAGGACCGTGCAGTACAGGAGAGCGTGTGCAGTAGTGTATATAGGACCGTGCAGTACAGGAGAGCGTGTGCAGGAGTGTATACAGGATCGTGCAGTACAGGAGAGTGTGTGTAGGAGAGTATACAGGACCGTGCAGTACAGGGGAGCGTGTGCAGGAGAGTATACGGGACGGTGCAGTACAGGAGAGTGTGTGCAGGAGTGTATACAGGACCGTGCAGTACAGGGGAGCGTGTGCAGGAAAGTATACAGTACCGTGCAGTACAGGAGAGCGTGTGCAGGAGTGTATACAGGACCGTGCAGTACAGGAGAGCGTGTGCAGGAGAGTATACAGGACCGTGCAGTACAGGAGAGCGTGTGCAGGAGAGTATACAGGACCGTGCAGTACAGGGGAGCGTGAGCAGGAGAGTATACAGGACCGTGCAGTACAGGAGAGCGTGTGCAGGAGAGTATACGGGACTGTGCAGTACAGGAGAGCGTGTGCAGGAGTGTATACGGGACCGTGCCGTACAGGAGAGCGTGTGCAGGAGAGTATACGGGACCGTGCAGTACAGGGGAGCGTGTGCAGGAGAGTATACGGGACCGTGCAGTACAGGAGAGTGTGTGCAGGAGTGTATACAGGACCGTGCAGTACAGGAGAGTGTGTGCAGGAGAGTATACAGGACAGTGCAGTACAGGAGAGCGTGTGCAGGAGAGTATACAGGACCGTGCCGTACAGGAGAGCGTGTGCAGGAGAGTATACAGGACCGTGCAGTACAGGGGAGCGTGTGCAGGAGAGTATACGGGACCGTGCAGTACAGGAGAGCGTGTGCAGGAGAGTATACGGGACCGTGCAGTACAGGAGAGCGTGTGCTGTAGTGTATACAGGACCGTGCAGTACAGGAGAGCGTGTGCAGGAGTGTATACAGGACCGTGCAGTACAGGAGAGCGTGTGCAGTAGAGTATACAGGACCGTGCAGTACAGGAGAGTATGTGCAGGAGAGTATAGAGGACCGTGCAGTACAGGGGAGCGTGTGCAGGAGAGTTTACAGGACCGTGCAGTACAGGGGAGCGTGTGCAGGAGAGTTTACAGGACCGTGCAGTACAGGAGAGCGTGTGCAGGAGAGTATACAGGACCGTGCCGTACAGGGGAGCGTGTGCAGGAGAGTATACAGGACCGTGCCGTACAGGAGAGTGTGTGCAGGAGAGTATACAGCACCGTGCCGTACAGGAGAGTGTTTGCCGGAGTGTATACAGGACCGTGCCGTACAGGAGACTGTGTGCAGGAGCGTATACAGGACCGTGCAGTACAGGAGAGCGTGTGCAGGAGAGTATACGGGACCGTGCAGTACAGGAGAGCGTGTGCAGGAGTGTATACGGGACCGTGCCGTACAGGAGAGCGTGTGCAGGAGAGTATACGGGACCGTGCAGTACAGGGGAGCGTGTGCAGGAGAGTATACGGGACCATGCAGTACAGGAGAGTGTGTGCAGGAGTGTATACAGGACCGTGCAGTACAGGAGAGTGTGTGCAGGAGAGTATACAGGACCGTGCAGTACAGGAGAGCGTGTGCAGGAGAGTATACAGGACCATGCCGTACAGGAGAGCGTGTGCAGGAGAGTATACAGGACCGTGCCGTACAGGAGAGTGTGTGCAGGAGAGTATACAGGACCGAGCAGTACAGGGGAGCGTGTGCAGGAGAGTATACGGGACCGTGCAGTACAGGAGAGCGTGTGCAGGAGAGTATACGGGACCGTGCAGTACAGGAGAGCGTGTGCAGTAGTGTATACAGGACCGTGCAGTATAGGAGAGCGTGTGCAGGAGTATATACAGGACCGTGCAGTACAGGAGAGCGTGTGCAGGAGTGTATACAGGACCGTGCAGTACAGGAGAGCGTGTGCAATAGAGTATACAGGACCGTGCAGTACAGGAGAGTATGTGCAGGAGAGTATAGAGGACCGTGCAGTACAGGGGAGCGTGTGCAGGAGAGTTTACAGGACCGTGCAGTACAGGGGAGCGTGTGCAGGAGAGTATAGAGGACCGTGCCGTACAGGGGAGCGTGTGCAGTAGAGTATACAGGACCGTGCCGTACAGGAGAGTGTGTGCAGGAGAGTATACAGCACCGTGCCGTACAGGAGAGTGTTTGCCGGAGTGTATACAGGACCGTGCCGTACAGGAGACTGTGTGCAGGAGCGTATACAGGACCGTGCAGTACAGGAGAGTGTGTGCAGGAGAGTATACAGGACCGTGCAGTACAGGCGAGCGTGTTCAAGAGAGTATACAGGACCGTGCAGTACAGGGGAGCGTGTGCAGGAGAGTATACAGGACCGTGCAGTACAGGAGAGCGTGTGCAGAAGAGTATACAGGACCGTGCAGTACAGGAGAGCGTGTGCAGGAGAGTATACAGGACCGTGCAGTACAGGGGAGCGTGTGCAGGAGAGTATACAGGACCGTGCCGTAGAGGGGAGCGTGTGCAGGAGAGTATACAGGACCGTGCCGTACAGGAGAGTGTGTGCAGGAGCGTATACAGGACCGTGCAGTACAGGAGAGCGTGTGCAGGAGAGTATACAGGACCGTGCAGTACAGGGGAGCGTGTGCAGGAGAGTATACAGGACCGTGCAGTACAGGGGAGCGTGTGCAGGAGAGTATACAGGACCGTGCCGTACAGGGGAGCGTGTGCAGGAGAGTATACAGGACCGTGCCGTACAGGAGAGTGTGTGCAGGAGCGTATACATGACCGTGCAGTACAGGAGAGCGTGTGCAGGAGTGTATACATGACCGTGCAGTACAGGAGAGCGTGTGCAGGAGTGTATACAGGACCGTGCAGTACAGGAGAGCGTGTGCAGTAGTGTATACAGGACCGTGCAGTATAGGAGAGCGTGTGCAGGAGTATATACAGGACCGTGCAGTACAGGAGAGCGTGTGCAGGAGTGTATACAGGACCGTGCCGTACAGGAGAGCGTGTGCAGTAGAGTATACAGGACCGTGCAGTACAGGAGAGTATGTGCAGGAGAGTATAGAGGACCGTGCAGTACCGGAGAGCGTGTGCAGGAGAGTATACAGGACCGTGCCGTACAGGAGAGTGTGTGCAGGAGAGTATACAGCACCGTGCCGTACAGGAGAGTGTTTGCCGGAGTGTATACAGGACCGTGCCGTACAGGAGACTGTGTGCAGGAGCGTATACAGGACCGTGCAGTACAGGAGAGTGTGTGCAGGAGAGTATACAGGACCGTGCAGTACAGGGGAGCGTGTGCAGGAGAGTATACAGCACCGTGCAGTACAGGAGAGTATACAGGACCGTGCAGTACAGGAGAGCGTGTGCAGAAGAGTATACAGGACCGTGCAGTACAGGGGAGCGTGTGCAGGAGAGTATACAGGACCGTGCCGTACAGGAGACTGTGTGCAGGAGCGTATACAGGACCGTGCAGTACAGGCGAGCGTGTTCAGGAGAGTATACAGGACCGTGCAGTACAGGGGAGCGTGTGCAGGAGAGTATACAGCACCGTGCAGTACAGGAGAGTATACAGGACCGTGCAGTACAGGAGAGCGTGTGCAGGAGTGTATATAGGACCGTGCAGTACAGGAGAGCGTGTGCAGGAGTGTATACAGGATCGTGCAGTACAGGAGAGTGTGTGCAGGAGAGTATACAGGACCGTGCAGTACAGGGGAGCGTGTGCAGGAGAGTATACGGGACCGTGCAGTACAGGAGAGTGTGTGCAGGAGTGTATACAGGACCGTGCAGTACAGGGGAGCGTGTGCAGTAAAGTATACAGTACCGTGCAGTACAGGAGAGCGTGTGCAGGAGTGTATACAGGACCGTGCAGTACAGGAGAGCGTGTGCAGGAGAGTATACAGGACCGTGCAGTACAGGAGAGCGTGTGCAGGAGAGTATACAGGACCGTGCAGTACAGGAGAGCGTGTGCAGGAGAGTATACAGGACCGTGCAGTACAGGAGCGTGTGCAGGAGAGTATACAGGACCGTGCAGTACAGGGGAGCGTGTGCAGGAGAGTATACAGGACCGTGCAGTACAGGGGAGCGTGTGCAGGAGAGTATACAGGACCGTGCAGTACAGGAGAGCGTGTGCAGGAGAGTATACGGGACCGTGCAGTACAGGGGAGCGTGTGCAGGAGAGTATACAGGACCGTGCAGTACAGGGGAGCGTGTGCAGGAGAGTATACAGGACCGTGCAGTACAGGAGAGCGTGTGCAGGAGTGTATACGGGACCGTGCCGTACAGGAGAGCGTGTGCAGGAGAGTATACGGGACCGTGCAGTACAGGGGAGCGTGTGCAGGAGAGTATACAGGACCGTGCAGTACAGGGGAGCGTGCGCAGGAGAGTATACAGTACCGTGCAGTACAGGAGAGTGTGTGCAGGAGTGTATACAGGACCATGCAGTACAGGAGAGGGTGTGCAGGAGAGTATATAGGACCGTGCAGTACAGGAGAGCGTGTGCAGGAGAGTATACAGGACCGTGCCGTACAGTAGAGCGTGTGCAGGAGTGTATACAGGACCGTGCAGTACAGGGGAGCGTGTGCAGGAGAGTATACGGGACCGTGCAGTACAGGAGAGCGTGTGCAGGAGAGTATACGGGACCGTGCAGTACAGGAGAGCGTGTGCAGTAGTGTATACGGGACCGTGCCGTACAGGAGAGCGTGTGCAGGAGAGTATACGGGACCGTGCAGTACAGGGGAGCGTGTGCAGGAGAGTATACGGGACCGTGCAGTACAGGGGAGCGTGTGCAGGAGAGTATACGGGACCGTGCAGTACAGGAGAGTGTGTGCAGGAGTGTATACGGGACCGTGCAGTACAGGAGAGTGTGTGCAGGAGAGTATACGGGACCGTGCAGTACAGGAGAGTGTGTGCAGGAGTGTATACGGGATCGTGCAGTACAGGAGAGCGTGTGCAGGAGAGTATACAGGACCGTGCAGTACAGGAGAGCGTGTGCAGGAGTGTATACAGGACCGTGCAGTACAGGAGAGCGTGTGCAGGAGAGTATACAGGACCGTGCAGTACAGGAGAGCGTGTGCAGGAGAGTATACAGGACCGTGCAGTACAGGAGAGCGTGTGCAGGAGAGTATACAGGACCGTGCAGTGCAGGAGTGTATACAGGACCGTGCAGTACAGGAGAGCGTGTGCAGGAGAGTATACAGGACCGTGCAGTACAGGAGAGCGTGTGCAGGAGAGTATACAGGACCGTGCAGTACAGGAGAGCGTGTGCAGGAGAGTATATAGGACCGTGCAGTACAGGAGAGCGTGTGCAGGAAAGTATACAGGACCGTGCAGTACAGGGGAGCGTGTGCAGGAGAGTATACAGGACCGTGCAGTACAGGAGAGCGTGTGCAGGAGAGTATACAGGACCGTGCAGTACAGGAGAGTGTGTGCAGGAGTGTATACAGGACCGTGCAGTACAGGGGAGCATGTGCAGGAGAGTATACAGTACCGTGCAGTACAGGAGAGCGTGTGCAGAAGTGTATACAGGACCGTGCAGTACAGGAGAGCGTATGCAGGAGAGTATACAGGACCGTGCCGTACAGGGGAGCGTGTGCAGGAGAGTATACGGGACCGTGCAGTACAGGAGAGCGTGTGCAGGAAAGTATACGGGAGCGTGTGCAGGAGAGTATACAGGACCGTGCAGTACAGGGGAGCGTGTGCAGGAGAGTATACGGGACCGTGCAGTACAGGAGAGCGTGTGCAGGAGAGTATACGGGACTGTGCAGTACAGGAGAGTGTGTGCAGGAGTGTATACGGGACCGTGCAGTACAGGAGAGTGTGTGCAGGAGAGTATACAGGACCGTGCAGTACAGGAGAGCGTGTGCAGGAGAGTATACAGGACCGTGCCGTACAGGAGAGCGTGTGCAGGAGTGTATACGGGATCGTGCAGTACAGGAGAGCGTGTGCAGGAGAGTATACAGGACCGTGCAGTACAGGGGAGCGTGTGCAGGAGAGTATACAGGACCGTGCAGTACAGGAGAGCGTGTGCTGTTGAGTGTACAGGACCGTGCAGTACAGGAGAGCGTGTGCAGGAGTGTATACAGGACCGTGCCGTACAGGAGAGCGTGTGCAGGAGAGTATACAGGACCGTGCAGTACAGGGGAGCGTGTGCAGTACAGGGGAGCATGTGCAGGAGAGTATACGGGACCGTGCAGTACAGGAAAGTGTGTGCAGGAGTGTATACAGGACCGTGCAGTACAGGAGAGTGTGTGCAGGAGAGTATACAGGACCGTGCAGTACAGGAGAGTGTGTGCAGGAGAGTATACAGGATCGTGCAGTACAGGAGAGTGTGTGCAGGAGAGTATACAGGACCGTGCAGTTCAGGGGAGCGTGTGCAGGAGAGTATACGGGACCGTGCAGTACAGGAGAGTGTGTGCAGGAGTGTATACAGGAACGTGCAGTACAAGGGAGCATGTGCAGGAGAGTATACAGGACCGTGCAGTACAGGAGAGTGTATACAGGACCGTGCTGTACAGGACAGTGTGTGCAGCAGTGTATACAGGACCGTGCAGTACAGGGGAGCGTGTGCAGGACCGTGCAATACAGGAGAGTGTGTGCAGAAGTGTATACAGGACCGTGCAGTACAGGAGAGTGTACAGGACCGTGCAGTACAGGGGAGCGTGTGCAGGAGTGTATACAGGACCGTGCAGTACAGGGGAGCGTGTGCAGGAGAGTATACGGGACCGTGCAGTACAGGGGAGCGTGTGCAGGAGAGTATACGGGACCGTGCAGTACAGGAGAGTGTGTGCAGGAGAGTATACGGGACCGTGCAGTACAGGAGAGTGTGTGCAGGAGTGTATACAGGACCGTGCAGTACAGGAGAGTGTACAGGACCGTGCAGTACAGGGGAGCGTGTGCAGGAGTGTATACAGGACCGTGCAGTACAGGGGAGCGTGTGCAGGAGAGTATACGGGACCGTGCAGTACAGGGGAGCGTGTGCAGGAGAGTATACGGGACCGTGCAGTACAGGAGAGTGTGTGCAGGAGTGTATACAGGACCGTGCAGTACAGGAGAGTGTACAGGACCGTGCAGTACAGGGGAGCGTGTGCAGGAGTGTATACAGGACCGTGCCGTACAGGAGAGCGTGTGCAGTAGAGTATACAGGACCGTGCAGTACAGGAGAGTATGTGCAGGAGACTATAGAGGACCGTGCAGTACCGGAGAGCGTGTGCAGGAGAGTATACAGGACCGTGCCGTACAGGAGAGTGTGTGCAGGAGAGTATACAGCACCGTGCCGTACAGGAGAGTGTTTGCCGGAGTGTATACAGGACCGTGCCGTACAGGAGACTGTGTGCAGGAGCGTATACAGGACCGTGCAGTACAGGAGAGTGTGTGCAGGAGAGTATACAGGACCGTGCAGTACAGGGGAGCGTGTGCAGGAGAGTATACAGCACCGTGCAGTACAGGAGAGTATACAGGACCGTGCAGTACAGGAGAGCGTGTGCAGAAGAGTATACAGGACCGTGCAGTACAGGGGAGCGTGTGCAGGAGAGTATACAGGACCGTGCCGTACAGGAGACTGTGTGCAGGAGCGTATACAGGACCGTGCAGTACAGGCGAGCGTGTTCAGGAGAGTATACAGGACCGTGCAGTACAGGGGAGCGTGTGCAGGAGAGTATACAGCACCGTGCAGTACAGGAGAGTATACAGGACCGTGCAGTACAGGAGAGCGTGTGCAGAAGAGTATACAGGACCGTGCAGTACAGGGGAGCGTGTGCAGGAGAGTATACAGGACCGTGCCGTAGAGGGGAGCGTGTGCAGGAGAGTATACAGGACCGTGCCGTACAGGAGAGTGTGTGTAGGAGCGTATACAGGACCGTACAGTACAGGAGAGCGTGTGCAGGAGAGTATACAGGACCGTGCAGTACAGGGGAGCGTGTGCAGGAGAGTATACAGGACCGTGCAGTACAGGGGAGCGTGTGCAGGAGAGTATACAGGACCGTGCCGTACAGGGGAGCGTGTGCAGGAGAGTATACAGGACCGTGCCGTACAGGAGAGTGTGTGCAGGAGCGTATACAGGACCGTGCAGTACAGGAGAGTGTGTGCAGGAGTGTATACATGACCGTGCAGTACAGGAGAGCGTGTGCAGGAGTGTATACAGGACCGTGCAGTACAGGAGAGCGTGTGCAGTAGTGTATACAGGACCGTGCAGTACAGGAGAGCGTGTGCAGGAGTGTATACAGGACCGTGCAGTACAGGAGAGCGTGTGCAGGAGTGTATACATGACCGTGCAGTACAGGAGAGCGTGTGCAGGAGTGTATACAGGACCGTGCAGTACAGGAGAGCGTGTGCAGTAGTGTATACAGGACCGTGCAGTATAGGAGAGCGTGTGCAGGAGTATATACAGGACCGTGCAGTACAGGAGAGCGTGTGCAGGAGTGTATACAGGACCGTGCAGTACAGGAGAGCGTGTGCAGTAGAGTATACAGGACCGTGCAGTACAGGAGAGTATGTGCAGGAGAGTATAGAGGACCGTGCAGTACCGGAGAGCGTGTGCAGGAGAGTTTACAGGACCGTGCAGTACAGGGGAGAGTATACAGGACCGTGCAGTACAGGAGAGCGTGTGCAGGAGTGTATATAGGACCGTGCAGTACAGGAGAGCGTGTGCAGGAGTGTATACAGGATCGTGCAGTACAGGAGAGTGTGTGCAGGAGAGTATACAGGACCGTGCAGTACAGGGGAGCGTGTGCAGGAGAGTATACGGGACCGTGCAGTACAGGAGAGTGTGTGCAGGAGTGTATACAGGACCGTGCAGTACAGGGGAGCGTGTGCAGGAGAGTATACGGGACCGTGCAGTACAGGAGAGTGTGTGCAGGAGTGTATACAGGACCGTGCAGTACAGGAGAGCGTGTGCAGGAGAGTATACAGGACCGTGCAGTACAGGAGAGCGTGTGCAGGAGTGTATACAGGACCGTGCAGTACAGGAGAGCGTGTGCAGGAGAGTATACAGGACCGTGCAGTACAGGAGAGCGTGTGCAGGAGAGTATACAGGACCGTGCAGTACAGGGGAGCGTGAGCAGGAGAGTATACAGGACCGTGCAGTACAGGAGAGCGTGTGCAGGAGAGTATACGGGACCGTGCAGTACAGGAGAGCGTGTGCAGGAGTGTATACGGGACCGTGCCGTACAGGAGAGCGTGTGCAGGAGAGTATACGGGACCGTGCAGTACAGGGGAGCGTGTGCAGGAGAGTATACGGGACCGTGCAGTACAGGAGAGTGTGTGCAGGAGTGTATACGGGACCGTGCAGTACAGGAGAGTGTGTGCAGGAGAGTATACAGGACCGTGCAGTACAGGAGAGCGTGTGCAGGAGAGTATACAGGACCGTGCCGTACAGGAGAGCGTGTGCAGGAGAGTATACAGGACCGTGCAGTACAGGGGAGCGTGTGCAGGAGAGTATACGGGACCGTGCAGTACAGGAGAGCGTGTGCAGGAGAGTATACGGGACCGTGCAGTACAGGAGAGCGTGTGCAGGAGTGTATACGGGACCGTGCCGTACAGGAGAGCGTGTGCAGGAGAGTATTCGGGACCGTGCAGTACAGGGGAGCGTGTGCAGGAGAGTATACGGGACCGTGCAGTACAGGAGAGTGTGTGCAGGAGTGTATACGGGACCGTGCAGTACAGGAGAGTGTGTGCAGGAGAGTATACGGGACCGTGCAGTACAGGAGAGTGTGTGCAGGAGTGTATACGGGATCGTGCAGTACAGGAGAGCGTGTGCAGGAGAGTATACAGGACCGTGCAGTACAGGGGAGCGTGTGCAGGAGAGTATACAGTACCGTGCAGTACAGGAGAGCGTGTGCAGGAGTATATACAGGACCGTGCAGTACAGGAGCGCGTGTGCAGGAGTGTATAGAGGACCGGACAGGAGAGTATACAGGACCGTGCAGTACAGGAGAGCGTGTGCAGGAGAGTATACAGGACCGTGCAGTAAAGGGGAGCGTGTGCAGGAGTGTATACAGGACCGTGCAGTACAGGAGAGCGTGTGCAGGAGAGTATAGAGGACCGTGCAGTACAGGAGAGCGTGTGCAGGAGAGTATACAGGACCGTGCAGTACAGGAGAGCGTGTGCAGGAGAGTATACAGGACCGTGCAGTACAGGAGAGCGTGTGCAGGAGAATATAGAGGACCGTGCAGTACAGGAGAGCGTGTGCAGGAGAGTATACAGGACCGTGCAGTACAGGAGAGCGTGTGCAGGAGAGTATACAGGACCGTGCAGTACAGGAGAGTGTGTGCAGGAGAGTATAGAGGACCGTGCCGTACAGGAGAGTGTGTGCAGGAGAGTTTACAGGACCATGCAGTACAGGGGAGAGTATACAGGACCGTGCAGTACAGGAGAGCGTGTACAGGAGTGTATATAGGACCGTGCAGTACAGGAGAGCGTGTGCAGGAGTGTATACAGGATCGTGCAGTACAGGAGAGTGTGTGCAGGAGAGTATACAGGACCGTGCAGTACAGGGGAGCGTGTGCAGGAGAGTATACGGGACCGTGCAGTACAGGAGAGTGTGTGCAGGAGTGTATACAGGACCGTGCAGTACAGGGGAGCGTGTGCAGTAAAGTATACAGTACCGTGCAGTACAGGAGAGCGTGTGCAGGAGTGTATACAGGACCGTGCAGTACAGGAGAGCGTGTGCAGGAGAGTATACAGGACCGTGCAGTACAGGAGAGCGTGTGCAGGAGAGTATACAGGACCGTGCAGTACAGGAGAGCGTGTGCAGGAGAGTATACAGGACCGTGCAGTACAGGAGCGTGTGCAGGAGAGTATACAGGACCGTGCAGTACAGGGGAGCGTGTGCAGGAGAGTATACAGGACCGTGCAGTACAGGGGAGCGTGTGCAGGAGAGTATACAGGACCGTGCAGTACAGGAGAGCGTGTGCAGGAGAGTATACGGGACCGTGCAGTACAGGGGAGCGTGTGCAGGAGAGTATACAGGACCGTGCAGTACAGGGGAGCGTGTGCAGGAGAGTATACAGGACCGTGCAGTACAGGGGAGCGTGTGCAGGAGAGTATACAGGACCGTGCAGTACAGGAGAGCGTGTGCAGGAGAGTATACGGGACCGTGCAGTACAGGAGAGCGTGTGCAGGAGTGTATATGGGACCGTGCCGTACAGGAGAGCGTGTGCAGGAGAGTATACGGGACCGTGCAGTACAGGGGAGCGTGTGCAGGAGAGTATACAGGACCGTGCAGTACAGGGGAGCGTGCGCAGGAGAGTATACAGTACCGTGCAGTACAGGAGAGTGTGTGCAGGAGTGTATACAGGACCATGCAGTACAGGAGAGGGTGTGCAGGAGAGTATATAGGACCGTGCAGTACAGGAGAGCGTGTGCAGGAGAGTATACAGGACCGTGCCGTACAGTAGAGCGTGTGCAGGAGTGTATACAGGACCGTGCAGTACAGGGGAGCGTGTGCAGGAGAGTATACGGGACCGTGCAGTACAGGAGAGCGTGTGCAGGAGAGTATACGGGACCGTGCAGTACAGGAGAGCGTGTGCAGTAGTGTATACGGGACCGTGCCGTACAGGAGAGCGTGTGCAGGAGAGTATACGGGACCGTGCAGTACAGGGGAGCGTGTGCAGGAGAGTATACGGGACCGTGCAGTACAGGGGAGCGTGTGCAGGAGAGTATACGGGACCGTGCAGTACAGGAGAGTGTGTGCAGGAGTGTATACGGGACCGTGCAGTACAGGAGAGTGTGTGCAGGAGAGTATACGGGACCGTGCAGTACAGGAGAGTGTGTGCAGGAGTGTATACGGGATCGTGCAGTACAGGAGAGCGTGTGCAGGAGAGTATACAGGACCGTGCAGTACAGGAGAGCGTGTGCAGGAGTGTATACAGGACCGTGCAGTACAGGAGAGCGTGTGCAGGAGAGTATACAGGACCGTGCAGTACAGGAGAGCGTGTGCAGGAGAGTATACAGGACCGTGCAGTACAGGAGAGCGTGTGCAGGAGAGTATACAGGACCGTGCAGTGCAGGAGTGTATACAGGACCGTGCAGTACAGGAGAGCGTGTGCAGGAGAGTATACAGGACCGTGCAGTACAGGAGAGCGTGTGCAGGAGAGTATATAGGACCGTGCAGTACAGGAGAGCGTGTGCAGGAAAGTATACAGGACCGTGCAGTACAGGGGAGCGTGTGCAGGAGAGTATACAGGACCGTGCAGTACAGGAGAGCGTGTGCAGGAGAGTATACAGGACCGTGCAGTACAGGAGAGTGTGTGCAGGAGTGTATACAGGACCGTGCAGTACAGGGGAGCATGTGCAGGAGAGTATACAGTACCGTGCAGTACAGGAGAGCGTGTGCAGGAGTGTATACAGGACCGTGCAGTACAGGAGGGCGTATGCAGGAGAGTATACAGGACCGTGCCGTACAGGGGAGCGTGTGCAGGAGAGTATACGGGACCGTGCAGTACAGGAGAGCGTGTGCAGGAAAGTATACGGGAGCGTGTGCAGGAGAGTATACAGGACCGTGCAGTACAGGGGAGCGTGTGCAGGAGAGTATACGGGACCGTGCAGTACAGGAGAGCGTGTGCAGGAGAGTATACGGGACTGTGCAGTACAGGAGAGTGTGTGCAGGAGTGTATACGGGACCGTGCAGTACAGGAGAGTGTGTGCAGGAGAGTATACAGGACCGTGCAGTACAGGAGAGCGTGTGCAGGAGAGTATACAGGACCGTGCCGTACAGGAGAGCGTGTGCAGGAGTGTATACGGGATCGTGCAGTACAGGAGAGCGTGTGCAGGAGAGTATACAGGACCGTGCAGTACAGGGGAGCGTGTGCAGGAGAGTATACAGGACCGTGCAGTACAGGAGAGCGTGTGCTGTTGAGTGTACAGGACCGTGCAGTACAGGAGAGCGTGTGCAGGAGTGTATACAGGACCGTGCCGTACAGGAGAGCGTGTGCAGGAGAGTATACAGGACCGTGCAGTACAGGGGAGCGTGTGCAGTACAGGGGAGCATGTGCAGGAGAGTATACGGGACCGTGCAGTACAGGAAAGTGTGTGCAGGAGTGTATACAGGACCGTGCAGTACAGGAGAGTGTGTGCAGGAGAGTATACAGGACCGTGCAGTACAGGAGAGTGTGTGCAGGAGAGTATACAGGATCGTGCAGTACAGGAGAGTGTGTGCAGGAGAGTATACAGGACCGTGCAGTTCAGGGGAGCGTGTGCAGGAGAGTATACGGGACCGTGCAGTACAGGAGAGTGTGTGCAGGAGTGTATACAGGAACGTGCAGTACAAGGGAGCATGTGCAGGAGAGGATACAGGACCGTGCAGTACAGGAGAGTGTATACAGGACCGTGCTGTACAGGAGAGTGTGTGCAGGAGTGTATACAGGACCGTGCAGTACAGGGGAGCGTGTGCAGGACCGTGCAATACAGGAGAGTGTGTGCAGAAGTGTATACAGGACCGTGCAGTACAGGAGAGCGTGTGCAGGAGTGTATACAGGACCGTGCAGTACAGGGGAGCGTGTGCAGGAGTGTATACAGGATCGTGCAGTACAGGAGAGTGTGTGCAGGAGTGTATACAGGATCGTGCAGTACAGGAGAGTGTGTGCAGGAGAGTATACAGGACCGTGCAGTACAGGAGAGCGTGTGCAGGAGTGTATACAGGATCGTGCAGTACAGGAGAGCGTGTGCAGGAGAGTATACAGGATCGTGCAGTACAGGAGAGTGTGTGCAGGAGAGTATTCAGGATCGTGCAGTACAGGAGAGCGTGTGCAGGAGAGTATACAGGACCGTGCAGTACAGGAGTGTATACAGGACCGTGCAGTACAGGAGAGCGTGTGCAGGAGAGTATACGGGACCGTGCAGTACAGGAGAGTGTGTGCAGGAGTTTATACAGGACCGTGCAGTACAGGAGAGTGTACAGGACCGTGCAGTACAGGAGAGCGTGTGCAGGAGAGTATACAGGACCGTGCAGTACAGGAGAGTGTGTGCAGGAGAGTATACGGGACCGTGCAGTACAGGAGAGTGTGTGCAGGAGTGTATACAGGACCGTGCAGTACAGGAGAGTGTACAGGACCGTGCAGTACAGGGGAGCGTGTGCAGGAGTGTATACAGGACCGTGCAGTACAGGGGAGCGTGTGCAGGAGAGTATACGGGACCGTGCAGTACAGGGGAGCGTGTGCAGGAGAGTATACGGGACCGTGCAGTACAGGAGAGTGTGTGCAGGAGAGTATACGGGACCGTGCAGTACAGGAGAGTGTGTGCAGGAGTGTATACAGGACCGTGCAGTACCGGAGAGTGTACAGGACCGTGCAGTACAGGGGAGCGTGTGCAGGAGTGTATACAGGACCGTGCAGTACAGGGGAGCGTGTGCAGGAGAGTATACGGGACCGTGCAGTACAGGGGAGCGTGTGCAGGAGTGTATACAGGACCGTGCAGTACAGGAGAGTGTACAGGACCGTGCAGTACAGGGGAGCGTGTGCAGGAGTGTATACAGGACCGTGCCGTACAGGGGAGTGTGTGCAGGCTTATATAATGCCAACATATTCCGCATCTCTTTACAGACATCATCACACTGTCCCCCTTGATGCTCACAATCTAAATTCTCTTTCAGTATGTATTTGGTGTGGGGGTGGACACCCAACTACATACAGGGAGAATGTACAAACTTCTTTTGGAATTAAACCCAGGACCAGATGCCAGAGCTGCAAGGTGGCAGTGCCAACCACTGAGCCGCTGTGCTGGTCCTGTCTGTGGCTGTCAGCAGTGTCAAAACTACTTACAGTTTTCCTTTTATTTGCAACTAAAAGATCTGCGCTTGTACTCTGCATGCAGCAGAGCTGTGTGTGCTAGGTTTCGATCACACGCTGTGACAGGCCACGGTAACATTATTGTGCCAACATATGGCTGCACCCCTAGTGCTGTCTAACCTGTGTATGATGTGCATGTAACATGCACTGTAAGGATTAAAATATTGGGACATAAGTCTTAATGTCCTTCATTCATTCCCTTTGGCACAGGTGTATGAAATTGGGCCCCAGTCATGTGGTCTGCATTTACTACAGAATGGCTCGTTCTAAACAGCTCACTGACACCAGCATGGTAAAGTAATAGGATTATAACTAGCTCCATTACCTACCTATCTAGTGTGCCAACCTCCACGGATAGGTAGGGATGGGGCCTTACTAGAGACCTTTATATACCGTGAATTTTTCTCATATATCCTTCTGACCCTACTGTTACCAAACACCTTGTCTTTACATGTTCTACTATGAGTGTGTATGATTTTAGAGCATATTTATTAAGTTATATTTTCCCATAACCCATGACAGCACCACCTGAGAGAGGATCCGCCCATCCAGGACAGGAAACCCACTGAAATAAAGGGGTGGCGCCTCTCCCCCGCATCAGTTCAGTTTCCTGTCCTTGATGGGAGACCTCAAGGAGAAGTTGCGGCTGGAGACTGTCCCAGGCCTGATCCGGTACCTGGAAGAGCAACTTACCTGGCCGTGGTACTGGTGTGTCTGGTCTGGAAGCACCACCCCAGGGCCTTAAATAACCTATGCGGTACTGCTAGCACACTGTTCGGGTCTGCGCGCACGCACTGTTGTACACTAGATGTTAGAAGAGCCCCAATTAAATAAACAGAAACAACTAAAGGGTGGAAGAAAATCCAATCATTGTGCTCTTTTAGGGGGGCTAGGAAGGGGCTTAAAGTCTCAGAGGGCACCCTAGCAAGGTGGATTAGGGAAGCCATCAGTATAGCTTATTCGACCAGTAGTGTGTTAATACTAGAAGGCATTAAAGCTCGTTCATACCAGAGCGATTGTGGCTTCCTGGGCAGAGAAGCCAGAGGTAACCCATTGACCAGATCTTTAAGGCAGCAACTTGGTCCTCTCCCTCAATCCAAGTATTGAGTGCATTTACTGAACATACATTTCAACAGGCCAACATTTTGAATTTTAAAAACATTTTTCAAGCTGTTATGAAGTATTCTAATTTACTGAGATAATGACTTTTGTGTTTTCATTGGCTGTAAGCTATAATCATCAAGATTAACAGAAATAAACACTTGAGATTGATCACTCTGTATAATATACGAGAGTTTCACTTTTTGTATTGAAGAACTGAAATCAATTAACTTTTTGATGATATTCTAATTTAGTGAGATGCACCTGTAGTTAGTTTAATGGACAAGTCTGGGTTTGGCGATGGCCAGGAGTATCAGTGCTCAGTCACAAACCAATGTTTGTATATAATATATCTTTATCAAAAATGGCCAAAAGTCCAGAAGTGTCCCTAATGCCTCCCTAAGAGACCAGACTTTCTAGCAAAATTTGGGTCTGAACTGTTGAGTTGTGGGATCCCGTCATACAGAGCAGGATCCCAAAAAACCCTCTTCAGCTTCCCTGGCTGTGAAAGTGCAATATCTCGCTTGTTATCATGAGATCTCGGTCTTTGTACTAGCTCACCACTGCCGTATCTTTTACTAGGTGGTAATTGCTCTAATGTAACTGTGGCACCCCAGGGGTCTGGTTTCCACAGTAACAGCAATGTTATGTCTGAGAGCAGGTGGGAGGTCTCTTGGTCAGGGATCCTATGCATGCCACACCTCCTGCCCAGTCCTGGGAGGGGAAGAACTTCCCCTATATAAACCTAGGGCTGAGGCAGGGTTAGTGAGTAGAGAAGAAGTAGAGACAGAGAAGCAGATATAGGAAAAGAACACCAGGAGCTCTGTGGGAGCAGTGCTGCAAGGAGTCAGGGGCTGGCAGCTGCAGAGCTCGTCCTGACTGAGAAGTTATCACCGGACCCGGAGTCCGAGGCTGTGGGGACTAACTCCTATCCAGCAGCAGAAACCGACTGGCAGGGGATTGCAGGTCCTCTGGCCCAGAAACCCGAAGGCACGGTCACACGCGTGGGACCAGCACCGCCGTCATGGAGCGGAAGCTACTAGAAGGCCCCGAGTCACCGGCCATACGGGTGAGCACCACACGGTACACTCAGGGACGTGGGCTACTTATACCCGCCTCTAGCAAGGTAGCCGGAAGAGTATCGTTAGTTTGGGAGGCCTACAACTCCGCCTGGCCAGGGGAGATCCCATCTGCTCAAGGACTGACCAGGCTCCAATCGCTAGCCAGTACTCCGGGAGGGTCTATCTTTGTCACCAGTAAAGACCCTGAACTACACCGTACCGTCTCCGAGTGGTTCCTGCTACCCCCATCATCCACGTCGGCTGCCCTGAGGCCATACCCCTCCCGTTGGGGGTTATACTATCACGCTGCACAATCCTACCACCGGCCTCAGCGGTCTGCCCTGCAGCAGCAGCTCCTTAGCTGTACTCAACGGGTGGCGTAGTCGTCCAACATCTACCGCTAATACAGCGCCACTTAGTCTGACTCCCTGGGCACGGACCGGATCACCGCCACGAGACTACAACCCTAAAGAGATCCGGCTCCGGGTAAGCTCCCGCGTGCGCAACGCAGCGCGACACAGGCCCAGGGGCGCGTCAACTTTTGGCGTAGTCGGCAGGATTTCGTGCCCGCAACCACCGGGTACTGCGTGCCTGAAAAAGACTGTTCAAACTTACCTGTGGTGAAGATTCCCGCCATCCGGCGCCATCTTCCGCTTCCTTCCCGCCATCGGTGGAGTTTTCCCGCCATCCGGCGCCATCTTCGGCCTTCTTCCCGCCATACGTGGAGTTTTCCCGCCATTGGACGCCATCTTGAGGATGCCACGCGGGAAGAAGAGGGGCGTGGACTCCGAAAGCGCGCGAGAACTGAAGCCCCGCCTCACGTCCGGACGTTGCGTAAGGTCCTGGAAGGAGCCCAGCAGACACCGACGTCACAGGAGCGCGACGGAAGGTCCTCAACCCTGACGATCCACTGCGGAGCCGCGGCCTACGGAAGAGGATCATCGCAAGGGAAGCCACGGTCCACTAGGGGGGAGAAGGATGTCGGATACGGAGGAGAGCTTCACCGCTTCAACCCCCGCCAGCGCCACCGCTGTTGCGGTCATGCCTTTCACCATGCCCTATATCCCGGGGGCAGCCTGGCTACCCCAGTACTCAGGGGAGTCACATACCCTGCATGACTTTAGAGAAAAGCTGGATAGCCTCTTCCAGGTGTACCCCCTCACAGAGGAGCAAAAAGTGAGCATCCTGGTGGCCCAATTAACCGGGGCAGCCCAAAGGGAGGTAAAGTCCTGGCCACCTGGGGGGAGGACTGTCGCAGGGATACTAACCCGGCTGAGGGACACCTTTGATACCCGCACCTCAGCCGAGATCAAGCTTAGATTCTACGGGTGCAAACAGCGGGCACATGAGAGTATAAGGGACTATGCCCTGAACCTACAAGAGGCCCTGAGAGCCATTAAGCAGACCGACCCTGACGGCGTGGGAGACGAGGACAGGCTGTTGACTGAACAATTTATAGAGGGTTTATATTGCAATGCCCACCGAACCCAGTTGCGGGCAATGGCCTTACAGGACCCTCATCTTGGATTTGCACAGTTCAAGGACAGAGCCATCCGGGTGCTTCGAGAACCGGCACCAGGTGGCGTTGTGACCCCCAGACGCCCCACTACCACTTACCACCAGGAGGCGGCGCCCTTGTCGGCAGGGCCTGTGGGAGCTGGTGCGCAGGCTTTGAACAATGACCCGGCTCCAGACCTGCACCATCAGGTCCAAGAGCTAGCTAAAAGCGTTGCTGCGCTAACCCGAACTGTGCAGTCTTTACAGGTTTCCACTCCAGGGAAGATCCAGCTGGCATCCGGACCGGAGGACATCCCGTGGCGTCGACCAAGGAGGACCCCACCGGCCAGAGGAAGACCCAGCGACCGATACAACGAGGACGGACGACCCATCTGCCGCCGCTGCAATCAACCCGGACATATGGCAAGGTACTGTCCTTTAAACTGGCACAACCTGGGGTAGAGGGCCAACCCCCAGGAAAAAGATCACCAGGCCCATCGAACTGGCGCGACAAATATGTGGGAGGACGTCCAGTCTTACCCGTGGTACTGGATGGCATTCCTATGAGTGCCCTACTGGACACCGGGTCACAGGTCACCACCATCCCGTACGTGCTCTTCAAGCAGTACTGGAATGACTCGGATATCACCCGCTACCCTGACGACGACTTGAGTATCATCGCCAGCAATGGTCAGCCCGTGCCACAGATTGGATTTAAAGAGGTGACCATTAAAATTGGTAGAGTCGAATTGGCAGCACAGGGACTGATCATTGTAGACATTGACAAACACGAGAGTCACCCAAAGATAACTCTAGGAACTAATGTAATTGAAAATTGTCTTGCAGAGGTGATTTTCCTTTTACAGCAGGTTGCCAAGAACGCCAGCTCCGGCCAGCAGCGAGTGCTCCAGAAAGAGATCCGGGCACTCATGCGACGGCAACAGCTAGAACTCTCCGGTGGTGAGATTGGTAGCGTGCGAATGTGTGACCCTTTCCCTATTGCCATGCCCCCGAAAAGTGAAATGATGATTTGGTGCCGGGCAGCTATTGGTCTGAGAGGTAGAGATTACCAGGCAATGGTAGAACCAGTTTACTCAGACAGTAGGCCCACCATTTTGACAGCACGGGGGGTGGTCAATGTACGCCATGGGAGGGTGCCCGTTCGCATAATAAATATCGGGAAGAGGGAAGTGTACCTGCCCCAGTATGCCACGCTAGCCAAATTGTATACCATCAATCAAGATTCCATACAGTCCGTAGAACCCTTGCCTCCATCTTCCCCGGAGGAAGGTAACGGCTCTCAGAAAACAATGGAGGACTGGTGTCAGCAACTACATTTGGGTACTGACTCCACTCCCTCACACCAGAAACAGGGAGTCTATCGGGTGGTTCAAGAGTACGAGAGAGTGTTTAGTAAACACCCGTTAGACTTCGGGCGAGTCAAGGGGGTAGAACACCACATCCCCACGGGAGACCATCCTCCCATAAAAGAGAGGTATCGACCCGTACCCCCTGCACACTACCAACACGCCAAGGGGATGCTTAGAGACATGAAGGAGGCTGGGGTGATCAGGGATAGCTGTAGCCCCTGGGCAGCTCCACTAGTCTTAGTCAAAAAGAAAGACAACACCATGAGGATGTGTGTAGATTACCGGAAAATCAACCGTATCACACACAAGGATGCGTACCCCTTACCAAGGATAGAGGAGTCTTTGGCTGCTTTAAGATCTGCTAACTTCTTCTCTACCTTGGATCTCACTAGTGGGTACTGGCAGGTTCCTGTAGCAGAGGCGGACCGGGAGAAGACCGCATTCACCACCCCGATGGGACTTAGCGAGTTTACCTGCATGCCGTTCGGACTCAGCAACGCACCAGGAACCTTCCAACGATTAATGGAGTGCTGTCTGGGCCACAGAAACTTCGAGACGGTCCTGCTGTACCTGGACGATGTCATCGTATATTCCAAGACGTATAAGGACCACCTGAAACACCTGGCGGAAGTGTTCGAAGCTCTGGCAAGCTACGGCCTTAAGGTGAAACCCTCCAAGTGTCACCTCCTGAAACCAAAGGTGCAGTACCTGGGACACGTGGTGAGCGCTGATGGAGTGGCTCCCGACCCTGATAAGATCACCGCAATTAAGGAATGGCCAAGTCCCTCCAGTGTAAAGGAAGTGCGGCAGTTCCTCGGGTTGGTAGGCTATTACCGCAGATTCATCCCCGGTTTCACCAAAAAGGCAGCTCCTATGCAGGACCTCCTGATAGGCCAGTCCCGGAAGGCCAAGAACCAGAAGCCACCCTTCAGATGGGAGAAGTTAGAAGAAGAGTCCTTCCGCCAGCTGAAGATGGCCCTCACGGGGGATGAAATCCTGGCGTACCCTGATTACAGCCAGCCCTTTATCCTCTACACCGACGCAAGTAACATCGGGCTAGGAGCCGTGCTGTCCCAGATCCAGCAGGGGAAAGAACGAGTAATCGCTTACGCCAGCCGAAAACTGCGACCCACCGAGAGAAACCCTGAGAATTACAGCTCATTTAAGCTAGAGTTCCTGGCAGTGGTGTGGGCAGTCACCGAACGCTTTAAGCACTACCTCGCTTCTTCCCGGTTCACCGTGTACACGGATAACAACCCGTTGACACACCTGGACACGGCAAGACTCGGTGCCCTAGAGCAGAGATGGATGGCCCGTCTGTCCAACTACGAGTTCACAATCAAATACTGGGCAGGACGCTCCAATACCAACGCGGACGCCCTGTCCAGGATGCCAAACCTACCGGACGTAGGAGAAGATCCAGAGGGACTGGAAGAAGTCGAACTCCCCGCGTTCCACCGTCATGGGACTATCCAGTATTCCCATCGGGTAAGGAGTAAGCAAGCCGCTACGTTTAACCCCTTGCCTCACTACAACTGGGAGGAAACGCAAGACAGTGACCCTGCCGTCCGACTGGTGAAGGAGATGCTGACTCGGCCAGAGGCTCGCCTTGACCCAGACGCTCCGGAGGAAGCCAAGCAACTGTGGGCTGAGAAGAGTCGACTGTTCCTTTATAAGGGGAAGTTGTGCCGCCGAATGGTTAACTCCCGGACGCATGAACTAATCTGGCAAGTAGTGGTGCCACGAAGAGACGCAGCCGTGGTGATGGAGGCATACCACGACGGGGCTGGACACTTCGGATGGAAGAAGCTGGAGTTCCTGCTGCGCGGGCGGTTCCACTGGGTAGGCATGAGGGGAACCATCGAGAGGTGGTGCAGAGACTGTGGCCCGTGCAACCTAAGAAGGAAGGACCATGCCAGCCAGAAGACTCCCCTGCAGTCCATCGTCACCCGGCAGCCGTTGGAACTGGTAGCCTTGGATCATGTAAAACTGACCCCAAGCAGAAGTGGCTACGTCTACGCACTAACCATCGTGGATCACTACTCCCGGTTCTTGGTTGTCGTCCCCGTCAAGGACTTAACCGCTCGAACAGCAGCTAGAGCCTTTCAGCAGCATTTCTGCCGTCCACACGGGTACCCGGACCAAGTGTTGACAGACCAGGGACCTGCCTTTGAAGCGGAGGTCTTCCAAGAATTCTGCACTCTGTATGGCTGCCGGAAGATAAGGACGACACCCTATCATCCGCAAACTAATGGACTTTGTGAGAAAATGAACCAGGTGGTGATAGATCTTCTGAAAACATTGCCCCTGGAAGAACGCAGTCTGTGGCCTGAGAGGCTGCCCGACCTAGTGGATGTAACATACCTGGCGGCGTCCTTGCATAGTGGTCCATCTCCCACTGTGCAAGAGCGCGCACTTGATCTCCTGTCCAGAATGTCTCTCTGGCTTCCCTCCATGCTGTCTGTTTGTGTCTGTTTCTGCTGCTTAAGGGCGGCGCCCGATCACTTCCTGCTTTTTGTACCTGCTGTGGGTCACACCTCTTGTGCGTCCTCAGCCTATTGCTGTCTGTCACCTGGTATATAGCTCAGCTGCGCCATCTATCCCTGCCTGAGCATAGTGTTTCATTCAGTGTGTGCTTGCACTCTGAAGGTGCCAGGTCCCGTTCTGTGTTCTCTTGTCTGCCTATCCTGGAGGCTGTATTTCCAGGCCTGTCTGAACACGCTCCTAGCCTGTTCCTCCTGCCTTCTAGGGGCCGATTACCTAGACCTGTTCCTGTATCTTGTCTGACCTGTCTGAACACGCTCCTAGCCTGTTCCTCCTGCCTTCTAGGGGCCGGTTCCCTAGACCCGCTCCTGTATCTTGTCTGTCCTGTCTGAACACGCTCCTTGCCTGTTCATCCTGCCTCTCTGGGGGCCGTATTCCCAGACCCGCTCCTGTATCCCGCTGCAGTGTCGGTCTCCTCCGTACACTCAGTTCCAGTCTGAACTCTCTCCTATCCTTTACCTGTTTTTCCTCTATGTCCGTTCCCTTCCTTTTTCTGCAGAGTCTGAACTCGTACCTAACTCCTGCTTGTTGTCTCTGTACTCCCGTTTGTGAGTTTGTGGTCCACTCGCTACTTCACTGCAAGTACCCTGTGGGTGTCTGGCTCTGCCTTTCCCTTCCTGTCTGTTCCGTGTGAACAGAGCCCTGTCCCCCCTACTCAGCCTAGCCTGCTCTGACTCCTCTGCCCGCTGCTCCGGCAGTCCTGTCCTGCCCTGCTTCTGCCCGCTGCTCCGGCAGTCCTGTCCTGCCCTGCTTCTGCCCGCTGCTCCGGCAGTCCTGTCCTGCCCTGCTTCTGCCCGCTGCTCCGGCAGTCCTGTCCTGCCCTGCTTCTGCCCGCTGCTCCGGCAGTCCTGTCCTGCCCTGCTTCTGCCCGCTGCTCCGGCAGTCCTGTCCTGCCCTGCTTCTGCCCGCTGCTCCGGCAGTCCTGTCCTGCCCTGCTTGTGCTCGCTGCTCCGGCAGTCCTGTCCTGCCCTGCTTGTGCTCGCTGCTCCTGCAGCCCCGTCCTGCTCTGTTCTTGCCCACCGCTTCGGGCGTTCCCTCTCTGCTGTGGTTGTCTACCGCATCTGCGGTTCTGTGACCCAGTCTGTACTGGGTCTTAACCTTTCTGTGCTCCAGCCCGTCCTTTCGGCCAGTACCTCCCTGCCTGCATACTCGCCTGTATCCACCCATCTGCATACCTGCCGTGTTTGCTTATATCCACCAGTCTGTGCCAGCCTAACCTGCCTGTTCCTGAGTCCCAGTGTGTACTGGGTCCTATCCCGCCTGTGTTCCTACCTGCTAGTGCCTCCCTGTCTGCACTCTAGCTGTGCTTGCCTGTACCCCTCTACCTGTATTGTTCCTGAGTCCCAGTGTGTACTGGGTCCTATCCCGCCTGTGTTCCTACCTGCTAGTGCCTCCCTGTCTGCACTCTAGCTGCGCTTGCCTTTACCCGCCTGCCTGCATACCAGTCGTGCCTGCCTATACCCTCCAGTCTGTGCGCCAGCCTAACCAGCCTGATCCAGTAATCCCTGTGTGGGTCAACCCCCGTGTCCGGAGTTTGACCTGGAGTAGCACCTGGTCCCTCTGCCCGGTTTCTCCCTGGTGCACTGGCGTCGTATGCCGTCGTGCCATCTTGGTCGGATCGGCCAGATACTTAGTCACGCCCCTCCAGGCACTCTCCGGTTCATGGTCCAGTGGAATCACTACAATCACACGCACACGCCGCTCAGCCCGGGCGTGTGCATAACTGCATGCTCAGGCCATGGTTCCCGTTGAGCCCCACGGCCTTCGCTCTCTGAGAAGTTTTCCAGCGAATACATGCATTAAAATAAATAAATAAATAGATATTTTTTTTTTCCTTTAGCTGAGTTCCAGGCGAATTACGCACCCGTCCAGATGGATCTATCTGCTCTCGTTCCCGCGGATCCGCTACGTTATTATGGGGATCCTAGACAAAGTCGTGCATTTGTGGAGCAATGCATGCTACACTTCAAGTTCTACCCTCTATGTTTTCCCACCGATCGGGTTAAGGTGGCATTCATTATGTCTTACCTGGCGGGTGATGCCTTGGAATGGATCAACCCCCTATATGAAACACAGGATCCGATCCTCCTGGACCTAATGGCCTTCCTGGTGGCCTTTCTAATGGTCTTCGATGATCCTAACCCGGAGGCTCCTGCTGAAGCTTCACTTCCCAATATCCCGGAGCAGCCCCAATGGGTAATGTGTGTGGGTAGCGCAATAGTCCTCCAGCCCAATGAGACTACTGCCCACCCAGAATCCTCACAGGGTGACTACGCTTTCCGGAATACTTCTCCCAACCTCAAGAGGCAGTCCAGACGTGCTAGACGTAGAGGCAAGCCGTCACGCCAGGGTCTGTCCTCCCTGAGACCTCCTGACCCCAACCTTGAAGTCCCTACTGAAGCTTCATCTCCCTGTATCCCGGAGAAGCCCCAATGGGTAATGTGCGTGGGTAGTGCACCAGTTCTCCTGCCCGAAGAGACTTCTGCCCATTCAGACTCCACACAGGAGAACTTCCTGCACCCGGCATCAGATGCTTCACCCACTTTAACCGGTGTGCATGTTCAAGGATGCTCCAAAGCTGTGGTTACCTCAGAGTCTGTGCACCTCTACTACCTGGCGGAGGACCCCCTGTTGCCTCCTGAATCCTCCGGGATACCACTCGATGACAAATGGAGAGAGAATTCTCTACACCCGGTACTCGATACTTTGTCCGCTTCGTCCTGTGAGCCTGACAATGGGTACCCCAAAGTGGTAGTTACCCCCGAGTCTCTACACCCCTCCGACCAGGCGGAGGACCTCCAGTTGTCTCCTGAACCCTTCGGGGTGCTACCTGGTAGCGAAAGGACAGAGACTCTCCTATACTCTGTACCTGATACCTCGCTCGCTTCGTCCAGTGAGTCCAACCTAGTGTACTCTGAAGCAGTGGTTACTCCCGAGTCTCTACACTCCTCTGACCAGGCGGAGGACCTCCAGTTGTCTCCAGAACCCTTCGGGGTGCCACCTGGTGGTAAATGGACAGAGACTTTCCTATATCCTGGATCTGATACCTCGCTTGCTTCGTCCAGTGAGTCCGACCTAGTGTACTCTGAAGCAGAGGTTACCCGTGAGTCTCTACACCCCTCTGACCAGGCGGAGGACCGCCAGTTGTCTCCAGAACCCTTCGGGGTGCCACCTGGTGGAGAATGGAGAGAGACTTTGCTATACTCGGTACCCGATACCTCGCCTGCTTCGTCCAGTGAGTCCGACCTAGTGTACTCTGAAGCAGATGTTTTCTCTGAGCCTCTGCACTCTTCTGACCCGGCGGAGGACCTCCAGTTGTTTCCTGAATCCTCCGGGGTACCACCAGAAAACAAAGAGACAGTGACTTTTCCTCATTATGTACCTGATAACCCGTCTATTTCTTCCTGTGAGCTTGACAAGATGTACCTCGAAGCAGAGATTACCCCCAAGTCTCTGTCCCCCTCCAACCCGGTGGAGGACTTCCAGTTGTCTCCTGTACCCTCTGGGGTGCCACCTGAAAATATGTGGAGAGAGACTTCCTTGTGTGCTGTTCCTGGTACTCCACCCGTTTCGTCTGTTGCTAAGGGTGGCTGGATGGGAGGTAGCATCCTAGCTACCCAGAGGAGACCAGTTTTTCCGGTGGACAGTGGGAGTGATCTCTTCGAAGTGAAGAATTGGCCCTCGAATTCCCTGCGGAAGATTCTGGCAGGCCTGAAGAAGAGGGGGCGTAAGGGGGGGGGTACTGTAACATACCTGGCGGCGTCCTTGCATAGTGGTCCATCTCCCACTGTGCAAGAGCGCGCACTTGATCTCCTGTCCAGAATGTCTCTCTGGCTTCCCTCCATGCTGTCTGTTTGTGTCTGTTTCTGCTGCTTAAGGGCGGCGCCCGATCACTTCCTGCTTTTTGTACCTGCTGTGGGTCACACCTCTTGTGCGTCCTCAGCCTATTGCTGTCTGTCACCTGGTATATAGCTCAGCTGCGCCATCTATCCCTGCCTGAGCATAGTGTTTCATTCAGTGTGTGCTTGCACTCTGAAGGTGCCAGGTCCCGTTCTGTGTTCTCTTGTCTGCCTATCCTGGAGGCTGTATTTCCAGGCCTGTCTGAACACGCTCCTAGCCTGTTCCTCCTGCCTTCTAGGGGCCGATTACCTAGACCTGTTCCTGTATCTTGTCTGACCTGTCTGAACACGCTCCTAGCCTGTTCCTCCTGCCTTCTAGGGGCCGGTTCCCTAGACCCGCTCCTGTATCTTGTCTGTCCTGTCTGAACACGCTCCTTGCCTGTTCATCCTGCCTCTCTGGGGGCCGTATTCCCAGACCCGCTCCTGTATCCCGCTGCAGTGTCGGTCTCCTCCGTACACTCAGTTCCAGTCTGAACTCTCTCCTATCCTTTACCTGTTTTTCCTCTATGTCCGTTCCCTTCCTTTTTCTGCAGAGTCTGAACTCGTACCTAACTCCTGCTTGTTGTCTCTGTACTCCCGTTTGTGAGTTTGTGGTCCACTCGCTACTTCACTGCAAGTACCCTGTGGGTGTCTGGCTCTGCCTTTCCCTTCCTGTCTGTTCCGTGTGAACAGAGCCCTGTCCCCCCTACTCAGCCTAGCCTGCTCTGACTCCTCTGCCCGCTGCTCCGGCAGTCCTGTCCTGCCCTGCTTCTGCCCGCTGCTCCGGCAGTCCTGTCCTGCCCTGCTTCTGCCCGCTGCTCCGGCAGTCCTGTCCTGCCCTGCTTCTGCCCGCTGCTCCGGCAGTCCTGTCCTGCCCTGCTTCTGCCCGCTGCTCCGGCAGTCCTGTCCTGCCCTGCTTCTGCCCGCTGCTCCGGCAGTCCTGTCCTGCCCTGCTTCTGCCCGCTGCTCCGGCAGTCCTGTCCTGCCCTGCTTGTGCTCGCTGCTCCGGCAGTCCTGTCCTGCCCTGCTTGTGCTCGCTGCTCCTGCAGCCCCGTCCTGCTCTGTTCTTGCCCACCGCTTCGGGCGTTCCCTCTCTGCTGTGGTTGTCTACCGCATCTGCGGTTCTGTGACCCAGTCTGTACTGGGTCTTAACCTTTCTGTGCTCCAGCCCGTCCTTTCGGCCAGTACCTCCCTGCCTGCATACTCGCCTGTATCCACCCATCTGCATACCTGCCGTGTTTGCTTATATCCACCAGTCTGTGCCAGCCTAACCTGCCTGTTCCTGAGTCCCAGTGTGTACTGGGTCCTATCCCGCCTGTGTTCCTACCTGCTAGTGCCTCCCTGTCTGCACTCTAGCTGTGCTTGCCTGTACCCCTCTACCTGTATTGTTCCTGAGTCCCAGTGTGTACTGGGTCCTATCCCGCCTGTGTTCCTACCTGCTAGTGCCTCCCTGTCTGCACTCTAGCTGCGCTTGCCTTTACCCGCCTGCCTGCATACCAGTCGTGCCTGCCTATACCCTCCAGTCTGTGCGCCAGCCTAACCAGCCTGATCCAGTAATCCCTGTGTGGGTCAACCCCCGTGTCCGGAGTTTGACCTGGAGTAGCACCTGGTCCCTCTGCCCGGTTTCTCCCTGGTGCACTGGCGTCGTATGCCGTCGTGCCATCTTGGTCGGATCGGCCAGATACTTAGTCACGCCCCTCCAGGCACTCTCCGGTTCATGGTCCAGTGGAATCACTACAATTACACGCACACGCCGCTCAGCCCGGGCGTGTGCATAACAGTGGACCTATACAACCACATCCCGGTAGGTTCCACCAACTGTACCCCGGCTTACCTGATGAGGGCAAGACCTGGTAAGCTACCTGTTGACCTGGAGATGGGAGTCCTGACACCCGAGGACACTTCACCAGAAGCAGACTGGGACACAGAGAGGCAGCAGCAGTACCGGAAAGTACAGGAGAGCGTGGAGCGAAGTCTCTGTCAAGCTAGGGAAAGACAAGAGAAAACTTACAACCAGTATGCTCCCGCTGTTCCCCTGGTACCCGGAGAGCAGGTCTTGAAGAGGAAAAGGCGGCTCCACAAGTTGGACGACCAGTGGGAGAAGGACCCGTACATCGTACTGCCCTCAAGCCACGACAACCCAAAGGTCTGTACCATCAGTAAAGACGGAGGGGAAACCACAACCATTGTATCCCGGGATCACCTGAAGAAGTGTCCCGAACAGCTACGGAACCCTGAAGAGGAACAAGAAGACCCTCGACCCGTAGAGGAAAGGGAAGATATGGTTAGTACTGTGCTCGGAGACTTCCCTCGGTCTTGGACTCAAGTCAATGGCGCAGTTGTGGTACCCGTACTCACCTTCCTCCAACCAGCATCCCAAGCACCTACGGAGCAACAGGTAGAGCTGGAAGAACAGCCGGTCCAGGAGGCAGAAGACCCCACACCAGCAGACCAGGAGGATCAACCCTCTGCTTATAGTGAACCTGCCATGCCTCTAGTGAGCCAAAGGGCCCGTGGACAGCTGCCCAGTTTACCCTTGACAGTTCCTACACCCTGTAGTTCGGGGCTAGACAGTCAGCTCCATAGGTCCACTAGGGCCACTAGAGGCCAGTTACCCGCACGTTGGAGGATTTGAAGTGTATAAGTTGTTTTATTTATGGTTACCTGTTTTTCTTGTTACTTGTAAATAATTATGTGTTTCTAGTTATTTTTAGGAGTCCTTGGTGGATTTACCGGGAATCCTTGTACAATTGGTTGGAGCGTAACCTAGGAATGGACTAAAGACTGTTAAGGACTCGGGGCAGGACAGACCCCTACCTGGTTACGTCTCCCTGTTTTGGTGAAATGGACACCTTGCTTTTCTTCAAAACTGCACCCGGTTGCGGACACGCCGTAACCATCTTTATGTGTTTTTCTTATTGTATTATTATTGTTTATACCTTGTTACGTTTTTCTAAAAATATGTTTAGTCCCGGAGTACTAAATTTCACTAGGGGGGAATGTGGCACCCCAGGGGTCTGGTTTCCACAGTAACAGCAATGTTATGTCTGAGAGCAGGTGGGAGGTCTCTTGGTCAGGGATCCTATGCATGCCACACCTCCTGCCCAGTCCTGGGAGGGGAAGAACTTCCCCTATATAAACCTAGGGCTGAGGCAGGGTTAGTGAGTAGAGAAGAAGTAGAGACAGAGAAGCAGATATAGGAAAAGAACATCAGGAGCTCTGTGGGAGCAGTGCTACAAGGAGTCAGGGGCTGGCAGCTGCAGAGCTCGCCCTGACTGAGAAGTTATCACCGGACCCGGAGTCCGAGGCTGTGGGGACTAACTCCTATCCAGCAGCAGAAACCGACCGGCAGGGGATTGCAGGTCCTCTGGCCCAGAAACCCGAAGGCACGGTCACACGCGTGGGACCAGGACCGCCGTCGTGGAGCGGAAGCTACTAGAAGGCCCCGAGTCACCGGCCATACGGGTGAGCACCACACGGTACACTCAGGGACGTGGGCTACTTATACCCGCCTCTAGCAAGGTAGCCGGAAGAGTATCGTTTGGGAGGCCTACAACTCCGCCTGGCCAGGGGAGATCCCATCTGCTCAAGGACTGACCAGGCCCCAATCGCTAGCCAGTACTCCGGGAGGGTCTATCTTTGTCACCAGTAAAGACCCTGAACTACACCGTACCGTCTCCGAGTGGTTCCTGCTACCCCCATCATCCACGTCGGCTGCCCTGAGGCCATACCCCTCCCGTTGGGGGTTATACTATCACGCTGCACAATCCTACCACCGGCCTCAGCGGTCTGCCCTGCAGCAGCAGCTCCTTAGCTGTACTCAACGGGTGGCGTAGTCGTCCAACATCTACCGCTAATACAGCGCCACTTAGTCTGACTCCCTGGGCACGGACCGGATCACCGCCACGAGACTACAACCCTAAAGAGATCCGGCTCCGGGTAAGCTCCCGCGTGCGCAACGCAGCGCGACACAGACCCAGGGGCGCGTCATAACCATTTGGCTATTATCACTTAGTAAAGGATGCAGCAGCACAGGGTTAGTACAACATGTACAACATTCAAGATCTCACCATAATACTCAAGATATCACGCTTTCATGGACAGGAGGGCCACAAATGGTTGTGGGATTCCACTCTATGACCCAGTAGTTCAGACTCACCTTTTGCTAGAAAGTAGGGTGCTTTTAGGGCGGGGGTGGGCATTTAATTTTCTCGAGAGGCCACATGAGAGACCGTGACTGTTGTGGAGGGCCGAACCAATAGGCTGAAATTAACTCTGCTCAATATTAATATTAACATATTAATTATAATTACTTTACATTAATATTAATTCTATGACTTAAGATTGAGCAGAATTAAGTATGCAGACATCCCTCTACATACCGTTTGAGCCCGCACACATCCCCCTATATACCATAAGAGCCTCCACATAGCCTCCCCATGGTCAGCATGAGCCTCCACATAGCCTCCCCATGGTCAGCATGAGCCTCCACATAGCCTCCCCATGGTCAGCATGAGCCTCCACATAGCCTCCCCATGGTCAGCATGAGCCTCCCCATGGTCAGCATGAGCCTCCACATAGCCTCCCCATGGTCAGCATGAGCCTCCACATAGCCTCCCCATGGTCAGCATGAGCCTCCACATAGCCTCCCCATGGTCAGCATGAGCCTCCACATAGCCTCCCCATGGTCAGCATGAGCCTCCACATAGCCTCCCCATGGTCAGCATGAGCCTCCACAGAGCCTCCCCATGGTCAGCATGAGCCTCCACATAGCCTCCCCATGGTCAGCATGAGCCTCCACATAGCCTCCTCATGGTCAGCGTGAGCCTCCACATAGCCTCCCCATGGTCAGCGTGAGCCTCCACATAGCCTCCCCATGGTCAGTGTGAGCCTCCACAGAGCCTCCCCATGGTCAGCGTGAGCCTCCACATAGCCTCCCCATGGTCAGCGTGAGCCTCCACATAGCCTCCCCATGGTCAGCGTGAGCCTCCACATAGCCTCCCCATGGTCAGCGTGAGCCTCCACATAGCCTCCCCATGGTCAGCGTGAGCCTCCACATAGCCTCCCCATGGTCAGCATGAGACCCACATAGCCTCTCCATAGTCAGCATGAGACCCACATAGCCTCCCCATGATCAGCATGAGACCCCATAGGCTCCCCATGACCAGCAACTGACCCCCATAGCCTCCCCATGTCTAACAACTGACCCCCACAGCCTCCCCATGTCCAGCAACTGCCCCCACAGCCTCCCCATGTCCAGCAGGAAAACCCCACAGCCGCCTCATGTCCAGCAAACTGACCCCCATAGCCTTCCATGTCTAGCAACTGACCCCCATATCCTGCAACTGACCCTCATAGCCTCTCCATGTCTAGCAACTGACCCCCACAGCTTCCCCATGTCCAGCAACTGACCTCCACAGCCTCCCCATGTCCTGCAACTGACCCCCCACATGCCCAGCAACTTACCCCCACAGCCTCCCCATGTCCTGCAGCTGACACCCATAGTCACACCATGTCCAGCAACTGACCCCCATAGCCTCCCCATGTCCAGCAACTGACCCCCATAGCCTCCCATGTCCTGAAACTGACCCCCATAGCCTCCCCATATCCTGCAACTGACCCTCATAGCCTCCCCATGTCTAGCAACTGACCCCCACAGCCTCCCCATACCCTGCAGCTGACACCCATAGCCTCCCATGTCCTGAAACTGACCCCCATAGACTCCCCATATCCTGCAACTGACCCTTATAGCCTCCCCATGTCCAGCAATTGACCCCCATAGCCTCCCATGTCCTGAAACTGACCCCCCATAGCATCCCCATGTCCTGCAACTGACCCCCACAGCCTCCCCATGTCCTGCAACTGACCCCCACAGCTTCCCCATGTCCAGCAACTGACCCCCATAGCCTCCCCATATCTAGCAACTTACCCCCATAGCCCATCCATGTCCAGCAACTGACCCCCACAGCCTCCCCATGTCCTGCAACTGACCCCCCACATGCCCAGCAACTAACCCCCACAGCCTCCCCATGTCCTGCAGCTGACACCCATAGTTTCACCATGTCCAGCAACTAACCCCCATAGCCTCCCCATGTCCAGCAACTAACCCCCATAGTCTCACCATGTCCAGCAACTAACCCCCACAGCCTCCCCATGTCCTGCAGCTGACACCCATAATCTCACCATGTCCAGCAACTGACCCCCATTGCCCTGAAAAAAAAACATCACATACTCGCCTCGCTCCCTTTGCCCCTGCGCTGTGCCTCTGCTCCTGACTCCGGTGCACGGCTCAGCTGATGAAATAACGTTATCGCATCAGATATCTCACTCGCTGATTGGTGGGGGGGGGGGGCGCGGTGCGGCCAGTGGGCTACCGTTTTCAGCCCACGACTGTCTCGGTCCGCTTTAGGGTGCAAGCTGTTGGTAACTTTTGATAATTTTTCTAAATATAATGTGTGTCTGTGGCTTCCCTAGGGTTTTTTAAAGAGGTGTTCTAGAACAAAATTTTATTTGGCTCCTAAATGCCTATCTATTTAATGTCATAGTCTAATCTGTTTTCTAATATCCTTTAATTAAAAATTCCCTACTGTTCCCTCAATATTCTAACTTCTCTTTTTTTTTTTTTTTTTTTAGTACTTCCTCTTTGATAACGCTTCTTTGAAAATCCTAATGCATGCTGGGATAGTCAAACAAGTCGTCATCCGTGCCCTATCCCTGACACGAAGCATTATCAGTGACCTCTCCTCAATTCCAACCTATCCTCAGTAGATTCTTGTCACTGTGCAATATGTAACATAGTATCATAGTAACATAGTTTTTAAGGTTGAAGGAAGACTAAGTCCATCTAGTTCAACCCATAGCCTAACATGTTGATCCAGAGGAAGGCAAAAAAAAACCATGTGGCAAACACTAAGCTCCACATTGGGGAAAAAAATTCCTTCCCGACTCCATACGACAATCAGACTAGTTCCCTGGATCAACGCCCTATCAAGGAATCTAGTATATATAACCTGTAATATTATACTTTTCAAGAAAGGCATCCATGCCCTTCTTAAATTTTAGTAGTGAATCACTCATTACAACATCATGCGGCAGAGAGTTCCATAGTCTCACTGCTCTTACAGTAAAGAATCCGCGTCTGTGATTATGATTAAACCTTCTTTCATCCAGATGTAGAAGATGCCCCCTTGTCCCCGTCTCTGGCCTCAGAGTAAAAAGATCAGTAGAAAGGTCTTTGTACTGTCCCCTCATATACTTGTACATAGTAATAAGATCACCCCTAAGCCTTCATTTTTCCAAACTAAATAACCCCAAGTGTAATAACCTGTCTTGGTATTGCAGACCCCACAGTCCTCTAATAACCTTGGTCGCTCTTCTCTGCACCTGCTCTAGTTCAGCTATGTCTTTCTTATACACCGAAGACCAGAACTGTACACAGTATTCTAAGTGTGGTCGCACTAATGACTTGTATAGAGGTAAAATTATCTTCTCCTCATGAGCCTCTATGCCTCTTTTAATGCATCCCATTATTTTATTTGCCTTTGCAGCAGCTGCCTGACACTGGCCACCAAACGTGAGCTTGTTGTCCACCAATTCACCCAAGTCTTTTTTAAGTGACATTTTTGCCCAGTGTTTTACAATTAAGCATATAATTATACATTTTATTTCCTCTGCCCAAGTGCATTACCTTACATTTATCCCCATTAAAGCTCATTTGCCATTTATCAGCCCAAGCTTCTAGTTTACATAGATCCTCCTGTAATATAAAATTGTCCTCCTCTGTATTGATTACCCTGCAGAGTTTAGTGTCATCTCCAAATAGTGAAATACTAATCTGTATGCCCCCTACAAGGTCATTAATAAATGTTAAAAAGAAGCGGGCCCAATACTGACCCCTGTGGTACCCCACTGTTAACTGAGACCCAGTCTGAGTGTTTTCCATTAATAACCACCCTTTGTTTCCTATCACTGAGCCAGTTCTTAACCCACATACATATATTTTCCCCTATCCCCATTGTTCTCATTTTATGTATCAACCTTTTGTGTGGAACCGTATCAAAAGCTTTTGAAAAGTCCATATACACAACATCCACTGCATTTCCTTGGTCCAGTCCAGAACTTACCTCCTCATAAAAACTGATCAGATTAGTTTGACAGGAACGGTCCCTCGTAAACCCATGATGATATTGGTTCATGAGGTTATTCTTCTTCAGATACTCTAGTATAGCATCTCTTAGGAAACCCTCCAGGATTTTACCCACAATAGAGGTTAAGCTTACTGGCCTATAATTTCCAAGTTCAGTTTTTGTCCCCTTTTTGAATATTGGTACCACATTTGCTATACGCCAGTCCTGTGGTACAGACCCTGTTATTATGGAATCTTTAAAGATTAAAAACAATGGTGTATCTATGACGTTACTTAATTCCTGCAGTACTCGCGGGTGTATCCCATCCGGGCCCAGGGATTTGTCAACTTTAGTGATTTTTAGACGCCGCCGTACTTCCTGCTGGGTTAAGCAAGTGACATTTAATGGAGAATTTTTGTTATCACTAATCATGTTTTCTGTCATGCGATTTTCTTGTGTAAATACTGTTGAAAAAAAATAATTTAGCATATTGGCTTTTTCCTCATCCTCATCCATCATTTCACCCAGACTATTTTTAAGGGGGCCAACACTATCATTTTTTAGTTTCTTACTATTTATGTAGTTAAAGAATATATTGGGATTATTTTTACTTTCTCTGGCAATGAGTCTCTCTGTCTCAATCTTTGCTGCCTTGATTTGGTTTTTACAGAATTTATTTAATTTTCTGTATTTATTTAATGCCTCATCACTACCTACTTGCTTTAGTTCTCTAAATGCTTTCTTTTTGTCACTTATTGCGCCCCTTACAGCTTTATTAGCCATAGTGGTTTCCTTCTATTTCTAGCATGTTTTTTCCCATAGGGTATATATTGTGCACAGGTCCTATTCAGGATGCTAATAAATGTCTCCCATTTGCTTTGTGTAGTTTTATGTCTCAGGATCTCGGCCCAGTTTATTGCACTAAGATCATCTCTCAACCATTGGAAATTTGCCTTCCTGAAGTTTAGTGTCCTTGTAACCCCTCTACTGCACATCTTATTAAAGGATACATGAAAACGTATTATTTTGTGATCACTATTACCCAAGTGACCCCCAACTCGTATATTTGATATGCGGTCTTGCCTGTTCGTTAATATTAGGACTAGCAGTGCCCCCCTTCTTGTTGGGTCCTGAACCAGTTGTGAAAGGTAATTGTCTCTCATAGTTGTCAAAAAACCTATTACCTTTACTGGAACTACAGGTTTCTGTTCCCCAGCCTATTTCAGGGTAGTTAAAGTCCCCCTTAATAATGACTTCTCCTTGAGTCGCTGCCTTATCTATTTGCTTAATGAGGATATTCTCCGCTGCTTCCATTATTTTTGGAGACTTTATAACAAACCCCTATCAGTAATTTATTATTTTTCCCCCTCCCCTTATCTCTACCCACAGGGACTCTACATTTTCATTAGATTCACATATTCTCATGCAAGATGGGTTTTAAGGATGATTTTACATATGAACTCTTATACCCCCCCCCCCATTGCTTGTTTGTACGGTCATTTCTGAACAGACTATAGCTCTGTAAATTAACTGCCCAGTCATGGCTCTCATCCAAACATGTCTCAGATATCCCTACCATGTCATAATTATTTTCCAACAAAATTAATTCTAATACCTCCATTTTGTTGGTGAGGTTTCTGGCATTAGTGTACATGCATTTTATGCATCTCTCTGTACCTCTATTCCTTCTTACTATATTGACTGTTCTAACCCCACCCCCAATTTCTTTATTTGTGCCTAGGTTACTATCTGCACTATCTTCACCACCTATAAAATGAATACCCTCCCCCCAATCCCTAGTTTAAACACTCCTCCAACCTTCTAGCCATTTTCTCCCCCAGCACAGCTGCACCCTCCCCTAGCATAGAACCTGTAGCCAACTGAGAAGTCGGCCCAGTTCTCCAGGAACTCAAACCTCTCCTTCCTACAACAATTCCTAAGCCACTTATTTATCTCCCTAATCTTCTGTTGCCTCTCTGGCGTGGCACATGGTACAGGCAGTATTTCAGAGAATACCACCTTGGAGGTCCTTGCTTTAAGCTTGACATTGCGCTCGCTTTCTGGCTCTGATAAGAAGTAAAGAGCCGGCAAGAGAGTGACATCATTTCCAGGGGCGACACTGATCTCTGCTTTTCCTGCATGCGGGATATTTTTCCTACAATTTGTACTGAGCATGCGCTCTCTTCCGGGCTCGTTTCTCCTGATCAGAACCGGCGAGGGAGTGCACTGTAACTGTGCACATCGCACAGTGACAAGATAATACTGAGCATACATCATAATTGACAATCAATGCATGCTCAGTAGAGCAGTGACTAGCCCAGACCCTGAAACGGACATTGTTGATGCGCCGTACAGGGGAGTGTGTGCAGGAGTGTGCCGCCGTACATGCTCATATAATGCCAACATATTCCGCATCGCTTTACAGACATCATCATCACACTCCCCATTGATGCTCACAATCTAAATTCTCTTTCAGTATGTCTTTAGTGTGTGGGTGGACACCCAACTAAATACAGGGAGAATGTACAAGCTTCTTTTGGAATTAAACCCAGGACTAGATACCAGAGCTGCAAGGTGGCTGTGCCAACCACTGAGCCGCTGTGTTGGTCTTGTCTGTGGCTGTCAGCAGTGTCAAAACTACTTACAGGTTTCCTTTTATTTGCAATTTAAAGATCTGTGCTTGTACTCTGCATGCAGGAGAGCTGTGTGTGCTAGGTTTCGATCACACGCTGTGACAGGCTGCGCGGTAACATTCTTGTGCCAACATATGGCTGCACCCCTAGTGCTGTCTAACCTATGTATGATGTGCATGTAACATGCACTGTAAGGATTAAAATATTGGGACATGAGTCTTAATTAGTGATGGGTGGACCCGTGGATGTGTGTCTTTGGCCGAACATCTATTAAAAGTTCAAGTTTCGGTACTAGAACAGTACCCGGACTCCATTCATATGAATGAGGGACCCGAACATCCGTATTTTCCGTTTTCTGCGTAACAGTGTGGGAAACAAGGGCTTTGATTGGCGGTAAGATAATTACCGCTGGTCAGAGCGCATGATCCCGCAGCTGTGACTGTGACCCACGGTAAAAAGCTTATCATCGGTCACAGGCGTCGACTAATGACACTACTACCCCCATCAGCTGACGCCTGCTATCACTGTTAACGGTGAGCATAGGCGCCGCCGATGGGAGTATTCATCAACTGGTGCCTGTGCTCAAAGTAAAAAAAAAAAAAGTTCAAATAAATACATATTGAAATAAAAAACAGAGTTATACTCACCTACACCTAATCCCCAATGCCCTTGTCCCCTGTAAAAATCAAAAATAAAAAGATAATAATATGCACCTTGGCGCCTAATCCCCAAAGTCCATGTCACCTGTAAAAGAGAAAAAATAATAAACCACCATGATACTCACATATCCACCATAATCCACGTAATCAATAGTCTCCCACGACAATCGGATCACTTCTAGAGCAGTCACGTCAGCTGATGTGACTGCTCTACCTGGCAGCCGGTGATACACTGTCAAGAGCGTAATTGATCCCGCAGTGTATAGCACTGAGCTGCCGTGAGAGAGGTCACAGGAGTTCAGCTGCTGAACTCTTGTGACCTCTCTTACGGCAGCTTAGTGCTACACACTCCTTGTGTCAGTGTGTAGCCTGCTGTCCTGTAGAGCAGTCATATCAGTGACTGCTCTACAAGTGATCCAATCGTTATGGGACACTATGGATTTCATCACTTCAAACAGGTGAGGGATATGGTTGTTTTTTTATTAATTTATTTTTTTTACAGGGGACAATGGCTTCAAATGGATTGGGCGTTAGGTGAGTATACCTGTTTTTTTTTATTTTTAAATAAATGTATAAAAAAATGGTGTGGACTTTTATTTCTAATAAAGAATTTTTTTTCATGCTGTGTCTTTATTTAAAAACTTTTTCTATGGGGTTAGTAATGGGGGTGTCTTATAGACGCCTCCCCATTACTAGCCCCTGCGCCTCATGTCAGCTGCCAATACAAGGCTGACATGAACCCCAACCCTACTACCCCACTTGCCACTGCACCAGGGCAAGTGGGAAGAGCTGAAAATTGGCGCATCTTATTGATGTGCCATTTCTGGGGCCACTGAGGGCTGATGTTATTAGCCTCGAAGGGGGCTAGTATCCATGGCCCCTTCCCTGGCTATTAATATCAGTCCACAGCTGTCTGTTTAGCCTTTGCTGGTTAGAATTTATAGGGGGACCCTACGTCAATCTTTTTTTGGGTCCCCCTGTAAACTATTAGCTATCTATTATATATCATTATCTATCTATTGGCAAACTAATGTTTATTTGGTCCTGCCAATAAAGCTTCTTTGAATTGAATGATAGATAATTATAGATACACATCCTCAAAAAGACCTCCCTTGACCCATCCTCTCTGTCTAGCTATCGCCCCATATCACTTCTCCCCTATGCCTCAAAACTACTGGAACAACACGTCCATTTTGCACTGTCCTCCCACCTCTCCTCCTGCTCCCTCTTTCACCGCTTACAATCTGGCTTCCGACTACATCACTCCACTGAAACTGCCCTGACTAAAGTCATCAACGACCTACTGACCGCCAAATCCAAGCGACACTACTCTGTCCTCCTCCTCCTTGACCTGTCCTCTGCCTTTGACACAGTGGACCATTCCCTCTACTACAGACTTTCTCATCTATTTTGGATCTCGTAAGAATAGAGTGAGGGTCACGGTATGATCACCGTCCCTATGACAACTCTCACAATAATTATCGGAGTATTCAGCTGGAGAGAATATGAAATATATACAGTGCCTTGTGAAAGTATTTGGCCCCCTTGAACTTTTCTACCTTTTGCCACATTTCTGGCTTCAAACATGAAGATGTAAAATTCAAATTTTTTGGGGAAGAATCAACAAGTGGGACACAATCGTGAAGTGGAACGAGATTTATTGGATATTTTAAACTTTTTAAAAAAATTAAAAACTGAAAAGTGGGGTGTGCAATATTATTTGGCCCCCTTGAGTTAATACTTTGTAACGCCACCTTTTGCTGCGATTACAGCTGAAAGTCGCTTGGGGTATGTCTCTTATCAGTTTTGAGCATCGAGAGGCTGAAATTCTTGCCCATTCTTCCTTGCAAAACAGCTCGAGCTCATTGAGGTTGGATATAGGGCGTTTGTGAACAACAGTTTTCAGCTCTTTCCACAGATTCTCGATTGGATTCAGGTCTGGACTTTGACTTGGCCATTCTAACACCTGGATATGTTTATTTTTGAACCATTCCATTGTAGATTTTGCTTTATGTATAGTAACTTGACAAGATATAGAGGGGCACTCCTCCACCTGGCGAAACGTACACTGTAGATTTTGCTTTATGTTTGGGATCATTGTCTTGATGGAAGATAAATCTCCGTCCCAGTCTCAGGTCTTTTGCAGACTTCAACAGGTTTTCTTCCAGAATGGTCCTGTATTTGGCTCCGTCCATCTTCCCATCAGTTTTAACCATCTTCCCTGTCCCTGCTGAAGAAAAGCAGGCCCAAACCATGATGCTGCCACCACCATGTTTGACAGTGGGGATGGTGTTATGAGGGTGATGAGCTGTGTTGCTTTTACGCCAAACATATCGTTTTGCATTGCGGCCAAAAAGTTTGATTTTGGTTTCATCTGACCAGAGCACCTTATTCCACATGTTTTGTGTGTGTCCCAGGTGGCTTGTGGCAAACTTCAAACAAGACTTTTTATAGATATCTTTGAGAAATGGCTTTCTTCTTGCCACTCTTCCATAAAGGCTAGATTTGTGCAGTGTACGACTGATTGTTGTCCTATGGACAGACTCTCCCACCTCAGCTATAGATCTCTGCAGTTCATCCAGAGTGATCATGGGCCTTTTGGCTCCATCTCTGATCAGTCTTCTCCTTGTTTGAGATGAAAGTTTAGAGGGACGGCCGGGTCTTGGTAGATTTGCAGTGGTCTGATACTCCTTCCATTTCAATATGATCGCTTGCACAGTGCTCCTTGAGATGTTTAAAACTTGGGAAATCTTTTTGTATCTTTAAACTTCGCCACAACAGTTTTTCGGACCTGCCTGGTGCGTTCCTTGGTCTTCATGATGCTCTCTGCACTTGAAACAGAACCCTGAGACTATCACAGAGCAGGTGCATTTATACGGAGACTTGATTATACACAGGTGGATTCTATTTATCATTACCAGTCATTTAGGACAACATTGGATCATTCAGAGATCCTCACTGAACTTCTGGAGTGAGTTTGCTGCACTGAAAGCAAAGGGGCCGAATAATATTGCACGCCCCACTTTTCAGTTTTTAATTTTTAAAAAAAGTTTAAAATATCCAATAAATTTCGTTCCACTTCACAATTGTGTCCCACTTGTTGTTGATTCTTCCCCCAAAAATTAGAATTTTATGTCTTTATGTTTGAAGCCAGAAATGTGGCAAAAGGTAGAAAAGTTCAAGGGGGCCCAATACTTTCACAAGGCACTGTAAAAATACAGTAATATAAAATATAACCTTTAGTGATATGTACTAAAATACAATACCTGAGAATTCCCTGAACCATGCAGTCCATGAATAGGACCAGAAGTGACCTCAGACGACAATAATAAGGCAGAGAGCATATGAAATGGGGGATCAGATGGGTCTTAGACAGAACCACTTGTAGCTAGCAGTGACCACGCTAGTTGGATCTTATCATTGGTTACCTGCCACTGCAGGAACCCGTACCCTTTATCTATTATATCCCCTGATGAGTCTTCCATATTGGGGACGAAACGCATAGGGATAGAGTACACTTTACTGTTGCGGAAAGCACACTAGCTCACAGTTGGGGTCTGCCCTTGTTAGGGCAGGAGCAATACAGGGGCACGACAGGGGAGTTTGATGTATTGTGTAAATTCCCAGTTCTGTCGGCTCCTGATTTACCAGTCTCCTGCTCTTGGAAAAAAACATTGAAGTGGTGAGATCCAACCATTTTTTTATTGAGCACTGGTTGATAATTTAAGCACTTGCACTTTAAGGTATTATGTGTCTCATTGATTCTCATGTATTGAGATCTCTGCAGAACTTAAACACATGCTAAAAAGAAAGAAAGAAATGTTTATTAAATGAAAAGAGGGAGGCATATCTAAAGAAGATTATAATGCAGTCTGCAGATCCTGCAGGGCACGTATCAGGTTAGCTAAAGCTGACAATGAATTAAGGCTTGCAAGAGATGTCAAAAGCAATAAAAAAGGATTTTTGGGGGTATGTCAAAAGTAAAAGAAAAGTCAAAGATGCTATAGGATTTTTACAGGATGAAAATGGAGAAATGGTAAGAGAGGATGTTGAGAAGGCCAAACTTTTTAATTCCTATTTTGCATCTGTTTTCTCTCAGAAAGAAAATGTAACATCAACTGATCTTCACTGTCCTTTTAAAGGAATAGAGGAATCCAAGTTATCTGTAAACAGAAAGATTGTGAGGGAATATTTAGCTAACATAAATGAGTTCAAGTCTCCAGGTCCAGATGAATTACACCCCAGAGTACTGAAGGAGATCGTAGAAGAAATTTTAGAACCACTCTCCATAATCTTTGAAAATTCTTGGAGAACAGGAGAAGTCCCAGAAGACTGGAGAAGAGCAAATGTTGTTCCTATCTTCAAAAAGGGGAAGAAGGTGGACCCAGGGAACTATAGGCCGTTGAGTCTGACTTCTATACCAGGAAAGATCTTTGAACAAATTATTAAAAAACATGTATGTAAGTACATGGATAAGAATGAAGTGATTAACCAGAGTCAGCATGGGTTTGTAACTAACAAGTCATGTCAGACTAACTTAATTTCCTTCTATGACAGAATCACTGACTGGGTGGATCAGGGAAATGCTGTAGATATAGTATATCTTGACTTCAGCAAAGCATTTGACAAAGTATCTCACACCATCCTTATTGAAAAAATGACCAAGTATGCAATGGACCAGGCAACTGTTAGGTGGATTCATAACTGGCTTAGTGATCGGACTCAAAGGGTGGTTGTAAATGGCTTCACATCCAGCTGGATGAATGTCTCAAGTGGGGTACCACAGGGCTCCGTCCTGGGACCTGTATTGTTCAACATCTTTATCAATAATTTAGATGAAGGAATTGAGGGTAAGCTGATTAAATTTGCTGATGACACAAAGCTAGGAGGGATAGCTAATACTAGAGAAGAGAGAGAGAGGATTCAAAAAGACCTAAATAAACTGGAGCAGTGGGCAGCAACCAACAGAATGGTTTTTAACAGGGAAAAATGCAAAGTACTACATCTGGGCAATAAAAATGAAAAAAGCATATACAGAATGGGAGGAATAGAGCTAAGCAACAGTACATGTGAAAAAGACTTAGGTATACTAATAGATCATAGACTGAACATGAGTCAACAGTGTGATGCAGCAGCAAAAAAGGCAAATACAATTCTGGGATGTATTAACAGAAGCATACAGTCTAGATCACGTGAAGTCATTATCGGTCTTTACTCCTCTTTGGTCAGACCTCATCTGGAATACTGTGTACAGTTTTGGGCACCACATTTTAAAAAAGACATAGACAAACTGGAGCAAGTTCAGAGAAGAGCCACCAGAATGGTGACTGGTCTGCAAACCATGTCCTATGAGGAACGGTTGCAGGATTTGGGAATGTTTAGCTTGCAAAAAAGAAGACTGAGAGGAGACTTAATAGCTGTCTACAAATATGTCAAGGGCTGTCACATTGTAGAAGGATCATCTTTATTCTCATTTGCACAAGGAAAGACTAGAAGCAATGGGATGAAACTAAATGGGAGGAGACACAGATTAGATATTAGAAAACACTTTTTGACAGTTAGGGTGATTAATGAGTGGAACAGGCTGCCACGAGAGGTGGTGAGTTCCCCTTCAATGGACGTCTTCAAACAGAGGCTGGACAGACATCTGTCTGAGATGATCTAGTGAATCCTGCTTTGAGCAGGGGGTTGGACCAGATGACCCAGGAGGTCCCTTCCAACTCTACCATTCTATGATTGCCTTTTAGTACATATCATTAAAAGTTATATTTTATTGTATCTATATATTTCATATTCTCTCCTGCTGAATACCCTATCTTGGATCTCCTCATACCTAACAGACCGGACATTCAGCGTCTCCCACTCACACACAACCTCCTCATCTCGCCCCCTATCTGTTGGTGTCCCCCAAGGTTCAGTTCTAGGACCCCTGCTCTTCTCCATCTACACCTTCGGCCTGGGACAGCTCATAGTCTCACGGCTTCCAGTATCACCTCTATGCTGATGACACACAGATCTACCTCTCTGGACCTGATAACCTGATATCACCTCCTTACTAACCAGAATCCCACAATGTCTGTCCACTATTTCATCTTTCTTCTCTGCTAGATTCTTAAAACTTAATATGGATAAAACCAAATTCATCATGTTTCCACCATCTCACTCAACCCCTCCACCTGACCTATCAATCAAAGTCAATGGCTGTCCACTCTCCCCAGTCCTGCAAGCTCGCTGCCTCGCGGTAACCCTTGACTCTGATCTCTCCTTCAAACCTCATACCCAAGCCCTTTTCACTTCATGCCGACTCCAACTCAAAAATATTTCCCGGATCCGTACATTCCTCAACCGTGAATCTGCAAAAACACTAGTGCATCGTCTCTCGCCTCAACTACTGCAACCTCCTGCTCTGTGGCCTCCCTTTTACCACTCTCGCACCCCTGCAATATATCCTAAACTCTGCTGCCCAACTAATCCACCTGTCCCCCTGCTATTCCTTTGCCTCTGCCAATCCCTGCACTGGCTCCCCATTGCCCAGAGACTCAAGTTCAAGACCCTAACCTTGGCATATAAAGCCATCCACAACCTGTCTCCTCCATACATCTGTGATCTAGTCTCCCGATACCTACCTGCACGCAACCTCCGATCCTCACAGGACCTCCTTCTCTACTCACCTCTGGTCTCCTCTTCCCACAATCGCATACAAGATTTCTCTCGTGCATCCCCCGTACTCTGGAACTCTCTACCCCAACACTTCAGACTCTCACCTACCGTGGAAACCTTCATAAGGAACCTGAAGACCTACCTCTTCCGACAAGCCTACAACCTGCAGTAACCCACCGCTGCACGACCAGCTGTGCCCTCAGCTACTGTATCTTCACCCCCCCCTTTTAGATTGTGAGCCCTCGCGGGCAGGGTCCTCTCTCCTCCTGTTCCAGTCAGTGACTTGTTTTTGATCAAACTATTGTACTTGTTGTCTGCTACATATGACGCCCCCCCCTGGGCCGTGGGGTTACTCGGTGCCGGGCCGGTCGTTGCTAGGGGTGATGTCACAGTGGCGGTGACCCGGTACATGACCCAGGGCGGTCAATAAAAGGGGTTATTTACAGGGGATTTATAGTTTTTATATAAAGTTCGTGATGCCACCTGTGGTATGCGGCTATATGGAGCCGCCGTTGCGGAGAAGGTCCTCTGGAGCTGTTGGTAATGCAGCAGAGTTGGTTCAGCTCTCCACAGGTAGAGCTAAGCTCCAGGGCGTTGCTGTGGTGATTATAGATTTTGCTGTGCAGTGTAGTGCAGGGGATGATGGCGCAGTAATAATTCGCAGAGACAGTGGGGTGCAGTCTTCAGGGTTTTACTCACGATTTTTAGACTCCTAGTTACCAGGGCCAGGGTAACTTCCCACGTCGTCCTGTGCTTACTCAGGGAGGGGTTCAGCAAACCCGCAGGTACCTCCGGAGTACATAACGGGACCCCCTTCTGTGTGTTCCTTCTGGCCGTCTCACTGCACCTCACACCCAGTTTCCCAAGCCAGTGACCGCGGACCTTGTCGGGCGACGTCTTCTCTGTCCCCTGGGTCCTCTATGGCCACCTTTTTGGTGAGTTAGATGTGGCTTTTGGCTGCAGCACCTGAAATGCTACACCCTCCGGTTACCTAGTTGAACGTTGCAATTCTCACTAGTTAGGGGCCGGTCCCCTCTGCGGCTCGATCCCTCCACGGCCTGGTAGATTCGGGCGTATGGGTGGCCTCCAGCACTGCCCGTACTCCTGGGATCCCTTCTTCACTCCTGGAGCCTTCCCTCTGCTCCCGTTCCTTCCTCCTCTCCTTCTCCTGGGCCTCCTCACTCAGGCCCGCGCTTCCCTGAGCAGAGCTCCTGCTCCCAACTCTTCCACTGACTCAATCTCCTCAGACTCAGCCTCTCTAGAATGTTCCACCCTCTCTTTTATATCGCTTCTTACTGAGCTCCCCTGAACTACTACCTCCACCCCACCCACTACATGGTTTCCCCTACTTTGGTTCCCCCCTCTCCAGCCAGGGACAGGGCTCAGCAGAGGAGCAGCGCATCTTGCCCCTCTTGCTGGTCTGGAGTAGTGTAATGTTGGATGCAGGTCTTAGGGTCCCGGGCAGTACTCCATCCTTACCTGAGAGTGAGATACCACACCTCTGGGTGAGATGCAGTACCTCTGTGGCGACTGAACCCGCAGGGGCGCCACACATATACCCATTTTTCACATGTAAAGTGCCATGGAATTAATGGTGCTATAATAATAACTTATTTTTCCCACTGTATTATTATTATTATTTGATACACTGCTGATTTTGCAAGTTTTCCCACCTACAGAGGTCTGTAATTTTTATCATAGCTACACTTCAACTGTGAGAGACTGAACCTAAAAAAAGAGTCCAGAAAATTACTTTGTATGATTTTTAAATAATTAAATTGCATTTTATTTCAAGAGATAAGTATTTGATCACCAACCAGCAATAATTCTGGCTCTCACAGACCTGTTAGTTTTTCTTTAAGAAGCCCTCCTACTCTGCATTTATTTCCTGTATTAATTGCACCTGTTTGAACTCGTTACCTGTATAAAAGACACCTGTTCACACACTCAATCAATCACACTATAACCTCTCCACCATGGCCAAAACCAAACAGCTGTCTAAGGACACCAGGGGCAAAATTGTAAACCTGCACAAAGCTGGTATGGACTACAGGACAATAGGCAAGCAGCTTGTTGAGAAGGTTGGTGCAATTATTAGAAAATGGAAGAAACACAAGATGACTGTCAATCTTCCTTGGTTTGGGGCTTCATGCAAGATCTTGCCTCGTGAGGTAAGGATGATTCTGAGAAAGGTCAGGAATCAGCCTAAAACTACATGGGAGGGCCTGGTCAATCAACTGAAAAGAGCTGGGACCACAGTCTCAAACATTACCATTAGTAACACACTACGCCATCATGGATTAAAATCCTGCAGGGCACGCAAGGTCCCCCTGCTCACGCCAGCACATGTCCAGGCCGGTTTAAGTTTGCCAATGACCACCTGGATGATCCAGAGGAAGAATGGGAGAAGGTCATGTGGTCAGATGAGGCCAAAATAGAACTTTTTAATATCAACTTCACTCGCCGTGCTTGGAGGAAGAAGAAGGATGAGTACAACGACAAAAACACTGTACAAACCGTGAAGCACGGTGGGGGAAACATCATACTCTGGGGGTGCTTTTCTGCTAAGAAGACAGGATGACTGCACCTTATTGAAGGGAGGATGGATGGGGTCATGTATCGCAAGTTTTTGGCCCACAACCTCCTTCCCTCAGGAAGAGCATTAAAGATCATGGCTTGATCTTCCAGCATGACAATGACCCAAAACACACAGCTAGGGCAACTAAGAAGTGGCTCCGTATGAAGCATTTCAAGGTCCTGGAGTGGCCTAGCCAGTCTCCAGACCTAAACCCAATAGAAAATCTTTGGAGGGAGCTGCAAGTCAATGTTGCCCAGCAACAGCCCCAAAACATGAAAGATCTGTATGAACGTGGCCAAAATCCCTACTGCACTGTGTACAAACTTGGTCAAGAACTACAGGAAACGTCTGACCTCTGTAATTGCAAACAAAGGTTTCTGTACCAAATATTAACTTCTGTTTTTTTTATTGTATCAAATACTTATTTCTTGCAATACAATGCAAATTGATTATGTAAAAACATACAATGTGATTTTCTGGATTTTTTTAGATTCTGTCTCTCACAGTTGAAGTGTACCTACAATAAAAATTACAGACCTCTACATTTTTTGTAGGTGGGCAAACTTGCAAAATTGGCCGTGTATCAAATACTTATTTTCCCTACTTTATATAATTTCACAAGACCCCTACATATTATAAACTTGCACCCTTTAGTGCCTTTCATGTGGAGTTCATTGTTAAGCTTTATAGGCTTGTTTAGCCAAATGAATAAATAAATGAAAAAAATGACGTGGGGACCCCCCTATTTTATGAAACCAGCACATGTAAAGCAGACAGCTGTGAGCTGTATTATCAGGCTGGAAAGGTCCCTGATTATTGGGTTCTTCCAAGCCTAATATTACCAGCACGTTCATCTCTGGAACACAGAACCTTTCCTTCCTGAGCGGTATGATGGCTGGACATTCCCATCTTGTTTGTACTTGCGTATAATTGTTTGTACAGATGAACGAGGCACCTTCAGGTATCTTGAAATTGTACCCAAGGTTGAGCCAGACTTGTGCAAGTCCACAATTCTCTTCTTGATATCCTGGCTGATTTGTTTAGACTTTCCCATGATGCTACACAAAGAAGCAGTGTGCTTCAGGTGTGCATTAAAATACATCCACAGGTGTGTCTCTAATTAACTCAGATGTTGCCAAAAAGCCTATCAGAAGCTTCCAAACACATGACATTATCAAATGGGCAGTCCAGAATTGTTTAAAGGCATAGTAATGTTAGAGTATGTAAATTTTTGACTTTGCAGTAAGTAATAAAAATGCCTTAAAACATTCTCTCTTCCTTATTATTCTGGCATTTGACAAATATTAAAAATTATGGTAATCCTAATTGACCTAAAACGGGAAAGGTTTATTCTGATTTCACGTCAGATATTGAGAAAAACATGCATATGTGTCTTTTTATATAGTGTATGTAAACTTCTGGTTTCAACTGTATCTCCATTTACTTGCCTGTCTATCAGTCATGTCCACCTGCCTGTTCATAAGCCGTGCTCGCCAGCCTGTCCTTCAGCCTTGCCCGCCTTCCTGTCTACCAGCCATGCCTATCTGCTTGCCTACCAGCCATGCCCGCCTGCTTGTCTACCTGTCGTGCCTGCCTCCTTTCCCTTTGGGGGTCAGCTGCCATCCACCCGAAGTCATTCCCGGAGTAGCACCTGGTCCCCCTCCCTCATCTCCCCTCGGAACACACAGTCATCAAGCCATCATTCATCCGAGGTCAGACTTGGTGAGGTCCCTAGTAGTTCCACCACCCGCCCCGTTACAGTTTGCACAGGCCATGGATTTCGCTGGCTCCCAGGCTCCTTCCATTTCTGACGTAAACCAGGAGTTCTCCCGCCAGAAAACCCAACAGGACACAATGCTGTCCTTTCTGCGGACTGTGCACACCCGCCTGGATGTGCTGTCAACTCCGGCCACATCTGCATCTACCTAAGCGGCAATGACTTAGGCTTCATCTCAACCCCCTGGCAATGTTATACTCGACTTCGGATCCTGACTGTCTGGTCCTTCACGCTATGGCGGGGATCCTGCTCTATATCGGGGGTTCATAAATCAGTGCAGTCTCCCATGCTCCTTCCATCTCTGACCTATACCAGGAGTTCTCCCACCAAAAAACCCAACAGGACACAATCCTGTCCTTTTTGCGGACAGTGCACACCCGTCTGGATGTACTGTCAACTCCGGCCGCATCCACATCTATTTAAGCGGCAATGACTTAGTGTTACGGATCCGGGTGGTGGAACCTCTGTGCTGCGGTGCAAGGAGGGACCAGAGGGGCGTGACTAGGTATCAACTCGGACTGACCAAGGTCGCACGGCGGCTCAATCGACTCAGTGAACCAGGGAAGGACCGAGCAGAGGGACCAGGTGCTACTCTGGGCCAGTCCTTGTATGAGAGCAGGTGACTCCCACGGGTCAGAAGGCAGGGACTGACCGGTACAGTGGATGAGCACGGCAGGCAGGCTGACGGGTGATCCGGGTAGACGGACTGGTAGACACCCCGTGTAACTGACAGGAGCCTCCAGGTAGGCTGGCTGGTAGGCACGGCAGGTAATTGGTATGTTCTCTGGGTAGGCAGGCAAGCCTGGCCCATAGACAGACTGGCGGGTTTGGACCGTAGGCAGACCGTCAGGCTGGAGAGTGTACTTGGCTGGCGGAGACAGGTAGTCAGGCTGGCGGACTGGACTGGTAGTCAGGCTGGCGGACTGGTAGTCAGACTAGCAGCGGGACCTGAGGGCTGAAGCAGAGTTTAGAAAACAAAGCTACAACCTTGCACGGGCACCTCCATTTTGGAGGAGGTGCCTTTTATATGAGAGGTCCTCCGGCCATTGTCCGGGGACTCCTTAGGATGCCGCGCGTGGCCCCTTTAAGAGGGAGGGAGCACGCACGCACACGCGCCCTAAGCAAAGTGCTCGGGAAGCTGCGTGCGCCGGCAGCAGGAGGGCCGGAAGACGCCGGGCTCGGAGCGCGCCGGTAAGGGGGACGGCATCTCTGCCTGTCAGGGGGCAGAGACGCTGATGCTACACTTAGGCGGCATCTCGACCCCTGGCAGTGTTATACCCGGCTTAAGACCCCGACTGTCTGGTCCTTCACGCTATGGCAGGGATCCTGCTCTATATCGGGGGTTCATAAATCAGTGCACTCTACACTTCGAGCTCTTCGCCCATCAGTTTGCTTCAGACCGGGCTAAAGTGGCCTTCATCATGTCAAATCTCATTGGTGAAGCTTTGGCGTGGCTCAATCCACTATGGGAGAGAGGGGATCCTCTGGTGTCAAACTTTCAGTCTTTCCTAGAGGCCTTCCGGAGTGTCTTCTATGAGCCCAGCCATGCATCCTCAGCTGCCTCTTCTCTCCTCCGACTGCATCAGGGGAACCTAATAGTGGGCCAGTATGCTGTACGTTTCCGCACTGTTTGGTCTGAACTCGCCTGGAATAACGAGGCTCTGGTGGCTACCTTATGGGAGGGACTTTCTGGGTGAATCAAAGACAAGCTGGCTGGTCATTACATACCCACCTCACAGGATGACCTAGTGTCTCTGACCAGGCCACACAGATTGACATCCAGTTCCAGGAGCTTTCCAAGGAGTTGATCCGTGAGAGAAAGCCTCTCCGTTGATCCGTCAAAGAAAACCTTTATGCCTGGCACCTACCTTTCAGAGGCTGGTCTTACAGCAAGCCGCTGCCTCTCCATCCTCCCTAGAATCTATGCCAGTTGACCAGGTGACGATGGTCAAGCACCATTAGGAAGCCCATCATGCTGAGGGAAGGTGCTTTTATTGTGGCAAATCTGAACATGTAATTCGCTCCTGTCTGGAGAGACAGAGCCTATGGTCTGTTGGAGAGGTCAACCTGGGCGAGAATCATTCCTCTCCATTGATGACACTGTCAGTGTCCGTATCCTGCGGCAATACCCATTTTGCCAAGTCTGCCTATCTGGACTCCGGCGCCGCAGGTAATTTCATCCAACAAGCCGTTGTGGAGCGGTATCAGATCCCGATCCAACATCTCCCGGATCAGTTGGCGATTTCTTCAATGAATGGGAAACCCCTTTCCGAGACCATTCTATTTGCTACTGAGCCTGTGGTACTCCAGGTAGAAATGCTACACTTTGAGAACATTTCCTTCTTTGTGCTGTCCGGCCTCTCTCATCCTCTGCTACTAGGGCTGCCATGGCTGCGGAAACACAAACCTCACTTGAACTGGAGTTTCAGAGAGGTACTCCGTTGGCGTCAGGAGTGCCACAAAACCTGCCTGGTTTCCTGCTCAACCTCTGGCTTCTCCATCTAATCTACCTGGCTTGCCAACACCTTATTGGACGTACGCTGACGTCTTTGACAAGAAGGAAGTCGAGACACTACCACCTCATAGGCCATATGACTGACCTATTGATCTCATTCCTGGTGCTTCTCCTCCTCAAGGCCGAATCTATCCTCTGTCGCAGGCAGAGACCCGTTTCATGTCTGAATATATAGAAGAGAATCTTGCTAGGGGATTTATCCATAAATCTACCTCTCCGGCTGGTGCAGGATTCTTCTTTGTCAGGAAGAAAGATGGCTCTCTTTGGCCCTGTATCGATTATAGGGCACTAAATCAAATAACTATATAGAAGAAGTACCTTCTGTCTCTCATCTCCGAGCTGTTTGATCACCTTAAAGGCTCTAGAGTCTTCACAAAACTCAACCTTCGAGGGGCATACAACCTGGTCCGAATTCACCAGGGAGATGAATGGAAAATGGCATTTAATATTCGGGAAGACCACACCGAGTATCGTGTAATGCCATTTGGACTCTGCAATGCACCAGCAGTCTGTCAAGAGCCAGTGAACGGCATCTCCCGGGACCTTCTCTACACATACGCAGTAGTATACCTGGATGATATCCTGGTGTTTTCTCCCGACCTGCCCTCACTCTGAAGAGATGTTCACCAGGTTTTGCAGTGGCTTAGGAAGAACTGTCTGTATGCCAAATTTGAAAAGTGCATTTTTGAGCTGACTTATCTTCCATTTCTGTGATACATAATCTCGGAGACTGGTCTGAAAATGGATCCCAAAAAGGTGTCTACCATTCTAAAGTGGCCCCGGCCAAATGGTCTGAAGGCTATCCAGCAGTTTCTCTGTTTTGCAAGTTACTACCGCCTGTTCATTCCCCATTTCTCTTCCTGGACTGCTCCTATCTCAGCCCTGACTCGCAAGGGGGCCAATCCAAAGATATGGACTCCTGAGACCGAAAGTGATTTTGTGTCCTGAAAACAAGTCTTCTCTTCTGCTCCTGTGCTGCATCGTCCTGACAGCAATAAGCAGTTCTTTATGGAGGTGAATGCCTCTTTCTCAGGGACCGAAGCCTTCTCACCCAAAAGTCCTCATCGGGTCACATGGTGACCTGCGGTTTCTTTTCTAAACGCTACTCTTCTTCGGAGTGCAATTATTCTATTGGAGATCGGGAACTGCTGGAGATACAACTGGCACTGGAGTAGCGATACTTACTGGAGGGGGCTTTGCATCTGGTGATTATCTACATGGACCATAAGAATCTTGCCTACTTGCAGTCTGCCCAACGGCTTAATCCTCGACAGGCTAGATAGTTTCTGTTCTTCTTCCTGCTGCTGAATCCCTCATAAAAGCTTCTCTGAAATTTGGAAGGACACCAAGTCTACATTACTGAAGTCCTCGGAGCGGATGAAGAGACATGCAGACAAGAGATGTCTGGATCCACCTGTTTCATCCTGGAGACAAGATCTGGTTGTCGTCCAAGTATATCCGTCTCAAGGTACCCTCATATAAACTGGGTCCTCACTTCATTGGTCCCTTCAAGGTTCTAAAACAGATTAATTCAGTGACTTCCAAACTCAAACTCCCTGCCTCTTTATGGACCCCCAATTCCTTTCGTGTGTCTCTCCTTAAGCCTGTCATCCTCAGTCCTTTTTCTGAAGACCCTGGTACCACTCCTGCTCCAGTCAGCACTGAAGATGTTTTTGAGGTAGAGAATGTTCTAACTGCCAAGAGGGTAAGAGGAAAAACCTTTTTTCTTGTAGATTGGAAGGGGTTTGGTCCTGGGAGAGGTTCTGGGAGCCCAGGGAGAACATCCATGCCCCTCTCCTCCAGGAGAGATTTCTTGTGGGCTTGAAAAAGAGGGGGCTTAAAGGGGAAGTACTGTAGCGCCGGCGTCTCTGCCTCCTGCCTCCCTCCCCTGGCAGAGACGCCAATCCCCTCACCACCATGGTCCCCGGCCGGAGTGTCCCGCTCCTCCGTCCTCTTCGCACGCTGACACTTCCTGGGGTATGCGCACAGGTCCCTGGGCACTGTACTTAGGGCGCATGCTCTCCACCTTTTAAAAGGGCCGCGCCCGCCATCCTAAAGCGTCCCTGACCAATGGCTGGAGGACACTGACTATTTACGGCACCTCCTCCTACATGGAGGTGCCTGTGCAACATTGTAAGTTGGTTTCCTAACACTCTTGTTAGTTCGCTGGTCCCAGTGCATGTATCTCCATTTACTTGCCTTTCTACCAGCCGTGCCTGCCTGTCCATCAGCCGTGCCCGCCTGCCTGTCAGCCGTGCCCTCCTGCCTGTCTACTAGCCTTTATCGTCTGCTTGTCTAACAGCTGACTGCCTGCCTCCTTTCCCTTTGGCAATTTATATTGTAGGCAAAAGGGCCAACAAGTGCTAAGCATCTCTGGGAACTCCTCCAAGATTGTTAGAAGACCATTTCCGGTGACTACCTCTTGAAGCTCATCAAGAGAATGCCAAGAGTGTGCAAAGCAGTCATCAAAGCAAAAGGTGGCTACTTTGAAGAACCTAGAATATAAGACATATTTTCAGTTGTTTCACACTTTTTCGTTAAGTATATAATTCCACATGTGTTAATTCATAGTTTTGATGCCTTCAGTGTGAATGTACAATTTTCAAAGTCATGAAAATACAGAAAAATCTTTAAATGAGAAGGTGTGTCCAAACTTTTGGTCTGTACTGTATGTTTTCAGAAAATACTGCCATTTCTGGCCTCCATTAAAAAAAAATTTCAGTGTGTCAGTGAAGCAATTGACACCAGATTGCTGTTCAAAATAGTTACCTACAGGCCAGGTATTCAAAACTGTGTTTTCTCTGTCACACGGCTCACATATACGTTGTCAGAAAATACTGCCATTTCTGGCCTCCATTAAAACATTTTTTCAGTGTGTCAGTGAAGCATTTCACACCAGATTGCTGTTCAAAATAGTTACCTACAGGCCAGGTATTTAAAACTCTGTTTTCTGCGTCACACGGATCACATATACGTTTTCAGAAAATACTGCCATTTCTGGCCTCCATTAAAAAATGTTTTCAGTGTGACAGTGAAGCAAATCACAGCAGTTTGCTGTTCAAACTACTTACCTACAGGCCAGGTATTTAAAACTGTGTTTTCTGCGTCACACAGATCACATATACGTTTTCAGAAAATACTGCCATTTCTGGCCTCCATTAAAACATTTTTTCAGTGTGTCAGTGAAGCAATTGACACCAGATTGCTGTTCAAAATAGTTACCTACAGGCCAGGTATTTAAAACTCTGTTTTCTGCGTCACACGGATCACATATACGTTTTCAGAAAATACTGCCATTTCTGGCCTCCATTAAAACATTTTTTCAGTGTGTCAGTGAAGCAATTGACACCAGATTGCTGTTCAAAATAGTTACCTACAGGCCAGGTATTTAAAACTCTGTTTTCTGCGTCACACGGATCACATATACGTTTTCAGAAAATACTGCCATTTCTGGCCTCCATTAAAAAATGTTTTCAGTGTGACAGTGAAGCAAATCACAGCAGTTTGCTGTTCAAACTACTTACCTACAGGCCAGGTATTTAAAACTGTGTTTTCTGCGTCACACAGATCACATATACGTTGTCAGAAAATACTGCCATTTCTGGCCTCCATTAAAACATTTTTTCAGTGTGTCAGTGAAGCAATTGACACCAGATTGCTGTTCAAAATAGTTACCTACAGGCCAGGTATTTAAAACTCTGTTTTCTGCGTCACACGGATCACATATACGTTTTCAGAAAATACTGCCATTTCTGGCCTCCATTAAAAAAAAATTTCAGTGTGTTAGTGAAGCAATTCACAGCAGTTTGCTGTTCAAACTACTTACCTACAGGCCAGGTATTTAAAACTGTGTTTTCTCCGTCAAATGGCTCACATATAAGTTCGCTCCAAACTCAGTCATTTGTAGTGAGCGTGGAAGATACTGTCCTCCATTTAAAATGGGCAAGGCACGTGGCTAGGGACGGGGAACTGGACGTGATGGTAATGGTGCATGCAGAGGCCGAGGACAAGGCCGTGGGCAAGCCGAAATTGTGCCACAACAAACACCCACATCTTATCGCCTGACCTTCCCGTCCCAATTTCTAGGGGACCGCAGCACACCACTATTGAACCCAGAGCAGTGTCAAAAGGTTGTTGGTTGGATAGCTGATAATGCTTCCAGCTACTTACCCACCACCACCCTGTCTTCCACACGGTCAAGTCTCAGTAGCCGTGAGTCTGGACCGCATATTCCTCACCCTTATCCTCCTTCCTCCCACCATGCCGAGTACCCAGAGACAACTGATCCCACACTTGGACACTCTGAAGAGCTGTTCACTTTTCCATTTATAGATTCGGGCCTCTCGTCCGGTCCACTTGAAGCGGGGCAAGAGGAGATCGCGTGTAGCGATGCCCAAATATTTGAGCAGCCACGGTCACACAAAGGCGACGGTGGGAAAGTGTCACAAGAGGTGGACGATGATGAGACACAATTGCCAGAAAGTCAGGAGGAGGACCAGGGTGCGGAAGTGGAAGACGAGGTGGTGGACGATATAGTAACTGACCCAACCTGGCAGGAGGACATGCAGAGCGAGGACAGCAGCACACAGGGGGAGGGAGGCAGAGCACCCCAACAGGCAGGAAGAAGCAGTGTGGTGGCCGCAGACAGAAGGCAGGCAACCGTTCCCCGTAACACCAACACGAAGGAAGTTGCCAGTACAACTGTTAGGTCTTCCCGAGTCTGGTTGTTTTCTAAAGACTCTGCCGATAACCCCAAAAAGGCCATTTGCACCACCTGCCAGGCCATCATCAGCAGGGGTGGCAAAACGACCAGCCTGACCACTACCAGCATGATCAGGCACATGGCAGCATAGCACCCGACTTTGTGGGCCGAACCCCAGGGTCCAGGAACAGTGTCTGCGGGTGGCACCATTGCTTCTTCCGCTGTTGTGGATGCAGGCCAATCCCCTGTACATGGTGCATGCGAAGATGCCTCCTGCCCTGCACCTGTCGTTGTACAATCTCAAGTAGCAGCATCAGGAAGCACGTCCATGTCCTTGTCCCAGCGCAGCATTCAGTTGTCCATACCCCAGTCCTTGGAACGCAAGCGCAAATATGCAGCCAACGCCCCACAGGCCACACTACTAAATTCTCACATTTCACGACTGCTTGCGCTCAAAATATTCCGCAACCTGATGGCGGCGGCCGTCCCTCGGTACTCGGTCCCCAGCCGCCACTATTTCTCCCCGTGTGCCGTCCCTGCATTACACAAGCACGTGTCCCAAAACATTAGCCGTGCTCTCAACAATTCAGTTACAGGTAAAGTCCACCTAACCACGGACACGTGGACAAGTGCTTGTGGGCAGAGACGGTACATCTCGCCGACAGCACATTGGGTTAACATAGTGGAAGCTGGGACCCAGTCGGACCTTGGGACGGAACACGTCCTCCCGACGCCAAAGCCCTAGGTCAATCACGTTTGCCCCCATGGTCTACAGCTCCTGCACCTCATCCTCCTCAGCCTCCTCCTCCTCTTCAGCCTCCATCTCCGAAATGACCACATCAGTCACAATCTGGAAGCACTGCAGCACTGCCTCAGCCAAGCGGCAACAGGCTCTGCTGAAGCTAATATGCTTAGGTGAAAAACCGCACAATGCTGAAGAGTTGTGGACAGCTCTGAAAGAGCAGGCAGATATGTGGCTCACACCGCTGAACCTATAGCCAGGCATGGCCGTGTGTGACAATGGCCGGAACCTGGTGGCGGCTCTGAGGCGAGGCGAGCTCACACACGTACCATGCCTGGCCCATGTGCTTAACCATGTGCTTAATTGGGAAGGATTTGTGAGCAGAAGAGGGCAGTTGTTGAGTACCAGCATCAACAAGGCCATCGGTATTCAGTTCAGACTCCACACATAAGACCTCAGGAGTGGACATGGATGTCAGACATATGTACCATCCTCCAAAACTTTGAGGACTCCACCAAGATGGTGAGCGGCAATGACGCCATAATTAGCATCACCATCCCGCTTCTCTCTCTTCTGAAACGCTCTCTACTCACAATCAAAGAGGATGCATTGCAGGCGGAGCACGATGAGATGGAGCAAGGAACCATACAGGGTGATTACACACAGCCAAGCCTCATCTCATCCCAACGTGGATTGGGTGACAATGAGAAAGAGGAGGAGGAGGAGGAAGGACAGGAGCTAGTTTCATGCACTATAGATGGTACTACCTGCACAGCTGTCATACCGTCTGTTCAGCATGGATGGCCAGAGGACAGAGAGGAAGAGGAGGAGGAGGAGAGCATGGTCAGTCATCCTCTTGGTGAGGACACGGAAGTCTTGCCTGTTAGTAGCCTGTTAGTAAACTCATGGCTGAGTTTATGTTACGCTGCCTTTCCCATGACCCTCACGTTCTCAAAATTTTGGGTGACAGCCATTACTGGTTGGTGACACTTCTAGACCCATGCTACAAGGAGAACTTTACATCTCTTATTCCTGAGGCAGACAGGTCTACAAAAATGGGGCTGTACCAGAAGGCCCTTGTTGCAGAACTATTAAAAAAATTCCCATCTGAAAACGCTGGCAATCCAGCAGAGGCAGGGGAACACTGTCAAAGTTCTGGGAGAGTTTTCTCAGACCCTCCCATCGGACAGGCCCTGAGGCGCGGGGTACTCTCACATGGAGTGCAAAGTTTGGGAAGATGCTGAGGGAGTACCTTGCCGACCGTACCAACGTCCTTCGTGATTCCGCTGTGCCTTATAATTATTGGGTATCCAAGCTGGATACGTGGAATGAACTGGCTCTCTATGCCTTGGAGGTCCTGGCCTGCCCTGCCGCCAGCGTTTTATCAGAGCGGGTTTTTAGTGCCGCTGGTGGAATTATACTGTAACTGATAAGCGCATCCGCCTGTCAACTGAAAATGCTGACAGGCTGACTCTTATAAAAATGAACAAGGGCTGGATTGGGCCAGACTTCTCAACACCACCGAATGATAGCAGCGTAACATAAACTCCAATCCAGTGTCTTTTCTTGAGAGGTGTATTCCCATGCACCTTTTCACACCTACACATGGGTATACGCTTCCTGATTTTGGCTATTTGCTCTTGTCCACCTCCTTCTCCTCATCCTCCACCACCATATCACCAGGGTGACCGTGGTCCGTGATGCAACACCCACCTAATTTTTTTAAAGGGTGTTTATGATGCCCGTAAAAAAAAATTTTGATACAGTATGTTCATGTATACCCCCCAGGGGTAAATGTTTGTCAGCCCATACACTTAGTGCATGGACATTACAAGTATAGGAGGCCCGCTCCTTTCTAATGGGAACATTTTTTTTTGAGGCCCTCCTCCACGTCTCTTCCAAGGGGCATTGAAGTGCCTCCAAATTTTTGGCAGCCCTTGCATTCACTGCTTAGGCCAACAATATGGGAGACTCTCTCCTTTCTAATGAGAATTTGTCGTTACTGTGGCCCTGCTCTATGTGCCTTTAAATTCTTAGTGGGGTTTTTCCTAAAATTGGTCAGCCGTTGGACTCACTGCATACCCTATAACTGTATAGCAGACCCTCTCCATTCTAATGGGAACATGTCGTACTTGTTACTGTGGCCCTGCTCTGTGTGTCTTTAAATTCTTAGTGGGATTTTCCTAAAATTGTCAGCCGTTGGACTCACTGCATACCCTATAACTGTATAGCAGACTCTCTCCTTTCTAATGGGAACATGTCGTACCTTGTTACTGTGGCCCTGCTCTGTGTGTCTTTAAATTCTTAGTGGGGTTTTTCCTAAAATTGTCAGCCGTTGGACTTACTGCATACCCTATAACTGTATAGCAGACTCTCTCCTTTCTAATGGGAACATGTCGTACTTGTTACTGTGGCCCTGCTCTCTGTGTCTTTAAATTCTTAGTGGGGTTTTTCCTAAAATTGTCAGCCCTTGGACTCACTGCATACCCTATAACTGTATAGCAGACTCTCTCCTTTCTAATGGGAACATGTCGTACCTTGTTACTGTGGCCCTGCTCTATGTGTCTTTAAATTCTTAGTGGGGTTTTTCCTAAAATTGTCAGCCCTTGGACTCACTGCATACCCTATAACTGTATAGCAGACTCTCTCCTTTCTAATGGGAACATGTCGTACTTGTTACTGTGGCCCTCCTCTCTGTGTCTTTAAATTCTTAGTGGGGTTTTTCCTAAAATTGTCAGCCCTTGGACTCACTGCATACCCTATAACTGTATAGCAGACTCTCTCCTTTCTAATGGGAACATGTCCTACTTGTTACTGTGGCCCTGCTCTGTGTGTCTTTAAATTCTTAGTGGGGTTTTTCCTAAAATTGTCAGCCGTTGGACTTACTGCATACCCTATAACTGTATAGCAGACTCTCTGCTTTCTAATGGGAACATGTCGTACTTGTTACTGTGGCCCTGCTCTGTGTGCCTTTAAATTCTTAGTGGGGTTTTTCCTAAAATTGTCAGCCGTGGGACTCGCTGCATACCCTATAACTGTATAGCAGACACTCTCCTTTCTAATGGGAACATGTCGTACCTTGTTACTGTGGCCCTGCTCTATGTGTCTTTAAATTCTTAGTGCGGTTTTTCCCAAATTTTGGGAGTGACGGAGAAATGACAGCCGGGGTAGATACGGTTTCCCTCTATGCCAGTCCTTTCACCAAGCTAAAGAATATGGTTGTGGTGAAATACAACTCCCACTGAGAAGCTGTTTCAGATTGAAAAACATTGTGCCCACCAGAGAATTTGATTCTGAGGGCTAACCTTTCCCCCCGCTCAACAGCCCCATAGCAGCTGCAAAGTTAGCGCTATCATGAACTTTCCTGAGGTAGAAGCCAAGGCACACCAGAGGATTCTCTGGTGGGACCGTCCAACCCTGCTTAGAAGCAGTCCTGGCTAAGAAAAGTGTGGGGGAAGGTTCCCGGACATTCTATGGCTGTTTTTGTAATGTGGATCAGCCATGCTTATGCATGTTATTTCTCAAACCGCATTACAGATCAGGCCATTGTCCAACTCTGTATTCAAGAAATTAAATGCGCAAAGAAAGATGTGTGTGTGTGTGTGTGTCAAAGCACCACCGACAAGGGCGAGTTGATGTTGGACGGGCTGCCATTGCTTCTGCAACAAGCTGCATTACAGGACTTCCTGTGAGAAATGACATGCAGGGTAGATAGGGTTTCCCTCTATGCCAGTCCTTTCACCGAGCTAAATACAACTGTCAGCAAAAAAAGTTGTGGACTGGCTCCGTACCATCCCTGGCCACATTCACCTGTCCACGTGTTTGTGGTTAGGCGGTCCTTCCCAGTAAGTGCACTGGGGAGGGCACGCGTAATGTTGTGGGACCCGTGCTTGTGGAAGGCGGAGGCGATACCGGGAAATATAATGGCGGCTGGGGACCGAGTATGGACACCCGGCCGCCGCCGGCATGAGTTTGTGAAAAGCTTCTGCCTCCACGAGCTTAATAGGCCACATTTCAAGTGCAAGCAGCTGTCAAAAATTTGGCAGTATAGTATTGCAGCCTGTCTGTGGATGGCTGGCTGCCTGTATACTTGCGCTTGAATTCCAAGGAATGGGGTAGGGACAAATGAACGCTGCAGTGGGACAAGGACGTGGACGGTGATTGTTGCAAGTCTGCAACGACAGGTGCATGGCGGGAGACATCTTCGCATGTGCCAAGGATCACTTATGATGGGCACACTTTTAGGCAGTGACCTGGAAGTCAGAGATGCTTCCAGAGGTCTTCCCCATGCTGTTCCCATGTCTTTTCAGCACTGTATGCATGTGTCTGATGGTGTGTCACACACCACATGGCCAGATAAGGTTGTAAAATTTTAAAATTACATTTCCTGGTGAATGCATTTGTCTTGGTTGAAAGCAATGCAAAAGTGCAAAAACGCATCAAAAACGCAACGTGTGAACATAGCCCAAGGTGTGGAGGAGTATTTTTGGTTTTGGTTATTTATTTATTATTTTTGCCTTCTATACAAGTAGAAGGATGTTCCTTAATATATTTCCCAGGAAAATCCATTTTGGCTTCGTTTTTGTATGTTTTATTGTGAGTCCGTAAAAGTGGCGTAATACTCTGACAACGTTGTTAACAGCAGTGACCTGGGAGTCAGAAATTCTTCCAGGGGTCTTCCCCATGCTGTTCCCATGTGATTTGAGCACTGTTCCCATCGATTTGGGCAATTTTTAGGCCCCCTGCAGACCGCCGGGGGGAGCCGCCTGAAAAATGCTCGAGTTTCCCATAGATTTACATTGGGCTCGTTGCTCGGGTCGAGCACCTGAGTGTTCCAATTTGCTCAACCCGAGCAACGAGTACCCGAGCATTTTAGTGCTCGCTCATCACTAATGGGCATACATGAATTGGCCAGTTTATGAGCTAAGAGCCTTCATTTTTTGTAAGTACATTTTTTTTAGCAATGATGCGGTTTAACTCTTATTTTCTCAGTGTTTGCATATGTCTTGGCCCTTACAGTGTGCCACTATGGTTTCTTATTGTATGTTATGCAGTCATTGCAGCTTGCACCTGTTCACACTATATGGAGTTGCTGGTCAGGTTTCTTGTTTTCTTGCTCCTTCCCCTTTGGGGGTCAGCTGCCATCCACCCGTGGTCAGTTCCCGAGTAGCACCTGGTCCACCTCCCTCGTTTCTTCTCAGAACACGGAGTCATCAAGCCACCGTTCATCTGAGGTTGGACTTGGTGAGGTCCCTAGTTACGCCCCTCTGGGCTCGCCTCGGTCCATGGCACAGTGGTTCCACCACCAGCCCCTTTACAGTGCACAACATAATCAAGACGTTTACAATCCATGGCACTGTGGGTAATCTCCCTGAACGTGGACGTCAGAGAAAATTTGATAAAAGGGTGCAATGCAGGATAGTTCGGATGGTGGATAAGCAGCCTCAATCAAGTTCCAAAGAAATTCAAGCTGTAATGCAGGCTCAGGGTGCATCAGTGTCAGCACGAACTATCTATCGACATTTGAATGAAATGAAGCGCTATGGCAGAAGACCCAGGAGGACCCCACTGCTGACACAGAGACATTAAAAAGATAGATTGCAGTTTGCCAAAATGTACGTGAGTAAGCGATAATCCTTCTGGGAAGGCATCTTGTGGAAAGATGAGACCAAGATAGAGTTTTTTTATAAAGCACATCATTCTACTGTTTGCCGAAAATGGAATGAGGCCTACATAGAGAAGAACACAGAACCTACAGTCAGATATGGTGGAGGTTAAAAGTTTTGGGGTTATTTTGCTGCCTCTGGCACTGGGTGCCTTGACTGTGTGCAAGGCATCATGAAATCTGAAGATTATCAAAGGATTTTGGGTCATAATTAGTGAAGGGCGAGCACTATAATGCTCCGGTGCTCGATGCTCGGGTTGAGCAAATTGGAATGCTTGGGTGATCGATCTGATCAACGAGCCTAATGTAAGTCTATGGGAAACTAGAGCATTTTTCCAGCGGCTCCCCCTGGCGGTGTGTTGAGAGCCTAAAAATTGCCCTAATCGATGGGAACAGTGCTCAAATGACATGGGAACAGCATGGGGAAGACCCCTGGAAGCATTTCTGACTTTTTTTCAACATTGTCAGAAGTATTACGCCACTTTCACGGACTCACAATAAAACATACAAAAATGAAACCAAAATGGATTTTCCTGGGAAATATGTTAAGGAACATCCTTTCCAGGGTAATGACTTGTATATAAGGCAAAAAAATGCTCCTCCACACCTTGGGCTATGTTCACACGTAGTGTTTTTGATGCGTTCTTGCACTTTTGCATTGCTTTCAACCAAGACAAATGCATTCACTGAGAAATGACATTTTAACATTTTACAACCTTATCTGTCCATGTGGTGTGTGACACATCATCAGACACATCCTGTTTCATTTATGATGGAGGGACTCTGAAAGTCACAAAGACTAGTTTTATATAGCCATCATGCGGCCCTTACTATTCCTAAAGGGCCAGCAGTCGGCCCTCGCTATTGTTAGAGAGCCATCAGCCGGCTATGCTTTGTTGTTCCCATTATTAACGAGTGGGTCTCCTATACTGTTATTGCGTATGCAGTGACTGCAAGGGCTGGCAAACATTTGGAGGCACTCCAATGCCCCTTGCACGAGATGTAGAGATCAGAGAGCCTCCTAAAAACAATGTTCCCATTATTAGGAAGTGGGTCTCCCATAGTGTTTGCCTATGCAGTGAAGCAACAGCTGACAAAAATTTGGAGGAACTCCAATGCCCCTTCCAAGAGACGTAGAGGTCGGAGAGCCTTCTAAAAACAACATTCCCATTATTAGATAGTGGGTCTCCCATTGTGTTTGCCTATGCAGTGAAGCAACGGCTGCCAAAAATTTGGAGGCTCTCCAATGCCCCTTGGAAGAGACATAGAGGGCCTCATGAAAAAATGTTCCCATTATTAGGAAGTGGGTCTCCCATAGTGTTTGCCTATGCAGTTCATGCAAAAGCTGCCAAAAATTTGGAGGAACTCCAATGCTCCTTGCAAGAGACATAGAGGAGGTGATGTGGTAGATATGGTGGTGAATGATATGGTGATGGAGGATGAGGAGAAGGAGGAGGACAAGAGCAAATAGACAAAATCAGGAAGCGTATACCCATGTCTGGGTGTGAAGAGGTGCATGGGAATAAGCATCCCAAAAAAAGACTGGATTTGAGTTTATGTTACGCTGCTATCATTCGGTGGTGTTGAGAAGTCTGGCCCAATCCAACCCTTGTTCATTTTTATAAGAGTCAGCCTGTCAGCATTTTCAGTTGACAGGTGTATGCGCTTATCAGTTATAATTCCACCAGCGGCACTAAAAACCCGCTGTGACAAAACGCTAGCGGCAGGGCAGGCCAGGACCTCCAAGGCATAGAGAGCCAGTTCATGCCTCGTGTCCAGCTTAGATACCCAAGAATTATAAGGCACAGAGGAATCACGGAGACATTGGTATGGTCGGCAAAGTACTCCCTCACCATCTTCCAAAACTTTGCACTCCTTGTGAGAGTACCCCGCGCCTCAGGGCCTGTGCGATGGGAGGGTCTGAGAAAACTGTCCCAGAACTTTGACATTGTTCCCCTGCCTCTGCTTGATTGGAGATGTGTCTCTCTCGCTTGTACTCCTTGGTTGTCCAACGAACTGTGACCTCTTCAGCCAGCGTTTTCAGATGGGAATTTTTTTAATAATTCCGCAACAAGGGCCTTCTGGTACTGCCCCATTTTAATAGACCTGTCCGCCTCGGGAATAAGAGATAGAAAGTTCTCCTTGTAGCATGGGTCTAGAAGTGTCACCAACCAGTAGTGACTGTCACCCAAAATTTGGAGAAAGCGATGGTCACGGGAAAGGTAGCGTAACATAAACTCAGCCATGCGTGTCAGACTGCTAACAGGCAAGACTTCTGTGTCCTCACCAAGAGGACGACTGACCATGCTCTCCTCCTCATCCTTCTCCTCCCTGTCCTCAGGCCATCCACGCTGAACAGACGGTATGACAGTTGTGCAGGTAGTACCATCTATATCACATGAAACTAGCTCCTCCTCCTCTTCCTCATTGTCACCCAATCAATGTTGGGATGAGATGAGGCTGGGCTGTGTGGAATCACTCTGTATGGTTCCTTGCTCCATCTCATCGTGCTCTGCCTGCAATGCGTCCTCTTTGATTGTGAGCAGAGAACGTTTCAGAAGACAGAGAAGCCGGATGGTGACACTAATTATGGCGTCATCACCTCTCACCATCTTGGTGGAATCCTCAAAGTTTTGGAGGATGGTACAGATGTCTGACATCCATGTCCACTCTTGAGGTCTTATGTGTGAAGTCTGAACTGAATACCGACGGCCTTGTTGATGCTGGTACTTAACAACTGCCCTCTTCTGCTCACAAATCCTTTCCAACATCTGCAATGTAGAGTTCCAACACGTGGGGACATCACACACCAGTCGGTGAGCCGGAAGCTGCAAACACTGCTGAAACACTGCAAGGGCGGCGGAAGCTGTAGGTGACTTTCTAAAATGGGCACACAGGCGGCGTACTTTGACAAGCAGATCCGGCAGCTGAGCCATGAGGTTAAGCACATGGGCCAGGCATGGTACGTGTATGAGCTCGCCTCAGAGCCGCCACCAGGTTCCGGCCATTGTCACACACGACCATGTCTGGCTGTAGGTTCAGAAGTGTCAGCCACAGATCTTCCTGCTCTTTCAGAGCTGTCCACAACTCTTCAGCGTTGTGTGGTTTGTCACCTAAGCATATTAGCTTCAGCACAGCCTGTTGCCGCTTGGCCGAGGCAGTGCTGCAGTGCTTCCAGCTTGCAACTGATGTGGTCATTTCGGAGATGGATGCTGAAGAGGAGGAGGAGGAGGTGATGCAGGAGCTGTAGAATGTGGGGGCAACCCTGATTGACCCTGGGCCCGCAATCCTCGGCATCGGGAGGACGTGTTCCGTCCCAAGGTCCGACTGTTCCCGGCTTCCACTATGTTAACCCAGTGTGCCGTCAGCGAGATGTACCATTCCTGCCCACAAGCACTTGTCCACGTGTCCGTGGTTAGGTGGACTTTCCCAGTAACTGCGTTGTTGAGGGCACGGCTAATTTTGTGGGACATGTGCTCGTGTAATGCGGGGACGACACACCAGGAGAAATAGTGGCGGCTGGGGACCGAGTACTGAGGGACGGCCACCGCCATGACGTTGCGGAAAGCTTCTGTCTCCGCGAGCCTAAAAGACAACATTCAAATTTGTTTGAATGCCGATTGCACATTTTCTGTTAGTACAATAAACCTCATTTCAAGGCAGAAACATTACTGTGTCCAACAGTTATTACATATATCAAACTGAAATAGCTGTTGCAAAAACACCAATTTTAAGAAAACATTAAGCTTAAGATTAATAGGGGTGCCCAAACTTTTTCATATAGCTGTATATGGTGGTATACCTACACTAACTAAGAAACAAGCAAATCTCTCCCTAGCTCAGCAGCACCTCTCCCTACACTGCCTGTTTCCAGGGTAGACTGTGACGAGCATGGCAGCGCCAGGTCTGATATAGACCTGATGACGCTGTTCGACCAACCAGTCACTGTAATGCCACAACCAACATGGCTGCGGCATTACAGTGTGTGGCAGACAATCCCTACATCTTTATTGGCTCTCGAAAGAGCGCCAAACATGCAGGGAGGGGACCCGAGCTCCCGCCGAGCAACCAGGAAATACTCGGCGAGCTCCGAGCATCTCGAGCAGTGAGATGCTCGGGCGAGCACCGAGCAGTAGCGAGCATGCTCGCTCATCACTAGTCACAATGTAGTGCCCAGTGTCAGAAAGCGGGGTTTGCATCCTAGGTCGTGGGTCTTCCAGCAGGATACTTCAAGAATCACCCAGAAATGGATGGAAACAAAATGCTGGAGAGTTCTGAAGTGGCCAGCAATGAGTCCGGATCTAGATCCCATTGAACACATGTGGAGAGATCTTAAAATTGCTGTTGGGAGAAGTCACCTTTCAAATATGAAAGACCTGGAGCAGTTTGCAAAAGAAGAGCGATCCAAATTTCTAGTTGAGAGTGGTAAGAAGTTTATTGATGGTATAGGAAGTGATTGATTGCAGTTATTTATGCCAAAGGGTGTGCAACCAGATATTAAGTTGACGATACTAACAATTTTATCTGACTTTGTTTTTTTGTGTTGTTTCAGTACATACCGAGGAAGTAAACGTGTATACCAAAACATGTGTAATTGTAATATTTTTATGGGAAAAATGCATCATTTTCTGGAACAATTTCAAGGGTGTCAACAGTTTTGGCCATGACTGTATCTATCTATATCTTTATATATGATTGCTTTATTATTTTTACCAACTAGCTTGAAGTTTACAATGAATATTATAGTATGTGTAACGGGACCGGGAGGTGGAACCTCTGAGCTGCAATACAAAGGGGAAGTCCTTGTAAGGAAGCGGGTGACTCCGAGGGAAGGCAAACAGGTAGTCACGGCAAGTGACGGGGACAGTCTCTGGGTAAGCAGGCAGGTGGTCACGGCAAGTGACGGGGACAGTCTCTGGGTAGACAGGCAGGTGGTCACGGCAAGTGACGGGGACAGTCTCTGGGTAGACAGGCAGGTGGTCACGGCAAGTGACGGGGACAGTCTCCGGGTAGACAGGCAGGAGGTCACGGCAAGTGACGGGGACAGTCTCTGGGTAGACAGGCAGGTGGTCACGGCAAGTGACGGGGACAGTCTCTGGGTAGACGGCAGGTACCTTCAACCCAGCGGGCAGATCGACACGGCAGGTACTGCCAGGTGCTTCCGGGTAAGCAGGTGGATAGCCGCGGCAGGTGCTGGCGGGCGCTTCCGGATAAGCAGGTAGATAAACTCAGCGGGTGCTGGCAGGAGCTTCCAGGTAAGCAGGAAGATAGACTCAGTGGTTGCTGGCAGGTGCTTCCAGGTAGCAGACAGGTGACAGGCAGGAATCAGGCTGCACTAGTCAGGCTAGCGGAGGAACCTGAGGGTTGAAGCAGAGGTGAAGACACAGTGCGACAACTGTTGCTCGGGCACCTCCATTTTGGAGGAGGTGCCTTAAATGTGGAAAGTCCTGTGGCCATTGGCCGGGGACTTTTTAGGAAGACGCGCGCAGTCCCTTTAAGAGGGGGGAGTGCGCGCGCCCTAAGCACTCTGCTGGAGGAGGAACGCGCTCCGGCCACAGCAGGGAACGGAGCGCAGGGAGAAGCCGCGCCAGGAGCCGGGGGGCGAGAGAGAGAAGCGCTGGAGGGACCCACATGAGGAGCGCGGAGGTGAGAGGGACGACGTCCCTGCCTAGCAGAGGGCAGGGACGCCGATGCTACAGTATGCAAAAGTTGATGTTAAAAACACTTTGCATATACATGCCATACAGATGTCAAACGGATGCTAAGCGAGAAAATAAAAAAAAAAAATATCGCACACTCGCATAGCACTTGCATGACATACGGAATGACATACGCATGACACTCGTCCAACTATTTGGGATGAACATCAGAGCGATTTTTTTATATGCAGATGTGAGCGGGTATTTACTCATGCTGGAAATTTGCAATTTTATCCATTATTGATGTTGAGACAGCCTCTTTAAAGACTAGCAGTGCTAAACTGGCCATAGCCGCTTAAAGATTGACCAGTGATGACAGCTATTGCTAGAAACAGCAATGTCCATCCAAGTTGTAAATGATGGATGTGATGTGTGGCTACTGCAGAGTGGGCACGAATGTTAGAAAGCGGAGCTGGTAATGTTGTGAACTGGAAGGAGAGCACTGCTGGGAAATTGGAAGCATGCATGATAAAAAAGAGGATGTGCTGTTGGTTGGCTCAGTGAGTGAATGTTGGTTGATGATAAGGTGATGTGTCAGCATGACTAGCTCAAGGGGGGCAACAGAGGGGTGTAACTTCCAAAATGGGGTCACATCAGGGGGATTCTGCTGTTCTGACGCTTAGCGCCTCTGCATATGGAGTCCACAAACTATTCTAGGAAAATCTTTGCTCCAATAGTCAAATAGCGCTCCTTCCTTCCTCAGTCCTGCTGTGTTGCCAAACAGTACTGCACAGCCACATATGGGGTATTGCAAAAATTGTGAGACAAATTAAGGGGACACGTTTACCTATTTCTCCATGTAAAAATGTAAAATCTGGGGTTAAAACAACATTTTAGTGGTAGATATGTAATTATTCACCACTTAGCTGTATAAAATTCTATGAAGCAGCTGTGGTGTCAGTATGCTTACTGCACCACTGGATAAATTCATTCAGGAGAGTAGGTTGTAAAATGACGTCACTTATGGGGGGATTCTGCTATTGTGTCACCTCATGGGCTCTGCCAATGTGACATGTCACCCACAATTCATTCCAGCAAAATCTGCCCTGTAATATGGTGCTCCTTTCTTTCTGAGCTTTGCAGTGTGGCTGAAATGTAGTTTCTGACTACATATGGAGTATTGGCGTACTCAGGAGAAATAGACTGTGGGGTCCATTTTCTTCTTTTACTCTTGTGAAAATGAGAAATCTGAGGCTAAATTAACTTTTCCATGAAAAAAACATAAGACTTTATTTTCACGTCCCAATATTTTAAAATTCTGTGAAGCACATGATGGTCATCACATCAGCAGATGGATTCCTCAAGGGGTGTAGTTTCCAAAACAGGGTCACTTGTTGAGGGTTTTCCCTGTTTAGGCACATCAGGGGCTCTGCAAACACAACATGGCGTCAGCAGACAACAGACACAATGAATGGTGGAATCATGACAGCAGGGTTCTCTCTCCCACTCTTTTGTATTGTCTGAGAATTTACAAGCTTTCCAAATTTATTTGCTGTGACTTAAACTTTTGGGGATAATTAAGTGAATTCGAATTTCAAACGATCCACTCAGTTCTACTATCTATAGTACATGCAAATTCAATGGGAAATCATCATCACGATTGCAGGTTTCCTAATGGCCACTAGATGTCAACTTGCTCAAGTGCTTTCCATGCTTTATATTAAAAGAACTGTATAATTAGAAAATGACCTATTGATTAAAACCGGTTTTCAAATTAAGTGTTTTTTTTAATAATTTTTTTATCATGTTTTTTTTCCATATCGCTATATATTATTAAAAAAATTAGAAAACTTGCAATACTAAACTCATACTTCCATTGTCCTTACATGTAATAAAAGTTAAAAATGATGGTGTGCGTCATAATTACATCACAATTTTCCTGCTTATTTCCCCTCCGCTCACAACACTTTTGTAAAAAGTGGATGCAAGTTAGTAAATGAAGGTTGCGCCATGCATATCCATTAAATAATTTATTTTTCATGCCAGAAAGTGATGGAAATTACAGTATATTGTAAATCTATTTGATTTTCTGGAGCACGCACCGCAAGAGATACGCCTATTATTAACAGACATCTTACTTTTTATTGAGATTGGTGTAAACACTGCTTGCTCTGATAGGATCAAGACCATGTGCATGGAGGGGGAAGAGGTGAGCTGTGACTTTAGCTATTTTGAATGGTGCAAACTGTGTTATCTATTCTAGAGATGTTATCCGTCATAGTAGTCTTGCTTGTAATGATAATGAAAATGGGATATGCCGTGGTAAGGACAGAAAGGCTAGGTTTCCACGCTGAACTTCTGGTGAGTTTTTTGACTGCACTATTTTTGCACCTACAGTATTAAGTAAATTATATTAAATGGGGTTTCTCATTGCGTTTTTGTATATAGTTTTTTAAAATTGACATTTTTATTGCGTTTTTGACTCTTTTTGGTGTGTCATGCTTTAAATAAAGCTGCTTTGTTTTTGATACTTTCTGGTATGTGGTTTTAACAAAACTTTATTGATATATCTTGGTGCAGATTACATGCGTTTTTGATGTGTTTCTGCCACGGAAAAGCGCTAAAAACACATATGCGTTTTTTACCTGTGGATTTTCCGCAGCTAATAAAAGTCTATGAGGCAAACCTGCACAGAAAACTCTCAGCATACTCGTAATAGAAATTGACATGCTGTGGATGTGAAGCACGCACCGCAGGTCAGTTTACGCCGAGTTAAAAAAAAAAGCGCAGTGGGCATGAGATTTCTATAAATCCACTTTGCTGGAACTGTAAGACGTTTTTGATGCAAAATTACACAGTGTCAAAAACACAACGAAAGCTCATCGTGGGAACGTAGCCAAGGGGTCCAAGGGATTCCTGTTTAAGCCTCAATCTGACATCAGAAAGAAAAAAATCACAACTGTGGCAACAAGGCTTAAGATGGGATCATTTGTCACTCTTTAGAAAATGGAGAGCGGGTTTGTTGGAGACAACATGTTCTTGGAATTCTGACTAGAATTTAAGACCCAACAGATCTGATTTTACCAATATTTAGCCCAATTAGGTAAACAAGTGACTTTGAATTTTTAAGTATCTTCCTTCATCCAGAATCTTAATAAGATAAATATGCCACATTCTGTTTCCGGATTATATTATGAAAATTACTCTTAACCTAATAGTTTTTGCCCTTACCAGGTTTTCAGTAAAGTGGCTGAAAAAAATAGTCAAAAAATGCTCATGGGTTTGAGAAAATTATGATTATTGCTAGCAGCAAACAGTTTTTACATGGCTTTTTATTTAATATTTTTCCAAAAGGAGATTTTTATTTCCCATTCTTTTTACTGTAATATACAGTGTGGTAAAGCGACTTGCTCGGCTCTCTGGAGGCAGACATAGGACACACAGTTCGGGTAAACTTCCTGCAGGTTTATTGTGCAGCATAAACTCCAGCAGCGTCCCATAAAAAAATAAACAGGCCCACTCGGGGTTAAGGGGAAAACAAAAGAGAAAGTACAACAGAGTCTATTAGCCAGCAAGGCTTGGCCTGATCCAGGTAGCACAGTGAAGTCTCAGCAACACCAGTCCTCCGGTGTTGCTCCCTGGCTTCAGCCCAACACAGCCTGGAGACTTTCCTCTCCAGACCACACAATACACAGAACAAACTGCTGACTGAGTATTTAACCCTACTCAGCCACACAATGAGGAGAGGTAGGGGAATGGCCTCCCACCCTCTTTGCCATTCCCATAAAACCAAACCCTTTAAGAGAGTTAACCCCCAGCATATAACATGCTGGCAGAAATTTAGTAGGTTTCAGTTCACACAGGAGAGCAGCTTGAGTGACACATACCTCCCCTCGTATATCATACCAGTGACTCTGTCACATATTCCCTCCTTTGCCCAAATCCGGGGGTTTGGGCACCTTCCGATACCATGCAGGGAATCCTAGAGAGGGCATCAGAGTTCCCTTGTAACTTCCCGGGTCTATGCTCCATGTGGAAGTTAAAGCCCTGAAGACCTAGGAACCATCTAGTTTCCCTGGCATTTTTACCCTTCTTTTCCCTCAACCATCTGAAAGGGGCCTGGTCTGACACCAACTTAAACTTCTAGTAGGTAACATCTTAGAGTATCTACGGCCCATTTTATGGCTAAACACTCTTTTTCTACTATTGCATAGTTCTTCTCGCAGGACGAAAGCTTTCGGCTCAGATAGAGAATGGGATTGTAACGGGTCTCGGAGGCGGAACCTCTGAGCTACTATACAAGGGGGCGGTCCTTGTAAGGGAGCGGGTGGCGACTAGGGAAGACGGGCAGGCAGTCACAGCAGGTGACCGGGACAGTCTCTGGGTGAACGGGCTGGAGGTCACGGCAAGTGACCGGGGTAGTCTCTGGATGAACGGGCAGGAGGACACGGCAAGTGACCGGGGCAGTCTCTGGATGAACGGGCAGGAGGTCACGGCAAGTGACCGGGGCAGTCTCTGGGTAAAGGGTAGGTACGACCTGTGATGGCTGAGCCTCCAGGTAGGCTAGCAGGCGGATGGTAGATGTGTGCTCCCAGGTGAGCAAGCGAGAGTCTCTGGATAAACGGGTGGTCACAGCATGTGACGGCGGAGCCTCCAGGTAGGCTAGCAGGCAGGTAGCAGATGTGCGCTCCCAGGTGAGCGGGCAAGCTGGTCCATAGACAGACTGACAGGAGTAGGAAGGCAGACCGTCGGACCTCAGGCTAGCAAGCAGGTAGGAGGAATGTCAGGCAGGAAACAGACAGCAAACTGGCAGGATTCTGGCAGGTAACTGGCAGGTAACTGGCAACGGGACCTGAGGGCTGAAGCAGAGTAGTGAACAGTGCAACAACATTGCTCGGGCACCTCCATTTTGGAGGAGGTGCCTTATATATGGTGAAGTCCTCCGGCTATTGGCCGGGGACTCCTTAGGACGGCGCGCGCGGCCCCTTTAAGAGGGAGGGAGCGCGCGCGCGCCCTAAGCACAGTGGCCGGGAAGGAGCACGCGCTGCCAGCAGAGCGGGAGGAGGACGCCGGGCTCGGAGCAGAGGGGTGAGGGGAACAGCGTCCCTGCCTAGCAGAGGGCAGGGACGCCGGCGCTACAGGGATGTTCTTCTCCATTTATCTCCTGAGAGAGTACGGCTTCTAGACCAACCTCTGAAGCATCTGTCTGGACCACAAACTCTTTCTTAAAGTTTGGTGCAACCAGGACCGGCTGCTTACACAGTGCTAGCTTCAACTGTTGAAACGCAATCTCTGTTTCCTCTGTCCACTTCACCATGGTTGATCTAGTGCCTTTTAGGAGATCTGTCAGTGTCACGGCCATCATGGGAAAATTTGGGATAAACCGCCGGTAATATCCCACCATTCCCAGGAATGCTCTTACTTGCTTCTTGGAGAGCGGTTGCTACCAGGTGTGGATTGCCTCCACTTTATTAACTTGCGTTTTTATTCCACCTTTCCCGATGACATAGCCTAAGTACTTGGCCTCCTCTTTTCCGACGGCACATTTTCTCGGATTTATGGTAAATCCCGCCTTCCTCAGAGCATCCAGAATGGCCTGTAGCTTAGGTAGATGACTAGCCCAGTCTGGACTAAAGACCACAATGTCGTCAAGGTAAGCTGCGGCATACTTCTTATCTGGGGCTAGGATCCGATCCGTAGCCCTCTGGAAGGTGGGTGGGGCCTCCTGAAGTCCGAACGGCATCCGAGTGTGTTGAAAGCACCCATCAGGTGTCGAGAAAGCTGTCTTCTACTTGGCTGTCTGGGACATGGGGATCTGCCAGTAGCCCTTCGTCAGGTCAAGAGTGGTGATGTACCTCGACGGTCCAAGCCTCTCAATGAGTTCGTCAACACGTGGCATCGGGTACGCATCACACTTGGACACCTCATTCAGCCGGTGGTAGTCATTACAAAACCTCCACTCTCTGTTGGGTTTTGGCACGAGGATGATTGAACTCGACCACCCAATCTTTGACTCCTCTATCACCCCGAGAACTAACATCCTCTTCACCACGACCGAGATTACCTCCCGGCGTGCTTCCGGAATCTGGTACAGCTTCAGATTCACTCTTACATGTGGCTCTGTTAGCACATCATGCTCTACCACCTGAGTATGCCCCAGCAACTCTGAGAACACCTCCCGATTCCGCTGTAGTAGTTCTCGACACTGTTGCTTCTTGGCCGGCGATAGAGTCTCTGCAATAGTGACCTCCTCCACCTTGCCTTCGGGAGCGGCTCCCAGGCAAGGAGTTTCCACAGGTTCTCAGTTGCGCCACAGGTTGAGCAAGTTCACATGGTATATTTGGTGCGGCTTTCTTCAGCCAGGCTGGTGGACTTTATAAATAACCTCGCTGACTTTCTCCACTACTTCGTATGGACCTTGCCATTTGGCCAGGAACTTGCTCTTGACTGTAGGGATTAGCAACAAAACATGGTCTCCGGAATGGAACTGCCTCAGCCTCGCTGATCGGTTATAGACCCTTTCCTGGGTTTCCTGCACCTGGAAGAGATGCGCTTTCACGATCGGCATCACTTTCGCTATTCTTTCCTGCATGTAGGCGACATGTTCAATGATACTCCGGTGTGGCGTAACCTCGTCTTCCCAGGTTTCCTTAGCGATATCCAGGAGCCCTCGCGGATGTCGTCCATTCAGGGGCTCGAACGGAGAAAACCCGCTAAAAGATTGTGGGACCTCCCTTACTGAGAAGAGCAGGAAGGGCAGCAGGTAGTCCCAGTCACGTCCATCCTTCTCCACGACTTTCTTGAGCATCGCTTTCAGGGTCTTGTTAAAGCCCTCTACTAAGCCGTCTGTCTGCTGATGGTACACAGAGGTTCGCAGCTGGGTAATCTGGAGGACCTTGCACAGCTTCTTCATTACCTTACTCATAAACGGGGTCCCTTGGTCTGTTAGGATTTCCATATGGACAAGTTCCCTGGCTATGCATTTACTCGATGAGTTTCTTAGCGGCACTGCTTCTGGATACCGGGTCGCATAGTCCATGATCACCAGAATGTATTGGTGGCCTAGGGCTGATTTGACTAAGGGCCCTACTAGGTCCATAGCAATCCTCTCAAAGGGAACCTCTATAACCAGTAGTGGAACTAATGGACTATAGAAGTGGGAAGAGGGAGCGGTTATTTGGCAGGTGGAGCAGGACTACAATAGTTGAAAATTTCTTGGTAACACCCAGGCCAATAAAACCTTCTTAAAACCTCTTCTGAGTTTTCTCAACCCCTAGGTGTCCCCCCCAGAACATGTGAATGGCCAATATCCAGTACTGTCCGTCTGTATGGCCCCGGCACTAATAGTTGTTCCACTATCTCACCATCCCTTAGTTTGGCCACCCGATATAACAACTTCCCCTGAACTGCAAAGTGGGGGAACCTTTTGTCGGCTCCCGGCTCTTGAGCAACCCCATTACATACAGTAACCTGGTCAAACGCCTGCTTTAAGGTCAGGTCCCGAACTTGAACAGTCCCAAAGTTCTCTCCGGACAGGGAGGTCGGCCTTCTTGGTCACCGTTCCACCCTCATCGCTGGCAAGGACTCACAGTGGGAACTCATCCACTTCAGACTTCATCAGGGGTTCTTCTCTAGGGACTTGGTTTTTACCCACGCTACTTAGTCCAGTTCCCTTCCCCCACAAGTCTCAAAACAAAGAAAAATCATGGCCCAGTATGACAGGATGTATCAGGTCCTTAACCACCAGAAACCTCGTGGGACTGGGCACCACAGTCTGTTCCCACTGTCACTGTGGCCATGAGGTACTTCTTGGCATCCCCATGGATGCACCAAATGCCCACAGTTTTGGAAGGGACCTACTGGTGGGGAAGCGTAGCTCTGATTAAGGTCACCAGACTCCCAAAGTCCAACAGTCCAAGCACCGGGCGGCTACGTGTCCAGGGTTGTGACACCAACAGACTATAGCTTTAACAACAGTCCTTGTGGCACCTTCAGTGGGAGTGGGACGCCCCCCAGTGGTGGCTCTTGACCCCTTCCGTGGTGAACCCGCCCCCTTTTGGGTAACCCAGTGTAGCGCTGGCGTCCCTGCCCTCTGCTAGGCAGGGACGCTGCTCCCCTCACCGCTCTGCTGTCAGCGCGCGCTCCGTCCCGGCGTCCTCTCCTCGCTCTGCTGGCAGCGCGCGCTCCGTCCCGGCGTCCTCCTCCTGCTCTGCTCCGTGCCCGGCGTCCTCTCCCCGCTCTGCTGTCAGCGCGCGCTCCTTCCCGGCGTCCTCCTCCCGCTCTGCTCTCAGCGCGCGCTCCTTCCCGGCCCCTGTGCTTAGGGCGCGCACGCGCGCGCTCCCCTCCTCTTAAAGGGGCCGCGCGCGCCGTCCTAAGGAGTCCCCGGCCAATGGCCGGAGGACTTCATCATATATAAGGCACCTCCTCCAAATTGGAGGTGCCCGAGCAATGTTGTTTGCACCTGTGTCTCACCTGTGCTTCAGCCCTCAGGTCCCGTTGCCAGTTACCTGCCAGTTACCTGCCAGTTACCTGCCTGATTCCTGCCTGAATACTTGTTACCTGTCTGCCAGTCTGAGGTCCGACGGTCTGCCTTACTACTCCTGTCAGTCTGTCTAAGGACCAGCCTGCCCGCTCACCTGGGAGCGCATATCAGCTACCTGCCTGCTTGCCTGAGGTCCGACGGTCTGCCTTACTACTCCGGTCAGTCTGTCTATGGACCAGCTTGCCCGCTCACCTGGGAGCGCTTCTCCGTTACCTGCCTGCTTGCCAGCCCGGAGGTCCCGTTGTCACTTGCGGTGACCACCAGCTATTCCAGAGACTCTTGCCCGCTCACCTGGGAGCGCTTCTCCGTTACCTGCCTGCTTGCCAGCCCGGAGGCTCCGTTGTCACGTGCTGTGACCACCAGCTATCTCAGAGACTCTTGCCCGCTCACCTGGGAGCGCATCTCCGTTACCTGCCTGCTTGCCAGCCCGGAGGTCCCGTTGTCACTTGCGGTGACCACCAGCTATTCCAGAGACTCTTGCCCGCTCACCTGGGAGCGCTTCTCCGTTACCTGCCTGCCTGCCAGCCCGGAGGCTCCGCCGTCACGTGCCGTGACCACCTGCTATTCCAGAGACTCTCGCCTGCTCACCTGGGAGCACCCATCTACCATCTGCCTGCTAGCCTACCCGGAGGCTCTGCCATCACAGGTCGTACCTACCCCTTACCCAGAGACTGCCCTGATCACTTGCCGTATCTCCCTGTCCGTTCACCCAGAGACTGCCCTGATCACTTGCCGTATCTCCCTGTCCGTTCATCCAGAGACTGCCACCCGCTCCCTTACAAGGGCCGCCCCCTTGTATAGTAGCTCAGAGGTTCCGCCTCCCGGACCCGTTACAGTTTGCTCGGGCCATGGAACCCGGTGGCACCCAAGCTCCCTCGCTCTCGGACCTCTGTCTTGAACTGTCCCGTCTGAAGTCCCAACAGGAGGCCATCCTGGGTCATCTGCGGAATGTTAATACTCGCCTGAACACCCTGTCTGATCCTGCAACTACGGCCAGTACCATGGTATCCTTTTCCGGACCCCGGCTCTCTGCACCTCCTCGCTTCGGAGGCGACTCCGTCCTGGCTCGGGGCTTCATAAATCAGTGCACCCTGCATTTTGAACTATTGTCCCACCAGTTTAACTCCGACCGAGCCAAAATTGCATTCATCATGTCCCATCTCACCGGGGAGGCTCTGGCCTGGCTAAATCCTCTGTGGGAGAGAGGAGACCCCCTGGTGTCCGACTTGCCTGCCTTTCTCACGGCTTTCCGGAAAGCCTTCGACGAACCCGGACGGAGGACCTCATCCGCCTCATCTCTGCTACGCCTCCGTCAGGGAAGCCTCACCGTGGGTCAATATGCCATACGGTTCCGCACCCTTGCCTCGGAGCTGGCCTGGGATAACGAAGCTCTGGTATCCGTCTTCTGGGAGGGTCTGTCCGGCCGTATTAAAGATGAACTGGCTGGTCGGGACATTCCTACCACTCTCGATGACCTAATAACTCTTGCCACCCGGATTGACCTACGGTTCCAGGAACGTGCCAAAGAGGTCACCCGTGAAAAGGGGCTTCCACGTCTGGGTCCTACTTTTCTGAAACCCGTCACTCCTTCCGTTTCTCCCCAGGTACACTCTCCTGAGCCTATGCAGGTCGACCAGACCAAGATGGTCAAATCCCGTCAGGACTTTCGCCGTGCCGAGGGGAGATGCTTCTACTGTGGCAGTAAGGAGCATCGGATCCGTGCCTGCCCGGAGAGGTCGGGAGAACGCCTGTGTCTAGGTTCGCTCAGAGGACTTGATCTAGACAAAAATAAATCCTCTCCATCCCTGCTGCTGTCTGTCTCAATCATCTGCGGGGAGAATCGTTATTCCGAACTAGCCCAACTTGACTCTGGAGCAGCCGGAAATCTTATTTCACTGTCCCTGGTGGAGAAATACCGCATCCCCACCAAACCTCTGGCTGTACCCTTGTCTGTTGTTGCCGTGGATGGGGGCCTCTTATCTCGCCCCATCCAATTCATCACCGAATCCATTACTCTGCAAGTGGGTATGCTGCATTCAGAGAGTATCTCCCTTCACGTTCTGCCTGGACTCTCTCACGCCCTCTTGCTAGGTCTGCCTTGGCTCCAGAGACATGCACCCGTGCTTGACTGGCAAACCGGAGAAGTCCTTCGCTGGGGACAAGACTGTCATAAAACCTGTCTGGTTCCCGTCCATTCCGTCCGTCCCTCTCCTATCCCAGCTAATCTACCTGGACTTCCGATTCCTTATTGGTCTTGTGCTGATGTCTTTGATATGGAGGAGGCAGAGACATTACCACCTCGTAGACCATGTGACTGCCCCATCGATCCCGCCAGAGTAATGCAGGTGGCCCCCGTGAGTCTAAATTGTCTCCCTCCTGGTAAGACGTTCGTATCGGTACCTGATCGGGAGAGGATCCTACACTGGGGTCATTCGTCTAAACTAGCTGGCCACGCCGGTCAGAAAAAGACCCTCCAGCTTATTACCCGGCACTACTGGTGGCCTAACCTGCACAAGGATGTTATGGACTTTGTTTCTGCCTGTGTGTCCTGCGCCCGCAACAAGGTTCCGAGACACTTGTCGGCCGGCCGCCTTCTTCCTCTGCCAGCACCTGCTGCCCCCTGGCAGCATATAGCGATGGACTTCGTAACTGATCTGCCCGTCTCTGCCGGTTGTACGGTCATTTGGGTGGTCGCTGACCGCTTTTCCAAGATGGCTCACTTCATTCCCCTGCCAGGTCTTCCGTCTGCACCCGAGCTGGCCAGAGTCTTTATCCGCCACATCTTCCGTCTTCATGGCCTGCCCCGTCACATCGTGTCGGATCGAGGAGTACAGTTCACTTCTCGTTTCTGGAGAGCCACTTGTAAATTGCTAGACGTCACTCTGGACTTCTCCTCCGCTTACCACCCACAGTCTAATGGTCAAGTGGAGCGGATCAATCAGAACCTGACCAGTTACCTCCGGCACTTCGTTAATGCTCACCATTCTGACTGGGTGGATCTCCTGCCAAGGGCCGAATTCTCGTACAACAATCACAAGAGCGAGTCTTCCTCCATATGGGAGAGTACCCGGTCCGCACTCCTTCTGTCATCCGAGCGTATGAAAAGGCACGCTGACAAAGGACGTCTGGATCCTCCTCAATTCCGTCCTGGGGATAAAGTCTGGCTCTCGTCCAAATATGTCCGGCTCAAGATCCCTTCCTATAAGTTGGGGCCTCGGTTCATCGGCCCACTGGAGGTTATCAGTCAGATCAACCCGGTGGCCTATAAATTGAAACTCCCGGCCAACTTACGGATCCCTAACTCCTTCCATGTATCTCTCCTCAAACCTGTGGTACTTAACTCTTTTTCTAAGTCTACAGGTACGCCTCTTGCTCCGGTTTCTGCTGAGGACGAGTTTGAGGTAGAGAACATTCTTGCCACCAAAAGGGTAAGAGGAAAGACCTTTTTCTTGGTAGATTGGAGGGGGTTTGGTCCTGAGGAGAGAACGTGGGAGCCCCGGGAGAATATCCATGCCCCTCTCATCCTAGCTAAATTTCTGTCTGGCCTAAAAAAGGGGGGGCCTAAAGGGGGGGGTACTGTAGCGCTGGCGTCCCTGCCCTCTGCTAGGCAGGGACGCTGCTCCCCTCACCGCTCTGCTGTCAGCGCGCGCTCCGTCCCGGCGTCCTCTCCTCGCTCTGCTGGCAGCGCGCGCTCCGTCCCGGCGTCCTCCTCCTGCTCTGCTCCGTGCCCGGCGTCCTCTCCCCGCTCTGCTGTCAGCGCGCGCTCCTTCCCGGCGTCCTCCTCCCGCTCTGCTCTCAGCGCGCGCTCCTTCCCGGCCCCTGTGCTTAGGGCGCGCGCGCGCGCGCTCCCCTCCTCTTAAAGGGGCCGCGCGCGCCGTCCTAAGGAGTCCCCGGCCAATGGCCGGAGGACTTCATCATATATAAGGCACCTCCTCCAAATTGGAGGTGCCCGAGCAATGTTGTTTGCACCTGTGTCTCACCTGTGCTTCAGCCCTCAGGTCCCGTTGCCAGTTACCTGCCAGTTACCTGCCAGTTACCTGCCTGATTCCTGCCTGAATACTTGTTACCTGTCTGCCAGTCTGAGGTCCGACGGTCTGCCTTACTACTCCTGTCAGTCTGTCTAAGGACCAGCCTGCCCGCTCACCTGGGAGCGCATATCAGCTACCTGCCTGCTTGCCTGAGGTCCGACGGTCTGCCTTACTACTCCGGTCAGTCTGTCTATGGACCAGCTTGCCCGCTCACCTGGGAGCGCTTCTCCGTTACCTGCCTGCTTGCCAGCCCGGAGGTCCCGTTGTCACTTGCGGTGACCACCAGCTATTCCAGAGACTCTTGCCCGCTCACCTGGGAGCGCTTCTCCGTTACCTGCCTGCTTGCCAGCCCGGAGGCTCCGTTGTCACGTGCTGTGACCACCAGCTATCTCAGAGACTCTTGCCCGCTCACCTGGGAGCGCATCTCCGTTACCTGCCTGCTTGCCAGCCCGGAGGTCCCGTTGTCACTTGCGGTGACCACCAGCTATTCCAGAGACTCTTGCCCGCTCACCTGGGAGCGCTTCTCCGTTACCTGCCTGCCTGCCAGCCCGGAGGCTCCGCCGTCACGTGCCGTGACCACCTGCTATTCCAGAGACTCTCGCCTGCTCACCTGGGAGCACCCATCTACCATCTGCCTGCTAGCCTACCCGGAGGCTCTGCCATCACAGGTCGTACCTACCCCTTACCCAGAGACTGCCCTGATCACTTGCCGTATCTCCCTGTCCGTTCACCCAGAGACTGCCCTGATCACTTGCCGTATCTCCCTGTCCGTTCATCCAGAGACTGCCACCCGCTCCCTTACAAGGGCCGCCCCCTTGTATAGTAGCTCAGAGGTTCCGCCTCCCGGACCCGTTACACCCAGTACTGGGGAAGTGACTATATCCGGTTTCCCGAGGGATTTCTCAACCACCTGGTACCTCTCTACCAGGCCAATGAAGTCATCTGCATACTGGGGATCGCCCTGGGCAACCGAAAGTCTGTACCGACTTGAGAAGGGAGTGCACGAATCTATCAATCACCACTCGCTCCACCATCTGGGCCGGAATGGAGGACTCTGGCTGCAACCACTTCTGAACGAGATGCAGTAGGTCAAACATCTGCGAGCGAGGGAGTTTGTCACTGGCATACGCCCAGTGGTTGACTCTTTGGGCTCTCAGAGCCATATTCACTCCCAGGTGTGCCAAGATCTCTGTCTTTAGTTTTGCATATTCTTTGGCATCCTGCAGTGCCAAGTCATAATATACCTTTTTTGGTTCACCCGACAAATATGGCGCCAGAACCACCGCCCACTGTTCTGGTGGCAGTCTATCCCGATCAGCCAACCTCTCGAAGACTGTCAGAAAAGCCTCCACATCATCCCCGGGGGTCATTTTCTGCATGACTCGTCTTACCACCTTCCTGACGTGGGAGTCCTCAGTCTGCCCTGAGGGTGGGGAGGTTACCTTGCCCTGGATGGCATCCGCCAGAAGCTTTATCTGCTGCTGGCACTGCTGCTGCATCTTTTGCTGCAACTGGATCTGTTGCAGCAACAGTTTGGTCATCCCCTGGTGCTGCTGCTTGCTCTGCGGGCTCTGCAGGAACTGGGCTTGCTGCTGCTGATGCTGTGTTTGTTGCACCTGCTGTGCCTGCAACAGATACTTAAGCAGGTCCTCCATGCTGCCGAACTACTCTGGCTGGCTGGTGGCCTTTACCCAGGACATCCACTGGACTCTGTGGCAGGTACACGTGTTCCTGGAATCTTGCCCGCATTCTCTACCAACTGTGGTAAAGCGACTTGCTCGGCTCTCCGGAGGCAGACACAGGACACACGGTTCGGGTAAACTTCCTGTGTGTTTAATGTGCGGCATAAACTCCAGCAGCGTCCCATAAAAAAATAAACAGGGTCTCTCGGGTTTAAGGGGAAAACAAAAGAGAAAGTACAACAGAGTCTATTAGCAGAGTCTTTTTTCACACATGCTGTTGTTTAGCTCTATTACTCCCATTCTGTAGATATAATTTTCATTTTTCTTACCCAGATGTAGAATCTTGCATTTCTCTCTGTTAAACACCATTCTATTAGTCACTACCCATTGTTCAAGCTTATTTAGATTCTTCTGAATGCTTTCTCTGTCTTCTCTAGTGTTAGCTATCCCTCCTAGCTTTGCATCATCTGCAAATTTGATTAGTTTACCTTCAGTTCCCTTATCTAGATCTTTTATCAAAATGTTGAACAACACTTAAGGCCCCGTCACACTTAGCGACGCTGCAACGATCCCGACAACGATACGACCTGTCAGGGATCGTTGCTGCGTCGCTATGTGGTCGCTGGTGAGCTGTCAAACATGCAGGCTCACCAACGATCAGGGGAGCAGCGACATCGTGGAAAGAATCTTTCCACGTTGTCCTGCTCCTGGTTACCAGCCTGCTGAAGCAGGAGCAGGCTGGTAACCATGATAAACATCGGGTTACTAGGGGCACACGCGCACCTAGTAACCCGTTGTTTATCATGGTTACCACTCTGCTACGGTGAGCGGGAGGTTACCGCTCACTTTAGCAGGCTCGTAACCATGATAAACAGCGGGTTACTAAGTGCGCGTGTGCCCCTAGTAACCCGATGTTTATCATGGTTACCAGCCTGATCGCTGCTCCCGCTGGTCACACACAGCGATGTGTGCTGACCAGCGGGAGGGCAACAACAAAAAAATGGTCCAGGACACTTTGCAGCGATCAGCGACCTCACAGCAGAGGCCTGATCGCTGCAAAGTGTCACACATAGCGACATCGCTGGTGAGGTCGCTGTTGCGTCACCAAAACCGTGACACAGCAGCAATCTCGCTAGCGATCTCGCTATGTGAGGGGGGCTTTAGGCCAGAGACATACACCATTTGAAACACTCTTCTAATTAGATGTGCAACCATTTATTACCACTCTTTGAGTACGATCACTGAGCCAGTTATGAATCCACCTTACCGTAACCTTGTCAATTCCATACTTGGTCATTTTTTCAATAAGGATAGTATGAAATACTTTATTGTATGCTTTGCTAAAGTCAAGATAAACTATATCTACTATACTTTCCTAATCCACCCAGTCAGTGATTCCATCATAGAAGGAAATTAGATTTGTCTGGCATGACTTGTTTGCTACAAACCCATGCTGGCGCTTGTTAATTACTGTATTCTTATCCAAGTACTTACATACATGATGTTTAATAATTTGTACAAAGATCTTTCCTGGTATAGAAGTAAAGCTCACTGGCCTGTATTTCCTGGCTCCATCTTCTTTCCTTTTTTTGAAGATAGAGACAATATTTGCCCTTCTCCAATCTTATAGGATGTCTCCTGTTCTCCAGGAATTTTCAAAGATTCTGGCTAGTGGTTCTGAAATTTTCTCTGCTATCTCTTTCAGTACCCTAGGATGTAATTCATCTGGACCAGGAGATTTAAATTAATTTAAATTAGCTAATTGTTTTCTTGCCATCTCTCTGTTTATAGATAGTGTGGATTCTTTAATTCCCTTGACAGCACAGTGAAGATCAGTTTATGTTACATTTGCACATTTAGAGCACAGATGCAAAATAGGAATTTAAAAGTTCGGCCTTCTCAACATCATTTTTGACCACTTCACCCTTTTCATCCGGTAAAAATCCTAGAGCATCTTTGACTTTTCTTTTGCTTTTGACTTACCCCCAAAATCCTTTTTTATTGCTTTTGGTCTCCCTTGCAAGCCTCACTTCTGTAGTATCGGTGTCTCTGCCCCCTGACAGGCAGAGACGCTGTCCCTCTTACCGCCGCGCTCCCAGCCCGGCGTCTTCCGGCTCTCCTGCTGCTGCCGGCGCGTGCAGCTTCCCGGGCACTGTGCTTAGGGCGTGCGCGCTCCCTCCCTCTTAAAGGGGCCGCGTGCCGTCCTAAGGAGTCCCCAGCCAAAGGCCGGATGACCTCTCATATAAAATGCACCTCCTCCAAAATGGAGGTACCCGTGCAAGGTTGTAGCTTTGTGTCCTAAACTCTGCTTCAGCCCTCAGGTCCCGCTGCCAGCCTGACTACCAGTCCAGTCCGCCAGCCTGACTACCAGTCCATTCCGCCAGCCTGACTACAAGTCCAGTATGCCAGCCTGATTACCAGTCCTGTCCGCCAGCCTGACTACCAGTCCAGTCCGCCAGCCTGACTGCTAGTCCAGTCCGCCAGCCTGACTGCCAGTCCAGTCCGCCAGCCTGACTGCCAGTCCTGTCCGCCAGCCTGACTACCAGTCCTGTCCGCCAGCCTGTGTACCAGTCCAGTCCGCCAGCCTGTGTACCAGTCCAGTCCGCCAGCCTGACTACTTGTCTCCGCCTGCCAAGTGTACTCTCCAGCCCGATGGTCTGCCTACGATCCAAACCCGCCAGTCTGTCTATGGGCCTGGCTTGCCTGCCTACCCGGAGAACGTACTTGTTACCTGCCGTGCCTATCCGTCAGCCTACCTGGAGGCTCCTACCAGTTACCTGCCGTGTCTATCAGTCAGCCTACCTGGAGGCTCCTGTCTGTTACCTGCCGTGCCTATCCGGAGGCTCCTGCCAGTTACCCATGGGAGTCACCTGCTCTCATACAAGGACAGGCCCAGAGTAGCACCTGGTCCCTCTGCTCGGTCCTTCCCTGGTTCACGGAGTCGATTGAGCCGCCGTGCGACCTTGGTCAGTCCGAGTTGATGCCTAGTCATGCCCCTCTGGTCCCTCCTTGCACCGCAGCACAGAGGTTCCACCACCCGGATCCATAACAACTTCATTACTGGCATTGGCTCTTCTAATGCTTGCGCTACATTCCCTTCAGACAGCATTGTATTCTTCTTTAGATATGGCACCCTCTTTACATTTGATATACATTTCTTTTTTCCTTTTTAGCCAGTGTTTAAGTTCTGTGTTCATCCATCCTGGTCTCTTTAAATGCTTCCAATTCTTCTTTCTTTTCGGGATTGTTACTGATTGTGCAGTGAGAATTTCATTTACCAAAATCTTCCATCCTTCTTGGACATTTCTGTCCTTTAGAACATCTAGCCATTGGACCTTTCCTACTTTCTTTCTGACTTCATTAAAATCTGCCTTTCTGATGTCCTATTTGAAAGTCTGAGTCCTTGCAGATCTTCCTCCTCTTGTAATCCAAAATTCGAGGATAGTATGATCGCTGCCTCTTAATTTCCCAGCCACCTTTACTTCCTCAACCATTTCCTCCCTGTAGATAAGAATTAGGTCTAGGGTGGCAGATATTCTTGTTTTCTCTTCTACGTTTTGAAAGATGAAGTTGTCAGCGAAAGATAAGAATTTTCTGGACCCATTACTTTTGCCTGAGAGAGATTCCCAACAAAAATCTGGATAGTTAAAATCTCCCATGATCACTATGTCGTACTTTTTTGAGAGCAAAGACATCTAATATAGGTGGACTTAGTGGACCTTATGCAATGTTTGCTGAAGTAAATAAAGCTGGCTGTACAAGTGGCATATTTTTCCTCTGCAAATCCATCAGCAATATTTTGGCGCAAAAACCACACTGAATTTGCAGCAAATTCTGCATGTGTAACTTGCAGTCTTCTCAGGATTTAGTGTGGATTCCATACCCAACATTGAAAGGGGTGACATTTCAAGAGAAGAGCTGCATCAGAAATTGACAAGCTGCAGGTTTAACTATAGGTCAGGTTTCATGTGAAAAATTCATGCAGGGATAGGAAGAGATTTGGTAAAATTTTATCCAAATTCTTTCTACTTTATTCTGTTGAGGATTTTACCTGAGAATATCTGGAGGTAAAATTTGCAAATTTTCTTTCCAATATAGACCTCAGGGTATGTGTTAATGTGGCGCGGGGCGGTAGCTGTGGGCAAGGTATTTATCTTTCACTCCCCAGCACGCTACATGAAGATGGGGGTCCTGGCTGGGTGTGTGGACTTTCTCTACGGGGCCATAAGGCTATGTGCCCACGTTGCATTTATGAAGCAGAATATTTCTGCTGCATAAATGCAAGTCCTCTCCCGGAAAAACGCATGCGGAATTCCGCACGCGTTTATCGCGCATTTTTCGCGCGTTTATCACGCGTTTTCCACATGCGGAATTGCCTTGCGTTTTTTATGCATTGGACAAAGGCAATTCCGCTTGCGGAAACGCAAAATTAAATGACATGCTGCGGATTTTTGAACGCGGCATAAACGCTGCGGAAAAATCCGCAGCATGTGCATAGAACTTGCGGAATCCCATTGGGGACCATGGGGTGCGGATATACATGAGTTTTTCAAGCGTTTACGCTGCGGAAATTCCGCAGCATATACGCTTGAAAAATGCTACGTGGGCACACAGCCTAACGCCCTTGCAGGCCGCGCAGTGCCGGTGACTTTGGCTAGCCAGGACCAGATGGTGAAAAGTTCAATGAGGGAGACCACCAGTCAACAATAAACAGTTTTTTACTGATCAGTAACTTGGTGGGAATAATGTACAATAGATAGGTGATGCATAAATTCCTCCACCTTCACCGCATCCCAGCACAATACTACAGTCCAGTAAGTGAGAGTCCTATACTTCAACCCACGGTTCCTCTCCTCTTTTCCCCTTAGAGGAGCTAGACTGCCACTATGGCCTTTACCTATCTTATCTGTTTGCTGACGCCTTGGAACTACCACCAGAGTCACTCTCTTCATCTCACATTCCCTGTTCCGTCCTGACCCGTTACAACTCTGAGTTATAAACTTGGGGCAATACTGCTAGGTGTCTTGTCCCAGGACCCGTCTCTAGTGCTTCACTCTTTCTTTGTGTCACTTTTCCTCATCTATGCTACAGATCTTGCTATCCACTGCCTTCTATCCACTGGTCTTCACTCACGACAGGGACACCCACGTCACGTGACTCTGCTCTCTGGTCAGACTTTAGGTCTGCTTCTACTGCAGGCTGAGCCCTATCTGACCTCCTGACAAGAAACTGTCTCTGTCCCTTTATTTTATCCCCTCCCACTCTGGGCTAGTCCCAGCTATTAACTCTAACTCTCCCTACAATTGGGCAGAACGTGACGCTGTCACCAATAATGCATGTCACAATACACATTATACATTCAAATGCATCATAACAACCCACCTGTCTTCAAGGGAGAACGTGGACAGTATGTTCATTTCCTTACATGTTCACATGGAGTTTTTTGAGGTGGTCAAAAAAGAAAAGTTTTCTAGTGGAAACTCTCCATCCCTAGGGTATGTGCATATGATGCCATGTTCAGGTGGCCAAAAAATCTGTATTTCAAGCAGAAGACGCTTCAGAAAACACTTATTTTTTCTGTCTTTTTGAAAACGTGAAGTGTCTTTTTGTAGCAATTTTTTTGGCCATTTCCTGAATGCTTTTTCAAATTTTTTGACCAACGGCGGGTTTTTAATATTTTCCCTACATTTTTGGCGAGTATTTGAAACTGGTAAAGTGAAGTTTTTGACGCAAAAATGATGAGAAAATGCTGAAAAGGGCATCTGGACGTCTCTTGAGTCTTCTCATTGACTTGTATTGGAAAGTATAGAGCATATTCAGAGCAGAAGGCACCTAAATAATTGTCAAGTAATTTCTTTTAGTTGCTTGGCATCTTTGGAAACTTGAAGTAGTTGAAAGACGCTCAAACGCTTGTAAATATGAACATGTCTTTTTACGTGGATATAAATATGTTCATTCTTTTGAGTATTTTATTAATGTTTTCTCATTCAGGTTCTGGAGTGGGCCCACTCCAAGCCCACTTGTAAAAAAACATTGTGTGAACATACTCTTGGGGGTATGTTTACACTTAGTTTTTTCAATGAAAACTCGTGGTTTTTGAATTCCAGTTTCTGATCCAAAAACTCAGTGTGAACATACCCTTTGGATATGTGCAAGCAATCTCTTTTAGGCCTCACTCACACGTCTGTGTTGCATGTTCATAATCTATGACGCTATTCACTTGCCATGTTTTTCTGGTTTTGCAATCCTCACGGAGACATGTCCATTTTTTTCCAGCAGCAGAGATGAAAAGTGCCAATTCAAGTCCATGAGTCCGTGTAAAATGCATACAGCACACGGATGGCTTCCTTTTGTAATATTGCAAAGGATAGCATAAGATTTGTAATGTATTTATCCTTCCGTGAAAAACACCAATGACACACTGATGGTGTAAACGGACACAGTTTCCAAACGCTGATGACACACTGATGGTAAAAACAGACACACGGATCATACACTGAAGACACATTGATCAAAAATACTGATTTTTTCCATGGATGTGTGAATAACACCTTGTATGTTTGCAAACCATTTGTGTTTTTCAGACGGAAGACTCTTCACGACACATTGGCATCTTCTGTCCTGAAGCGTATTCTCTGGTTCCTTTTTGGTCATTTTTTTCCCAATGTCTTTGGCTGTTAGCTTTTATTTTATTTAAAACTTGTATTGAATAAGCTAGTGAGCAGCTTCCAAGAGGCCACCTCAAGAATGATCAGGTCACTTCTTTTAACCGTTTTGAGTCTTTGGAAATCTGAAGGGGTTAAAAGAAGCTCAAAAGACTGAATATATGCATAGCAGGTGGTTCTTAGTTTCAAATGCATATGTTAATTGTTTTTAGAGTGTATTTAGAGCTTTTTCAGGAAGTTACAGAGCGTACCTACTTGAAAAAGATGTTCAGTTTTTAGGAGATTTTGGAACAAAACTGAGCAGATACTCACCAAATCCGCCTCAGAAACTTAAGACGCCTCAAAAATTAGGTGTTTTTGCTCAGTTTCCGCTACAAAAACTCAGCAAAATGATTCCATGTGCCCATACCTTTTGGGTTTAGCCATTGTTTTCTGCAGCAGCACAACCGCCAGTGTTTTTTCCTATACTTTCAATTATAAAGAATTAGAAAAAGTGAACATGTTCCTTCTTTTACCTGCTTCATGGTGTTTGAACCCTGAAGTGGTTAAAAAAATGAACAAAAGACTGAACATGTATACAGCAACATCATTTATACATTGCTGTGCACCAGGATAATTTTTTGGCTGCGGTTTTGCTGCACTTTTTCAGGGGAGTTCCAGACAGAATTTGCTTGTAAAAGATGTAATGTGTACATACCCCAATAAAGTTTTTGGAAGATGTTTTTATTTATCAAAGCTATTCCTTTGCAGCTTTTTGATTGGAGAGTGCCTAGTTCCATCAGGAGACACTTCATAGATATACTTAAGATGTACCGTATTTTTTCGGACTATAAAATGCACCGGCCCATGAGATGCACCCCAAATTTTGGGGTGGAATATAGGAAAAAAAATTTTTTTTATAAGATGGGGGTCCGTCTTATAGTTTGAATAGGTATCTTACCTGGGGGGCGGTGAAGCGAGGGTCACAGTGTAACATTCCTTGCGGCGTGCTTGCATGGTGCACCACCTCCCACCATGCAAGACCGCAATCTTACCTGTCAGTCCATGCTGCACTCTTTGTTTCAGTTCCTGCTGTGTCCATGTCTCTTGTCTGATTGCTTAGGGCGTCGGCGCGGCTTTCTGCTTGTTTCTTATAGCTACCGTGTGCACAGTCCTAATGCATCCCCAACCTATTGCTGTGAGTCACTGGATACTTAAACCCCCTCCACCCAGTAGGAGGTGCCTGAGCAACACTTTCACTCAGTTTGTCTTTTTCAACTGAGGTGCCAGGTCCTGTCCTGGCTCTAGTCTGTCCGCCACCCTGGGGCTGAGTACCCAGGGCCTCTTCCTGTACCTGTGACTTCTAGTCTGTTTCCACTACCCTGGGTGCCGAGTACCCAGGGCCGCTACTTGTATTTTTGACTTCTAGTCTGTTTCCTCCACCCTGGGGGCTGAGTTCCCAGGCTCGTCCCTGTGTCTTATTCCCGGTTCAGTTCCTGTCTTAACAGTGTCCTAGCCCGTTACTTGTTTATCTCTATGTCCGTACCTTCCCTTTGCCTGCAGTGTCTGAACTTGCACCTAACTCCAACTCGTTGTCTCTGTACTTCTGTTTGTGAGTTTTGTGTCCACTAGCTACTTCATTGTAAGTACCTTGTGTGTATCTGGTTCTGCTTGTCCCCTTTCCCTGCCTCCGTATCTACCTCCTGTGTTTTAACCATCTTCCTGTATTTTCCAGTCTGTTCCATGTGAACAGAGCCCTGTCCTATCTGCCTTCACCTTCTGCTCTGCTTGTTCACCGCTCCGGCGGTTCCGCTCTGCTTCGCTTGTTTGCCGCACCTGCGGTTTTGCTCCGCTCTGCTTGTTCTACCGCATCTGCGGGTTTTGCTCTGCTCTGCTTGTCTACCGCATCTGCAGGTTTTGCTCTGCTCAGCTTGTCTACCGCATCTGCGGGTTTTGCTCTGCTCAGCTTGTCTACCGCATCTGCGGGTTTTGCTCTGCTCAGCTTGTCTACCGCATCTGCGGGTTTTGCTCTGCTCTGCTTGTCTACCGCATCTGCGGGTTTTGCTCTGCTCTGCTTGTCTACCGCATCTGCGGGTTTTGCTCTGCTCTGCTTGTCTACCGCATCTGCGGGTTTTGCTCTGCTCTGCTTGTCTACCGCATCTGCAGGTTTTGCTCTGCTTGTCTACTGCATCTGCGGGTTTTGCTCTGCTCAGCTCGTGTTTGCCAGTACCCACCTGTCTATATGCCAGTCTAACCTGCCTGTTCCTGCATTCCCCGGTGTGGGTCAACAGCTGTGACCAGGGTCTGACCTGGAGTAGCACCTGGTCCCTCTGCTTGGTTCCTCCTTGGTTCACGGAGTCGACTGAGCCGCCGTGCGACCTTGGTCGGATCAGGTTGATACTTAGTTACGCCCCTCCAGACACTCCTTGGTTCATGATACAGTGGGATCACTAATCACGCTCACGCCAGTCAGTCCGGGTGCGAGCGTAACACACAGGAGGCATGTCCTTCAGGAAGCCGGTGCTCCAGCAGCAGGGAGTTGCGGTGGTGGTGGAGCTGGATCGCAGGGCCATCCGTTCCCTCCCTCAGGAACCTGGCGGCTGCAGCAGAAGAGGAGAGGTGGCTGAGGCCCGATGTCTGGCTGAGGCCCGGGGCCGATGTCTGGCTGGGAGCCAGTGGGCGGCATGGCAGAGCGGCGTGCACGGCTTTCCATGGCCTCAGGCTGTGATCTACAAGAAAATGGCTGCCTGAGCAACCAGTCTGTGCATGCTCCAGCTTGGGCAGCGATTTTTTTCTGCAGATCACAGTTTCAGGAAGACTGCTTTCCGGTGGCCTCAGGCTGTGATCTACAGGAAAATGGCTGCCCGAGAAACCAGTCTGTGAATGCTCTGGCTTGGGCGGCGATTTTCCTGCAGATCAGTTTCAGGAAGGCAGCCACCGGAAAGCCACTCTGTCTCTCCGCCACCCCACTCACCGGGCCCCAGCCAGACACCGGCCCAAAGCATGTCACCTCTTCTGCTGCCGCTGCTGGGTTCCTGAAGAATGGAGGGGATGGAGGGCCCTGCGATCCCACTCCACCACCACCGCAACTATCCGGTAAGCTTTACGTTCGGACCATAACATACATGTGGTGGGCCACTGGGGAGGCGCCAGATGTTGCAGAAGGGCCAGCTGGGGTATGTAGTCTCACTAGCAGCAGATAATGATGTCACAGTAGCTGGAGTGGGTCGCTGGACCCCTCAACATTTCCCTCATGTCCACGACAATTTCAAAGGTGGGAGGTGGCACTTGTGGATGGTATAGGACACCTGTAGCGGTGGTGTCTGGGTGCAGGTTTTGGAGTACCCGTGATGTTTGTGCAATCTCAAGCAGCCAGAAACGCAGGTAAACTTGTAACCATAACAATTTTACTGAAGGAGGTAATGGGGTACAGTCTCTCTTAAAGGCAAAGTTCACAGTATATTGTGCATATGAAAGTAATGGTTTTCTCCTCATGTGATAAGTGAGGTTATGGCCTCTCAAGGTGGCTGGAGGTTCTCTTCACTTGCTAGTAGAGGGAATATTGCACTGATGGAGGGACCTTCACAGATTGAATCTCTGTGGAAACACACTGAAGTGTGGATGTACTCACAGTTTTTATCCCACCGTTCCCTCTCGCAGGGGTAGGTTCGAACAAAGTCAGCGACATGGCCGCCACGTGGATCTGGTCTTTGCTAGAAGCAAAACAGGATAACCAGTGTGCAGGAGAGCCCATGTGCAGCGTTATCTCTCCTGACTGGAAGAGGATTCACTCTTTTTGTGAAGGAGATTATGTGAGGAAAAATGTCCCCCCAACATGGACTGGCATTGAAAAACTCTTATCTGAGAGAATAGTATCTCTCCTATCTCTTCCTTAAGGCCCCGTCACACATAACGAGATCGCTAGCGAGATCGTTGATACGTCACGTTTTTTGTGACGCAATAGCGATCTTGCTAGCGATCTCGTTATGTCTGACAGGTAGCAATGATCAGGCCCCTGCTGTGAGATCGCTGATCGTCACAAAGCTTCCTGGACCATTCCTGGGTCGTTGCGCTCCCGCTGGGCAGTGTGCATCGCTGTATTTGACACCTTATCAACGACCTCGTTAGCGATTCAGAACTGAGACACGTAGGTGTGCATAAATTGGACTTTTCCGCGTCCCTCGTCCCCGATTGGTGGTCGCTACAGCGTTCTCATTTTCCGCCGTGCATAAAGAAGGCAACAGAATAGCGATTCCATCCTTTGTTTCTGACCTCGTGCTGGATTGCAGATCCTAGCAGAATTCTCCGGGCTGCTGATATCCGTTCATTCGACTGAGTCCTGATTTCGCGTAATTTTATGCACGCCTTTGTGACACAGTACAGTCCCTGTCAAGGTGTGGATTGTTGAAATAGCTGCTGTGTGAAAGCATCCCAACGACCGCCGAGATCGTTAGTTAGATCGCTGGGGCGGCCGAAATCGTTGGGAAGTTCTGCATGTTTGACAGCTCCCCAGCGATCACGAAACGACTCTCCAGCGATCCCAAAACTGTGACGTAATAACGATCTCGCTAGCGATCTCGTTATGTGTGACTGGGCCTTTAGGCAGCTTGAACTGCCCCCAACTGGTTTGTACCAGTGCTCATTCAGTGTGTGCCCTGAGCTGGGAGGTTCCTCCCAGCCGTTTCTATGGCAGCTAGTGATGAACGAGTATGTTTTGTTAACCCTTTCGCCGAGTATGCTCGGGAGAGCACCGAGTATCTACAGCTGCTCGGTTTGAATTGCTCCTGTGTGCATGATCTGTGACTGTTTGACAGCTTTAATACATGTGAGGAATGTCTATTTCTTACATATTCCTCACATGTAATAAAGCTGTGTAATGTGGGGCAGGGTGGCAGTCGGTGGCGAGTGGCACGTCAGTTTCAGTGATTAAACCCTCACCCTGGCCCGCTACAGAAAAAGGGGACTCGGAGAATTCCTGGGTGTGTGTGTGTGTTGTGGTGTCTCCGTGGAGGATACCTCCATACTCACTTCTGTCTCGCCGTCCCGGATGTTGAGTCTTTTAGCCTTCAGAAGGAGAAAACCAGACCAGCTTAAAAATGTAAAAACTTCTTTACTTGCAGCTACAGTCACATACAGGGAGTAACAAGTAATACAGTCTCTTTGTGATCTCTTCACATACAGCGGCTCTTTACCAGTGACGAAAGACACAGACACCGATTTGGATATGAAGATTAACGCCGAATGCGTCAGCTCTCCGGGTAACTCCATTCTCTGTCCCACTGCCTGACCTGCTTGGATCCACCTCCCTGATGAGGCTGTCCTGTCCTGGCATGTAAGGTGAAGTTCCCTCATTGACCTCTCCATGTACATCTGTTCTTGTTGTCCCCGCTGTTTTAGACTGTTCGGATTCACCTTCCAGATAAGGTTGTCCAAAAACTCCCAGACTGTGACACACACACACACACACACACCCTTCTCCTGTACTTTGTCCTGTGTCCTCCTGACAAGTCTTCTCTAGTCACTGTCCCTCACTCAACTCTAACTCTCTGCAAAACAGGAAATGTCTCAGTTCTTCACTGAACCTGCTCCTCCCACACTGAAGCTGCTCACAAGACTATTAACTGTTTCAACTACTATAGTGCCTACATCTGTACTCTCATACCTAACCTCTAGCTGTCTCTTAACACAGATCTTAGGCACTAATCTCTACATATGACACAAACACATTATGCATTTAGCAGAAAACATATTAAAGCAGTACTTTAACCGTGTAACTTTAGTGCTTATGAGATTCTATGCAGAAGGTATAATTCTATTTACCACACAATTTATAACCATTTTTCCTGCTTAAGGAGGGAACCTGCGAACGCATCGGTCACCCCCTTACATACCTCCCTCCTAAAACATGGTCATCCCGACCATGACAACACCTGTAAAAAGAAACACCAATGCACATTCAACACATATGTTTATATCAAAATGCACGATAGATCAATTCACTTTAATCACTTCTTCTTGCTGGTCAACATTGACCTCGCTCCAACTCGGTTGGGACCCTGGAACACAGAGTTCAAGTTCCTTTGAATATGGGTCCGTCTGACCCCGGTCCCCTTGCTCCTGGGACCCAAAAAAAATGGCCATCACAGGCCCGCTGGCCAACAAATCCTGCTACGACAGTCCTGGAGCAGGGACCCGGCACGATCCTCGGGTCGTCCTGACAGTTTTCTCCCCCTCCCTCCTTTTTGCTGAGTATGGTCCCTTTAAGAACCATGTACTGCTCACTAGCTTCCATACAAGAGCACAGTCCATGAAGCAGATGCACACAGTCCTTCAATTAACCCTATCAGGGTTCAGTCCTGTAATCCAGCAGGGGAATGCGCCAACGTGCGCAACAGAACTTGGAGAGAGGGAAACACACAAACAAAGTCATCTTCTGGCCGTCCGGCCAGCACCATTTCTTCCTGGTGCTATCAGGGCCGCTTGCCCTTTAAGAGACGTGGAACAGTCTCTGTTAGTGACCACATCCTTGGCCACCTCCGGTCATCATCGGGCTGAATAGGGGCTCCTGCCCGAAGGAACGCGGAACAGTTCCTTTTTGTAGGCTTCACCGTGCAACTAGCACAACCAGATGTTTTCTTCTTTTAAAGCAACCGCTCACTCTGGGATTCCCCTGGTACCGCCATAGTGGGCCACTCCCTGGCCTTGGATATAGATGATGGTGGTCCCAGAGGATGAATCACTGGAGGCCGATCCCCCGCTGTTGCTCCAGCTCCTTGTCTGTGATGTTGACAGACTCGGGGACTCCGACTGTACGCTTCCCTGGGAGCCGGCCGTTGCTCCCAATGACTCCGCTGCAGGGGATGCTGTTCTGTGACTCACACTTTCACTTTGGCCCACGGCCAGCTGTACTGCGGCCACCACAGTTGGCCGCACAGGCTGGTTCATCGCCTGCTGCTGCTGCTGAATCTCCTGGCGCTTTTTGCGCCGGTCCCATTTCATCCGCCCGAGGCCTCCATGATAGGACATGGTGTTACGTTGCTGTAGCTTTACCGTCTCCTTCAGCAATGGAGCGGCACTGCTTGACATGAGGGATCCTCCATCTAGGCTCCGCCCATCCATGGGTAGAGCCACCTTCGGCAATTCTTCCCACTCTGTTTCTGGGATCTTCAATAGTAGGCGGAACTTCTTTCTTCGCCGCGCCCATCGTGGGCGGATACCGCTCACAGGGGGCCGCAATCTCCATCTGGCCCGGCGTCCATACCATACTGTTTTCCGCACCGTTTGGTGCTCAGGACGCCCATGATGGGCGGAGCTATCGCCAGCCTCCGCGCCATCATCCGCCATCTTGGGACTCACGTTGCCGGCCGCCATCTTGAGATCTCCATTTTCGTCCACCATCCTGGTTTGCAAGTTTTTCAATTCTTTCCGTTTTATCTGTTTATCTTCAGGTGCCTCATCTGCACCAGGGGCATTTTTCTTGCGGTCCTTGTCCGGCATCTTCTCTCTCTTGTCACAGGACCTGTTCACCCCGCTGTTTGGATGCGAGGACTTCGCATCCTGCTGACTATGCCAAGTGTAACGGGGGGCAGGGTGGCAGTCGGTGGCGAGTGGCACATCAGTTTCAGTGATTAAATCCTCACCCTGGCCCGCTGCAGAAAAAGGGGACTCGGAGAATTCCTGGGTGTGTGTGTGTGTTGTGGTGTCTCCGTGGAGGATACCTCCATACTCACTTCTGCCTCGCCGTCCCGGATGTTGAGTCTTTTAGCCTTCAGAAGGAGAAAACCAGACCAGCTTACAAATGTAAAAACTTCTTTACTTGCAGCTACAGTCACATACAGGGAGTAACAAGTAATACAGTCTCTTTGTGATCTCTTCACATACAGCGGCTCTTTACCAGTGACGAAAGACACAGACACCGATTTGGATATGAAGATTAACGCCGAATGCGTCAGCTCTCCGGGTAACTCCATTCTCTGTCCCACTGCCTGACCTGCTTGGATCCACCTCCCTGATGAGGCTGTCCTGTCCTGGCATGTAAGGTGAAGTTCCCTCATTGACCTCTCCATGTACATCTGTTCTTGTTGTCCCCGCTGTTTTAGACTGTTCGGATTCACCTTCCAGATAAGGTTGTCCAAAAACTCGCAGACTGTGACACACACACACCCTTCTCCTGTACTTTGTCCTGTGTCCTCCTGACAAGTCTTCTCTAGTCACTGTCCCTCACTCAACTCTAACTCTCTGCAAAACAGGAAATGTCTCAGTTCTTCACTGAACCTGCTCCTCCCACACTGAAGCTGCTCACAAGACTATTAACTGTTTCAACTACTATAGTGCCTACATCTGTACTCTCATACCTAACCTCTAGCTGTCTCTTAACACAGATCTTAGGCACTAATCTCTACATATGACACAAACACATTATGCATTTAGCAGAAAACATATTAAAGCAGTACTTTAACCGTGTAACTTTAGTGCTTATGAGATTCTATGCAGAAGGTATAATTCTATTTACCACACAATTTATAACCATTTTTCCTGCTTAAGGAGGGAACCTGCGACCCGCATCGGTCACCCCCTTACAGCTGTAAAACAGTCGCAAATCATGCACACGGGAGTGATTCAACCATATCACTGAGCAGCTGTAACTACTCGGAGCTCAGCCCGAGCATACTCGACGAAAGGGTTAACAAAACATACTTGCTCATCACTAATGGCAGCTTGTTGTGAGGAGAGTAATCACTTAACTTTCATATGCACACATTGGCCAGTAGATGGCAGGAAAGTACAATTTGCAATTCAATGTATTATATCCCCTAACTCACAGTGCCCACACAGTGGAACAAATCTACTGCCACACGGCAACTCTCTCATTTATGGCAGTGGAACAGGTACCGGAATGCCACACGCACCCCCCATTTTCTTCCCAATTATGTGGGAAAAAAAGTGCGTCTTATGGTCCAAAAAATACAGTACTTAATTTTTCTAAATCAGTAGTGGAAAAAAATGAAATAAAAAATGATCATATGACCGCTTTTATTCTAAGTTCCCATGAAGTGTATTTGGTGAGTTTTTGATGTTGCAGATTTTGTGTGTCATTTCTGCATCTATTAGGGCTCATACTCATCCGCGTTCAAAACGGGTGATTGCAATCCAATATAAAATCGGATTGCACTCTAACTAATGTTGGTCAATGATTTTATGTTTGTCTGCGATTTTTTTTTTTTTCAGCTTGGATTGGACTGAGAAAAAAATTTCAGCATGCTGCGAGAGGCCACGTAAATTGGACGAGACTCGTTAAAGCAAGTCAATAAGTGAGAGAGAACTAAATGCGTGTGCCGTGTGATTTTTACGCACCCATCTCATAGGAAACCCAACATTTCATCAGCCGTGTAGAGTAAATTCACAGCGTGAATCGTCAGAATAGAATAGATATGGATAGAATAAAAGAAAAAAAATGGCATGGGGTCCCCCATATTATTCTTAACCAGCTGAGGGAAAGCCGACAGCTGGGGGCAGATGTTTATAGTCTTGGAAGGGGATAATAAACAGGGAGCTTCCCAGGCAGTTAATATCAGCTCACAGCTGCCTGCATAGCCTTTACTGGTTATTACAAGGGGGCACCCCCCCAAAATGACGTGCACTCCCCTCTATATTTAATAACCAGCAAAGGCTAAGCAGTCAGCTGCGGGCTGATTTTAATAGCCTAGGAAGGGGCCATGGGTATTGGCCCCCTCCCAGACTAAGAACAGCAGCCCTCAACCGCCCCAGAAATGGCACATCCATTAGATGCGCCAATTCTGGTGCTTAGCCTCAGCCCTTCCCACTTGCCCTGGTGTGGTGGCAAGTGGGGTAATAGTATTAGGGTTGATGCAAGCTTTGTAATATCATCTGACATCAAGCCCAGGGGTTAATAATGGAGAGGCATCTATAAGATATCTTCATTACTAACCCTGTAGTGGAAATTAAGTAAAGACACATACGGAAAAAGTCCTTTAATTTAACAAAACACACAGAAAAAGTCCTTTATTTGAAATAAACACTCCCCATCCTCTTTTACCCATTTATTAATGTATAAATAAAAAAATCACAGTATTCCTTACCTGTCTGCCGATAATCCATATGTCCAGCGACAAGCCCAACTCAGCTACATCTGGATGCATTGCTGAGCGGTGACATGATGCAGCTGAGGGCTGATGTTCTCAGTCTGGGAGGAGACCAATATCTATGGCCCCTTCCTAGGCTATTAATATCACCCCATAGCTCTCTGTTTAGCCTTTGCTGGTTATTAAATATAGGGGGACCCCACGTCATTTTTTTTGGGTTCCCCCTTGTAATAACCAATAAAGGCTACGCAGACAGCTGTGAGCTGATATTAATAGCTTGGGAAGCTCCATGTTTAGGGCTCGCTCGCATTTGCAATTAAATCGGACAAGTGCAATCCGATTAAAAATTGGATTGCATTCGTACCCATTTAATCCTATGCTTGTGTTCTCAGTGGCATTTTTTTTTTCTTGCTCTGATCAGATCGCAATCGAACGAAAAAAAAAAATGCTGCATGCGCAGTTCAGGTTGCACACATCCATATAAGCCTACGGGTGCGTGTGAAACATCGCACTGCACTCGGATATCATTCAAGTGCAGTGCAATTCCCACCGACGCCGGCAAAAGAGATGGAGAAATACATTTCCCCGTCTCCTCTGCAGCTATGCTGCAATCCTCTCGCAGCAGAGCTGGAGCCGAATGTCATTAGCATATCGCATCAGATGTGATACGCTAATGGGACCCTGGCCTTATTACCATTTTCCCAGACTATAAACATCAGCCTCCAGCTGTTGGCTTTCTCTCAGCTGGGTAAGAAAAATATGGGGGACCGCACGCCATTTTTTTCTTTAATTCTTCATTAGCTAAATACATGTACAGTAAACTACACATGCATTGCACTAATTATATATCTCACTGACATATTTCTTACTATCATCTATCTATCTATGATTGTTTTATTAGTTAGAAAACTAGCTTGAAATTACAGAATTACTGTATGTAAAAGATGTTAAAAACACATTGCATATGGATGTCATATGGATGGTAGGTGAGAAAAATCGCATCGTACTCGCATGACACATCCAACTTTTCAGGAACAACATGGGACCGATTTTATTTAGCTGATGAGTGTGAGCCTTTAGGCTATGTGCCCATGTTGCATTTATGAAGCAGAAAATTTCTGCTTCATTTCTGCAAGTCCTCTCCGGAAAAACGCATGCGGAATTCCGCACGCGTTTATCGCGCATTTTTCGCGCGTTTATCATGCGTTTTCCACATGCGGAATTGCCTTGCGTTTTTTATGCATTGGACAAAGGCAATTCTGCTTGCGGAAACGCAAAATTAAATGACATGCTGCGGATATTTGAACGCAGCATAAACGCTGCGGAAAAATCCGCAGCATGTGCATAGAACTTGCGGAATCCCATTGGGGACCATGGGGTGCGGGTTACCTAGCGTTTTACAAGCGTTTCCGCTGCGGAAATTCCGCATCAAAAACGCTTGAAAAACGCTACGTGGGCACACAGCCTTAGGCAAATTAAGTTACTTGCATTTTCTCATTGTGTTTTTCTTCAGCTACGGCTGTCTTCTTTTGATATGTCATGTTTTAAATTAGACTACTTTGTTTTGGATACTTCATGTTACTTAGCTTTTAAAACGTCTCTGATGATACAGTCTTGTGCAGATTACATGCATTTTTAGTGTGTTTTCACTGTAGAAGTGCACTAAAATAACTCATGTGTGTTTTTAACTGTGGATTTTTGTCAACTTATTGTCTATGGGGAAAATCTGCAAATAAAACGCATATTTAATGCAAGTGGAGTTGACATGTTGGACTTTTTAAAAACGCATGGCAGATCAGTTTTTGGTGCATAAAAAAGCACAGTGGCCATGAGATTTCTATCAATCCCATTCACTTTTCTGGAACTGCCATTTGCTGTGTTTTTTTACGCAATGTCAAAAATGCACCCAATGCTCATCGTGGGAACTTAGACGTCCACGGCCCCACTATCAGTATTTGGTCAGTATTTTTTCCTATTTATTTGAATGAGTGAAAAATGTTGCAAAAAGCGCTGAAAAAAAATTGACATTGACACTGCTTCAGATCTGCAATGAAAAAATAAGCAAAATGTGCAAGAGATTTGCAAAATCTCATTTATTTTGCAGGTACTATAAACAGCAGAGTTTTCGTGCAGCAGTTGTGGTACAGAAATTTCAGCTGCAAATACTTAGGCTATGTTCACACACGTTGGGTTTTTCAGCGTATTTTTATGCAGATTTTTGTGCATATTTTCAGCTGCGTCTAGCAGTACCAGCAAAGTCTATGAGAAACCAGAATTCTCTGTTCACACATCATGGCTTTTTTTGTTGTGTGTTTTGTGCCTTGGTTGGGTTTTTGGAAAATAGAATGTGTCACTTCTTTCAGCATTTTTGCAGCAGAAAACGCACCTGTGTTTTTGCTGCTTATTTGCAGCGTTTTTTCACCCACGAAAATAATGGGTGGTCAAAAAAAGTAGCAAAAAACTCAACAAAACCTGCATTTTTAACACAGCTGTTTTCTTGCCAGAGAAAAGTTAGCAGCAGAAAAAACACAACATGTGTGAACATGTTTTTTGTAACATTTTTTGTTCATTTTTAATGCAAATTAAAACCTGCTTTTCACAGTACCGGCAAAAGCTATGAGACTCCACAAATCTCATGTACACACTTTTCTTTCAGCACTGCAGCTTTTTTGAAATCTGCAGCATGTCAATTCTTTCAGCCTTTTTGTAGCTTTTTTGAAGTGTCTTTTTACACAGAGAAATTAGAAAAAAAAATGCTGCAAAAAATGCACAAAAGATGCTTTTGCAGTGTTTGCTGAATTTTTAAGCATTTTTGGTGAATAAAACGAACTTTATTAAACATATACTGTACACAAAGCACATATGTAATCCAAATACAGAATAACACTGCAAAAACATGTAAAAAAAACATTGCCGGAAAACAGGCATTTTGAACATTGCATTTTTACTGGCTAGAGAGCAGGTTTTGGTTGCAGAAAAAAACGCAGCAGTGTGAACATAGCCTAAAAAGTTGTTTTGTAATAGGAAAAGTTTGACACTTTTTTTGACTGATTTTTCAGGTGTTTTTTGGAGCAAAAACCTTTATTAACTGATCTTGCTGAAATCTATATGATCATATGATAAAAGTTTATCTAGACAGGAACCCTGGAGACCTTTATGACCACAGAGGAGGACTTTACACAACAAATGAATATTAATACTAATTTTTATGCTACTGCACACAAAATAGACATGGACAAAAAGGTTTTATGTATAGATTGCTTTTAACGTAAGAGGTGGCTGTAAATGAATGGAAATGCTGATTTTGTGGAATTTCACTATATAGGCATCGGTGAGTCATCCAGAAAACCTGGACCCACACTCTCCAGGTCTCAACAAGAATGAAACAACAGTGACTCATCAGCTAAAGAACAGAAAGGGTAAATGTCATTTAAGGCTTGGCATTTTAAATTGGTAATGAAGCTAAAATATGCTGATGTGGACTCCATAGGAGTGCCCTCACGTCTGTAGCAGTGCGTGTATACAGTAATTATCTGTATATATATTAACCTGTTTATGGCTGGAGATGTTTGGGCACCTGATGCACAGAGAACATCGTCATGTTCTGCTGAAATATGGCTTTATTGCTGTTCCATATTAGAGCAGAAATATTTTTCTGCTGTTATTTTTTTTATTTTTACAAAATAAAATATAAGTTTTTTTTTTAAATTATTTTCTATTCTTTAGTATTGGTCCAATTAATAATATTTATCCCTAAAAACTGTCTGATGCAGGGTCATTGAACCACAATATAATTCTTTGAGGATTTAACATAGAGAAAATAATGGTGCTATAGTCTGATTATGGCTGGCAGCCAACAAGCGTATGAAAAATTGTCCATATCAGCCATGTGCCATCCGTGTGTCAGTTTTCTACGTCCATCTGTTTTCATACATCTACATTAAAAAAAGGAACAAAATCAAATGCAGTTTCCCAGATTTTGGAGGAGTTCACACGATGCGTTTTTAATGCGTTTCCGCGGCGGTTTTGCAGTTGCGTAAACGCATTAAAAACGCATGGTAGAAGGGCAGCAATGTTCCCCAATTGAAATCCGCTTGTGCTGTGCCCATGATGCGGATTTTTCCGCAGCGTAAACGCTGCGCTCAAAAATCCTCAGCATGTCAATTAATTTTGCGTAAACGCGGCATTTTCGCCGCCATTGACTTGCATTAGAACGCACCAATTCCGCAAGACTGCATCTGTACTTGCGCTATTGGCGTGTTCTAATGTGCGGATGGTACCCGAGTGTAGAGGAAAGGAGAGTCTCCTCCACACCCAGGTACCATTAAAAAAGCTGTAAAACAAGAATAAAATAAAAAATAAATGTATACTTACCTTCTATCTGCCCGCGCTGCGCTCCTGCTTGGTTCCCGGCACTTTGCAGTGAGTTGAAGGACCTGCGCTGACGTCAGAGTCATGTGACGGGTCACGTGACGCTGACGTCGGCAGGTCTTTCAATTCAAAGTTGCCGGCGAGGGAGAACGGATTGAGCAGGACACCGGGGGCCATCAGAGGGTAAAGTATACATTTTATTTTTACCACTCTCTTGGGTCACACTATATAAATCCATGCTGTTTGCCATTTCTGCCAGGGAGATGCAGAAATGATGCAGAAATTTTCTGCTTCATTTCTGCATCGTGTGCACATACCCTTATGATGTTTCTGTACAAATCGGATGCCACTTGGATATTCAATGTGGGATCAGATTTTTTTTTTTATATATAAAATCTATATTATACAAATACACATATTTGGCATTGCAAAGTTAATTGTACTGACCTGGAGAATTAGGTTTTAGAACATTTTACCACAGAATGAATGGTATAAAGCAAAACCCAAAATACCATGGCAAAAATGCATTTTTTTTCACCATTTATTCCTAATTTACAGGTCAGTGTGATTACACACATGCTACATTTACATTCCTCAACATTAAGGCTATGTTCCCGTGATCAGTAATACTAGCGTTCTGGATGCAACGTATTTTCGCTGCTTCCAAAACGCTGCGTTGTACAGTACAAACACCGTGGATTGGATTAATAGAAATCTCATGCCCACTGTGCTTCTTTTTTATGCTGCGCAAAATTTTGTCAAAAATCACAGCTGTCATTAACCCCAACTACCTTTACACCGATTGCTACCCCACTCGGGCAAAGCACCAGAATTGGATTTTTAAAGGATTTCTTCTGACCCCTTTGTACATATGGGTGTAACTGTAGGTCATGTGCTGGGGTCTGGGAGCTGTCCACACAAGTCAGATGCCATCTCCTACCTGCCTCTAACAGCAATTGCAGCCGAGTTCCAGCTGCAGCAGTTAACCTTTCAAATGCCTGTATCAATCTCTGACAGTGGCATTTAAATGCTGCCACGGCTATTGAAGTTTATACTATATGCGGTCAGACAAATTCTCTTAGGGTATGTGGTGCAGAAATTTCTGTATCTCTTGGCAGGAAAATCATTTTGTAAAATAGGTGTGTTTTTGTAGCATTTTTGAAATGTGTTTTTGGTGCAGATTTTCCCCACTCATTAGTATCGGTGAAATCTGCAGAAAAAACCCTGAAAGAATTGACATGCTGCAGATTTGAATCTGCAAGAAGAAAATAAGCAATATGTGCATTAGACTACAGGAATCTCATTCACTTTGCTGGTACTAGGAAATCCTTCAGGTTTTGTGACAAATCTGTGCAGAAAAAAACGGGACAAATCTGCAACATGTGCACAGGCCCTAAGAGAACCTTGCCCACATATGATCATATCATGCACATTATGTGATTGACAATATATGCTGCTAGCCCCTGAAGCAGTAAACAGGATTGAAGAAACATATAGGGCTTACTAAATAGGTCACTTTTCTAGTTATTGAGCTAAATTATAAAGGGCTATTTATCAGCAAATCTCATTACAGTGGTGTTATGAGGATACCTATCATCATTGCAAGGTTGCAATGACGTCATGGCTGTTCAGAGACTTCGGGTCTCAAGCAGCACAACGAGATCCGGCAGTGGCTGTTTGCAAACACTATGGAACCTCAGAATGAGGCTTCATACTCTTTGCACGAAGGATTCGATGGACTTTGCTGGATTCACTTGGACTACGTCGTATTCAATGGACTACAGTGGGACTGTTAATTTTTTTTCTTTAAATAAAGTGGTGAATTAGGGAAAGTGTTTGGGAGTGTTTATTTGAATAAAATATATATATATATTTTTTTTGCTCTTTTATTACTGGGTTACTAATGGGGGAGTCTGATAGACACCTCTCCATTGCTAACACCAGGGATTGATACCAGCTGTGTTTTTGGACAATTTACAGCTGACATCAAACCCAAGCCCCATTACCCTGATTGCCACTGCACCAGGGCAATCGGGAAGAACGAAAGTGAAGCACCAGAATTGGAGCATCTCATGTGATACGCCACTTCTGGGGGCGGCTGAGGGCTGGAATTTTTAGGCTGGGAAGAATCCAATAACCATCGACTTTCCCAGTCTGATAATATCAGCGCTCAACTGTCTGCTTTACCTTTACTGGTTACCATGTCATTTTTTTCATTTATTTATTTATTTGTTTAATACATGTACAGTAAACTACACACACAAGATACTAATATATATATATATATATATATATATATATATATATATATATATACAGTACAGACCAAAAGTTTGGACACACCTTCTCATTTAAAGATTTTTCTGTATTTTCATGACTATGAAAATTGTACATTCACACTGAAGGTATCAAAACTATGAATTAACACATGTGGAATTACATACTTAACAAAAAAGTGTGAAACAACTGAAAATATGTCTTATATTTTAGGTTCTTCAAAGTAGCCACCTTTTGCTTTGATGACTGCTTTCACACTCTTGGCATTCTCTTGATGAGCTTCAAAAGGTAGTCACCAGAAATGGTTTTCACTTCACAGGTGTGCCCTGTCAGGTTTGATAACTGGGATTCCTTGCCTTATAAATGGGGTTGGGACCATCAGTTGTGTTGTGCAGAAGTCAGGAGGATACACAGCTGATAGTCCTACTGAATAGACTGTTAGAATTTGTATTATGGCAAGAAAAAAGCAGCTAAGTAAAGAAAAATGAGTGGCCATCATTACTTTAAGAAATTAAGGTCAGTCAGTCCGAATAATTGGGAAAACTTTGAAAGTGTCCCCAAGTGCAGTTGCAAAAAACCATCAAACGCCACAAAAAAACTGGCTCACATGAGGACCGCCCCAGGAAAGGAAGACCAAGAGTCACCTCTGCTTCTGAGGTTAAGTTTATCGGAGTCACCAGCCTCAGAAATCGCAGGTTAACAGCATCTCAGATTAGAGACCAGGTCAATGCCACACAGAGTTCTAGCAGCAGACACATCTCTTCAACAACTGTTAAGAGGAGACTTTGTGCAGCAGGCCTTTATGGTAAAATAGCTGCTAGGAAACCACTGCTAAGGACAGGAAACAAGCAGAAGAGACTTGTTTGGGCTAAAGAACACAAGGAATGGACATAAGGCCAGTGGAAATCTGTGCTTTTGTCTGAGGAGTCCAATTTTGAGATCTTTGGTTCCAACCACCGTGTCTTTTTGCGACGCAGAAAATGTGAACGGATGGACTCTACATGTCTCGTTCCCACCGTGAAGCATGGAGGAGGAGGTGTGATGATGTGGGGGTGCTTTGCTGGTGACACTGTTGGGGATTTATTCAAAATTGAAGGCATACTGAACCAGCAAGGCTACCACAGCATCATGCAGTGGCATGCTATTCCATCCGGTTTGCGTTTAGTTGGACCATCATTTATTTTTCAACAGGACAATGACCCCCAACAAACCCCCAGGCTGTGTAAGGGCTATTTGACCAAGAAGGAGAGTGATGGGGTGCTACGCCAGATGACCTGGCCTCCACAGTCACCAGACCTGAACCCAATCGAGATGGTTTGGGGTGAGCTGGAGCGTAGAGTGAAGGCAAAAGGGCCAACAAGTGCTAAGCATCTCTGGGAACTCCTTCAAGATTGTTGGAAGACCATTTCCGGTGACTACCTCTTGTAGCTCATCAAGAGAGTGCCAAGAGTGTGCAAAGCAGTCATCAAAGCAAAAGGTGGCTACTTTGAAGAACCTAAAATATATGACATATTTTCAGTTGTTTCACACTTTTTTGATAAGTATATAATTCCACATGTGTTAATTCATAGTTTTGATGCCTTCAGTATGAATGTACAATTTTCATAGTTATGAAAATACAGAAAAATCTTTAAATGAGAAGGTGTGTCCAAACTTTTAGTCTGTACTGTGTATATATATATATATATATATATATTTTTTTTTTTACGGATATCTATCTATATCTTTGCACATCTTTAGCACCTAAAAATCTGTAATTTCTTTTCTGCATTCTATTCCGGTACGAGTCACACGGACAGCACACGGGTGGCACACATGGACACATGGACAGCCAAAAGAAAGCTACACGGATAGTAAAAATGGACCATCTCACGCGTAAGATTTTTGAAGCAGAAGTGTGAGCAACGCGTAAAGAAGTTGAGTATCATTGGAACACATTAACCCTATATCTGTGGGTTAAAAGAGTTTGAGGACATAAGTTCCCTTGAAGTAAGCTTGTGTTCACATTGAAGATTTTGAATCTCATCTGCCCTAAAATCCACATCAAAAACCGCTTCATGTGCGCTTTGAATTGATTTAAATGGAAGATTCACTTTGCTGTTTATGCAAGTTTTTTTTTTTTTTTTTTTTTTTTTTTTTTAAGTGTTTTTTTTTCCCAACAAGATTTTGAAAACCTTGTTAAGGAAAAAAAAGTGACATCTCACTTCTTTGAGGAGGATTCTTCATTGCATCAGTTCCAAACTTGACATTGTCAAGTTAAACGGATGCAAAAGAAAGTGTTGAAAAAAAAACCCTTTTCATCACAATTTCAAAATTTCTTCAGGAAAAAAACCCAAACAAGCTAAAAAAAACAGAATTAGGTCTCTTTCACTCATCCAGTTATTTCCGGTACCGGAAAAAACAGTACCGGAGATATCCGTGTCCGTGTGCCGCATCAGGAGCACACATACCGGCGCTTGAGAATCAGTGTACAGTTAGCGCTGTTCCCACTATGTGATGAACGCTGCCCTCATCATAGTCCCCTGCTGGCGCTGTGATCAGCACCAGCAGGGGACCATGATGAGAGTAGTAGTCTGCTCCTGGTGTCTCCACCTGTAAAAATAAGATTAAAATAAAAAAAATCCATATACTCACCTGTCCCAAGTGTCCCCCGCTGTTGTCCATGTGACCGCTCAGTAGAGGAGCCGGGCAGAATGACTCCTGCAGCGAGGGGCTCCGGACCTCCGCTGAGCTCAGTGAGTGACAGGACACTGCTCGCTGCAGGAGTCATTCTGCCCGGCTCCTCTGCTGAGCAGTCACATGGATAACAGCGGGGGACACTTAGGACAGGTGAGTATATGGATTATTTTATTTTAATTTTATTTTTACAGGTGGAGACATGAGGAGCAGACTACGACTCTCATCGTTACTTCTTGCTGGTGCTGATTGCGGCGCCGGCAGGGGACTATAATGAGGGCAGCATTCAGCATCCGGCGCTTGGGAACAGCGCTAACTGTACCGCTGATTCCCAAGCGCCGGTATGTGTCACACGGATGGCATCCGTGTGCGGCAGTTGTTTACACGGACCCATTGACTTGAATAGGTCCGTGTGATCCATGCTGCCGGCCAAAAACGCACATGTCTACTTGTGGATCACATGGACACAAGGTCAGTGGAAACACACTGACATGTGCACAGACCCATCAATTTGAATGGGTCTACGTGTGTCAGTGTCTCCGGTACCTGTGGAAACTGTCACCACACGTACCGGACACACTGACGTGTGAAAGAGCCCTTACCTGAAGTTGATTCCCGTTGAAAAACTCAGTTTTTACAACATGAGGGTATGTGAAAATGCTGTGGATTTTGTGTACAGATTTGAACATCGGAAAACCTGCAAGGCTACAAAGCTGAGGTGAGATTTTACCAAATCTGTTTTACTTGCTGTAGAATTTTACCACCTGGATACGGATGCGAGGATGTCATGGTGTTTCAACCTTTAATATAAACAAATCTGGTGAATCCACATTTTACAAATGCAAAGTCTGCTGCAGATTTACAGCAAAATCCATAGAAAATTTGCAATAGATTACACTGTCCGGTGTAAGCAACTCCTAAATGTATGGCAGATCATCACAGTTGTAAAAAGAATTTCAGATTTATTAAGAATCTTTTACGGTTAAGAACGAGGGACCTTTTAATAAATCAGGCACAATTTTAATCAACCACCATCTCCAATTTCATTGGGGCAACGTACTCCATTAATAAATGGGAACGATCGGCTTAGCTGTAATCATTAGAACATTTTTTACATTTGTGGTTATTGTAAGTTGACACAAAAGTGCTGTATATTGAAGAAATATTCCTAACTTACAAGCATTATGGAAATAGCTGTGGTATAATGAATGTGTTTCATCCATATTATTCTCTATAACCACAGGCTATGAGGTACAGCCAAAAACCAGATCATCTCTGAGCCAGTGCTTGTTATTTCCTCAGGAGAAGACTTTAGGACTAAATGTTGGCTTTCACTTTTACATCCTCTCTGTATTTGAACTCGATACTTCCACTCTATTATTTGTCGGCCAAATCCATTCATTACATTTCATGATTACTGTCTTGTCCTTCCTTTCCAAACAAACACTTCTACAGTGCTCCTTCAAAGTAAAGTCTACCTTTAAAGATGTGTTGGGTCGGGAAAATAACTGTATGGTCATTCCAATTTAACCAGTGATTATGGAGAATGTTTTACATGTGTTACATACTTTAATTATTTTTTAAATAACCCGAATATTCAACTTTTACAATGATTTTTTTCTCTCAAATTTGTCAGGCACCTTGATTGCCTGTAGATTGGTTGGGGTCTTGGTCCTGAGAAACCCATTGATCGCACAATAAACCCTAAAACAGTGGCGTACCGCTAATAGTGGCAGACTACGCAGGCTGCTATGGGGACCGGTGCAAGCACTCCCGCCCGGCATCACACTTTCAACTGTATCTGTATTGTGGATGCAATTGGGACAGTTGAAAGCAATGTTGGGACATGGAGGCATCAGCTCCATCCTTCATCATTTTACCTGTTCGTCTGACATCTCAGCACAGTGGATGAGATGACGACACTTCATCACGCCTTCTGTACAGAGCTTCAGACCACACGTTGCAGAGACCGGAGCAGCAGGGGAACAGGGAGAGGTGAGAATTTTTTTTTAACTATTTAAAATAATGAGTACGATGTGAAGGCCATTATACTGTTTGGAGGATTGTGTGAGGGGCCATTATACTATTTGGAGAGCTTTGTGGAGGTTATTATACTGTTGCAAGGGCTATGTGGGGGCCATTATTCTGTTTGGAGGGATATGTGAAGGGTTATGATATTGTTTAGAGGACTATGAGGAAGCCATGATATTATTTGGAGAGATATCTGGGGCCCAATTATACTATTTTGTGGGCTATGTGGGGGTCATTATACTATTTTGAGGGCTATGGAGGGCCATATTACTGCTTGTAAAGCTATGTAGGGGCCATTATACTGTTTGGAGGGCTATGTGGGGCCGATTATATTTTTGAAAGGCTGTGTGGGGGCCGATTATACTTTTTGGAGGGCTATGAGGGAGTCATTATATCATTTGAGTGCCATTATACTATTTCAAGGGCTACTCGAGGTCCATTATACTATTTTGAGGGCTATGTGGAGGTCATTGTACTATTTTGAGGTCTCGCTGTGAAGGCCATTTTACTGTTTGAAGGGATGTGTGAGGGCCAATTAAATTGTTTGGTGGGCTATGTGGGGGCCAATTATACTGTTTTGACAGCTATGTGGGACCAGTTATACTGTTTGAAGGGCTATGTGGGGGCCATTTTACGGCTTTGAGCTATGTGAGGGCCATTATACTGTTTGGAGGGCTGTGTAGAGGGCCATTATATAGTGTGCAGGGTTATGTTGGGTCCATCATACTGTGTGGAGAGATTTGGGGGCCATTATACTGTATGGAGAGCCTTCATACTGTATGGAGGGCTGTGTTGGGGGACATCATACTGTGTGGAGAGCTGCCTCTAACTTTATAAAAGGGATGTGTATGGGCCATCATAGTTTGTTGGGCCCACTGAGGGTATCATACTTTGCATAGCATGGTGAGTTCTGTAGCGTCATCATACTGTGCGTGTGGAGGGAACTGTGGAGGAATTCACTGTGGGGGTATCATACTGTGTTTGGATGAGGACACTTTTGTTGGCATCATATTTTATGGGGGCCATGAAAGGGATATTTTAGTGTGTAGGAAAACTAAGGGGCTTCAATAGGAGCAAAATTACTTTTTAAGGGTTGCAAAGTTGTGAAACATGCTCTTCTGTGACCCCACCCCACCGAATAGTATTATTTTTTGTTTGGGGGGGGGATTAGGACATTTGCTATGGGGCTCCATGATTTCTATGTGGGCCCCTGCACCCAATTAATGTGCATCACAGCAGACAGGAGCACACAGCTCCTGTATGTGTTGTGCACACAGAACAGGATAAGGATTCAATAGAAAGCATGGGCTATGAAGTTCAGCAGACAGGAGCGCACAACTCCTGTCTGGGCATGCACATAGTGGTGCATGGAGTATGCATTCAATAGAAAGTATAGGGTATGAAAGCCCATGCTTGCTATTGAATCTGTACCCCATTCTGCAAATACACTCAGACTGGAGCTATGTGATCCTGTCACCTGACCTGCATATTGTTCGGTAGTCTATAGAATAATCAGTGGAAGTCTCAGTGAAGGCAATAAAAGTGCCTGCCAAGTATGAAATACTCAGTAAAAGTGTAGTTAGTTACTCTTTAAAGGGATTGTCCAATTTATCTTTATTTTAAAAAAATGTGTTGTGGACATGTTTTTTTTCGCCTTAGAGAAGTATTGCAGTCTACAAAATGGCTGCTGATGAACGACCATCATGTGACTAGGGAGCAGGGCAGGGAGTGCTGTCAATCAATAATTGATGATTGCTGTCATCTTTGCTTGTATATCTACACTTCTACTGGGATTTTACAGACCAACAGTCTCCATAGGTAATCCAATCAATTATATTTAACTCTTAGACTATGTGTACACAACATCTTTTTCAGGCAGATTATTTTTGTCTGTAAACTACGTGAAAAGCGCTGAAAAACCAATGAATAAATTAATGTAATATGCAGTAATTTGAAAATGACATTGCTGTTCACATGTTCAGTCTTTTGCTACTTATTTTAACCATTTCAAGATTCAGAAACCATAAAGTGGTTACAAGAAGTATCATGTTCATTCTTAGGCCAGGTTCACATGAGAGTCTAAAAAATTGTCAGAGTTTCATTCAGAAAACTCAGGCGATTATTTTTTCTCTCTTGTCATCTGTGTGCAGTCCATATGCAGTCCCATTTTAGAAGCAGCAGCTATTAATCATTTACAAGATCACTTACAGTTTCCTATGCTACAGACCTGTAATTTGGCCATAAAACATGAATGCTATACAGATGTCCATATGGGACTTGAATGGGTGAGTCTGATAGTGGGGCCGTGGCCTTAGGGTAAAATACAGAGAAAATACACCTAACAGAAGAGAAAGAAAAAAAAGCGAGTTTGTCTAGAAAAAATTGGCTCCACCAGAACAAAGACGTTGTGTGCATATTGTGCTTATTCCCTTAGTGTTTCTTCAGATACTTTGTTATACCATGCCTGATGAAGAGACCTAAGAAGTCTCAAAAGCTTGCTTTGTAACATCACTTATTTTATTTTTGTTAGCCATTAAAAGGTATCATAGCTACAAGATTATTATTTTGTTTCTCCCAATCTTTTTTCAACTGGCAAACATGGTACCAAAACTTTTTTTTTGTTTCGTTTCAAGCAGAAACACCTTAAGAATTGACTTTTTGCTTCTATTTCCATGTAGAAAAAAAATAGCGCCAGGTGCACTCCATGCATGTTTTACCATTATTACCAATAAATGCTTATTTAAAACATATTTCAAATATTTTGTTGTGGGTTTTGGGGAAATATCCCCTTATAATCTGTGTTGCGTCAAAGAGTGGGTGAAAATTGTGCTGAGATGCTAGAGGGAGTGGTTTTAAAATGGCAGCGGTTAAAAGCCTTTTAATTATCATCCTAAGGGTATGTGCCCACGATGCGTTTTTCAAGCGTTTTTGCTGCGGAATTTTCGCAGCGTAAACGTTTGTAAAACGCTTGGTAATCCTTCCCCCATGGTCCCCAATGACAATCCGCAATTTCAATGCCCATGCTGTGGAATTTTCTGCAGCGTTTTTGATGTGCGGAAAACTCCGCAGCATGTCCATTATTTGTGCGTTTACCCATGCGGAATTGCCTTCTCAATGCATTAAAAAAGGCAAGGCAATTCCGCATGTCCAAAACCCTTCAAAAACGCACGAAAAACGCGTGTCAAATTCCGCACGCATTTTTCCGGGCAAGGACATGCAGAAATGAAGCGGAAATTTTCCGCTTCATTTCTGCATCGTGGGCACATAGCCAAAAAGTTCCACAGTAAAATGGATGTGCATAGCATGGCCATTGACAATGAAATTGCTTTCAGTTGCCGTCAGTTGCAAACTGTACCCTCAGCATGTCATTGCAATTTTCAGACACATTTTGGGTGCAACGCGGCTACCGTGTGCAGCTGTGACTGAAATGTCTACAGAGTTGTTTGTTAATGCAAATTTAAATAGGAGATGGATGAATAATACAGCTTAAATGGTTGTCCACACTCGGGGCTCAAGTCTGCCGTCACTCTATGTCCTCACAAAACACAACGTGCGTTGTCCGGATTCTCCGGTGTCGGGAGCGGTTGGACATTTGACCACATTTGCATACTTTTGGCCACTTTCCGACTAGATGTGTGTGGCCTCGCTCAAGACACTCGTATTGAATGAGGCTGCGCACGTCTAGTCGGCATATGATCGCGTGTATGCAAATCACATACTTGCCAGTCCGCTCCCAATGATGGCGAATCCTGACAAAGCGCACGCTGTGTGTTGTGAAGATTCACAAGACTGCAGTCACATAAAGTGTGACATAGAGTGACTGCCGATTTGGGCCCCAAGCCAGGACAGCCCCTTTAATTGAAATTTGTTCCTAGGGTAGGTTCATACATAGCGGTTGGCAAGTAGCCAAGGTGCGAGTGCTATAGTTTGTGTCTTATTCTGAGATTCACTTTTTTTTTACTTTTCCATTGATAGGGCTGCAGAAGAACTTGTTTTCTTACACATCAAACTGTGTTTTTGAGGTACATACAATGCTTTGATCTCGTTTTAGCAGGTAAAAGGAGCAGCAATTTTGCCAATTTGTTAATCGATATTTACACAGCAGGATTAATAACCCAGTGATACTAATTATGGGTGGTTTAAATCATTTTATTCTGTAGGTTGATTTTTTATTTTCTTAAACTCTTCCTCAGCACTTTACATTTTAGACGGGACTTGTGCAGACAATAAAGACATTTCCAACAACATTTTTTTTAGGGACCACATCACATTTGAAGTGACTTTGAGGGGCATTTATGACAGAAAATACCCAAAAGTGACACCATTCTAAAAACTGCACCCCTCAAGGTGCTCAAAACCACATTCAAGAAGTTTATTAACCCTTCAGGTGCTTCACAGGAATTTTTGGAATGTGGAAGAAAAATATGAACATTTATTTTTTTTTCACAAAAATGTTACTTTAGACCCCAACTTTTTTATTTTTGCAAGGGTAACAGGAAAAAATGGACCCCAAAATTTGTTGTTCAGTTTTTTCTGAGCACGCCAATGCCCCATATGTGGGGGAAAATCACTGTTTGGGAGCATGGCAGGGTTCGAAAGGGAAGGAGCGCCATTTGACTTTTTGAATGCAAAATTTGCTTGAATAATTAGCGGACATCATGTTGCGTTTGGTGAGCCCCTGATGTGCCTAAACAGTGGAAACCCCCCACAAGTGACACCATTTTGGAAACTAGACGCCACAGGGAACTTATCTAGATGTGTGGTGAGCACCTTCAACCCCAAGGTGCTTCATAGAAGTTTATAACATGGAGTCGTGAAAATAAAAAAAATCTAACTTTTTCCACAAAAAATGATGTTTTAGCCCCAATTTTTTTATTTTTGCAACAGTAAGTGGAGAAAATGGACCCCAAAAACTGTTGTGCAATTTCTCCTGAGTACGCCAATACCCCATATGTGGGGAAAATACACTGTTTGGGCGTACGTCAGGGTTCAGAAGGGAAGGAGCACTGTGTGACTTTTTGAACGCAAAATTGGCTGGAATCAAGAGCGGACACCATGTCGAATTTGGAGAGCCCCTCATGCGCCTAAATAGTGGAAACCCCCCACAAGTGACCCCATTTTGGAAACTACACCCCTCAAGGATTTTATCAAGGGGTATAGTGAACATTTTGAATCCAGAGGTTTTGACACAGAATTTGATAACATTATGTCATCATATTGAATAAGTTGTCAATAGTCTTGAGCGCAAGTGCTCGCTACTTGAGTTTGCATCGGGTACTCAGGTATGCAACATGTATTGCATGTGCTCGAGTGACATGCTGGAGTCCCCGCCCGCATGTTTCACAGTTATTAGACACCCAAAAAAAAAAACATGCGGGGGAATCGCTCGTGCATGGCAGGTAATCCCCGTGAGTTTTTTTGGCCGCAAAGCATATGGGGCGGAGACTCGAGCATGTCACTCGAGCACATGCAATACATGGTGCATCATATGAGAGACCTTCCATCCCTTGTAATAATCTACGTTAAAGGAAAGAGGAGAAGTCACCTCACCAATGATAAAAACACCAGGAGGTAGAAGAGGGCTGCAGCAGCAAGTAGAAGAAAAATGTGGATTCTCCGGCGAATCGCCCTCAGGTAGGTAAAACTTGAAGTTTATTTTACAAAAATATTAAAACCAAGAATGGTCGCACATAGCAGACCAACTACAGAGAAATGAAGCCACGACCGACTAGTTTCGGCATACAGCCTTAATCATGGTCCTTTCAGAAGGAGGTGCTACTAGGTACGAACCATGCAGGGTGCCCAAACTCATTATATATATATATATATATATATATATATATATATATATTGCCTAAAATACAAAGGAAATGTGTCATCTTTAACTTTACGCCTTTTAGAGATCATTTCATCTTCAACCTGTCTAACTGTTCACAATAAGTAATTTTGACCAAGGGTGCCCAAACCTTTACATGCCACTGTAAGGCTGTTATGTGCTACAGTATCAAATGCCTTTCCAAAGTCCAGATAAATCACATCAGCCGCATTACCAACATCCAGATCAGCACTTACCTCCTCATAGAAACCCAACATGTTGGTTAGACACGACTTATCTTTTAATGAATCCGTGCTGGATATCATTTATTATATTATTATCTGCAATATATTTCTGCAGGATTGTAAATCAAGAGTGGAACAATCAGAGGAAAAGTGTAATAGAAACACGTCACCACTTCTGTATTTATCACCCTCTCCTGGTTATGGCTTTACAAATACTGAGGTACAAAACTGACCAAATACTAAACGTGTGAACATGGCCTTAGGGTGGGTGCAGGCAGATGGCTGTAGATTCTCTCATCCAAGAGAAAGAATTGGGCCAATTGTGCAAATGACCAAATTGGGAAAAAAACAATGATAGAGATTGTACATAGAACTTGACTTATTATATTAATATCTATAAGCTAATCCTAACTATTAAAATCACAGATGTGGATATAAACTGCTCTGGTATTAGGTGATGCCCTAATGAATAAACCTATTAGTAATTTGCCAGTGCAAACATAATCATTCATTGTTAATTTGGTATCTCTGACTCCATCATGGCTGCTGTCCGTGATCTGATGTTAAATATACAGTACAGACCAAAAGTTTGGACACACCTTCTCATTTAAAGATTTTTCTGTATTTTCATGACTTTGAAAATTGTACATTCACACTGAAGGCATCAAAACTATGAATTAACACATGTGGAATTATATACTTAACAAAAAAGTGTGAAACAACTGAAAATATGTGTTATATTCTAGGTTCTTCAAAGTAGCCACCTTTTGCTTTGATGAATGCTTTGCACACTCTTGGCATTCTCTTGATGAGCTTCAAGAGGTAGTCACCGGAAATGGTTTTCACTTCACAGGTGTGCCCTGTCAGGTTTAATAAGTGGGATTTCTTGCCTTATAAATGGGGTTGGGACCATCAGTTGTGTTGTGCAGAAGTCTGGTGGATACACAGCTGATAGTCCTACTGAATAGACTGTTAGAATTTGTATTATGGCAAGAAAAAAGCAGCTAAGTAAAGAAAAACGAGTGGCCATCATTACTTTAAGAAATGAAGGTCAGTCAGTCCAAAAAATTGGGAAAACTTTGAAAGTGTCCCCAAGTGCAGTTGCAAAAACCATCAAGCGCTACAAAGAAGCTGGCTCACATGAGGACCGCCCCAGGAAAGGAAGACCAAGAGTCACCTCTGCTTCTGAGGTTAAGTTTATCCGAGTCACTAGCCTCAGAAATCGCAGGTTAACAACAGCTCAGATTAGAGACCAGGTCAATGCCACACAGAGTTCTAGCAGCAGACACATGTCTACAACAACTGTTAAGAGGAGACTTTGTGCAGCAGGCCTTCATGGTAAAATAGCTGCTAGGAAACCACTGCTAAGGACAGGCAACAAGCAGAAGAGACTTGTTTGGGCTAAAGAACACAAGGAATGGACATTAGACCAGTGGAAATCTGTGCTTTGGTCTGATGAGTCCAAATTTGAGATCTTTGGTTCCAACCACCGTGTCTTTGAGCGACGCAAAAAAGGTGAACGGATGGACTCTACATGCCTGGTTCCCACCGTGAAGCATGGAGGAGGAGGTGTGATGGTGTGGGGGTGCTTTGCTGGTGACACTGTTGGGGATTTATTCAAAACTGAAGGCATACAGAACCAGCATGGCTACCACAGCATCTTACAGAGGCTTCTATTCCATCCGGTTTGCGTATAGTTGGACCATCATAAATTTTTCAACAGGACAATGACCCCAAACACACCTCCAGGCTGTGTAAGGGCTATATGATCAAGAAGGAGAGTGATAGGGTGCTACGCCAGATGACTTGGCCTCCACAGTCACCAGACCTGAACCCAATCGAGATGGTTTGGGGTGAGCTGGACCGCAGAGTGAAGGCAAAAGGGCCAACAAGTGCTAAGCATCTCTGGGAACTCCTTCAAGATTGTTGGAAGACCATTTCTGGTGACTACCTCTTGAAGCTCATCAAGAGAATGCCAAGAGTGTGCAAAGCAGTCATCAAAGCAAAAGGTGGCTACTTTGATGAACCTAGAATATAAGACATATTTTCAGTTGTTTCACACCACTTTTTTGTTAAGTATATAATTCCACATGTGTTAATTCATAGTTTTGATGCCTTCAGTGTGAATGTACAATTTTCATAGTCATGAAAATACAGAAAAATCTTTAAATGAGAAGGTGTGTCCAAACTTTTGGTCTGTACTGTATATGTATATTGCAGTAAGCATATTGCCACACCAGCAGTCAAAATATATAACTCATAGCCTTCCCAACATGTTTCACCTAATCGGCGTCATCAGGGGATAGAGGCCATGATAAGATAATTTTTCGATGCTTGTTTCCCAGCCTCTTTACACAGGTAAGAATGATGGGAGTAAAAGGATCTGTAACAGATTGTTCTGTTCCTATACATATCATGTTATCAGCAGCTATTTTTATTAAATGATATACAAAAACCAAGACTGACATTACCACCATACAGTGACCGTATGTTGATAGATACCAGTTCTGAAGAACATGTTAAGAGATTACAATGCAGATATAGATAGTGACTCACAGGTGACGTTCTTTCTCATAAAGTCATTCACTTTTCTGATCTTTTCATCTTGCTCAGACCAACATGACAACTTCTCCAGCAACGATTTGTCTGTAGAGTTTACAACTAAGACATTTGACTTCTCACATTTCCATCATCATCCCAACCTACAAGAACTCTCCATCCTGCTTATACCCCAATTATGAGCCGCCGCTGCTGTTGTATTTGTTCCTGTAACTGCTGATGGCTTGGTAACAGTGCTCTTCTTACTGCCTCAAATAGTAATGCCCATTACTGTGTCCCTGACATAGTAAAATGCCCCTTGTACTATGTTTTAATATTCTCCCCTGAGTGTCCCTAAAAAATAAATAATGTCCACTCTTGCTCCAACAGCCCCCCATATACAGTACAATGTCCCCCACACAGCTCCCTATATCCAGTACAATGGCCCACAACTCCCCTATATACAGTATGATGTCCTCCACAGCTTTCTATATACAGTATAATGTCCCCACATCTCTCAGATACACAATATGATGTTCCCTAGAGCTTCCTCTATACAGTATGATGATCCCACAGCTCCCCTATATACATTATCATTGTTCCTACAGCTACCATATATACATTTAGTGCAGGTAATGGTATGGCCTCCCTTCTTTTGAGCTGAATATTACATTTGCTGTGTGTCCATGTTAGGGACCCGGTTCTGCTCAGCCCTTATTAATGCAGACTTCACTATGATGCATGGTAAGGTTTTAATAACAGATGTCAGGACCATTCCGAATTTGGGTACACCTTGACACTGATGGGATGGCTTTTATGATTTTTGTGATCAAAATTGGTGTTTACTAAGTACCCAATGTTATTTATATGCACTATTGCTTTTACTCATTTACTTACAGCAGGGTATATGTTTGTTCTGTTTCTGTCTTAGGTTTTGTCTGTTTGATGGCCAGTGTGAACATGCTTCTAATTTACTTGCATACTAGCTCATACTCCAGTTCATTTCTTTTGGTTTAGCTACTGAATATACAATATAGGATCATCACAGCCCTTATGCACAGTATAACGTCCCCCAGCCACCTATATACAGTATGATAGCACCACACACACCCTTCCTGACATAAAGTCCCATATTTACAGTATGGGATCCCTACAGCCCCCTATATACAGAATGATGGACCCACTACTCCCTATATACAGTATAATGTCCCACATCCCCCTATATAGAGTTTGGGCCACCTACATACAGAATAATATCTTCATAGTTTATACACAGAATGAGGCCTCTACTTTACATCTTACTATATAAAGTATGTTGTGCCCTCAGCATACTATGTATGGGGCCCCCCTATATAATGTATAATGTATGGGGGCCTTACAGCTTCCCAAAATAAACTGATATCCACCACAGCCTACTATATACAGTATTATGTCCTTGAAAGCTCCCTATATCCAGTATGGACCCACAGCCCACTATATACAGTTTGATGGCCCCCACAGTCCCCTATTCATTCATAGTATAATGGTCCCCACAGCTCCCTTTATACACTATGGAGCCCCCAAAGCCTACTATATACACTGTATACACCGATATAGTTATAAGTGGCGGTCGCTCCAGTTGGGCCCCTCCATATGCATGGGCCCAGAGAGACCACCCCCTCTGCTCTAATACGGCTGGTGGCCCTTTTTGGGATGGAGGCAAGTGCCAATTTTGCTTTTCGGCCTAATGCCGGCCCTGGTGACTTCCCGACTCTCTTCTGATAGATTCTGCCAGGGGAGGGAAGGATCCAGTCTGTTGAATTTCAGTGATAGATCCTTTTGACTGTCGAGACATAAAGCCGCTAACAGAAAAGTTTGACAGCAGCTTTTTCATAGAGAAAACAGGAGTGTTCCTGTGCATGGGGGAATCAGGAAGGACAGTGACATCCAACCGGCCAGTCCGCTGACTGCTATCTAAACTGTATGGCCAGCTTCAGACATCAATCTACTACGTTTATCCCTCTTCCTGGCCCTGCACGCACAAGTTTCTGATATTTTAGAGTATGCTTCACGTATTATTATTATTATAGATTTCCTATCATTGTGAATAAGCATTTTATGACATTGCACTTTGAAGATGCTTTGAATGGAGAATGTTGGCATATTGCTGCATGGTTTAACAAATACCGGTATATCATTTACCTTGCCTTCAGTGTATTCATTTTGTTATCTGTGGGTGTAGGTATGTGCATAGGAGGGGTGCTCGATGACTAATCCAGGATATGACTCATCTGATCTGCCAGTCCACATTAAACAGGATTTGACAGCAGAATTAATGACGACCGTTTCATGTGCAGAAAAGAGTATGAGAAGCTATAAAATGGTAATTTTTATTGCTATTAGGGATTATTTTCTGAACACAAGAAAAGTAACTGTCTAAGTTACTAGGATCATAGCTTAAATAGCTTCTACTTACATATGCAATCAAATTCAGACCATTTATTTTTTCCATTGTCATATTTCCCTTTAAAATGGTCACAATGTCAGTGGTCTGCTCTGATCATACATGCCTTCTTATTACTGTTCTGTTATACAGAAATACAAAATAACTGAAGTGCAGGACCTGCTTGCCAGACCTCACCTGCACCAGGTGGACCTTATTGACTATAATGGGGTAAATCCGGTTTTCATCAAGGTATCCGACATTTTACCAGAGAAAATAGCGCAGCATGTTGTGCTGTTTTGTCTTTAGGCAGATCTGTGACTGAGACTCTGCATTGGAGGCTCCACTTGTGGTTACTACTTTCTGCAGTCAGTCTCAGCATTTCTGCCACTTGATGGGCAGTGGTCAAACATCTTAGATAGTTTTTTAGGGGCCAACGCAACAAAATATTTAAAGAAAGTGATTTCAGAAAATACTATTTAAAACATTATCCATCAAATGAAAATAAGTTTTAGTTACAGTGTGCATTTAAAGGGAATTTGTTACCAGGTTTTTGCTAATTATTCTGAGAGCAGTATAATTTTAGGGTAGAGATCCTAAATCCAGTGATGTGTCACCTACAGGTCTGCTTAATGCAGTTTTTACTAAATCAATATTTTATTAGTAGGATATTATCACTGCTGCCAGGTAGTCCAACCACACCTCCACCACTGATTGGCAGCTTTCTACTTATGCACAGTGTACACAGAAAGATACCAATCAGTGATGCGAGTAGGGTTATACAGCATTCAGAGAACTGCTATATCTGCAGCAATAAAACAGTGAAATTATCAATACTCCAACACCCAGTAAAGTAAGCGATACATCACTGAAATCAGGATCTATATCCCTACATCATGCTACTGTCAGATGGTGTAGCAAAAAACAGGTGACAGTTTCCCTTTATGGATGGCTCAGATCAGTTCATGCAGATCCTGAGTCCCTAGCAATTTCTTTAAACAATGCTGCATTAAAGCTCCTGCAATCTAGCAAGAGCTGATAGGGAGACTAGTGAATTTGTAAGAATTGTTATGCTTGAAGTGTGAATATCATGCTTATGAAATGTGTCCATGTAACAATGACTTTTAAATGGGTGTAGGGATTCACTTTCTCTGGTAGACATTATGCCTTAGGTAGCGTTCACACATTTAATGCAGGTTTTATTGCTTTCCACAGGTTGCCGAGCACCAAAACAAACTCATGAACATAAATCCCTAGCCTTGTCCAGGCGCTAACTAAACAGAACAGATCCTGGCTCCTCATACATGGCTGAGCTAGCGCAGCTCGGTCAAACAAAACAGCTATTGTCCACTGCCACCACTGATACTTGCGATTCTCTTCACAAGGCCTGTGCTGACTCTTCTCTTTCATCGAGTCTGGTCTGCTTCCCTGAGCTGACTGACTTAAATGAACACCTAGCCTGTTTATATGCAGAGCCAGCCAGGTGCACTAATCAAAGCCTACAGAGCTAGGATATAACCCTAGCCTACCTGGTATTATTACATGGGTTATACATTAAATTAGAAAATTAATTTAGATAAAAAAAAAAATAGTTTTATCTAGGAAATTGTTCACTATAACGCATCAAAATCTAGAATGGTATTAGGTCAGTTACCTGTGACTATATGCACTAGGAAGCTCATCCCTCTCCCATCATGTGTAAGAAGATGTGCTGAAAATCAAAGGCAAAGTAGACAGCTGGGGGCTGATATTAATAGGCTTAGAAGATCCATGGATATTGGTCCCTTCTCAGCCTAATAACACCAGCTCACAGCTGTCTGCTTTCTCTTGGCTGGTTATTAAAAATAGGGGGGACCCCATGTTGTTTTTTTAATTATTTATTTAATAGATTAAACAAGGCCAAGTCACTAACGGATGCAAGTTTACTATATGTATCAGGCTTGTGACATTAAATATCTACAGGATGTCTATCTATCTATCCATTGTGGTAGATCGACTCACTCGGCTTCTTAAAGAGGCAGACACAGGAACTGTTTCTGTTTAAAGTGCGGCTGATTTATTGCAGTCCTAATAAATCATGTCATCGTAAATACAGCCTTTGTCTGGCAGAAGGTAAAACATAAAATAACAAGTCCATACAATAGTGCTGGTTAGCCCACCTGACTTAGAGTTCAGCTTCCATGTCCTTTAACAAAGAGATTCACACCAGGAGACCTGCAATCTCCACACATCCAGCATGTGTGAAACAAACAGCTCAGAGCTTTCACCTCCAGCCACCCCCACACCAAATGCTCTCAAGGCTGGGATTTTATCCTCTGACCTCCTCCCTCTCTACAGGTGTTCAATCACCCTAGCACCCAAGATGGCTGTTTAACCCACTCGTGTGCTGGAACCTTTTTCCTATTTTAAATTACTGGAGCTAACAACCTTAGTACTACATATCTCCCCTCCAGTACTTTGCCAGTGACTTTGTTACACCTTCTATATCTGTATATAAGATTTATTAGTTTTGTAAACTAGCTTTAAGTAACAGAGCATTATAGAATGTAAAAGATGACGTTAAAAACGTATTGCATACGGATTGCATACACATGTCAGATGGATGCTGGGCGAGAAAAAAATTGCACACTTGCATTGCACTCGCATGACATACGGAAAGACATAAGCATGACACTCGTTCAACTTTTTGAGATGAACATCGGAGCAATTTATAACATGCTGATGTGAGCAAACCCTAAAACTGGATATACCAGAAGTGCTGAGGTAAGAAGGGGCTGCTCACACTACTGTCCATCTTATCTTTCTGATCTAACACTAGATATATCAGGGGTACTGAGGTAGGAAGAGTCTGTTAACACTGCTGTCCACCCTTTTATTCTGATCTACTACTGGAGATAGCAGGGGTGCTACATGAACAAGATGCTCCTCACACTGCTGTCTACCATTTCCCATCTAATAATGGCAATACCAGGAATATTGAGGTTAGAAGGGGTTGTGCACACTGGTGTCCACCTTGTATTTCTGATCTGATAATGGAGATATCAGGAGTACTGAGGTAAGAAGAGGCTGCTCACATTGCTGTCCATCCTGTCTATCTGATCTAATACTAGAGATTCCAGGGATGCTGCGCAACAAGATGCTGCTCATACTGCTGTCTACCATTTTCCTATCTATTGCTGGTTATATCAGGAGTGCTGACGTAAAAAGGGGCTGATCACACTGCGGTCCAATCTGTCTGTCTGATCTAATACTCGCAATACAAGGGGATCTTTCATAAGAACAGACCACTAACACTGATGTCCACAATGTCTTTGTGACCTAATACTGGAAATGCTAGGTGTAAGAAGAGGCCAATCACACTGTTGTCCACCATGTTTTTGTGATCTAATAATAGAGATACCCATGGATTCTAGGGTAAGAAGAAGATGCTTACACTGATGTACACCCTGTCTTCCTGCTCAAACACTGGAGATCCCAAGAGTACTAAGGTGAGAATTGGCTGTTGACAATGCTGATTACCCTGTTTTTCTTATTTCAAGGGGTTGATTTGGACTTTAACATAAATGGCAGCTCCGCCCACCAGCTGTTCCCGGTGCCAGCTGGACCTGCTCAGTTGCAGAGTAACTGTATAGTGGCCGCAGCTAGGTGCTGACCTCTATTCAAATCAATATGGGACAGATGTACAGTCCCTGCCTGCAGTCACTATTCCATAGACTGAGCTGTGATACGCAACTCCCCAACTGAGCAGTTCCAGCTTAGTTGTAGAGCTGCACATCACAGCTCTGTTACCCCACCGATCAGAAAATGATGACCTACTGTATCTTAAGGATAAGCAATTAATGTTAAAATTTTGTAAAACCCCTTTAATACTGGAGATGCTAGGGGTGCTGAGGTAAGAAACAGCCACTCGGACTGTTGTCCACCATGTCTTTGAGAACTAATACTGGAGATACCAGGGGTGATGAGGTAAGAAGAGGCTTCTCACAACAGTGTAACCAGGGACCATACCATCCATAGTGGCAGACCATGAAGCCCATGATTTACGAGGGTCCGCTGCTGCTCGGCACCTGATCCCCCTGCCTGTTGCCAGAATTTCAGTGGTGTCCACAATCTCAGGATGCGGATACCATTGAATAGAACTCAGCGTGTGATGCTGAGATTCAGCACACTGTTGGCGGAATGACATCACTACATTGCGCCTGCAGTGTGGAGCCTTAGGCTGCGTGCCCACGTTGCGTATTACAAGCGTATATGCTGCGGAATTTCCGCAGCGTAAACGCTTGTAAAACGCATGTATATCCGCACCCCATGGTCCCCAATGGCATTCCGCAATGTCAATGCCCATGCTGCGGAATTTTCCGCAGCGTATATGCTGCGGTCAAAAATCCGCAGCATGTTCATTAATTTTGCGTTTCCGCATGCGGAATCAATGTGCGGATGGTACCCAAGTCTGGAGGAGAGGAGACTCTCATCCAGACCTGGGTACCAAAGAACCTGTAAAAAAAAGAATAAAATAAAGTTTATACTTATCTTCTGATGTTTTCCCTCCGTCGCGCTGTTGTGTGAAGGACCTGCCACGTCATTGAGTCATGTGACCCATCACATGACTCAATGACTTCACCGCAGGTCCTGCACACAACAGCGTGAGCCGCTCAAGACTCCGGACACAGCAGAGAATGCATCGGTAGGTGAGTATAAACTTTGTTTTTTTATTTTTTACCATTCTGATTCTTTTTTTTAACTATTACTTGGTCACACTATATAAATCCATGCCAGTTGCATGGATTTATATAGTGTGAACAAGTTGTCAAGCACTTTTCCAAGTGATGCCTAAATCACTTGGAGAAGTGCTTGATAACCCGCATGCGGAAATGCATGCAAAGACGCTGCAAAGACGCCTCACAAACGCTTCTACCTGGCGGGAAAACCGCATGTAAAATCCGCATGCGATTTTCCCGCCAGGGAGAAGCGTAAAAAATATGCTTCAGTTCCGCAATGTGGGCACTTAGCCTAAGTCCCCACACTGCACAGACCTGAGAAGTGTGCTAAGGGAACAAGGGTAGGTAAGTAGAGTTTTTTTATATGTCAGTACTGCAGTGGCTTCATATAGAATGGGGGATTATGGGTGCATCATAGTGAGTGAGGAGCTGTGGTGGCCATCATATTGAGTGAGGAGCTGTGGTGGCCATCATACTGAGTGAGGGGCTGTTGAACCCAACATACTAAGTGAGGGGCTGTGTGAGCCATCATACTGAATGGGGGACTGTGCGGGCCACTATACTGAGTGGGGGCCATCATACTGAGTGGGGCAATCATACTGCGTATGTGCCATCACATTAAGCATGAGCTGTGGGAGCATCATACTGAGTGAGCTATGGGGACATCATACTGAGTTGGGGCCATCAAACTGACATGCCATGATGCTGTGTAGGGGCCATGATAGTATGTATGGTTGAACTTTGTGGACATAATTCTGTGAGGGGGGACTTTGGAGGCATCATACTCTGGGGGTATTATATAGTGTAGGGGCGGTATACCTTGCTTGAGGCCCTGTGGAGTCATCATACAGCACGTTGGGAGGAGTGGGGAGTTGGTTGTAGTATGAAATTGTTGGGGAAATTCACTGTGGTGGATAACATACCCTGCATATAGGCTAGGTCAGTTTTAGAGCATCATACTCTATAATGGCCATAAAAGGGTATAGTGGGTGAAAGCATTAAGGAGCTTCAGTAGGGGCATAATTACTGTGTACGTACCACAATATATATCCCTCTCACAGTTTAGAACATTTGGGAGATATGAGCCCATCCACTCCATCAAATATTTTTGGGCGTAGAAGGGGGCACTAATTAGAAATTTTGCTATGGGGCTTAATGATTTCTATGTATGATTTCTGGCTTATCTTTTTGGCAGGGGCGTACATGGAAATCATGGAGCCCCATAGCAGAAGTTCTAATTGGGGCCCTCCAAATAAAAAAAAAAAAATGAATATTCGGCGGGGTCACAGAAGAGCATATCTCACCTTTGCAGACCTTACAAAGTAATTTTTCTCCTACTGAAGCCCTAGATTCCCCTTTCATTGCACATATAAAATATGATGCCAACAAAAGTGCCGCACAAACAATGTATGATACCCCCCAGTGATTTCCCCCACAGTACCTTCCACACGCACAGAATGATGAAGCTACTGTTCCCCACCTCAACCCCCCTGGCAATGTATGGTGACCCCAACACTGTATGATACATCAACTGTGACCCCCACACAACCCTCCATGCAGTATAAAGGGTCTACATGCAGTATAATGGCCCCACATATAACCACACTGTATAATGGCCCTGACTAGCCCCCCAAACAGTATAATGGCCCCCACATAGATCTCCACAAAATATGACGAACCCCACACAAACCTTCACACTGTATAATTGCTTGCATACAGTATAATGGCACCCTCAAAATAATATAATGGCTCCCTCAGAGCCCTCATAACAGTTTTAGAACCCCTCACATAGCCCTCCAAACAAAATAATGGCCTCCACATAGCCCTTCAAATAGTATAATGGCCCCCATATTACCCAACAAATAGTATAATGGTCCCCACATATCCCTTCAAACAGTATAGTCCTTGCAACAGTATAGTGGTCCCCACAAAGCCCTCCAAATATTATAATGGCCCCCACATAGCCCTCCATATAGTATAATGGGCCCCATAGTCCTCCATATAGTATAATACACCCCATAATCCTCCATATAGTAAATTGCATCCCATAGTCCTCCATACAGTATAATGCACTCCCTATAGTCCTTCATATAGCATAATGCACCCCATAGTCCTCCATATAGTATAATGCACTCCTCATAGTCCTCTGTACAGTATAATACACATAATGCTCTCCCTATAGTCTTCCATACAGTATAATGCACTCCCTATAATCCTCTATATAGTATAATGTACTCCCCATAGTCCTCCATATAGTATAATGCACTCCCCATAGTTCTCCATATAGTATAATGCACTCACCATAATCCTCCATACAGTATAATGTACCCCATAATCCTCCATATAGTATAATGCACTCACCATAGTCCTCCATATAGTATAATGCACTCACCATAGTCCTCCATATAGTATAATGCACTTTACACAGTCCTCCATACAGTATTATGGCCATTACAATGTACTCACTGATTTAAAAAAAAAAAAAATACAATACTCATCGTTCCTCCTCTTTCTGAAGTGGCCCCCACCCCCGCTCACGGGCCACATAGCTGCGGTACACCACTTCTTTCTGTTCTAACACTGGTAGATAAAAGGTGTGCTGCCCACCCTGTCTTTCTGAATGTTGATTGGCAATATGTGCACTAGTTTATCTCCAGGTAACAATAGCGGAGCTTCCTACAGAACATTCTCACAGTGACCTATTAATATTCTACGACATGTTTATGTACTACAGTGATTCCTTTAATTGGCAAATTAGGCAAGTAATGTATAAAATACCCAATAAATATACTCCCTTCATTGTTGCTTGCCATATGCAATATAGCAAATGATACATTTTGGATATTTATAATATGAGACCATAGTGAAAAATGAATCTACAAACCTACAAAGTGCCAGTGTTTCCATTGATTTACTGAGCTTTGCAGAGCAAAGAATAGGATTTTTTGCCACATGGATTTTTGCAAGCTTCACTGCTTTTTTAGGCCGTCATTTTTTCATTCTTTTAGCCGTACTTGAGCATGACAGATGACTCACAACTAATTGTAGCCAATGTCTTTGTGCACATAGCTATTTTCCAAAGAAAAAGAAATCACTGTATGCACTACTTTCCTTTGCCTTTGCCTTTTCCTTCCTTTTTCAGACAATACAGATGCATTTTTCTGTAAATTTTTTTTGGTGGCAGGAATGCATCAAAAAATGCAGCAAGACACTGCTCAGTTAAAGCTGTAAATGTAGTGTCTCTATTGAAATTAATTGCTATAATCTACACCAAAAAGGTGCCATAACAGAAATTTATATACTGTGGGTTTTAAAAACGCAACAAAAGACAATTTTTGCTTGGATTCCACACACTCAAAAAAACCCTCAACATTTAGATGAAATTCCTATATTTTAAGAACTATATGATGCACATTACTGTAAAACGCACCCCAGGTTTTAACAGCAGAAAATATGAAAACCAATTAAAATATTCCTGATGGTGTAAAGAAGTGTAGGGGGTCAATATCACTAATTTAAAGCGGTTGTCCGGTCTAAAATGATAAGTCTGCAGTCACTCTGTGTTACTGCAGACTTGTGTGAATCCTTCCAGCTCACATATTGTGCGCTGCGAGGATTGGCCATTGTCTGCTCCGGGAATGGCGGTCAAGTATGCAATATGCATACTCCCGGGCAGGACCTGTCTGGTGGGCGTGGACTCACTCAATACACTTGTATCGAGTGAGGCCACACCCACTAGATAGCCTCGGCCTCACCCAATACAAGTATATTGAGTGAAGCCGCGCTCACCAGACAAGTTCTGCCCGGGAGTATGCATATTGCGTTCTTAGCTGCCGTTACCAGGACAATGGCGAATCCTTGCACAGTGCGTGAGCTGCAAGGATTCATTATAATTTTAGACCGGACAACCCATTGAATGCAATAGTGTAGAATATGGAGGTAATAGATCTATTGTTAGTGTTTTCCTGCAGCGTGCATTATACACATATAGGTGCACAGCACACACATTATGCATACACAAATCTGCTGCATGCACAGTACATGCACACTCAGCTCTGCTGTATATACACACACAGTTCTGCTACATGTGTAAGAAGATAGACATATCGCCCACGTTCCTCCTTGAAGAACAAGAGCAATGTTATATTGTGTAATGTGAATAGTGATATGCGTTAATGATGTTTTCATGTTTAATAATCTGTATTGTTAGTGAAGAAGCTGTATTCTGCCCAGCAACAGGTAGTTAACAGGGACAATTAGAATTAAGTGGAGCTAGCCCAGAGTGTGAGGGGCTAAGCTGAAGGGACAGAGGTAGTTTCCTGTCAGAATGTCAGAAAGGGCCCAGAGTATGTAGATCTATAAGATCTGATGTGAGCAGTGTTGTATGACATGGGTGTCTCTAACGAGAGAGGAGACAGAAACAAAAGATAGTGAGATCCTATCGACAGAACGAGAGAGACATGACGAAATAACAGAGTGATTGATGGGAGGCGGGTCCTGGGTCAGGATACCTAGCAGTACGGCCCAGAGTTTATAACGCATAAAGATAATGGGCCTAGACGGGACAGAGTATGTAAGATGAAGAGAATGCCCGGGGTGGGAGTTCCAGGGTGTCAGAGACGATGAAGATAAGTACCGGCTATACTGGCAATATAGTTCCCTAGAGGAGAAAAAAGACACGGAACCGCAGGTAGAGAATAGGACTCTTGCTAACTTAATTGTAGTACTGAGCTGGGCTATGGAGATGTAGAGGGAAATGTTGGACGAACAGGGAAAATAAGTAAAGAGGAAGGAATTGAATTGCGCGTGGAAAATGCTCCGTATTGTTAATAAAATGTTCATCAAGTTGTGTGCCTGCTATTTACTGTGTATAATCCATCCCAAGTTATCGTTGAGCAAAATGTTTAATTTTGACTGGTGGTCTTTCTTACTGACCTGTCAAACATCTGGTCATGGCGAACCCAAGTCATTGGTTACATGTGGCCTGCAAAGGCATAGCGCCCCCACACCACAAGTCCACACACCCAGCCAGGACCTCCACCTTCATGTAACATGTGGGGCATAAGAGAAGAGTACCTCGCCCATGGCTACTGCCCCGTGCCACATTACTCATGCGCGCGCACACACAACTACTCTACATATAAACATGGAGCACTGCTACATATACATTTAGCTCTGCTACACGTATGCACACACTGACAGCTCTTCTGCAGCAACACACACACATGCACACATACACAACCACATTTTGAAGTTCCTTCCAGTTGTGATAATATGTCCTGAAAGGTCCTTCAGCTAATCAGTGCATGCAGCATTCATGCAGGTCATGGTAGTTTTCTCTCCTGCCCTACACCAATTATGTAGATGGGTAGGAGGAGAGAGAACTTTATCGCTGTATAATTCTTTCAGCGACTGGAAAGAACACATTGTCGACTTTCTCCTCGATCACAGGAAGCTTTTTAGAAAGATTTTTTTCTACATTTTTATTGTCCAAAAATTTAGAGTAAGATTAAACTCATCCACTTTGTACTGTAAAATGCTGCAGATTTTACTTACAGAAAATTCACATGTGTGAATCCAGCCTACAGCTTCATTTCTTGTGCCTTTTTTTTTTTACCAGTGGAGATAAACTTAAAACCACCAATGGAATTTTGTTCCACTTCTCTCCTGTGTTCTTTAGAATGAATAAATAAAAGCATAAAATTTAATTTAACTTTAAATCTAACTTTCAATCTTGATCACTTCAATCTTGATCTTTGAGCTTTAAATCTTGATCACTTTAAATCCTACTTTAATAATGAACATAACGATTGATATAAAGTGAAATAATATTCACGTATTCTACGGTTTAAACATTGCTATTTGTAAACTGTTATTACAATTGTACACCATTCACTAAGACAAACACGAAACATTACAGCTAACTGTAATGTAGAAATAAGAGGCTAGAATCATATATTTGGTGCAGATTTTCCCAGCATAAATTCCACAGCATTTAACAGTACCATCATCCACATGCTATTTTTTTTTTTTTTTACGGAAACCATCCAGAAATTATCTTTAACTTTTTTTTTAAATCTGCAGCATATCAATTTCTGTTTCGGTTACCTTTTTGGTGCAGATTTTATGCACTAACTTCAATGGAGACGTTAAACCTGCAATTTAAACCTCTGGCTTGACTTTGTTTTTTTGCGGAAAATATGTGCAGATTTCAGCTTAGAAATCGCTAAATCCACGACATGTAAACCTAGTCTGAATGGGATATGAGAAATTCATTGCACGTGCTGCAGAAACTTTTCTTTTCTGTGAACAGAACCTATCATTTCCTGTGGGTTCTCAGAACTGGAATTGTATAAGATGCCTAAAAAAAATTGCAAAAATATGGATCTAGTTACTGATACAATGTATGGTGAAAATGCTCATTCACATATTACTATTTCACGTATGTGAGAGTATACTGCCACTTTATAATTCATAAAGTTTTTTTTCAGGTCTGTTTTTTTTGTGGATCATTGGTCAGCATGATAACAAGGACTATTCTGTTCCATCTGGTCCATCCTGACCGAACTTGCCTATGCACGAGTAAGGGTCATAAAGAATAACAGGACAGCACATGGTTGCCGTACAGGTTGCTTCTCTGTGCTGACTGGTCACCTACTAATGCTAGAAGAATTCAGAAAAAATGGAAAAAGCCGAACTCACCACCGTTAGATGGGTTTCACATCACAAGTGGGACCTGCAAAAAAATGTTGCCCAGCAAGAATAAATGGAATTCTAGGTAAAAATAGCAGGGACATCCACTTATAAAACCGACATCCTTTATTTCACATTCATTAAAAATTGTTCTGTTGGTTAATAGAATTCTGTTTGATCCTAATGTTAGAAGAAGCCTGGGAAGCAAATGGTCAAAAATGGCAAACTGACCCAAAACTTGAAATTCAGATCCAGCACACTGGTAAAAAAAATCGTCAGGACTAACTTGGCATTTTTCAGGAATTACTTAATATAGATGTTAATGTGAATATGTAATTTCAATTCCCATCATGGATCTTCTCTTCGTTTATGGGGAAAATACAGTATGTCTCCTCCACACTGAGAAATGGCTCATTACAGGGAAAAATAGTTGTAAGTCATCTGTCATACAAATATAGGTAAGGTAGACTATTGCTTTTAACTCCTTCTAAAATGGATTCACTTATTATATGTGCACTTACAGATGAGATTCTCCTTGTATTAAGCTCATTCATATGAGCTGTCTCCAGGCTCAGGCACCTGAGCACAGTTACCGCCCAGGTAGTCTCCTCCTTCTCATTCATGCTGGCAAAGGTATAACAGCTACTGCATGACATTAAGTCTGCAGTCACTCAGCGGGGAGACCTGAAGAAGGAACGCTGGCAGGGGGACACTTAATGACATTGCAGGGTAAGTCTGGACAGCTATTAAGGCAATGAAATAAAACTTTTTATATATATATATATATATATATATATATATATATATATATATATATATATATATATTAGACGTGTGTAAATCAGTATAAATGTACATAAAGTTTGTTTTTTCTTTTCAATTATATATTATATATATATATATAAAAATAATAGTAATAATAATTAATAGTGGATATGATAGAAAATCAATATATATATATATATATATATATATATATATATATATATATATATATATATATATCTCATTGAGAGAAAAAAATAACTCCAGCCTTTTACATTGGCCTCTCGGAACTCATTGTATTTCTCTGTGTAATGACAGCCTCGTGGTTCATTCATTAATTGAAATGTAATTTTTGAATCTTTTATGCCAAGAATGAAAATGGTGATAAATTCTTAAAATAATGTAATGCAATGATGGACTACTGTAGATCATATTAGATTGTATTTGTGCTGTAATAGTAAAACTATAAATGAATTCTTAGGCAAAGTTTCTGTGATAAAAACCTAAAAAGCGCAGGGTCTTCCAGTTCCAGCAGAGTGGGTGGGATTTATAAAGATCTCATGCCCACTTTGCTTTTTTTTTTACGCTGTGGAAACTGACCTGTGGTGCTTTTAATGAGATGTCAACTCCTTTTGCTGCAAATGTTTTTTTTTTTTTTAGATTTCCCCCATAAACTTTAATGAGATGAGGAAAATCCGCTGTAAAAAAAAAGCATATAATCTGCACATGACTTTATCAAGAAAGCTTAATTAAAGCTAAGTAACAGGAAATTTCCAAAACGAGCAGCTTAATTTAAAACGTGATAAAAAAGCAATGAAAAAACACAAGCGATCTAATTTACCTCATAGGTGCAGAAAATCTGCCGCACCAAAAACTCACCAAATACCTATCGTGGGAACGTAGCCATAAATACTGAATTACATGCCGTTACAGACATTACTGAAAATAAAAATACTTCTGTGTGAAATGTCTGACATGTTGGTTAGAAATACTTCACCACTAATTCCGCAAAGGTTCTTGTCGCCTATTTTGTGTGGTTAAAATGCTTCATTATTCATATTTCACTGGACAGTGCAAAGCTGACACCATACATAAAAGTAAAGAAAGGATTGATAAGAATACGTTTCCAGAATTTCCTTGTTCCACACTGTTCTGCCCCATTAGCACTGGCTGTAGACTTTAACCATCGTAGTGAAGAATTGATAACGTCTGAGCAGTTATGAATGGTGCAATCAATATCACTAAATATTTGTTTTATGCTCAACGTCTGCACGTCAGCCATCATGTCATAAAAGTCAGCAAAATCAAACAAAGGTCTGATAATATTATTTTTAGAGTTAACAGCCGCCTCAGTCACATGAGAACATTATCTGAGGAAAGCTGTTTACCAGTATAATATATATATCACACACACACACACACACACACACACACACATACACATACACACACACATACACATACACATACACACACACACACACACACACACACACACACACACACACACGTGCATCTCACTAAATTAGAATATCATCAAAAAGTTAATTCATTTCAGTTCTTCAATACAAAAAGTGAAACTCATATTATATAGAGTCATCACACAGAGAGTGATCTATTTCAAGTGTTTATTTCTGTTAATGTTGATGATTATGGCTTACAGCCAATGAAAACACAAAAGTCGTTATCTCAGTAAATTAGAATACTTTATAACAGCTTGAAAAATGTTTTTAAAATCTGAAATGTTGGCCTACTGAAATGAATGTTCAGTAAATGCATTCAATACTTGGTCGGGGCTCCTTTTTCATCAATTACTGCATCAATGTGGTGTGGCATGGAGGCGATCAGCCTGTGGCACTGCTGAGGTGTTATGGAAGCCCAGGTTGCTTTGATAGCAGCCTTCAGCTCGTCTGCATTGTGGGGTCTGGTGTCTCTCATCTTCCTCTTGACAATACCCCATAGATTCTCTATGGGGTTAAGGTCAGGCGAGTTTGCTGGCCAATCAAGCACAGTGATACTGTTGTTTTTAAACCAGGTATTGGTACTTTTGGCAGTGTGGACAGGGGCCAAGTCCTGCAGGAGAATGAAATTTCCATCTCCAAAAAGCTTGTCTGCAGAGGGAAGTGACGCGCCCCTGGGCCTGTGTCGCGCTGCGTTGCGCACGCGGGAGCTTACCCGGAGCCGGATCTGTTTAGGGTTGTAGTCTCGTGGCGGTGACCCGGTCCGTGCCCAGGGAGTCAAACTGGACGGCAGTCTGTTAGCGGTAGAAAATGGTTGATGACTACGCCACCCGTTGAATGCAGCCAGGGGGCTGCTGCTGCAGGGCAGACCGCTGAGGCCGGTGGAAGGATGGTGCAGCGTGATAGTATAACCCCCAACGGGAGGGGTATGGCCTCAGGGCAGCCGACGTGGATGATGGGGGTAGCAGGAACCACTCAGAGACGGTATGGTAGCGTTCAGGGTCTTTACTGGTAACAACGATAGACCCTCCCGGAGTACTTGCTAGCGAACGGGGCCTGGTCAGTCCTTGAGCAGATGGGATCTCCCCTGGCCAGGCGTAGTTGTAGGCCTCCCAAGCTGACTGTACTCTTCTGGCTACCTTGCTAGAAGCTGATGTAAGTAGCCCACGTCCCTGAGTGTACCGTGTGGTGCTCACCCGTATGGCCGGTGACTCGGGGCCTTCTAATGGCTTCCGCTCCACGATGGCGGTGCTGGTCCCACGCGTGCGACCGGGCCTTCGGGCTTCTGGGCCAGGGGACCTGAAATCCCCTGCCTGACGGATTCTGCTGCTGGGTAGAAGTTAGTCCCCACAGCCTCGGACTCCGGGTCCGGTAAAGAATCTTCTTAGTCAGGGCGAGCTCTTTAGCTGCCAGCCCCTGACTTCTTGTGACTCTGCTGCTTCCTATGCTGCTCTTGTCTCTACTCTTCCTGGACTCACTAACCCTGCCTCAGCCCCGGGTTTATACAGGGGAAGTTCTTCCCCTCCCAAGGCTGGGCAGGAGGTGTGGCATGCACAGGATCCCTGACCAAAGGACCTCCCACCTGCTCTCAGACGTAATATCTCTATCACTGTGACAACCAGACCCCTGGGGTGTCACACTCCCCCCTAGTGAAATTTAGTACTCCGGGACTAAACACTTTTTAGAAAAATATAACAAGGTATATCAAAGAACAATAAAATACAATAAGGAAACACAATAAGATGGTCACGGATGTCCGCAACCGGGTGCAGTCTTTGAAGAAAAGCAAAGGTGTCCATTTCACCAACACAGGGAGACGTAACCAGGTAGGGGTCTGTCCTACCCCGAGTCCTTAACAGTCTCTAGTCCATCCTGGGTTACGCTCCAACTATATACAAAGGATTCCCGGTAAATCCACCGAAGACTCCTAAAAACAACTAGAAACACAAAATTACACACAAGCAACAATAAACAGGTAAACATTGTAAAACAACTTAAACATTTAGATCCTCCAACGTGCGGGTAACTGGCCTCTAGTGGCCCTAGTGGACCTACGGAGCTGACTGTCTGGCCCTGAACTACAGGGTGTAGGAGCTGTCAAGGGTAAACTGGGCAGCTGTCTACCGGCTCTTTGTCTCACTAGGGGTACGGCAGGCTCACTATAAGCAGAGGGTGGATTCTCCTGTTCCGCTTGGGTGGAGTCTTCTGCCTCCTGGACCGGCTGCTCTTCCAGCTCTACCCGTTGCTCCGTAGGTTCTTGGGATGATGGTTGGAGGAAGGTGAGTACGGGTACCACAACTGCACCATTGACTTGAGTCCAAGACCGAGGGAAGTCCCCGAGCACGGTACTAACCATATCTTCCCTTTCTTCCACGGGTCGATGGTCTTCCTGTTCCTCCTCAGGGTTCCTCAGTTGTTCGGGGCACTTCTTCAGGTGGTCCCGGGATACAATGGCTGTGGTTTCCCCTCCGTCTTTACTGATGGTACAGACCTTCGGGTTCTCGTGGCTTGAGGGCAGTACGGTGTACGGGTCCTTCTCCCACTGGTCGTCCAACTTGTGGAGCCGTCTCTTCCTCTTCAAGACCTGCTCTCCGGGTACCAGGGGAACAGCGGGAGCATACTGGTTGTAAGTCTTCTCTTGTCTTTCCCTAGCCTGACAGAGACTTCGCTCCACGCTCTCCTGTACTTTCCGGTACTGCTGCTGCCTCTCTGTGTCCCAGTCTGTTTCTGGTGAAGTGTCCTCGGGCGTCAGGACTCCCATTTCCAGGTCAACAGGTAACTTACCAGGTCTTGCCCTCATTAGGTAAGCCGGGGTACAGTTGGTGGAACCTACCGGGATGTGGTTGTATAGGTCCACCAGATCGGGCAACTTCTCAGGCCACAGACTGCGTTCTTCCAGGGGCAACGTTTTTAGAAGATCCATTACCACCTGGTTCATTTTCTCACAAAGTCCATTAGTTTGCGGATGGTAGGGTGTCGTCCTTATCTTCCGGCAGCCATACAGATTGCAGAATTCCTGGAAGACCTCCGCTTCAAAGGCAGGTCCCTGGTCCGTCAGCACTTGGTCCGGGTACCCGTGTGGACGGCAAAAGTGCTGCTGGAAGGCTCTAGCTGCTGTTCGAGCCGTTAAGTCCTTGACGGGGACGACAACCAGAAACCGGGAGTAATGATCCACGATGGTTAACGCGTAGACGTAGCCACTTCTGCTGGGGGTCAGTTTTACATGATCCAAGGCTACCAGTTCCAACGGTTGCCGGGTGACGATGGACTGCAGGGGAGTCTTCTGGCTGGCCCGGTCCTTCCTTCTCAGATTGCACGGGCCACAGTCTCTGCACCACTTCTCGATGGTTCCCCTCATGCCTACCCAGTGGAACCGCTCGCGCAGCAGGAACTCCAGCTTTTTCCACCCGAAGTGTCCAGCTCCGTCGTGGTATGCCTCCATCACCATGGCTGCGTCTCTTCGTGGCACCACTACTTGCCAGAGTAGTTCATGCGTCCTGGAGTTAACCATTCTGCGGCACAACTTCCCCTTGTAAAGGAACAGTCGACTCTTCTCTGCCCATAGTTGTTTGGCTTCCTCTGGAGCGTCTGATTCCAGGCTAGCCTCCGGGCGAGTCAGCATCTCCTTCACCAGTCGGACGGCAGGGTCGCTGTCTTGCGTTTCCGCCCAGTTGTAGTGAGGTAAGGGGTTCAACGTAGCAGCCTGCTTACTCCTTACCCGGTGGGAATACTGGATAGTCCCATGACGGTGGAACGCAGGGAGTTCAACTTCTTCCAGTCCCTCCGGATCTTCTCCTCCGTCCGGCAGGTTGGGCATCCTGGACAGGGCATCCGCGTTGGTATTGGAGCGCCCTGCCCGGTATTTAATTGTGAACTCGTAGTTGGACAGACGGGCCATCCACCTCTGCTCCAGGGCACCGAGTCTTGCCGTGTCCAGGTGTGTCAACGGGTTGTTATCCGTGTATACGGTGAACCGGGAAGAAGCGAGGTAATGCCTAAAGCGCTCGGTGACTGCCCATACCACGGCCAGGAACTCTAGCTTAAATGAGCTGTAATTTTCGGGGTTCCTTTCGGTGGGTCGCAGTTTTCGGCTGGCATAGGAGATTACTCGTTCTCTCCCCTGCTGAATCTGGGACAGTACGGCTCCTAGCCCGATGTTACTGGCGTCGGTGTAGAGGATGAAGGGCTGGCTATAGTCCGGGTACGCCAAGATTTCATCCCCCGTGAGGGCCATCTTCAGCTGGCGGAAGGACTCTTCTTCTAGCTTTTCCCATTTGAAGGGCGGCTTCTGGTTCTTGGCCTTCCGGGACTGGCCTATCAGGAGGTCCTGCATAGGTGCTGCCTTTTTGGTGAAACCGGGAATAAACCTTCGGTAGTAGCCTACCAACCCTAGGAACTGCCGCACTTCTTTTACGCTGGAGGGGCTTGGCCATCCCTTAATTGCGGTGATCTTATCGGGGTCGGGAGCCACTCCGTCAGCGCTCACCACGTGTCCCAGGTATTGCACCTTTGGTTTCAGGAGGTGACACTTGGAGGGTTTCACCTTTAGGCCGTAACTCGCCAGAGCTTCGAACACCTCCGCCAGGTGTTTCAGGTGGTCCTCATAAGTTTTGGAGTATACGATGACATCGTCCAGGTACAACAGGACCGTCTCGAAGTTTCTGTGGCCCAGACAGCACTCCATTAATCGTTGGAAGGTTCCTGGGGCGTTGCAGAGTCCGAACGGCATGCAGGTGAACTCGCTAAGTCCCATCGGGGTGGTGAATGCGGTCTTCTCCCGGTCCGCCTCTGCTACAGGAACCTGCCAGTACCCGCTAGTGAGATCCAAGGTAGAGAAGAAGTTAGCAGATCTTAAAGCAGCCAATGACTCCTCTATCCTTGGTAAGGGGTACGCATCCTTGTGTGTGATACGGTTGATTTTCCGGTAATCTACACACATCCTCATGGTGTTGTCTTTCTTTTTGACTAAAACTAGTGGGGCTGCCCAGGGGCTACAGCTATCCCGGATTACCCCAGCCTCCTTCATGTCTCTAAGCATCCCCTTGGCGTGTTGGTAATGTGCAGGGGGTACGGGTCGATACCTCTCTTTTATGGGAGGATGATCTCCCGTGGGGATGCGGTGTTCTACCCCCTTGACTCGCCCGAAGTCTAACGGGTGTTTACTAAACACTTTCTCATACTCTTGAACCACCCGATAGACTCCTTGTTTCTGGTGTGAGGGAGTGGAGTCAGTACCCAGATGTAGTTGCTGACACCAGTCCTCCATGTCTTTCTTAGAGCCGTTACCTTCCTCCGGGTGAGATGGAGGCAAGGGTTCCACAGATTGTATAGAATTTTGATTAGTGGTATATAATTTGGCTAGCGTGGCATACCGGGGCAGGTACACTTCCCTCTCCCCGATATTTATTATGCGAACGGGCACCCTCCCATGGCGTACATTGACCACCCCCCGTGCTGTCAAAATGGTGGGCCTACTGTCTGAGTAAACTGGTTCTACCATTGCCTGGTAATCTCTACCTCTCAGACCAATAGCTGCCCGGCACCAAATCATCATTTCACTTTTTGGGGGCATGGCAATAGGAAAAGGGTCACACATTCTTACGCTACCAATCTCACCGCCGGAGAGTTCCACTTGTTGCCGTTGCATCAGTGCCCGGATCTCTTTCTGGAGCACCCGCTGCTCGCCGGAGCTGGCATTCTTGGCAACCTGCTGTAAAAGGAAAATCACCTCTGCAAGACAATTTTCAATTACATTAGTTCCTAGAGTTATTTTTGGGTGACTCTCATGTTTGTCAATATCTACAATGATCAGTCCCTGTGCGGCCAGTTCGACTCTACCAATTTTGATGGTCACCTCTTTAAATCCGATCTGTGGCACGGGCTGACCATTGCTGGCGATGATACTCAAGTCGTCGTCAGGGTAGCGGGTAATATCCGAGTCATTCCAGTACTGCTTGAAGAGCACGTACGGGATGGTGGTGACCTGTGACCCGGTGTCCAGTAGGGCACTCATGGGAATGCCATCCAGTACCACAGGCAAGACTGGACGTCCTCCCACATATCTGTCGCGCCAGTTCGATGGGCCTGGTGATCTTTTTCCTGGGGGTTGGCCCTCTACCCCAGGTTGTGCCCGTTTAAAGAACAGTACCTTTCCATATGTCCGGGTTGATTGCAGCGGCGGCAGATGGGTCGTCCGTCCTCGCTGTATCGGTCACTGGGTCTTCCTCTGGCCGGTGGGGTCCTCCTTGGTCGACGCCACGGGATGTCCTCCGGTCCGGATGCCAGCTGGATCTTCCCTGGAGTGGAAACCTGTAAAGACTGCACAGTTCGGGTTAGCGCAGCAACGCTTTTAGCTAGCTCTTGGACCTGATGGTGTAGGTCTGGAGCCGGGTCATTGTCCAAAGCCTGCGCATCAGCTCCCACAGGCCCTGCTGACAAGGGCGCCGCCTCCTGGTAGTAAGTGGTAGTGGGGCGTCTGTGGGTCACAACGCCACCTGGTGCCGGTTCTCGGAGCACCCGGATGGCTCTGTCCTTGAACTGTGCAAATTCTAGATGAGGGTCCTGTAAGGCCATTGCCCGCAACTGGGTGCGGTGGGCATTGCAATATAAACCCTCTATAAATTGTTCGGTCAACAGCCTGTCCTCGTTTCCCACTCCATTAGGGTCGGTCTGCTTAATGGCCCTCAGGGCCTCTTGTAGGTTGAGTGCATAGTCCCTTATACTCTCATGCGCTCGCTGCTTGCACCCGTAGAATCTAAGTTTAATCTCGGCTGAGGTGCGGGTATCAAAGGTGTCCTTCAGCCGGGTTAGTATCCCTGCGACAGTCTTCCTCCCAGGTGGCCAGGATTTTACTTCCCTTTTGGCTGCCCCAGTTAGTTGGGCCACCAGGATGCTCACTTTTTGCTCTTCTGTGAGGGGGTACACCTGGAAGAGGCTATCCAGCTTTTCTCTAAAGTCATGCAGGGTATGTGACTCCCCTGAGTACTGGGGTAGCCAAGCTGCTCCCGGGATATAGGGCATGGTGAAGGGCATAACTGCAACAGCGGTAGCGCTGGCGGGGGTTGAGGCAGTGGAGCTCTCCTCCGTATCCGACATCTTCCTCCCCCCTAGTGGACCGTGGCCTACCTTGCGATGATCCTGTTCCGTAGGCCGCGGCTCCGCAGTGGATCGTCAGGGTTGAGGACCTTCCGTCGCGCTCCTGTGACGTCGGCGTCTGCTGGGCTCCTTCCAGGACCTTACGCAACGTCCAGACGTGAGGCGGGGCTTCAGTTCTCGCGCGCTTTCGGAGTCCACGCCCCTCTTCTTCCCGCGCGGCGTCCTCAAGATGGCGTCCAATGGCGGGAAAACTCCACGGATGGCGGGAAGAAGGCTGAAGATGGCGCCGGATGGCGGGAAACTTCACCGATGGCGGGAAGAAGGCTGAAGATGGCGCCGGATGGCGGGAATCTTCACCGATGGCGGGAATCTTCACCACTGGTAAGTTTGAACAGTCTTTGCTTTTCAGGCACGCAGTACCCGGTGGTTGCGGGCACGTGATCCTGCCGACTACGCCAAAGTTGACGCGCCCCTGGGCCTGTGTCGCGCTGCGTTGCGCACGCGGGAGCTTACCCGGAGCCGGATCTGTTTAGGGTTGTAGTCTCGTGGCGGTGACCCGGTCCGTGCCCAGGGAGTCAAACTGGACGGCAGTCTGTTAGCGGTAGAAAATGGTTGATGACTACGCCACCCGTTGAATGCAGCCAGGGGGCTGCTGCTGCAGGGCAGACCGCTGAGGCCGGTGGAAGGATGGTGCAGCGTGATAGTATAACCCCCAACGGGAGGGGTATGGCCTCAGGGCAGCCGACGTGGATGATGGGGGTAGCAGGAACCACTCAGAGACGGTATGGTAGCGTTCAGGGTCTTTACTGGTAACAACGATAGACCCTCCCGGAGTACTTGCTAGCGAACGGGGCCTGGTCAGTCCTTGAGCAGATGGGATCTCCCCTGGCCAGGCGTAGTTGTAGGCCTCCCAAGCTGACTGTACTCTTCTGGCTACCTTGCTAGAAGCTGATGTAAGTAGCCCACGTCCCTGAGTGTACCGTGTGGTGCTCACCCGTATGGCCGGTGACTCGGGGCCTTCTAATGGCTTCCGCTCCACGATGGCGGTGCTGGTCCCACGCGTGCGACCGGGCCTTCGGGCTTCTGGGCCAGGGGACCTGAAATCCCCTGCCTGACGGATTCTGCTGCTGGGTAGAAGTTAGTCCCCACAGCCTCGGACTCCGGGTCCGGTAAAGAATCTTCTTAGTCAGGGCGAGCTCTTTAGCTGCCAGCCCCTGACTTCTTGTGACTCTGCTGCTTCCTATGCTGCTCTTGTCTCTACTCTTCCTGGACTCACTAACCCTGCCTCAGCCCCGGGTTTATACAGGGGAAGTTCTTCCCCTCCCAAGGCTGGGCAGGAGGTGTGGCATGCACAGGATCCCTGACCAAAGGACCTCCCACCTGCTCTCAGACGTAATATCTCTATCACTGTGACAACCAGACCCCTGGGGTGTCACAGAAGCATGAAGTGCTCTAAAATTTCCTGGTAGACGGCTGCGCTGACTTTGGTCTTGATAAAACACAGTGGACCTACACCAGCAGATGTCATGGCTCCCCAAACCATAACTGATTGTGGAAACTGCACACTAGACCTCAAGCAGCTTGGATTGTGGCCTCTCCACTCTTCCTCCAGACTCTGGGACCTTGATTTCCAAATGAAATGCAAAATGTACTTTGCATTTACTTAATGTCAATGACTGCCTTCTGGACATCTGCCAAGTCAGCAGTCTACCTCATGATTGTGGAGCCTACTGAAACAGACTAAGGGACATTTTTAAATGCATCGGAAGCCATTGCAGGTGTTTTTTGTTAATTATTCTAATTTACTGAGATAATGACTTTTGTGTTTTCATTGGCTGTAAGCCATAATCATCAACATTAACAGAAATAAAGACTTGAAATAGATCACTCTGTTTGTAATGACTCTATATAATATGAGTTTCACTTTTTGTATTGAAGAACTGAAATAAATTAACTTTTTGATGATATTCTAATTTAGTGAGATGCACGCGTGTGTGTGTGTATATATACTGTATACTGTTCAGTGGTCTCTTAATTTTTTGCCAGAGCTGTATGTGTGTGTGTGTGTGTATACACACACACACACACACACACACACACACACACACACACACACACACACACACTTATATGTGTGTGTATATAAATACATGTATGTGTTTTTTTTTTTCCAGTGTAGCATTTTTAACCTAACACACTAGCTATGCCATGATACATAAAAAAAAAATGCTCATATACACATATATATGTCATGATATATATATTCGCTGACATATTTTTTGCTGTAACAAATTCTTCTAAATGGAGCATTTGATTGATGAATTTGTCACAAAATCGAAAATGCTCTTTATTTTTGTCTTTAACCAGTTTTTGCAGCTTTTCAGCACCAAATGTCACAAATGCTTTGAAAAGTTGCCAAAAAAATGCACCAAATTGAAAAATTTTCCAGAAACCTTACTCCAGGCAAAGACTGGAGTGACATGCACCACAAAATGTGACATTAGGTAGTAAAATTCCATGAACCTGTCTAAAACATATGGATAAGCAATGTTATTGACTTAAAAAGTGATACAAAACTTAGAGAGAATAAGGCGGAAATACTAAAGTCACTAAAGAGAAGCAAAATACTCCAGAAATGTGGAGAAACAGCACAATGATGAATAGGGCCATCTGATGTATTCAGGAGGGGAGCACACCCACTGTCTTCTCATGCCCTTCACAAAGTGATTGACAGGCGTCTGTGTATGCAGATACACAAGAGCCAGCTGTCATCCCCACTGAGAGGGGAGATGGGAGACAGGGGAGTGCTTTCACCATGAATATAGCAACCACATAAAGAATCTAGCCGGGACATCCTCTGATCGCTCCTATTAGCCAAACGGCACATTATTATAGAAGAGCAGACTTGTCCATTATATAGGGCAGCATAATCGATTATAGGACAGATCCACGCGAAGGATTATTCATATGGACATTTTTATTGCAGAAATGTCTGCAACTGTGCCATTCCTCGGTCCCGGGCTAACAGAAATCAATGCACACCCTGCAGAAACCAGCCCATTCACATGTATGGAAGCAACACATCTCAGTCTTAGAAATGTCAGTAATACTGCAGACACATCTACAGATGATTATCTCCAGGAGTTCACAGTTTAGGAAGTTTGACTGATAAAGAGAAACTGAATCCATTTCCTGGAAGACCATCTGTCCATTAGTCTGGTATATAGAATACGGCCAACCATTCCCTTAACAAACCAGACTGATAACATAGAATAACAGAGTGCAAGATAGCTGAATATACAAAACATATTGATTCAGAGATATAATTAAGTAATTGGAATTAATATGAGTTTTGTAAATTGGTTTAAATACAACTAAATGCAATCCCCGCAGATTACAAATACAGCAAAGGTTTTAAGATTCTATTAAATTCATGACTAATATAAGAATACGGCACTCCTAGGAACTTGGACGTACTCGAACAGGATCCCAATCCGTCAAAGTCAAGTAATAAAGAGAATCCCGCGCTCAACAGTAGGGAAGGTGAAGAAACTGAAGACAAGCGACGGTAGTCTCATTCCTCCCAGAGCAGCACCTCATTTTATTACTATTATTATTATTATTATTATTTATTCCATGGCGCTTTACATGTGAAAAGGGGTAACATAATAATAAACAAGTACAATAATCTTAGACAATACAAGACACTGACTAGTACAGGAGGAGAGAGGATCCTGCCTGCGAGGGCTCACAATCTACAAGGGATGGGTGAGGATATAGTAGGTGAGGGTAGGGCTGGTCGTGGAGCAGTATGGTGGAGCGAGGGTTACTGCAGGTTTTAGGCTTGTCGGAAGAAGTGGGTTTTGCATCTACAAGCCCTGTGGTTATCCACTATTAGTGTTGGTTTGGAAAAGGTCTATAATGACCGAATCGTTACCCATTGTATATACACCATTAGTAGGCCACTGAATTAAAATCCACTTCTTCACCTTACCTACTTTTGATGGCCGGATTCTCTCTATTAACTTCATATGCATTCAGTTCCGTGGGAAGGACTTATAGTACTATTCATTGTGATCCTACTGCTGCACATATATAGTGCCGGAAAAAGTGAGTTACCAAACTGTCTATGGCAGAGAGGAAAAGGAGTGGAAGAGACACTAGCAGGGAATGTCTATACCAGTGCAAAACTCACAATGGGCCCAAACTCCGACTGAGTGAACTAGGAAATTATCGGCACCAGGATTTTTAAGATTTTTATTTTTTTTTTGCAGGGCTAGAGTTAGATTTTTTTCACATTTTTCATAGCTTTAAATTACTTTCTAACTTCTATATAGCGAAATAATAACATTCTGGTTTCGGGACGCAGATCAGTGCTAGAACACATATACAATATGTGCTTATAAAATAATATCTCCACTCAGTTGTACTATGAATACCAAGACTATTGGATTGTACAGGACAATCTTGCCTTCCAAATAAAAAAACAAACAAAAACAAATGTAAAAAAGTGTGTCCATGTGGCATTTATTTATGCACTTAGGCTGCTGTACAATCTCTATTCTTTATTTTAAGGAGGATTTATGCATATAATGCATGGGTCACGTTATGTCAGCTATTTCAGTCTGTTTTTTAGATTCCAATTAATTTGGCACAATTTTTTTCTTTTGGACTTTCTCACTACCATCTTTGATTTTTTTTTTATGTGTGTGTTTTACATATAAATTACAGTGCATTGTGAAAGTATTTGGCCCCCTTGAACTTTTCTACCTTTTGCCACATTTCAGGCTTCAAACATAAAGATATAAAATTCTAATTTTTTTGGGAAGAATCAACAACAAGTGTGAGACAATCGTGACGTGGAACGAAATTTATTGGATATTTTAAACTTTTTTAACAAATTAAAAACTGAAAAGTGGGGCGTGCAATATTATTCAGCCCCTTTACTTTCAGTGCAGCAAACTCACTCCAGAAGTTCAGTGAGGATCTCTGAATGATCCAATGTTGTCCTAAATGACTGGTAATGATAAATAGAATCCACCTGTGTATAATCAAGCCTCCGTATAAATGCACCTGCTCTGTGATAGTCTCAGGGTTCTGTTTCAAGTGCAGAGAGCATCATGAAGACTAAGGAACACACCAGACAGGTCTGAGATACTGTTGTGGTGAAGTTTAAAGCTGGATTTGAATCCAAAAAGATTTCCCAAGTTTTAAACATCTCAAGGAGCACTGTGCAAGCGATCATATTGAAATGGAAGAGTATCAGACCACTGCAAATCTACCAAGACCCGGCCGTCCCTCTAAACTTTCATCTCGAACAAGGAGAAGACTGATCAGAGATGCAGCCAAAAGGCCCATGATCACTCTGGATGAACTGCAGAGATCTACAGCTGAGGTGGGAGAGTCTGTCCATAGGACAACAATCAGTCGTACACTGCACAAATCTGGCCTTTATGGAAGAGCGTCAAGAAGAAAGCCATTTCTCAAAGATATCCATAAAAAGTCTTGTTTGAAGTTTGCCACAAGCCACCTGGGAGGCACACCAAACATGTGGAATAAGGTGCTCTGGTCAGATGAAACCAAAAATCGAACTTTTGACCACAATGCAAAACGATATGTTTGGCGTAAAAGCAACACCGCTCATCACCCTCAAAACACCATCCCCACTGTCAAACATGGTGGTGGCAGCATCATGGTTTGGGCCTGCTTTTCTTCAGCAGAGACAGGGAAGATGGTTAAAATTGATGGGAAGATGGACGGAGCCAAATACAGAACCATTCTGGAAGAAAACCTGTTGGAGTCTGCAAAATACCTGAGACTGGGACGGAGATTTATCTTCCATCAAGACAATGATCCCAAACATAAAGCAAAATCTACAATGGAATGGTTCAAAAATAAACGTATCCAGGTGTTAGAATGGCCAAGTCAAAGTCCAGACCTGAATCCAATTGAGAATCTGTGGAAAGAGCTGAAAACTGCTGTTCACAAACACCCTCCATCCAACCTCAATGAGCTCGAGCTATTTTGCAAGGAAGAATGGGCAAGAATTTTAGCCTCTCGATGTGCAAAACTGATAGAGACATACCCCAAGCGACTTGCAGCTGTAATCGCAGCAAAAGGTGGCTCCAAAGTATTAACTCAAGGGGGCCGAATAATATTGCACCCCCCACTTCTCAGTTTTTAATTTGTTAAAGTTTAAAATATCCAATAAATTTCGTTCCACTTCGATTGTGTCCCACTTGTTGTGGATTCTTCCCAAAAAAATTAGAATTTTATATCTTTATGTTTGAAGCCAGAAATGTGGCAAAAGGTAGAAAAGTTCAAGGGGGCCAAATACTTTCACAAGGCACTGTAGATAAACATTTACATTTTTGCACAGTACATTTTCTACACTGCGGTGAATGAAGCCATGCACAGGAAGATATATGTAAAATAAAATGAATAAGCTTCAGCTCTAGAATCCAGTCTGTAAATATGTCTAAAAATATTCCAGAGTAAATGCATCAATGTTGTTCTCTATTTTTTTTTTTTTGCTGAACTGATGAAAACACATGGTAAACCTGATGCATAAAATATCAGTCTCTTTAATTTCCCTGTATTGGTTGTATTAACAGTATCTAGAATGTTGACATGCTGTGCTTTTTGGATTCTGTACAGAAACTAATCCTGATTAGACTGATACAAATTATTGACTTTTTCATCTCATAGAACTTAATTTGGTCACTTTTTTTTTTTTTCCCCAAAAACAAATAAAAATCGTATATTTCATGTTCAGAGGTTTTACAGCTCAAAAACATTGCTTGGAGAAAATCCCTGTACATAGGGAGTCTGAAGGAGCCTGTAAGGCATACTAAGAGCCAAATTAGACTCTGGATGCTCTACCATTTACATGAAATTATATATCTAAAATATATTTTTTTATTCTCATTAAATTGTTATTTGAGTTAATTGAGATCAAGGGTGCAGGCAAAAATACACTTCTGTGGTGTCAGTAGTATCATCCATCCACTTATATGATATCTTCAGAAAATCATGTTCTCTTTTTATTAATTAATACTGGTTAGTGTAGAAGGGATAGGATGTGTTCAAACTGCATTCACAATGGAATTTTATGTACAGTATACACAGGGAAAGCTCCAGGGTTAACATACATTAAAGGGGTGGTCCAAAACACAAATACATTTTCATCCTAAATGCCTATCTATTTAATGCCATAATCTGATCTATTTTCTAATATACTTTAATTAAAAAGTCCCTATCTTTCCCTAACTACACTAAATGAAGTCATTGCGGGGTGGCCCTAGTCTCTGTAAGCAGAGTATTCATTTTACTACGTGCACTGACAGTGCACTCTGTTGCCGGTTCCTTACTTCTGATCATCGCACAGTGACAACAATCTACTGAGTATCCGTCAAAATTGACAACCGGCACATTCTCAGTAGAGCGGGGACTACCCCAGTCCCTGAAACGAAGATCACTGATGATGCTGTGTTTTAGGGAGGGGGCAGAGGTTGCGGCAGTCACAGCAGCCTCTGCCCCCTGATTGTGCTTCGTTTGAATATCCCAGAATGCACTGGAATTCTCAAGTGAAGAGTCATCAAAAAGAAAATAAAGCAGTTAGTGCAGTTAGGGAAGGATGGGGACTTTTTAATTAAAGTATATTAGAAAATAGATTAGATTATGGCTTAAATGGATGAAAAATAATATATAGTATTTTTACCAACTCTTTAAACATATTCATATTCCCCCATTGCCCTGGTGGCCCTTTCGTCATCCAATTTTTGATGATATAACCTTATTTTATTAGCAGTATAGAACCTAGTCATAGTACACACCATCAGTGCATTCCGGGCCATTTTTTTTTTCTGTTAAAAAAATATAGGTGTGTTAACCCCCTTTTATGATACATTTGTTTTTAGATTATTGATCGGTCTTTAACTTGCTATTGTTTTATGAACATGAAGAAATATCCCTTACTAAACGTATTTTATCATAGTGTAACAAAGTCAAAGTACAGATCTTTGCAAATCCCCATGGCAGAAAATCATCCAGAAAAAGCGGACAGCCATTGATTGTCATAGAGGTATGCATACAAAAATTAATAATTAACAAGTGCCTAATGATCTTGGAAACACACATTACCATATGTGTAATGGAGTTATCGATCCAAGAGGCAGCATTTTTTTTAATTTTATTTGCTTATTATATGTTAAATGTTTTCTATGCATGTTAAAGTGTGAATACAACTTTTGCGAACCCTTCTCATGTTAATATTTGTGGACTCTGTTGGAGTTTCTGGTATATTTAGTGAATAATAACATTGTATAATTTCGTGTAATCTTTAGTGCTGTTCTTGGTGTAAAAGATAGAGAAACACTGACAGACCCCATTAATCAATCAGGCATAGCTGTCACTGCTTCTTTATGAAAGGAAGTCATTACGCTACTATGTTCTGAGTATGTTCTGTTAACCCTTTCGGCGAGCATGCTCGGGTGCTCCCCGAGTATCTTCAGCATGCTCGGGTGTTATGTTAGAGTCAATGGCTAAGAAACATGCAAACATAACACCTGAGCATGCTGAAGATACTCTGGAACCACCTGAGCATGCTCGTAAATCTCGAGTAACGAGCATGCTCGCTCATCACTAAACCTTATGTGAGTACTACAAGGCTACATTCCCACAGTTTTTGATGTTGTATATTTTGGCGGCGTCTTACAGTTTCAGCAAAGTGGATTTTTACGCTGTGTAAACTGACCTGCGGTGCGTGTTTCAAATCTGCAACCTGTTTATTTCTCTTGTGGGTACATTGAGTTTTATGTGCAGATTTTCCCCATAGACTTGTGTTAGATACAGAAAATCAACAGATAAAACATGCACATGTGTTTTAGGGCGTTTTCGCTGAGGAGACGCAAAAAAATCGCTTATAATCCATAAGTATATCAATAAAGTTTTGTCAAAGCTAAGTACCAGGAAGTATCAGAAACAAAGCAGCTCTATTTAAACCATAACAGACCAGAAGGGACAAAAACCTTTAAAAATGTGTGTCAAGAAATCGCACACAAAAACGCAAGTAACCTAATTTAAAAAATAGGTGCAGAAATTCTGCAGCATCAAAAACTCACCAAAAGATCATTGTGGGAACGTAGCCCAAGAGAAAAAAAGGCATTATATACTACAACCCCGATTCATCAAAACGATTCCAAAAACCCTTAGAAAAGTTGCAAAATTTTTGCGCAGAGTTGTTGAAAAATTTGCGACTTTAAGCATTTTCACGCCAGTTTGGTCAGCTCCATCAAAATGGGCAAGCTTGGGTGGGACAAGGGTTCGGCGACACTCACTTATCAAATTGGTAACTAGCTGCAGTGTGCCTTATGCCACAAACTTTACTGTAGTCCTGACTGGAGTAAGATTTCTGGCGAGGAACCACTTTTCAGACATGCCAGATCTTTTAAGCCACGTGAGTCTTTTAATTAATAAGACCCCTGTCGCCAGCATGCCTCCGCATCACACTGGCCTTGATGAATCGGAGCCTATAGATTCATATTTTATATGTCGCACAAACTGCACACCATGGGGGGAATTTATCAACCGTTCTGTATCACTTATAACAAGTGAAAAGTAAATGGAGTTAACCAGCAAGTGGCAGAGCTACCACTGGTCCGACACCTTTACTATTGATTATGCCGGAAAGTGAAGTATAGCAGGCAAGGATTTAAATATATGGCATTTAGACAGCGAAAGATGCCCCACATTTATTGAGGCATTGGTCTTTTATTCAATTTGGCTTATTTTACTTCAACAAATTAAGGCTTAAGGGTTTTTTCCCACAAACAAAAGTGAACATGCCACAGCTCCTGGGCACCGGAGGAAGCAAAAGAGTATACAGATATTACAGCAGGGGATTCCAAATGATTCTTTCTGTGAGGTAAAACATTTCACTGCCTGGTTTTGAACAATATTTTACCTCACAAAATGAATCCTCTGCCATTTTTGTCTTCGTGCAAAATTCTTGAATCACCTGCTTCATTTTTATGAATTTGGCACAAAAACGTCAATGAAAACCAAATGTAAAAATAGAAAACTGACTTAACCCCTTTCTGACTAGGTCAGTAATAGTACACACCAGGTCGGAAAGGCCGGTTCAGCGGGGGCTCCGGCGCTGAGCCCGCACTGAACCGAGCACATGTCGGCTGATTCTTACAGCTGACATGCAGCTGTTAACATGTTAAATGCCGCTGTCAATCTCTGAGAGCGGCATATAACTCGCTCTTCCGGGAAGCGCGTCCTAAGCCCCGCCCATCGGTGACCCAGTCACGTGATCGCGGGTCACCAATGGGTGGGCATGACAACCCAGGGTCTGCAGCAGACGCCTGTGGTTGTCATGTCTCAATTGCTATGAGCGCCACCTAGTGGTCAGCGCTCATAGCAAGTGAGCATTTCTGCTGCATACAAGAGATCTGCTCATCGCCTGTAAGCAGTAGAAGCAATCAGACAACTGCTGCTTCTAGTCTCCTCTGGAGACTATTGAAGCATGCAGTAAGTGTAAAAAAAAAAAAAAAAAAAAAAAAAAATGTTTTTAAAAATATTAAAAAAAATAAAAAATATATAAGTTTAAATCACCCCCCTTTCGCCCCATTTAAAATAAAATATTTTTTAAAAAAAAGCACATACACATATTTGGTATCGCCGCGTTCAGAATCACCCGATCTATCAATATAAAAGAAGAATTAATCTGATCGGTAAACGGCGTAACGAGAAAAAAATTCTAAACGCCAGAATTACGTTTTTTGGTCACTGCAGCATTGCAATAAAATGCAATAACGGGCGTTCAAAGCATCGGATCTACCCCAAAATGGTATCAATAAAAACATCAGCCCGGCGCGTAAAAAATAAGCCCTCATCCGGCCCCAGATCCCGAAAATTGGAGACGCTAAGGGTCTCGGAAAATGGCGCCATTTTTTTTTTTTTTTTAGCAAACTTTGGATTTTTTTTTCACCACTTAAATAAAAAAGAACCTATACATGTTTGGTATCTTCGAACTTGTAATGACCTGGAGAATAAGAATGGCAGGTCAGTTTTAGCAATCGGTGAACGTGGTAAAAAAAAGGACCCAAAAAACAACTGTGGGATTGCATTTTTTTTGCAATTTCACCGCACTTGGAATTTTTTTTCCCGTTTTCCAGCACACGATATGGTAAAACCAGTGATGGCGTTTAAAAGTACAACTCGTCCCGCAAAAAATAAGCCCTCACACGGCCATATTGAACGAAAAATAAAAAAGTTCAGGCTCTGGGAAGTAGGGGAGCAAAAAATGAAAACACAAAAACAGAAAGACCCAAGGTCGTTAAGGGGTTAAAAAACCCTAATTCGTGAACAGGGCCCTATGTGTTCCCCATGTGGAATGGCCGTTAACTGCATGTTTGCAATTTGCCATACTAGTGGTCACATGCCGACTAAAGTCACCCAGTTTATCTCAATACAAAAGAATTGAAAAAAGCTGGATGAAGCTAGTTGGCACATGACCACAAGCATGTAAATTCCATACATGCAGTTATGTGACCACTTGCCCACCTCCACGGGAATCGTGACATCTGCAAATATAACACTGTCACAATTTTCATTTTAGCCCGGATAACCTCTTTAAAGGGGTTACTTAGTTTTTGTAACCATGGATACCTAAGCTACTACAATGCCCTGCACATGGGGTAAGTGACATAGCGAATCAGAAGAACTATACATTTCTAATTGGAGGTATTTGGTAATATTATTATTAATAATAATATTACACCTACTACATATTGGGACAGACTCTGTTTATCTAGCAGGCAGTTTGTTGCTGCAGGATCCTCCTCATTGTTCTGTCAATAACACATAAGCTAATTCTTACACCTGGCATTTAAGGGTTTAGAGGGTTGACTAATCCTAGACAAAATAGTAGGGTTTATAGCAGGGTTTATTCACCAGGCCCTAAAAATTTCAAGTTTGTACAAAACGATTGAAAATAGCGAATCCATAATGTGACCAAAGGCAACGCGTTTCAAACGCTCATCGGCGTTCTTTGTCAGACAGTTTTTAGGAGCTGGAATTTCTCCTCTTTTTTCACTTGGTATTACATGTGTGGTCACACGGTTGTCCCTGCTCCCGCACGCCTTGAGCCGCCCAGGAGAGCTGCTTACAATCCTCCTCCCACCATTTTATTCACCAGCACTGTAAAAGCGTAGTGCTGTGGAAAAAGGCGGCAGTAAAAAGGGGAACTAGCAGTCAGCATTAAAGTAATAACTCACAATTTGCTGTAGGCTTCATTCACATCTCATTTGTTCTTTCCAGCAAGTAAAAAAGACAGAGCGCTGGACAGATTCTGATCACTGTTTCATCATCAGTGTCCGTATGCTGTCCGCGATTTTCATGGAACCATAAACTTATAGGGGTGATTTTCATCCATGACTCAGACATGTCTTTGTTTTTTTGTGGTCACATGTTACAAATAAAAAACAAATCAAAACCTGATACGTGAACAGCTCTATAGACTATTTTGGTTTCGAGAAAAGCACAAATAGAAAACAGGCGTCTGCATGAGGCCTGAGGTTACATTCCCACTCATGATGAGCTTTTGGTGAGTTTTTGACCCTGCAGAATTTTTGTACCAGTTATTTACATTAGGTTACTTGTAGTTTTTCATTGCGTTTTTGTGTGCCTTTTTTAACATGCGTTATTGCTTTCTTGACACTGCATTTTTTTTGTCTCCTTTTGGTGTGTCATGCGTTAAAGCACCACTCCAGCAGTTTTTTTATTCCACCGCTGGAGTGGCACTTTAAATGTAAGCCCTCTGGTTGACACTCTCCTTCCAGGGTTTTCATCGGCTTTTCGCCACCGCTCTGCCTGCAGTTCCAGTGTTTCATGGATCTGTGCAGAGGTCACTTTACAATACAAGTCTGAGAGCCCCGTTCTGCCTCTCATAGACTTGTATTGAGAGTGTGTGACTTCCGGCCAGTCAGAAGCTGCGCTCACAAGATGGCGAGGGGGGACCAGAGCAGCACTGAAAAACTAAGGAGATTGTCAGCAGATGTACACATATGACCAGCCTTAGTCTTGGTTCTATTGGTTTTAGGATTAGCTTTTCATATACCTTGTCGTTGCTAGAGGATTATAATAATTTCCTATCCCAGAGCTGATTGGAAGAAACCATGTTCTCAGTTTAGAACCGAAATATTCAAAATTATTACTGGTGTTATCTTAAACCATATAATTGTTGGGAAAAGTTGCATGGTTAGTATGTAAACTGTTGTCCAAAGTGATGAGCAGATCAAGCCATGAAAAATTGCCTTCGAGATGAATTTCCTAAAATTCGCAGGTCCCCACGAATTTGAACACCATGCCATTCGCTTTGTGAGGATTATCAAAAAAATAAATAATGTTCGGCACCATGTTACACACACCCGAAGACTCAATGAGTGGGTTCCATTGGGCAGGTCAGTAATCTGTGACAGCCGGACAGGAGACCTATGAATCTCCTTACCTTCTAGCATTTCCGGCTCTTCATTTGCTTAGCCGGGCTGGCACAACTTCGTGTGTTCGTCACACCACAAAGATGACGGTGTACTTGCCCGGCTAATCAAAACAAGCATCTGGAATGCTGGGAGGGAAGGAGATCAATGCAAATCAATTCTGCCATCTCTACATTTTATACTTGTGCAATGTAGGAGGCCAGAAAACACAGCTCATTAAATAAAGGGATAGAAAATGGCTTAATCTGATTGTGGTGTACTGGGATTTGGCTAGCCAGTTTCAGAGGTCATCTTGTACTTGCAAGTATGCAATTTGCATTATTGCGGCCACGTTCCCGAGTAGCTTCTCATCCGCATCTCTCAATGTTGAAGAAACATTGGTAAGTTTTGTCACCTGTAGATTTGTGCCCTACAGCAATGGTTAGACAACCTTTTAAGACAGAATGTAGAATAGTTGACAGTATTATGGAGCATATACACCAAATACTTTACATTGCAGAAAGATTTATTGCTCAATACTGCACTTTTCTAACAGTCCTGGTTTCTCATTTTCTCAAGCCGAACACATAACTAAAAGTAACTGCTGAACACTAGCTTTTGCTCTCTCGAAGAGGCTAAATTAAACTCTATATTCTTCTATACAGATAGGTAGTGGACAATTTTGTCTTCCTTCTACTGTATTTTTATTTTCATTTCCAGTGCTACATTTGATCGCATGGCTTCTAAGAGTGCAGCCCATTTTGTCTTTTTGGACCAGGGTGGGATGAGTTATAGTATGATATAGGAGTAAGATGATTTTTTTTTTTTTTTTACAATTTTTGAATGTTACCAATAACAAATTTTAGGGGCTTAAACCCACATTGATCTTTCTCAATAATAGATTAAATAAAGTCATCTATTTTATGTGCCAATATCTTGTCCAAATTTTTGTATGTTGAAGGTGACCTGTCAGGATGATGTTACTAATCATACTAGCGGTAAGGCTTTATAGGTCATGGAACAACAATAAAAATGATACTAATCTTCTGAAATGAAGCTATTAAGCCACTGTTGCGTACGTCAGAGGCCACAAGCTCAAAATGCTACCTTGGACAGACTTTGCACAAGCCACTCCATTTGGTAGAATCCAGAGAAACCCCAACACCCTTTAACCCCTATACAGAGATCTGGTTTTGCAACAGGATCCAGTGAATAGCTGCCACGGATGGGCTGCCGTCCAGATGCAGAAATGGTCACCAAGCATGGTTAAACCGACAAGTCGCACCAAGGACAAAAAACTGAGGCAAGTGGGTAGTCAGAATGCAAGTCTAAGTCAGAACATGGGAAAGAGAAAAGAGATAACCAGAGCTAATGGAGAGCCTATGTTACTATCTGCACACAATCTAATAACTGGCAGCTAGAGTCAGACTGCTGAGGTTTATATAGAAGGGAACATCGCCTATGTTCCCCAGCAATGAGCTAATTGCCTACCAGCTCACCGCAGAAAAACACAAGTTAAAAACAAAGGGGAAACGGTCTCAGCAATCTGAAACCTAAAACACCCACATGCTGCCGACGTCCAGCAGTAACAGTAGTGCCTAGGGTAGGGGTTACAGCAGAATGTTTAGGCATCGATGTGACAGCCACATGCTAAATAGCCTGCAAGTAGATTGTGGCATGTCATTGTGCTCCATGGGCAACCTCACATCTCCAATGCACTTCCTTGTAAATTCAAAATATAAGTGAATTATCTTTGCACATGTGCAAGATCACAGCCCAATAATTAAGAGTACAATTTGAGACGGCAGAACAGATTTTCCAGATTAAAATTTGGTAGTGAATCATAATGAGTCACATCTAGGAGAATTTGTTTAATCGAGAATTTTCAAAGAGTTGCTCATCTGTACAAATAAGTGAGTATTAGTCAGCGAGTGGAATCTATGTAATAATTTGTTGAGGGAACAATTATCCAGGAGATAAAATCAGTATCTCATTTAAAATGAATTTATTTTTATAGGGGTTTTATTTCAGAGAGACCGCTGGTATTTTGAAAATAGAGGCTTATAGCCATGGACATGGAAAAGCTATGATCAGATATCATGTAATATGTGTAACTTTAAAATAAAATAGGATTTATTTATAAAAAATTCTCATATTTTCAATTTTTTCCTACATGCCGCCCATCCTCTACACAATGTTAAAATTAAATCAGTTTTATTAATTTAATTAAATAATTTTACTTTTACATTTAAAAATTGCCCATACTTCAGTCCAGATTAGGAATTTGGATTTTTCTCGAATATAAAAATAAAGCTTTGTGTAAGCATTTGATTTTCAATTTTTTTTCAAAAGATTTTCTACTTCTTCCAAATGAGTTTTTTATACTTCCCTAAGACCCTATAAGAAGCGATAGACGAAAAAGAAAAATGTATCAAATTCCTGGCGGAAACCTAATAGGTCTGATTATAAATAATTGTTTTTATGTCTATAGAAGATTTTAGAGATATTCAAATTCATCTTCCGCTAATAAACTTCCAACTTGAATTTTATGAAATTCGCATGTCTGGTGAATTAAAAAACTTTGTTTGCTTTGCACAAATTGCAAAAAAATCTGCATTGCTATATATATATATATATATATATATATATATATATATATATATATATATATATATATATATAATTTCACACAGTACAGACCAAAAGTTTGGACACACCTTCTCATTTAAAGATTTTTCTGTATTTTCATGACTTTGAAAATTGTACATTCACACTGAAGGCATCAAAACTATGAATTAACACATGTGGAATTATATACTTAACAAAAAGTGTGAAACAACTGAAAATATGTCTTATATTCTAGGTTCTTCAAAGTAGCCACCTTTTGCTTTGATGACTGCTTTGCACACTCTTGGCATTCTCTTGATGAGCTTCAAGAGGTAGTCACCGGAAATGGTTTTCACTTCACAGGTGTGCCCTGTAAGGTTTAATAAGTGGGATTTCTTGCCTTATAAATGGGGTTGGGACCATCAGTTGTGTTGTGCAGAAGTCTGGTGGATACACAGCTGATAGTCCTACTGAATAGACTGTTAGCTGCTTTTTTCTTGCCATAATACAAATTCTAACAGTCTATTCAGTAGGACTATCAGCTGTGTATCTGTCTCAATAATAAAACTAATATTATTCAAGTTCTTTTAAATTACTTGGAATATTATGAAAGGTACACCTATAACACTAATAGATCATTTATATTGTACCTGTTAGGCTTGTTCTACTTGATGTTGGTTACTTACGAGATATCTACCATAATTAAAAAAATGTTTAATACTAATCTGTCAATAACTGATTGATTTGTCTTTTCCAGGCTGCATCTATGGACATCAAGTATTGGGCTATAAATCACTTCTGAAAAGATCTAGAGGGGAGGCAAGATGTTGGCATAGCTGTGATATTAAAAACCTGCTATGCCAACGTATTGCCATCTCTCTTTTCTACCAGCACCTGCAAAACTCAATGGCTTTCTCAGTAATATCTACCATTTTTGTATGTTTATTAACATTTCAAACCCATACAACCGTATTGCTATATTGATTGACAGCAGCTTATCAAGTGAAATAAATAATTTTAAATGTCAGCAACCACTGCAGTAAGTGGATTAGACCGTTAATAAAAACGTCTCTATGCAATCTAATCAAGAGTGGCAATTTAAGGGCACAGAACCAAGAAAAGAGGTTTATCCAGGCATATGATATTAATTGTTGGAACGCCTATGCATCTCCCTTCAATCCCTATTATGGCTCCACACAAAAAGCCATAAAAGTCTTGCTAATGAACCTTGTTTTTGTTTTAGAAAAAATATTCTCGTGTGACAAAGGCAAGAAAAAGATTGACCTAGGTCAGTGGTTGACATTGCTGATTCAGTGTAATTACAGTAAAACCACTTTTGAAAGGTAGTCTGTCACTCCCAAAAAAACAGTATTAAATGATCTATACAGTGAATTTGACTTTGTCCCTATTGAAATAATACTGGCACTAAATAGTGTACCACAGTTAGCGGTACAATACTTGAGAAAAATAATTTTTATTTGCAGACAAATGAGGCGCTTCGGTATACCTTTGGCATACCCAGGGCCGGTTTTAGACAAAATTTAAGGTGGGGCCCCAAATACTCACATATTGCACCATCTCACACAGAAACTTTTCGGTTGTATTTATAATGCACACCCCATAGTCCTCAATATAGTATAATGCACACTCCATAGTCCATCATATAGTATAATGCACCTCATAGTCTTTGATAGAGTATAATGCAGCCACCCCACAAGTACAATGGAGGCCCCCATAGTATAATGCAGCCCCTCCATACCATAATCCAGGCCCCCATAGAATATAATGCAGCCCCCCACAAAGAGTATAACACAGCGCTCCCCATAGTATACTATGGAGCCATTTGGTGAGCTGCATATCCTGCTACATGTTCACAGACTTGCCAGTGGAAAAGCCAAACTTCACATGCCAGAAATGCAAGCTTGTGTCCCTGTTGGAGGAAAAGTTGCGAAATCTAGAAGAGAGGTTAACTACCTTGAAAATCATTAAGGAAGGTGAAGAGTTCTTAGACAGAGCAGAATTATCTCTTCATGATTCAGAAAGAGAAGAAATTCGAACTGCACCTGACGAAACAGAGGAATGGAAGCATGTGACCCAGAGAAGCAGGAGGATCGAGAGGCAGTCAGCACCCATACTGCTCAGGAACCAGTACCAGGCTCTCACGCAGGAGAACCATGAAGAAATACAGCAAAATAAGACTTTGCCAGCAATGAATAACCTTGTAAGCCCTCAGAATCCTCCTGGATGGAGAAAGAAGAATGTTGTGAAGAAAAAACGGAGAGTGGTGGTCATGGGGGATTCCCTGTTAAGAGGAACAGAGGCCGCTATCTGCAGACCAGACATAACCTCAAGAGAAATGTGCTGTCTTCCAGGAGCAAAAATTAAAGATGTGTCTGACAGGATATCAAGACTCTTCAGACCTACAGATCACTACCCATTCCTGCTAATACATGTGGGGACAAATGACACCGCAAGAAAGGACCTGGAAACCATCTGCAGAGACTTTGAAGACTTAGGCAAGAAAGTGAAAGAATTGGGAGCGCAGGTGGTCTTCTCATCCATCCTCCCAGTGGATGACCATGGAACAATGAGGTGGAATAAGATTCTACAGGTGAACAACTGGCTACGTCGATGGTGCCGTCAACAAGGATTTGGATTTCTGGATCACGGAATGAATTACCTATACGATGGACTACTTGCTAGAGATGGGGTGCACCTTACGAAGACTGGAAAACATGTATTTGGAAGTCGCCTTGCTACACTCATCAGGAGAGCTTTAAACTAGAACAATGTGGGAAGGGAAGCAAAAGGCCAGAAAAAGCCATACAGCTGACAAATACTATTGAGATCTCTGCTACTGGAAGTGGAAAGGAAGAACAAAGACAAAACAATTTAAATAATAAAAATATGGGAGGAAGAGAAACCAATCACAAACTAAAATGTTTTTATACAAATGCACAAAGCATGGGCAACAAACAAGGAGAATTGGAACTACTAATGCAGGAAAAGGAATATGATGTCATTGTAATCACTGAAACTTGGTGGGACGATACACATGATTGGAATAAAAGGCTAAAAGGATACAACTTATTTGCAAGAAACAGACTTGATAAACGAGGAGGAGGTGTCGCATTGTATGTTAGAAAAGCGTATATCTGCACAGAGATTGAAGCTTCAGAGACTGGGAGTTCTGTGGAAACTGTTTGGGTAAGAATACAAGGAGAGAACAATGGAAAGGACACCATTGTAGGCATTTACTACAGGCCACCTGGGCAAGCTGAAGATATGGATGAACTCTTTATGCATCAAATGACCAAGTTCTCCAAAAAATATGACGTAGTGGTCATGGGAGATTTCAACTATCCAGACATTTGTTGGGAATCTCTCTCAAGTAAAACTAACAGGTCAAGCAAATTCTTATCCTCTCTTGCTGACAACTTTATCTTCCAAAAGGTAGGGGAGAAAACAAGGGGATCTGCTACTTTGGATCTAATCCTTATAAACAGGGAGGAAATGGTTGAGGAGGTAAAGGTGGCTGGGACCCTAGGAGGCAGCGATCATGCTATTATAGAATTTTGGATAACTAGAGGAGGAAGACATGTGAAGACTCAAACTTCAAGGTTAGATTTTAGAAAGGCAGATTTTAAGAGACTCAGAAAGAGAATAGGAGGGATCCAATGGCTGGATGTCCTTAAGGACAAAAATGTCCAGGAAGGATGGGAAATTTTTAAAAATGAGATTCTCAAAGCACAATCGTTAACAATCCCGAAAAGTAGGAAGAATGGGAAGCATTTAAGGAAACCAGGATGGATGAACACAGAACTTAAACACATGCTAAAAAGAAAGAAAGAAATGTTTATTAAATGGAAAGAGGGAGGCATATCTAAAGAAGATTATAATGCAGTCTGCAGATCCTGCAGGGCACGTATCAGGTTAGCTAAAGCTGACAATGAATTAAGGCTTGCAAGAGATGTCAAAAGCAATAAAAAGGATTTTGGGGGTATGTCAAAAGTAAAAGAAAAGTCAAAGATGCTATAGGATTTTTACAGGATGAAAATGGAGAAATGGTAAGAGAGGATGTTGAGAAGGCCAAACTTTTTAATTCCTATTTTGCATCTGTTTTCTCTCAGAAAGAAAATGTAACATCAACTGATCTTCACTGTCCTTTTAAAGGAATAGAGGAATCCAAGTTATCTGTAAACAGAAAGATTGTGAGGGAATATTTAGCTAACATAAATGAGTTCAAGTCTCCAGGTCCAGATGAATTACACCCCAGAGTACTGAAGGAGATCGTAGAAGAAATTTTAGAACCACTCTCCATAATCTTTGAAAATTCTTGGAGAACAGGAGAAGTCCCAGAAGACTGGAGAAGAGCAAATGTTGTTCCTATCTTCAAAAAGGGGAAGAAGGTGGACCCAGGGAACTATAGGCCGGTGAGTCTGACTTCTATACCAGGAAAGATCTTTGAACAAATTATTAAACAACATGTATGTAAGTACCTGGATAAGAATGAAGTGATTAACCAGAGTCAGCATGGGTTTGTAACTAACAAGTCATGTCAGACTAACTTAATTTCCTTCTATGACAGAATCACTGACTGGGTGGATCAGGGAAATGCTGTAGATATAGTATATCTTGACTTCAGCAAAGCATTTGACAAAGTACCTCACACCATCCTTATTGAAAAAATGACCAAGTATGCAATGGACCAGGCAACTGTTAGGTGGATTCATAACTGGCTTAGTGATCGGACTCAAAGGGTGGTTGTAAATGGCTTCACATCCAGCTGGATGAATGTCTCAAGTGGGGTACCACAGGGCTCCATCCTGGGACCTGTATTGTTCAACATCTTTATCAATGATTTAGATGAAGGAATTGAGGGTAAACTGATTAAATTTGCTGATGACACAAAGCTAGTGTTATGTTCTGCTACCAAAGCTAAGGAAAGAGAGGAGATCTGTCCCTACTATAGGACTCAGCTGAATCCCTACGATGTAACAGGGAACCTGATCCTGCGATCAGACCTGCTAAAGTCCTAATCTAGTCTGTACGAAGACCTATAGATGTGGGGAGGGAATCCCTACAAGTACTAAGGACTGGAAGGAATATGGGACACCTCCTAACAGAAATAGTAGCAGACAGACGAACAAACAAAATAGATAGAACATAGAGGTCCGTAGACCAAGCAAACTAACAGAGATAGATACAGAGCACAGGCTAGCTAGAAAGTAGATATACAATGAAGTCCAGCAAAGCCAGAAGGGCGGAGCAGGATTAAATAGGCCAACAAGGTCATGTGACCAGCAAAGGAAAAAAAAACTAACAGCAAGGTTCTAACAGTACCCCCCCTTCTAAGAGGATCCTCCGGATCCCCTAGGACCAGGCTTATCAGGAAATCTCCTGTGAAACGCTCTGATAAGTCTGGACGCGGAAACATCATCTGACCTCACCCAAGAGTTATCCTCGGGTCCGAAACCTTTCCAGGCCACAAGATACTGCAAACTACCTCTATACCGTCTAGAGTCAAGGATGCGAGAAATTTCATATTCCCCGTCCTCCACCACCGGAGGAACAGAGGCAGAGGCGTCACCATCCGACACAACAGCTTTTTTTAACAGAGAGACATGAAAGACCGGATTAATTCTCCAGGAGGTAGGAACCTCCAACCTAACAGCAGATTGGTTGACAACCTGAAGCACCTTAAAGGGCCCTACAAACTTGGGACCCAATTTCTTAGAAGGAATCCTCAACCGCAGATTCCTAGAGGACAACCAAACCATGTCACCAACAGCGAACAAAACCTCCTGTCGTTTCCTATCAAAGTAGTCTTTAGATTTTCTGTTGGCCTCCTGAAGATTACCACGCACATCCGTCCAAACTCTTTCCAAATCACCGGAAAAATTCTCCTCCTCAGGCACGGCAGATCCCAACTTGGAGAACGACCCAAACGACGGATGTCACCCAGAACAACAAAAAAAAGGCGAACAACCAGCAGAAGAAGATGTATGATTGTTCAGAGCAAATTCGGCAAGTGGCAGAAACTCAGACCACCCCTCTTGATTGTCTGCCACAAAACAACGCAAGAACTGCTCAACATCCTGGTTTTTCCTTTCTGTCTGGCCATTAGATTCAGGATGATATCCGGACGAAAACGACAAATGAATTCCCAACCTGTCACAAAAGGCACGCCAAAAACGAGCCACGAACTGAGGACCCCTATCAGAAACAATGTCAGTAGGAACGCCATGAAGTCTGACAATTTCTTTGACAAAGGTCTTAGCGAGAGTTTTAGCGCAGGGCAGTTTGACGAAGGGAACCAAGTGACACATCTTGCTAAAACGGTCCACGACCACCCAGATGACAGTAAAACCCTCAGAGGGGGGAAGGTCAGTTATAAAGTCCATAGCCAAATGTGTCCAAGGAGCACTGGGGACCTCCAAAGGACAAAGCAACCCCGCAGCAGGAGCATGTGAGGACTTAGATCTAGCACATATAGTACATTGGCGCACCCACTTAACGACTTCCTTCTGCCATCCAGGCCACCAAAAACTGCGACCCACCAGTCTCTTGGTCTCAGAGATTCCGGGATGACCTGCCAACCGAGATTCGTGACACTCAACAAACAAATCTCTCCTAAAGGTCCCAGGCACAAACAACCTCCCATGAGGAGTGTTAGATGGGGCATTCTCCTGAGCTTTAAGAATCTCATCTTCCAAAACGGAGTCTAAAGCAGCTATCACAACACCTTCTTGTAAAATGTTTTCCTCTTAAGCCTTCCTCTCAGGAATAGTAAGGTTAAATAAACGACTTTTAGGAAGAGTCGCTCCAGGGACAAATTCAATAGAGCAATCATAGTCTCTATGGGGAGGCAAAACCTGCGATTCTTTCTCAGAAAAAACTCTCCAAAAATCCTGAATAGGAACAGGCAATTCTCCCCTATCCAAAGCTGCAATACGCCCGTTACAACACTTGTCATAACATTTATGGCTCCAGGATTTAATTTCACTGGTAGACCAATCCAGTACAGAATTGTGAAATTTTAACCAGGGCAAACCCAATATTACTGGAGAAGGCAAGTTATTCAACACTACCAAATCCAATTTCTCATGGTGAACACCATTAATAGTGAGAGGAAATTCACTGACCTTTAGAGTAATATTCTTCAAAGGGGAGCCATCCACAGAAACCACAGCAATGGGGGATGATAAAGGTTCAGGTTTTAAATTGAGTTTTTCCACAAATCCCCCATCAATTACATTTAGTGTAGACCCGCAATCAACAAACACCCGAAATTCCATTAATTTTTTCTGAGCAATCGTGGAAGCAGCTAAAAATATACCTTTGGAATTTAAACAGGCAATACGGGCGTGACTGACCATTTTTTTTTCTTTCTTCATACGAAGCTCACAGCCTTTAATCAAATGACCAGATTTTCCGCAATAGAAACACAAGCCTTCCGAAAAACGACGGTCTTTTTCTTGAGAGCGAGGTGCCACCGATCCAATCTCCATCGGTTCACCACTGTTAGTACACACATTATCATAACCAGAAACTGACATAGCAGAGGATTTGCTCTCATTAACCCTAGCACGCAGTCTTCTATCCACCCGTATAGCTAATTGCATAGCCTGTTGCAAATCCTCAGGTGTAGGATAAGCAATTAGCAGGTCTTTAACCCTTTCACTGAGCCCAGCAAGAAATAGACTTTTCAGAGCAGAATCGTTCCACCCTGTTTGGACCAACGACGAAAATGAGTACAATATTTTTCCACATTACCTGATCCTTGCTTTAAACGTCTCAACTCAGTCTCAGCTGATGCCACACGGTCAGGATCATCATATAATAGTCCTAAAGCAGAAAAAAAACTATCCACTGATCTGAAGCATGTATCACTAGGTTGCAAAGAAAAGGCCCACTCCTGAGGCTCTTTGCGCAAAAGTGACATTATGAACCCTACGCGCTGGGATTCATCCCCAGAGGACTTGGGTCTCAAACGAAAATACAATAAGCAAGCATTTTTAAATGAAAAAAATTCTCGATGTTCACCAAAAAATAAATCCGGCAAACATACCTTAGGCTCCAAGAAATATGCTCCAGGACAGTTACTCACGTGCTGACGGAGCTCGGCCACTTCCAGAGAGAGTCCCTGCAGGTGTTTAGCCAAATCCTGAACCGACACCATGATGGAACAAAAAAAATCTTTCCTTAGAGAATTTGCAGGCTGGACTTACTGTTATGTTCTGCTACCAAAGCTAAGGAAAGAGAGGAGATCTGTCCCTACTATAGGACTCAGCTGAATCCCTACGATGTAACAGGGAACCTGATCCTGCGATCAGACCTGCTAAAGTCCTAATCTAGTCTGTACGAAGACCTATAGATGTGGGGAGGGAATCCCTACAAGTACTAAGGACTGGAAGGAATATGGGACACCTCCTAACAGAAATAGTAGCAGACAGACGAACAAACAAAATAGATAGAACATAGAGGTCCGTAGACCAAGCAAACTAACAGAGATAGATACAGAGCACAGGCTAGCTAGAAAGTAGATATACAATGAAGTCCAGCAAAGCCAGAAGGGCGGAGCAGGATTAAATAGGCCAACAAGGTCATGTGACCAGCAAAGGAAAAAAAACCTAACAGCAAGGTTCTAACAGCTAGGAGGGATAGCTAATACTAGAGAAGAGAGAGAGAGGATTCAAAAAGACCTAAATAAACTGGAGCAGTGGGCAGCAACCAACAGAATGATTTTTAACAGGGAAAAATGCAAAGTACTTGTCACGCTGTCTCTGAATACTGGAGGTAGGGGGCCTAAGCTGACCCTAAGCTGGGGCCCTGACTAATCCCTCAACCTGGAGGTACTGTTAAAGGTACAGAGGTCCAGGCCGCCAGCGTAACCCCTACCTCCTGAAGATCCCTGCACCTCAGTAATCTAGTCCTGAGAAGGACCCCGATCACAACCAAAGGGAACAAGAAATAATATGCCCAAACACAGTATTTAGACAAACGAGACAGTACAAGGGAAAAACCAAAACCACCTTGCATACAAACAACTTCTCAACTACAACAGAGGGAAAACCAACGGGAAAGGAGATAAATGATAAAGCGAGGAAAGGGAAAAAACACTTCCAAATACACTTATCTCAGCAACTCCAAACACCACGATCCGCTCTGTCAGTCTGAATGAAATGCTTTCACCGACACCTCCCAAACAGACCAGCAGGTATATGAAGGAGTCTCACTACAGAAGTATTGATTGCAGCTGGGCGAGGCTGGACCTCATCTAGCCCAGAGAGAGAGAGAGAATTAACTCCCTCACTGCCGAGAAACACAAAGCACCAACAAGTCAGCTGCGAGAAGTCAGGCTGTGTACTCGTGACGATCTTCGTGGCAACACACCCGTGACAGTACCCCCCCTTCTACGAGGGGCCTCCGGACCCTCAGGGCCAGGTTTATCCGGGTGAGTCGTGTGGAAGGCCCGAACTAATCGGTCTGCGTTAATATCCGACGCAGGAACCCACATCCTCTCCTCAGGACCATACCCCTTCCAATGAACCAGGTACTGAAGGGACCGGCGATTAAAGCGTGAATCAATGACCCTCGATACCTGGAACTCCAAGTTACCACTGACAACCACTGGAGGGGGAGGTAAAGGTGACGGTACCACCGGCGCCACATACCTCTTAAGCAATGATCTGTGAAACACGTTGTGAATTTTAAACGTAGGGGGGAGGTCAAGACGGAATGCCACCGGATTAATAATAGAACTGATTCTGTACGGCCCGATGAACCTGGGACCCAGTTTCCAGGAGGGAACCTTAAGTTTTATATTCCTGGTAGACAACCATACCCGATCGTTCACACTTAGGTCCGGACCAGACACTCTCCTCCTATCAGCCATACGTTTGTATCGGTTCCCCATAGTATTCAGATTCTTCAGCACCCCTCTCCATACTGAAGCGAGTGATGAGGAAAATCGTTCCTCCTCAGGAACCCCCGAAGAGCCCCCCCCACTGAAAGTACAAAACTGGGGGTGAAAACCATATGCCCCAAAAAACGGGGACTTACCAGTGGACTCGCTCCGCCTATTATTAAGAGCAAACTCTGCCAGAGGTAAGAAAGAAGCCCAGTCCTCCTGGTTCTCTGACACAAAACACCGGAGATATGTCTCCAAGCTCTGGTTCATACGTTCCGTCTGACCATTGGTCTGAGGATGAAAAGCCGATGAGAATGACAACTGCATCCCCCGCCGTGCACAAAACGCCTTCCAGAACTTAGACACAAACTGAGACCCCCGATCAGACACCACCTCGGAGGGTACCCCATGAAGCCTCACAATCTCCCCAATGAACACCTGCGCAAGAGTTTTAGCATTAGGGAGAGCCGGAAGAGCGATAAAATGTGCCATCTTGCTGAACCTGTCCACTACAACGAGTATGACCGTTTTACCCGAAGACGGAGGGAGGTCCGTAATAAAGTCCATAGACAGATGAGTCCAAGGACGCTCCGGGATCTTCAAAGGTAAGAGGGCCCCAGACGGACGGGTATGTGAGGTCTTAGAGCGCGCACAAACCCCACAGGACGCGACAAAAGTTACCACCTCCTTATGTAAATTAGGCCACCAAAACCGACGTGAGAGGAGATCCACAGTTGCTTTACTCCCCGGGTGTCCTGCAAAAACTGAGTTATGGTGTGCCTCGATCACCTTTTGTCGCAACTGATCTGGAACAAACAATCTCCCTGGAGGTCCAACAGGGGCGTCCCCCTGAGCCTCCAATACCTCCTCCTCCAGCTCAGAGCATACTGCCGAAACCACCACCCCCTCCTGAAGGATAGGAATCGGGTCGTCCGTATTCCCGGCCCCCGGGAAACTACGAGATAAGGCATCCGCCTTTACATTTTTTGACCCAGGACAATATGTAACGACAAAATTAAACCTGGTAAAAAACAATGACCACCTAGCTTGTCTGGGATTCAGACGTTTCGCGGACTCCAGATATAGCAGGTTCTTGTGATCGGTGATGACGGTGACCGGATGAACTGCCCCCTCCAGAAAATGGCGCCACTCCTCAAAAGCTAACTTAATGGCCAAGAGTTCCCTATTGCCGACATCGTAATTCCTCTCAGCGGACGACAATTTTTTAGAGAAAAAGGCGCACGGATGCCACTTACCAGGGGACGAACCCTGTGACAATACTGCTCCCACCCCTACCTCGGAAGCGTCTACCTCTACAATGAATGGCTGAGACGCATCAGGTTGAATGAGTATGGGCGCCGAGGCAAAACATTTTTTCAAAGAGGAGAATGCTTGACAAGCCTTGTCAGACCACCTAGAAAAATCCGTCCCCTTTTTAGTCATGTCAGTGAGAGGCTTAACCATGGACGAGAAATTACGAATGAACTTTCGGTAATAATTAGCAAACCCCAGGAAACGCTGTAGTGCCTTAAGATTCTCTGGCCGATCCCACTCAAGAACTGCCCGCACTTTCCCAGGGTCCATACGAAAACCGGACGCTGAAACCAGGAAGCCTAAAAACTGGAGTTCCTGTACGGCGAACACACACTTTTCCCACTTGGCATACAGTTTATTATCCCGCAAGATCTGTAACACCTGCCTAACGTGCTCCTGATGAGACACCAGATCCGGCGAGTAAATTAGGATATCATCCAGATATATGACAACAAACTGTCCCACCAAGCGGCGAAAAATGTCATTAACAAAGTGTTGGAACACCGCCGGGGCATTAGTCAGACCGAATGGCATGACAAGGTTCTCATAATGCCCCTCCGGAGTGTTAAACGCCGTCTTCCACTCATCCACCTCCTTCATCCTAATCAGATTGTACGCCCCCCTGAGATCCAACTTGGAAAACCATTTGGCGCCCACGATCTGATTAAAGAGATCGGGAATAAGTGGGAGCGGATACGGATCTCGGACCGTAATCCGATTAAGTTCACGGAAATCCAGGCAAGGGCGTAGGCCTCCATCTTTCTTCTTAACAAAGAAGAACCCCGCAGCCACCGGTGAAGATGAAGGTCTAATATGCCCCTTAGCCAGACTTTCTGAGATATAATCCTTCATGGCCTGCCTCTCAGGACCAGAAAGGTTATACAACCTAGCTTTAGGTAACTTGGCCTCAGGGAGCAGTTTTACAGAACAGTCATACACGCGATGAGGAGGTAGTTCCTGACACCCTTTCTCCGAGAATACATCCTCAAAGTCCGCCAGAAATGGAGGTAAGACCCAAGGAGTAACCGCACCAATGACCGTGTTCATGCAGTTTTTATTACAGAATTTACTCCATTGGCTTATCTCCCTGGTTTGCCAATTAATAACCGGGTTATGCTTAGCTAACCAAGGAAGGCCCAACACAATAGGAGTGGGAAGACCCTCCAACACGTAGCAAGACAACAGTTCTTTATGTATTGCCCCCACTTGAAGTTTTACGTCATGCACAACTTGCAAAAAACTTCCCTGCCCGAGAGGCCTGGCATCGATCGAGAATATGGGGATGGGTTTAGCCAACTCACTCAACCGCATACCTTGAACCCGGGCAAACCGAGCATCAACCAGATTAGCCCCGGCCCCACTATCCAGAAGAACAGATATCCTCTCAGTTCTTGTACCCACCACCACCTCCGCCGTTACGAGAAACTGAGACGAACCTAGGGACGAAATACCTACTCCCAGATTGCCGTCCACCACACAACCTGGGATCAACAGTTTTCCGACGACTCTTCACTCTGCAAGGGACGGGATGGACACCCCCCAATAAAATGTCCCTTTCTGCCGCAGAAGAAACACCTTCCTGCCTTATGGCGCACCACCGGTCCCCTCCCCCGAAATGATGTCCCTCCTAATTGCATAGGCTCCTCTGGACTGACCAGGGGAACCACCATATGAGGGGACCTTGTAGGAGGTGGAGTCATCACAGGGGGTAGAGTTATCCCGCACCTCTCCCGAAGCCGTCTGTCCACGCGAATAGCGAGGGCCATAGCGGCTTCCAGAGACACGGGAGAGTCATACTGTGCCAACACATCCTGTAATTTGTCGGATAAACCATGACAAAACTGGCTCCTAAGAGCCGGGTCATTCCACTGGGTGTCCGTGGCCCACCTACGGAACTCCGAACAGAATTCCTCCGCCGGACGATCTCCCTGCTGGATCCTACGTAACTTAGACTCAGCAAGGGAGATCCGATCTGGGTCATCATATACGAGTCCCAGGGCAGCGAAAAACCTATCCACTGACTGGAGAGCCGGGGAACCCGGGGGAAGAGAGAACGCCCAAGATTGTGGGTCCCCTTGTAGGTGCGAGATGACAATTCCCACCCTTTGTTCTTCACTCCCCGATGACCGAGGCCGCAGCCGAAAGTACAATTTACATGCCTCCCGGAAAACAAAAAACTTGTCCCGCCCCCCAGTGAACCTATCAGGGAGAGCTACTTTAGGTTCTGGTCCGGCTTCCTCCTGAGGATGCCAAACCTTGGACCTAACGTCCGCCAGCTCCATGGACAAACTCTGCAATTGCCGAGCTAGACCGGCTACTGGATCCATAGTAGCTGGAGAAAAACTAAGTGGGTCGGTGAAAATGTCACGCTGTCTCTGAATACTGGAGGTAGGGGGCCTAAGCTGACCCTAAGCTGGGGCCCTGACTAATCCCTCAACCTGGAGGTACTGTTAAAGGTACAGAGGTCCAGGCCGCCAGCGTAACCCCTACCTCCTGAAGATCCCTGCACCTCAGTAATCTAGTCCTGAGAAGGACCCCGATCACAACCAAAGGGAACAAGAAATAATATGCCCAAACACAGTATTTAGACAAACGAGACAGTACAAGGGAAAAACCAAAACCACCTTGCATACAAACAACTTCTCAACTACAACAGAGGGAAAACCAACGGGAAAGGAGATAAATGATAAAGCGAGGAAAGGGAAAAAACACTTCCAAATACACTTATCTCAGCAACTCCAAACACCACGATCCGCTCTGTCAGTCTGAATGAAATGCTTTCACCGACACCTCCCAAACAGACCAGCAGGTATATGAAGGAGTCTCACTACAGAAGTATTGATTGCAGCTGGGCGAGGCTGGACCTCATCTAGCCCAGAGAGAGAGAGAGAATTAACTCCCTCACTGCCGAGAAACACAAAGCACCAACAAGTCAGCTGCGAGAAGTCAGGCTGTGTACTCGTGACGATCTTCGTGGCAACACACCCGTGACAGTACTACATCTGGGCAATAAAAATGAAAAAAGCATATACAGAATGGGAGGAATAGAGCTAAGCAACAGTACATGTGAAAAAGACTTAGGTATACTAATAGATCATAGACTGAACATGAGTCAACAGTGTGATGCAGCAGCAAAAAAGGCAAATACAATTCTGGGATGTATTAACAGAAGCATACAGTCTAGATCACGTGAAGTCATTATCGGTCTTTACTCCTCTTTGGTCAGACCTCATCTGGAATACTGTGTACAGTTTTGGGCACCACATTTTAAAAAAGACATAGACAAACTGGAGCAAGTTCAGAGAAGAGCCACCAGAATGGTGACTGGTCTGCAAACCATGTCCTATGAGGAACGGTTGCAGGATTTGGGAATGTTTAGCTTGCAAAAAAGAAGACTGAGAGGAGACTTAATAGCTGTCTACAAATATGTCAAGGGCTGTCACATTGTAGAAGGATCATCTTTATTCTCATTTGCACAAGGAAAGACTAGAAGCAATGGGATGAAACTAAATGGGAGGAGACACAGATTAGATATTAGAAAAAACTTTTTGACAGTTAGGGTGATTAATGAGTGGAACAGGCTGCCACGAGAGGTGGTGAGTTCCCCTTCAATGGACGTCTTCAAACAGAGGCTGGACAGAAATCTGTCTGAGATGATTTAGTGAATCCTGCTTTGAGCAGGGGGTTGGACCAGATGACCCAGGAGGTCCCCTCCAACTCTACCATTCTATGATTCTATGATTCTATGATTCTATAATCCAGGGCCCATACTATAATGCAGGCCCTCCAGAGTATAATGCAGCTGTCATATATATTAAAATGCAGCTACCCCACAGTGTAATGCAGGCCTTTATGGAGTATATTGCAGCCCCTCCATAGTATAATGTAGCCCCCCAGAGTATAATGTAGCTACCCAGTCCTGCAGTATTATAGAGACCGCGTACTCACTTATTTACAAAAAAATAAATACATACTCACCTCTCCTCCTCGTTGCCCCGGTGTCCGCAGCAAGTCTCAGCAGCTCCACTGCCGGCACAGCGTGGCTCATGATGAAATGACGTCATCGCGCCCGCTGCTGGCAGAGGGGGAATGATGGGAGAGGGAGTGTCACATGACGCTCTCTCCTCCATCATTGCTTTCAACTGTAACGGCATCATATATGCCGATACAGTTGAATGCGGAAGGAGGGGGGCGAGCGCTGGCGTCCCCCTGACTCACGGGCAGTGTGCCACTGGTTGGGGGCCCCTGGGGGAGTGGGGGCCCTAGGCAGATGCAGAGTTATGCACTCTCTGAACTCAGTCTGTGTGCGTGTGCATACGCACTGACACTGCCTGAACCTAGCTGCAAACAGTGTCAGTGAGCACAGTGTGAGCCGGCACATTGTCCTTCCTGGCTCCTTTCTGAAGATGCCGCTCGCTACACTTCAGGGTTTCTTAGTATAGTGAGCCGTGTCTGCAAAAGAGGATCCAGAACTCGTCCACCCACATTGAGTGTGTTCTGACACTGACAATGTATACATGGTCGGGCTAAGGCAGGGTAATGCGCATGAGCACCCACGTGGGCTGAGTTCAGGCAGTGCTTGCTCTGGGAAGCCATCACTGTCAATTATAAGTGGGGGAAGGCTCTTAATATTGAAAATGAAGGAGCATATTGGTACAATGAACTCTTGGCCACACCAAGGGTGCACCAAAGTCCCCTCATTTACATACAAATTAAAAGTATTTTTCTCAGGCACTGTACCACTAACAGGACCATTGCTGGTATGATTTTTATATGAGCTAGGTCCCCTATTTGATTTTACAGATCATTTAATAATAATTGATTTGGGGACTGACAGACTCCCTTTAACATGAACCCAGGTACAAATAGTGACCGCATAAAGCGAGATAATAATAATGATATTGACGACGACATCAACTTGGTATTGAACATAAGGGCAATATATATATTATCCATGTGCAGAACATTTCTTATTCTAATTTTGGTAATATATTCACTAAGTTTTATCACATATATTCATCTAATCATGGAAAAACATTTTTAAGTAAATTTCCAGCTTTTATATAATTGTTAATATTAGGCAAGACTAAGGCAGGATCATCAAGACCAGTCAAACACTACAGAATACATATATACAAAACCTGTCATTAGGTTTCTGTCTCCATTTCACAGGTCTTAAAATTGCCATTGAACATATATTGGATGTAAAACCACCATGTTTTTTTTTGCATGTCTATAGATTAGATGGTTATGTTTACATTATAATTATTGCAAATTCTTCAACTTTTGAGGTTTATTCATATGGCGCTGTAAGTAAAGGTGAGCAGATCAGGCAAAATTCAAATTTGCCTGTTTGCATGAATTTTTCCAGTGAAGTTAGTCTACACGAATGCAATGTCCCCAATTATGCTCTTGAGTCTCTATAGGCCCCAAAGTATAATAAACTTAAGATATAAAAAATAAAAAAATTTCTTACACTCACCTTACCGCTCACCTCTCCACTCCTCACTGCTCAACTCTTCGGCTACCCCGCTTCTCAACATCCCCCGTCTGATCCTTTGCACATCTTCTTATTACCGCTGATGCAAGAACAAAAGAACAAAAAAAGACTTCGGAGGCACGTTCCAAGTATGTGAAAATATAAACTCTTTATTGACACAAAAAGTGCTACGGAAACACATACGGATCACTCAGAGACAATTAAAAACATTAGAAGAGCTAGGAAGCAGGGACAGCATTGCATATATAGTCACATATAAATGGATCATATGTAAATATAATAAGAGCACTTACAACATAAGTCAAGAGGAGACAGCTCACACATCTATTGCATATTGTGAACCCCACCATGGGAGCAGATTAGAATTATAATGCCCTATAAATATCAATAATGTATACATATTATGAGGGCACAAAACATGATAAAACATGAAATGACAACTCACGTGTCTATCACTAATCACTGTGCTCAATTAGATATTACAAGTGCATGCTCAAGGTTTGTGAATGACTATTGATGAAAGCTTCATTCATCTACAGTACAGACCAAAAGTTTGGACACACCTTCTCATTTAAAGATTTTTCTGTATTTTCATGACTATGAAAATTGTACATTCACACTGAAGGCATCAAAACTATGAATTAACACATGTGGAATTATATACTTAACAAAAAAGTGTGAAACAACTGAAAATATGTCTTATATTCTAGGTTCTTCAAAGTAGCCACCTTTTGCTTTGATGACTGCTTTGCATACTCTTGGCATTCTCTTGATGAGCTTCAAGAGGTAGTAACTAGTGTTGAGCCACCCCCGTAGTGTTCGAGTTCGGTTCGGTTCGTCGAACACCCGTGTGTTCGCCGAACTGTTCGTCGAACTGTTCGTCGAACACCTTCGAACACCGTTAAAACCAATGGCAGGCAAACAAAAACACATAGAAACACATAGAAAACACCTTCAAAGGTGTCCAAAAGCTGGCAAACTGCTCAGAAGACATAACTAACACATGGAAAAGTGACAAGTACATATAGTCATGCGAAAATAAAAGAGGTGGAGGAGTAAAAGGAGGGGGAGACACAGATATAGGCATGTCATGCCCTTCTAAAATCCAAAAAGTGAGAAGCCGACACGGCCAGTCCGCTCCTGCCCGTGCCACCTCCGTGTCGCCGGGTTTGTGCCAGAGCCGCGGTGAACCCTGATGGCCAGTCCCCCTCTCCCAATACTGGTGCCTGTCCGCTGGTGGGTCGAGCGAGCCCCCCTGTGGTGGAGGCAGCTCTAAGCTTTTTAATTTAAATTGTCTCTCTAATTTGAATGAATACACTTTAAATCCATTTACAAGGATCTATTGGAGGGCAAGTCTCATGCCAGCAGCCGCGTAATTCCAGCTCCAGTAGCGTCCACTAAAGCTGCTGCAGTTAAAAAGCTTTTATAAGGATCGAGCTCGGCTGTCCACCGCAAGGCATCCTACTGCCAGTCCCAGCCCCTATGCCTTGGGGTGCCTCCTGATGCTCTTCACTAAGTATCCCATGGTCCCGAAGCATTTCCTTTGAAAAAATTAAGTGTCTAAACTACAGGTGGTGTAGCTTGCTTAACAGCCGGGATAATCCGCTGACTAGCAGACACTGCTACTAGGCACAAAGTATTTCCTGGGCTAGATGCAGTTAAAAATTTGTAATTAGATACTCTCGTTGGATGCTGAGAAAGCATTCCATAGAGTCTCCTGGCACGCCATATATGATTCTCTTAAAAAGCTTGGGGTAGGGGTCTAGGGGACCCTTTTATAGCCAAAATCACGGCCCTGTATCGCAATACGTCACCTAGGCTGAAGATAAATGGAACTGTAGCACCCTGAGGGCTCGGTTGCTACAGACGTATTGCACCTCACCCAGAGGTGTGATATCTCACTCTCAGGTAAGGATGGAGTGTGGATCAGGACCCGACACCTGCATGCATTACACCACATTGCCGTGGGGCAGGGCGACCAATATGCCCCTGAGATGGGCACGACAGTCCCTGTCCCTGGCTGGAGTGGGGGGAGGGAACACTGAGGAAGGGGAACCCGGTAGTGCAGGAGCAGGGAGGAAGCAGTTCCTGGGTGCATTGAGAAGGGAGTATAAAAGGTGGGCACCATCTTAGTTCAGTGCAGAGAAGTCTGAGCAGAAGTGGCAGGGAGCAGGGGCTCTGCATGAGCTCTGCTCCAGAGGCGGGCCTAGTAACAGAGGCCCAGGCCTGGAAGAGGGAGAAGGAAGGAAGAGGAGCGGAGAAGGCTCCAGGAATGAGGAATGAAGGGATCCCAGGGGTGCGGACGGGCGAGTCGCCACCGCACGCCCGAATCCACCTGCGTGGAGGGGTCAGGCCAAAGGGGGAGACCGGTCCCCGAACTAGTGGAGGCAGGAAACGACCCTCAGCTAGAAACCGGAGGCTCTGACATTTTATGTGGCGCAGCCCCTCGCTACACCCGCTAGGAAGGCACCACATAGGGTCAGGGAAACTGGCGCCAAGTTTACCAAGAGGAGGCCCGAGGCAGCCGGACAGAAGTGTTGGTAAGAAAGGCCAGACAAAGGACACACAAACGGGGTCCTGTGAAGTGCTCCAAAGTTATCTGGGAGTTGTCTGAGCCCCTCACCTGGTGAGCACAGTACGACGTGGGCAGCCGTTACCTGCAGACGTGGTCTGGATAATAAGAACTGTGAGTAAAGGCCCTGAACTGCATCACTGACTCCGTGTCATTACTGCTGCTGCCCTGCACCATCACCCCCATCCTCCGCATACACTGCCCTGAGGCTATACTCCTCCCGTGGGGAGTTATGCTACGCTCTGCTGCACCCACAACACCAGCCTCAGCGGTCTGCCCTGTAGCGGCGGTTCACTCTGACCGCAATCCACGGGTGGCGTAGTCGTACATTTAAACATCAAAACCACATAAATAGTTCCGCCACTGGTTTGACCGCCCTGAGCCACGGAACCGGGTCGCCGCCACGAAGACTACAACCACCAGCATCCACCAAAAAGGGTCCGGCTCCGGGTGTCCCAAGGCCCAGGGGGTGCGTCAGAACATTTTCATCACCTTTCACAATCACCAATGGGACAAGGCAGGGATGTCCTCTGTCCCCTCTCTTATACATCCTAGTGACGGAGCACCTGCTCTCATCAATTCGCCATAACCCCAATATTAGGTGGATTGAGGTGGGAGGCACCGAGTACAAGTGCTCTCTATTTGCTGATGATGTCCTAGTATATATCACTCAATCACATATATCCATCCATGCTGTTATGGCTGAAATAGATCACTTTGTTACATGGTCAAATTTTAAAATCAATGCAGCGAAGTCTGAGGCCCTCGATGTCTCCCTCCCCAAATCCATATAGGATTCCATCCAGTCCAACTTTCCCTTTGCCTGTCCCTCACAGGGTATCAAATACTTAGGAATTCCTATTCATAGAGACCTCTCCCATCTATGTTATCTTAATTTTGGGCCCTTTATTGAACAACTCCATACAGACCACGGTTGGCAAGTTAGAACTGTAGGATTCACTACGTGAACCGCTGGTGTTTTGTGGAAAAGCACATGTACACTGCGTTCCAAATTATTATGCAAAAAGTGTTTAGGAGTGATAAGGGAAGAATTTGTTTGTTTGTCAGTTAAACTCATTGATGGTGATGTGTGTCAGGGCTCTTTATATCACTGTAAGCAATTGCAGACACCTGTGCTAATTAGTTTGGCAGGTGTGTCCAATGAAAGGCAAGACTACTTAAGAAGGCTCTCTCACATTATTAAGCAGCCTACATTTTCTGCCAAAATGGGAAAGAAAAAGGATGTGTCGGCTGCTGAGAAGCAACAAATTGTGGAGTGTTTAGGTCAAGGCATGACTACAATCAACATTGTGCGATGATCAGGATGAAGTGTCTTGGCAATCAAGAAGTATGTAGCTGATTCACAGTACACACGTGTGCGTGCTGATAAGGGCAAATTGAAGACTCTTTCCTACAGGCAATTACGTCAGGTTGAAAGAGCAGCGGCAAAAAAGCCTTGTTATAGCAGCAGACAAGTTTTTGAAGCTGCTTGTGCCTCCAACGTCCCCCGAACAACAAGATGCAGGGTCCTTCAGAGGTTTGCAGCTGTGCATACGCCATCCTGTCGACCTCCTCTATCCACTTCACACAAGCAGAAACGGCTCCAGTGGGCCAAACATTACATGAAGACTGATTTCAAAACAGTTTTGTTCACGGATGAGTGCCGTGCAGCGCTCGATGGTCCAGATGGATGGAGTGGAGGATGGCTGGTTGATGGACACCCCACGCAAACACGGCTACAGCGCCAACAAGGAGGAGGTGGAGTAATGTTTTGGGCTGGAATCATGGGGAGAGAGATTGTCGGCCCCTTTAGGATCCCTGAAGGTGCTAAAGATGAACTCCATAATGTATGTGGATTTTCTCAAACAGCACTTCCTGCCATGGTTCAAGAAGAAGAACCGTGTATTTCACAGCAAGATCATTTTTCTGCATGATAATGCACCATCTCATGCTGCACATAAAACATCTGCATCTCTGGCTGATATGGGCATAAAAGGGGACAAACTTATGGTGTGACCCCCATGCTCCCCTGACCTCTACCCCATTCAGAACCTTTGTAGCATCATTAAAAGGAGTGTCTATGATGGCGGGAGGCAGTTCACATCTAAGCAACAGCTCTGGGAGGGTATTCTGTCCTCATGCAAAACAATTGAAGCAGAAACCATCCAAAACCTGACAAATTCAATGGACGAGAGAGTTCAGAAGCTCCTTTTGAACAAGGGGTCCTATGTGAAAATGTAACATCACCTAGAATAAAGTTTTGAGTTGAAAACTGTTTGATTTCAGTTTCTAACAACCTGCTAATGCTTATAATTTCAAAAATGACCATTTTTTTGGTCTTTATTAAAATGAAAAGGTTGATCGAAAAGTTTGGGGGATCTAAGAGTGTGGCAACCCAGTAGTCATGATTACTTCGAATTCTGACAATATGAGGGTCATGCTGCAGGTAGTGCAGCAAGAAGGCACTTATGTGTCTTGCGCATCTCGGAGCCCCAAAATTATTTTCTGGGCTAGATGCAGCTAAAAATTATTTTTAATTTTAAATCTGGTGAAGCTTTAGTATAGATGGCCTAATAGGATCAGTGCTGCACACTGCTACAAAGCCCAAATTATTTTCCAGTCAAGATACAGATAAACATGATTAGTAATTTGAAAGCTTAAAACGGTTGGTAGGGTGATTTTAACCAATCATCAAGCTTTTACTCTCCCCAGGATGACACAGGGGTATAAAAGTCGTTTCGGATCCATGATTTGTTCATCTTTATGAACGTGAGTCTGTCTACATTATCAGTGGAGAGCCGCGTGCGCTTATCTGTCAGCACACCACCAGCAGCGCTGAACACACGTTCAGACAGAACGCTGGCTGCGGGGCATGACAAGATCTCCAAGGCGTAAGTGGCTAGCTCCGGCCATTTATCCAGATTGGAAGCCCAAAAAGAGCAAGGGTCCAGTGACACAGTCGTGGCTTCAATGCTTACTTGGAGATACTCCTGTACCATCGTCTCTAGGCGTTGACTATGTGTCAGACTTCTTGTCTCCTGTGGCCTTGCAAAGGATGGGCTAAAAAAGTGGTGAAATGATTCCGCAAAATTGATGTTACCAGCAGATACTGTGGTTCTGTTACGGTTTGAGTGCTGAACACTTGACGGTCCCACGGTTGGCAAGTTGGAACTGTGAGATTCACTACGTGCACCACTGGTATTTTGTGGAAAAGCACATGTAAGATTCTGCAACAGTCTCTGCTGATACTCCTGCATGCGTGCATCCCTTTCTATGGCAGGAATAATTTCTGCAAATTTACTTTTGTACCGGGGATCTAACAGTGTGGCAACCCAGTAGTCAGGATTATTTCTAATTCTCACAATTCGAGGGTCATGTTGCAGGTAGTGCAGCAAGAAGGCACTCATGTGTGTTGCGCATCCAGGAGCACCAAGTCCCTGTTGTGTTGGTGGCGAGGTAACAATCATGCTTCCTTCCTCTGTCCTCTCCCCCCAACCTCGCACAACAGAAATGTGATCAAGGTCTCCCTCATCTGATGAGTCTTCCATCAGTTCGTCCTCCACTTCTTCCTGGGCTCCTGCACCTTCCTCACTAGTTTGGCTGCTACCATGCGCCCTGGTAAAACCATCTCCCCCACCCTCACATGCCTGCCGCCTTGGTGCTGCCGACCGTCTGGACCTTGCAGATGTTAGCCCTTCCGCATACAACTCCTCCTCCTCTACTTCCTCCACCTCCTCTTGTGCCACCACCTGACTCCGAATTCTGTTTAACATGTGCTCCAGCATGTAAATCACCGGAATAGTCATGCTGATAATGGCATCGTCAGCACTAAACATCTTCGTCGCCATTTCAAAACTGTGCAGAAGGGTGCATAGGTCCCTGATCTGAGACCACTCCTCCAGCGTGATTTGCCCCACCTCTGAATCTCGTTGGCCCAGGCTATACGTCAGAACGTATTGCACCAGGGCTTGTCGATGCTGCCACAGTCGCTGCAACATGTGCAGAGTTGAATTCCACCGGGTAGGCACATCGCATTTTAGCCGGTGAAGTGGCAGGCCCAACGACTTCTGTAGAGATGTAAGTCGCTGAGCTGCGGGATGCGAACGGCGGAAGTGAGCACACAGCGACCGTGCCCTCTGCAGAAGGCCATCTAGTCTGGGATAGTGGGCTAAAAATTGCTGGACAACCAGGTTCAACACGTGAGCCATACAAGGCACGTGTGTGACATTGCCCCGGCGAAGGGCCGCACCCAGGTTTGCAGCATTGTCGCACACGGTCTTCCCTGGTTTCAGGTCCAGTGGAGACAACCATTCATGAAATTGGTTCTCCAGAGCTGACCACAACTCCTCAGCTGTGTGACTCACATTTCCCAGACATTTCAATGTAAAAACCGCCTGATGACGTTGAGCCCTACTGCCAGCATAGTAAGGAGGTGTGCAGGATCCCTTCTGCGCAGTTAGAAAGCTTGTGGCATGACCAGACAGGCTTTGGGTGCAGGTGGAAGACCGAGAGGAGGTTGAGGAGGCAGAAGCAGTGGTGGAACTTTGACATAAAGAGGATTGACGCACAACTCGTGGGGACGGCAAGACTTGGACAGCAGCCCCTTGTCCTGCTGTCACCATAGTTACCCAGTGCCCAGTCAGCGACATGTAACGCCCCTGTCCATGCCTACTCGTCCAAGTGTCTGTGGTGAAATGCACCCTGTCACACACAGAGTTTCTCAAAGAAGCGGTGATGTTGTGTGCGACATGCTGGTGGAGCGCAGGCACACCTTTCTTTGAGAAGTAGTGCCGACTGGGCATCTGGTACTGGGGCACTGCGACGGACATAAGGTCTCGAAAATCCTCTGTGTCCACCAGGCGGAAAGGCAGCATTTCTGTAGCCAAGAGCTTGCAGATGGTGAAATTCAACCTCTTAGCTTTCTCATGGCTAGGAGGAAATGGTCTTTTACTTGTCCACATCTGAGGGACCGAGGGCTGGCTATTGTGCTTAGACGGGGTTGATAAGGGTGTCCCCGGCAAACTGCCGGTCTGTGAGGAAGATGCAGGTGGACATGTTAGGTTGCCTTGATCCAAAGGTGGTGCTATCGATGTCGGACAGCGCTCAACACCAGCTGGTGTTCCCACCTCCAAAGAAAATGATGACCTGCCAATCACGCTGGCTGTTGCGGGTAAAGAGGTGGCAGGTCTGCGCCCCAAAACAGGTGTGACTGCTGTCCCCCCAGTCACAGAGGATGAAGAGGCCGCGGATGCACAAGATATGGCAGACGGCGGTTGGCCCGGCCGGCTAGGCCGCATTGTAGCACACTGAGCTTCCCACTGCAACTTATGCTTCATGTCCATGTGCCGGTTCATGCATGAAGTACTCAAACTATGTATTTTTTGGCCTCTACTTAGCTTTTGCTGACAAATGTTACAGATAACACGAGTTGGGTCATCTTTATCGATCTGAAAAAATGCCCAGGCTATGCAAGGCTTAGCACCCATGCGACCTGAAGAGCCACCACGACTTGTGGTGAGAGGCAGAGTTGTGTTTGAGGATGCAGTTGTTGACGTGCTTCCAGTACTACGTCTCTGTCCAGGAAGGCGCAACCTGACCTCGTCGTCACTAGCATCTTCCTCCACCTCCTCTGCTGACCTCATCTCTTGGCTGACTGTGGGTTGACAGTAAGTGGGATCTCCAACCTCATCATCATCACCCTGTGTGTTATCACACCCGTCGTCCTCAGAGCCAACCTGTTCCTGCCCTGACAAAAAACTAAAGTTGTCGCTCCAATCAGGTATTTGAGTCTTATCATCGTCTTCCTCATTGTCTCCACCAACAGGAGTTACAGTTTGGGAATGAGGGTCTACATTATGGTCAGAACCTTCTGCGTCTGGTCCTGGATCCGACTCATAAAGATTCTGGGCATCAGTGCAGATCATTTCCTCGTCTGGATTCACAGAAGCGCTGGAGTCGACCTCTGATTCCCAGGCTATAGTATGAGTAAACAGCTCTGCAGACTCAACCATCTGTTCTACCTCATACTCAGACGGGCAGCTGGAGATTTGGGAGCTGTGAGGAAGCAAGTGCGATTTGGGTGACACCTTTGAGGACTGGAGTATTTGTGATGTTGAAGTTGATGTGGAGGAGAGCCCACTTAAAGGAGCACTTGATATCCGTTGAAGCACCTGCTGTTTTTGTGCCTCATCTGGAATTTGTAGCGATTGGCGTGGCCGTAAGAAAGGGATCTTATCACATTGTCCGCTAAAAGAAGTAGACATTTTAGTTTGGCTGGAAGATGGTCTTTCTTCTGCAGATGTTACTGTTGCTTTAACACCTACCCCACGGACACAATCTTTTTTCCCCTTCCCAACACGCCTATTCCCCTTTCCACCAGCAGCAGGCCTTTTTCCACTCATTTTGGTGGTTAACTAATTCACAACTCTGGAGTTGTTTGCACAAAAAAACAATGGATGGTAACCGAGCAGAGCTGAGTGGCCAAACTGTGGTATTAGGCCAAAACTATTGGCTGGGTTAGATGCAGAAAAAAATTATATTCAATTTGCAACCTGATGGAGGTCAGTATAGATGGACTAATACAACAAGTCCCACACACAGCTAGAAGCCCAATATTTTTTCAGAGGTAGATGCAGAAAAAAATATATTCAGTTTGCAACCTGATGGAGGTCAGTATAGATGGACTAACAGAGAAAGTCCCACACACTACTAGAAGGCCAAATATTTTTTCAGAGCTAGATGCAGAAAAAAATTATATTCAGTTTGCAACCTGATGGAGGTCTGTATAGATGGATTAATAGAACAAGACCCACACACAGCTAGAAGCCCAATATTTTTTCAGAGGTAGATGCAGAAAAAAATATATTCAGTTTGCAACCTGATGGAGGTCAGTATAGATGGACTAATACAACAAGTCCCACATACAGCTAGAAGCCCAATATTTTTTCAGAGGTAGATGCAGAAAAAAATATATTCAGTTTGCAACCTGATGGAGGTCAGTATAGATGGACTAATACAACAAGTCCCACACACAGCTAAAAGCCCAAATATTTTTTCAGAGGTACTGTAGATGCAGATAAAAATTATTTTTAATTTGCAACCTGATGGAGGTCAGTATAGATGGACTAATAGAGAAAGTCCGACACACTACTAGAAGGCCAAATATTTTTTCAGAGCTAGATGCAGAAAAAAATTATATTCAGTTTGCAACCTGATGGAGGTCAGTATAGATGGATTAATAGAACAAGACCCACACACAGCTAGAAGCCCAATATTTTTTCAGAGGTAGATGCAGAAAAAAATATATTCAGTTTGCAACCTGATGGAGGTCAGTATAGATGGACTAACAGAGAAAGTCCCACACACAGCTAGAAGCCCAAATATTTTTTCAGAGCTAGATGCAGAAAAAAATTATATTCAGTTTGCAACCTGATGGAGGTCTGTATAGATGGATTAATAGAACAAGACCCACACACAGCTAGAAGCCCAATATTTTTTCAGAGGTAGATGCAGAAAAAAATTATATTCAGTTTGCAACCTGATGGAGGTCAGTATAGATGGATTAATAGAACAAGACCCACACACAGCTAGAAGCCCAATATTTTTTCAGAGCTAGATGCAGAAAAAAATTATATTCAGTTTGCAACCTGATGGAGGTCAGTATAGATGGATTAATAGAACAAGACCCACACACAGCTAGAAGCCCAATATTTTTTCAGAGCTAGATGCAGAAAAAAATTAGATTCAGTTTGCAACCTGATGGAGGTCAGTATAGATGGACTAATAGAATGATGCTATGCCCAAAAGATTTTACTTCACTAGGTGCAGTAAAAAAATTGGTATTCTATACACAGGTGGTATATCTTGCAACACAGATAGGCTACTCCACTGACTAACACACTCTGCAATAGGCCAAAAAGGATTAGCTTTGCTAGATTCAGCCAAATGCTGTGAAAAAAACTTGCACAGCACTGGCACAGACCTGCCTGGCAAAAACTGATAGGAACTGATGTAACCTAGTCCTGAAAAGGACTCCAATTACAATTAGTCTTTACTCCCACAACCTATCTATTTAAGAGCACAGACCTGCCTCATAAAAGTCGTAGGAAATGCTGTAACCTAGTCCTTAAAAGGACTGCAATCACAACTATTCCCTACTCCCAAGCTATCTGTATATTTGTGCGAAAATTGGCTTGAAATTAACAAGGTATAGCGCACACAGCAACAGCGGTGCCGTCTAACACGCAGCTGCAGCAGTGAGAAAATGGTGGCGACGGGGAAAATGGCTTGGTCTTATAGGGCAAGGACATGTGACATACACTGCCAATGACACATGCCCTTGCTTGTGTGAAAAAAAGCACTTCGCTCCGTGTGTGCGCTGCTGATAGGCTGACAGATTGCACCTCCCCACTGTAAATGCGGGAAAGAGAAAAAAAAATGGAGATCTTCATTGTTCCTGCAGAGATCCATCCCCTGCCCCTCCCCCCACCCCGCTGTACACTCAAACTGCGTATTAACATTAATTTTCATCATTACTGAGAAAAAATCCAGTTATGATTTTGGTGCACGAACAGTTATCGAACATAACCTCGAACAGCCAAATTTTTCTCAAATTGTTCGTGTTCGCCGAACGGCTCGAACACCGCCCAAAACAGCTCGAATTTGAGATTGGCGAACAGTTCGAGTAGAACAACGCTCATCTCTAGTAGTAACCGAAAATGGTTTTCACTTCACAGGTGTGCCCTGTCAGGTTTAATAAGTGGGATTTCTTGCCTTATAAATGGGGTTGGGACTATCAGTTGTGTTGTGCAGAAGTCAGGTGGATACACAGCTGATAGTCCTACTGAATAGACTGTTAGCTGCTTTTTTCTTGCCATAATACAAATTCTAAGTAAAGAAAAACAAGTGGCCATCATTAGTTTAAGAAATGAAGGTCAGTCAGTCCGAAAAATTGGGCAAACTTTGAATGTGTCCCCAAGTGCAGTTGCAAAAACCATCAAGCGCTACAAAGAAACTGGCTCACATGAGGACCGCCCCAGGAAAGGAAGACCAAGAGTCACCTCTTCTTATGAGGATAAGTTTATCCGAGTCACCAGCCTCAGAAATTTCAGGTTAACAGCAGCTCAGATTAGAGACCAGGTCAATGCCACACAGAGTTCTAGCAGCAGACACATCTCTTCAACAACTGTTAAGAGGAGACTTTGTGCAGCAGGCCTTCATGGTAAAATAGCTGCTAGGAAACCACTGCTATGGACAGGCAACAAGCAAAAGAGACTTGTTTGGGCTAAAGAACACAAGGAATGGACATTAGACCAGTGGAAATCTGCGCTTTGGTCTGATGAATCCAAATTTGAGATCTTTGGTTCCAACCACTGTGTCTTTGTGCGACGCAGAAAAGGTGAACGGATGGACTCTACATGCCTGGTTCCCACCGTGAAGCATGGAGGAGGAAGTGTGATGGTGTGGGGGTGCTTTCCTGTTGACACTGTTGGGGATTTATTCAAAATTGAAGGCATACTGAACCAGCATGGCTAACACAGCATCTTGCAGCGGCATGCTATTCCATCCGGTTTGCGTTTAGTTGGACCATCATTTCTTTTTCAACAGGACAATGACCCTAAACACACCTCCAGGCTGTGTAAGGGCTATTTGACCAAGTAGGAGAGTGATGGGGTGCTACGCCAGATGACCTGGCCTCCACAGTCTCTAGACCTGAACCCAATCAAGATGGTTTGGGGTGAGCTGGACCGCAGAGTGAAGGCAAAAGGGCCAACAAGTGCTAAGCATCTCTGGGAACTCCTTCAAGATTGTTGGGAGACCATTTCCGGTGACTACCTCTTGAAGCTCATCAAGAGAATGGCAAGAGTGTGCAAAGCAGTCATCAAAGCAAAAGGTGGCTATTTTGAAGAACCTAGAATATAAGACATATTTTCAGTTGTTTCACACTTTTTTGTTAAGTATATAATTCCACATGTGTTAATTCATAGTTTTGATGCCTTCAGTGTGAATGTACAGAAAATACAGAAAAATCTTTAAATGAGAAGGTGTGTCCAAACTTTTGGTCTGTACTGTATGTGGAGACTTGTCCCTAAAAAGAATCACAGGGTGGTTCACCCTTCTGTCTGTACTATACGAAGATCACATGAGGCTGGAGTTGTAAGTAACAACTGAAGCGTACTTTATTCACCCATATGGGTAGATACTCGCCCATGGAAAAAGTAACAGGGTGGTCCACCCATCCACTTATATTATAAAAAGGAATCGTATACTCATAGTAACTACAGCGGGGACTCTAGACCCTGCTTCCTGCTCTGCCCTACGGGCGTTTCGGCTTCACTTGCCTTCGTCAGGGGTGATCCGTATGTGTTTCCGCAGCACTTTTTGTGTCAATAAAGAGTTTATATTTTCACATACTTGGGACGTGCCTCCGAAGTATTTTTTTGTTCTTTTGTTCTTGCATGTTGCATTACTTCGGTAGTCCCCACCATATCAAAGAACAAGTCATATTATGGGGTGGTATTGATTCCTATTATTGTTCACCTCAACTTTTCCATGTTGTTGATTATTTATTACCGCTGATGAGCGCTGAATCCGCAGGCCTCTTCACGCTAAGCCAGCACTTCCAACTCTGATGAGGCATGCGTAAGGTCACGACATCACATGAGCAGAAACGTCAGGGCCCTCATCAGAGCTGGAAGTCTCAGCCTAGCATAAAGAGGCCTAGGAACTGAGCCCTCAGCGCCATTCAAAAGAAGAAGATTGGGCTGAGGACCGGATGAGTGAATGACAAGTGGGGGGGACGGAGAGGTGAGAGGTAAGGTGAATGTAAGTATTTTTTTTCCATCTTTTGATGGCCCGTTATGGTTCAGTAAAAAAGCAGACAGTGGTTGCCATTTTGCTAAATCCACACAGAAGCATTTTGGCAAATGTGGATTTTTGTAGTATTCGTGTAGAACTAAATTCCACTCAAACACATTTGCTCATCTATAGCTGAAGTTAAACGTTTGCTGCAAATTTTTCATAAAACAGTCCTATACAATGTGACATTACCAAAGTATATCGATAAATCCTTACATACATTTACAGGGCCCTGAAAAAGTATGCATACATCGTGAACTTTTCCAAAATTTTTCATGTTACATCCACAAACTTAAATATATTTTTACTTTGATTTTATGTGATATACCAACACAAAGTAGCAAGTATTTGTGAAGTGTAAAGAAAATGATACACAGTTTTCAAATTATTTTAAAAATATAAATCTGAAAATTGTGATGTGCATTTTGTACTCAGTCCCCTGCTGCAAGTCTGGGGTCTCTACCAGTTTTGCACATCTATAGGTTGAAATTTTTGCCCATTTTTCTTTGCACAACAGGTGTAGCTCAGTGAGATTGTATGTAGAGCGTCTGTGAAGAGAAATTTTTTACTCTTCTCACAGATTGTCAATGGGATTTAGGTCTGGATTTTGATTTGGCCACTCAAACACATGACTATACTTTGATCAAACCATTCCGTTATAGCTCTGGCAGTAAGTTTATAATTGTAGTCCTGCTGGAAGGTGAAACTATGCCCCAGTCTCAAGTCTTTTGCAGCCTCTAACAGTTTTTCCTGAGATGAATATTCAGAGATGAATATAAACAGTTTATATATAGATATAACAGGTATTCTGAACAAGGGAATGGCAACAGGGGTAATGAACTGTAATTTGAAATATTAAAAAAATGCGAAGTCTCTCAAGGTAGTGTGGTGTACCCAATCATGGGAGTCACCACGTCAGTTCTTTAACTCTGTATATGGCCCTAGCGGGGGTCACCGGTTATTCCCGCTAGGCCGAATGTCTTTTCCGGACAAAGTCAATTAAATCACGTTTAGCTTCTTCCGCCCCAACCATTCCCCTCCCAACCTGAGTACCTAAACCCACCTGGCCCCAGTACCGTGAGTGAACAGTAGAAGTGACGGCCCTGTTCACGTATGCAGCTCCTTTGCTTTCACCGGCATGACTTTCCTGGCGCAGCCGTCTCCCAACTCCTCTCTTCCTGACAGTTGGAGGCAGTCCCTCAAGCCGTGGATAGGGGGGTCCAGACCTCGTCTGTCGGCGGGCGACGACGGGTTCCGCGAACTCACTCAGCACCGCAAGCAGGTTCCGACTCTCCTCAGTAGGCACAGCACTCAGGGTACATCTGTGAGGGATCCAGAGCTCATCCACCGGTGTCCGGCTGTGGCACCTCGCAGGCCTCTGGTTAGGCCTGCCACGTGGGGCTTCTCGGCACGTAGGGAGCATGTCTGCTCTTCTCTGCTGCTTGGCGCCAAAACCACCTCAGGCTTGGCACGCTGGCCTCTTATATCCAGGAACTCCTTCCTGAAAGTCACCTGACTGGGTCCAGCGTCTAAATCTGCTCCCCCTTCAACTTCCCTTGCACATCTTGGTTACGCTTGACTGTGCCTGACCAGCAGATGGCAATCTCTCTCCATTTTTGAAGCATCCTGTAAGAATTCTCTTAAAGGCTCTCTTGCCTCTATTACACTTCTCTAATTAATGCTGTCTTTGCTTGGGATGTCAGTTTATTTGGACGGCCATGTCTTGGTAGGTTTGCAGTTGTCCCATACCCCTTCCATTTTTGCATGATGGATTGAACAGTTTTCCTTGAGTTGTTTAGAGCTTAGGCTATTTCTTCATAGCCTAACCCTGCTTTACTCTCCTCCACAACTTTATCCCTCACCTGTCTGGTGTGTGCCTTAGCTTTCATGACTCTGTTTGATCCCTAATGTTCTCATACAAACCTCTGAGGCCTTCACAGAACAGATGTAGTTATTCTGAGAATAAATTATACACAGGTGAACTCAATTTACTTATTATGTGACATCTTGATGCAATTGGTCCATCAGAATTTTATTTAGAGGTTTCAGACTACAGGGCCTAAATACAAATGCACGTCACAAACAATTTTCAGATCTATATTGTAAGGTGGCTAATGGTTGTGTAGTCGATGGGAGGTATGTATCCCAGAGATGGCTGGTCTCTGTGATGTAACCCAGTGTAGTTTCTCTAGTGCATGCATGCACTAAGAGGATTAATTGGTGCAGCTGGGAGCCGGGGTACGGGTTGCTAGGAGAGATGGGCGGGTCCAGCAACCCACATACCTCACCTCTGGGTGTGGTTAAACAGCCTATATAATGTTTGGCACATGTTCTGTGTGTCTGGAGGGAGAAGGCCTCCTGTTGTGGTTGTCTCCAGACTAGGCCGTGTACTGGATGCTATGCCAGCCTGTGTGACCACAGCGCTGGCTAACCAGTAACTTTTGCTAAAAGGAATGTTTACTTTGATTTTTGCCTGCACTGAAAGCTGTTTAATTGAATCTTACTTTCTGGCCAGTTTATGAAGCCAATAAACTGTACTGGACATTTAAAGGAACCTGCCTCCTGTTTGTCTCACTTCGCACCTTAGTAAGTACAATCCCTACAATTGGTGTTAGACATGCAGGCAGCGTTCCCCAGCAGACACGTGTGACTGCTATAAGAAGACCCGCATGTCCTGGGTGAAGTCTGCCATAAGCCAGCAAGTGACACCGGACAAGATGGAGGACCTGCTCACGCATCTGTTGCAGGAGCAGCAAACGCAGCATCAACAGCAGATGGCGCAGCAGAAGATGGCGCAACAGGAGTCCACCAAATTGCTTATGCAGCAGATCCAGCTCCAGCAGCAGGCCCAACAGGAGCAGTGCCAACAACAGCAGCAGATCGATTTACTAACAGAGGCGATCCGTGGCTCGCCAACAGCTCCTATGACAAGGTCAGTGGGCGATTTTTCCATCCGGAAGGCTGTAAGGGGAGCCCTGCAGAAAATGACCCCAGGGGATGATACAGAGGCCTTTCTGTCGGTGTTTGAAAGGGTCACTGAGAGAGAGAGACTTCCGCAAGAGCAGTGGGCAGAGGTGCTGGTGCCATACCTGACGGGGGAGCCCCAAAAAGCATACTATGACCTACCTTTGTAGGATGCTAAGGAGTATGGCAAACTGAAGACCAAGATTCTGGCGCGCTTGGGGGTGACAATGACTGTCAGGACACAGCGGGTCCATCGTGCTGGGGGTATCACCGGGACAAACCTCCTCGCTCCCAAATGTTTGGCCTTTTGCACCTGGTCTAAAAATGGCTGCAGCCAGAGTCCTCTACACTTGCGCATATGGTACAGCGAGTGGTAATGGACCGATTTGTGAATTCCCTGCCGAGGCCTATACAGACTTGGGTTGCCCAGGGTTATCCCCGGAATGCAGATGAACTGATTGGACTGGTCGAGGGATACCAGGGAATTGCGGGTTCCTTTGGAAGGCAGCCCACTCCATACTGAGGGTCCCAACAGGGAGCGAAGGCCCAAAAGGGAATGGGGCGTCCACGGTCCAAAGGGAGGTGGTGCCTAAGGTTCCTACGGGTGATATTATTTGCTGGAGATGCCACGGCCCCGGTCATATTGCTGCCCGTTGTCCCCTGACCCTAGAGCAGATGGACTGCAGCATAGGACGTCGCTACTCGTATTATGCGTATCCGGCCTGCAGTATGAACTGTCCACCCCGCGAGGGGCCACAAGCATGTCCCGTGAAAGTGAACGGGTGGCAGGTAACCGCGCTGCTGGACTCTGGGAGTCTGGTGACCCTTGTGAGGGCCACCCTTCCTCTCCGACTGATCCCGGGGAAAAAAGTCGGCGTACGGTGCATTCATGGCAATGATAAGGACTATCCAATGGCCAGAGTGGACATTGAAATGGCCCATGGTACTGAGTCCCACGAGGTCGGTGTTGTTCAGGACTTGTTGCACCCCATCATTATAGGCCGTGACTTTTGTTTGTTTTGGGATCTGTGGGGGAAGGTTTCCGGGTTCCCGGCTTATATAAGAAACCAGTTAACCCTGATGAGTTATCACCACACCCAGAGTCAGACGGGTTTCCCTTTTGTTTGCTCGTGGGGGATGAGGAGGTAGTGCCCCCTGAGTCTGACATTCTGGAGTTAGGGGTGACCAGCGAGAATTTTGGGTCTGCCCAACATGGGGACCTAACTCTGAAGGAAGCTTTCAATAATGTCACGGTCATAAATGGGATGGTACAGGAGCCAGGGGCTGACACAAGGTTTCCCTATTTTATGATAAGTGAGGGATTGTTGTACCGGGTCATGAAAGTGAAGGAAGAGCTGGTGGAACAGTTAATAGTGCCGGGTCCCTATAGACGGAAGGTGTTGGACATGGCCCACTCGCATATCTTAGAGGGACATCTAGGAGTGGAAAAAATGCAGGAACGGATTATGCAGAGGTTCTATTGGCCCGGGTGTCACCGGGAAATATTAAAGTATTGCAGGTCCTCCCCTACATGCCAGTTAACCGCCCCCGCCTCTCACTTTCGAAGTCCCCTCGTGCCATTGCCCATTATTGAAGTGCCGTTTAAGAGAATTGCCATGGACTTGGTCGGACCCCTGGTTAAATCTGCTCGTGGGCATCAATATATCCTGGTCATCCTAGACTATGCCACACACTATCCAGAAGCAATTCCCCTGAGAAACTCCTCTGCAAAGAGTATGGCCCGCAAATTGGTCCAGGTCTTTTCCCGGACAGGTTTACCAAAGGAGATCCTGACCGACCAGGGAACACCTTTTATGAGTAAGGTGATGAGGGAGTTTTGCAACGGCTTGCAAATCTCCCAACTGAGGACTTCAATGTACCATCCTCAGACAGATGGCCTTGTGGAAAGGTTCAATAAAACGCTAAAGAGTATGCTGAGGAAGGCCATAGAAAAGGATGGTAGAGACTGGGACTGTCTCCTCCCATATTTGTTGTTCTCCATCCGAGAGGTTCCCCAGGCCTCTATGGAGTTCTCTCCATTTGAACTTCTGTATGGCCGACATCCACGAGGTCTCCTGGATATTGGCAAGGAAACCTGGGAAGCTGAAGTCACGCCCCACAGGAGCGTCATCGAGCACGTGGCACTGATACAGCAGAGGATTGCGAAGGTGATGCCCATCGCAAAAGGACATCTTCAGGTGCAAGAAGCTCAGGCCAGGTTTCACAACCGGTCAGCCAGAGTGAAGCAGTTCAATCCGGGGGACCGAGTCCTTGTGCTAATCCTTACTGTGGAGAGAAAGTTCTTGGTCAAATGGCAAGGGCCATATGAGTTGGTGGAGAAGCTTGGTGAGCTGAACTATAAGATTCATCAACCAGGAAGACGGAAAACCATACCAGATATACCACGTCAACCTCATCAAGCTGTGGCAAGATAGGGAGGCAGTGGAAGCTCCATGCTTGCTGGGCAAGCCAGAAGGTGATGTTGGAGGAGTCGCAGTAGCGGAAACGCTAATGAAGGCCCAGAAACAGCAGTGTCGGGAGTTACAGCAGAAGAACCAGGATCTGTTCTCAGAATTGCCGGGTTGCACAAGCGTCATAGAACACGAGGTTCTGAAGGAGCCACATGTGTGGGTGAACTTGAAGACCTATCATATACCTGAGGCCCAACGAGAGTTGATCTCTAAAGAGGTGGCTCGTATGCTGAAGCTCGGGGTCATTGAGGAATCCAATAGTGGGTGGTCGAGCCCGATTGTCCTGGTCCCAAAGCCCGATGGAGAATGGAGGTTCTGCAACGACTATCGGAAGTTGAATGAGGTCTCCAAGTTCGATGCCTATCCGATGCCACGAGCGACTTGGGCCAGCAAGGTACATAACCACCTTGGATTTGACGAAGGGATATTGGCAGATCCCCATGGCACAGGGAGCCAAAGCGAAGACTGCGTTTTCTACACCGGACGGATGTTTCCAGTATGTCCGGATGCCGTTTGGACTGCAGGGGGCTCCTGCAAACTTCCAGAGAGCTATGGATCATATCCTTGCACCCCATAAGCAATACGCCGCAGCGTACCTGGACGATATTGTTATCTTCAGCCCGGACTGGGAGAGTCATCTGTACAAGGTCCAGGCGGTGTTTGATGCTCTAAGGAAAGTGGGGTTTTCAATAAACCTGAAGAAATGTGCCGTGGGAAAAGAAGAAGCCAAATACCTGGGTTATGTAGTAGGGAGAGGCAAGATCAAACCCCAAATCAGTAAAGTAGAGACAATCCAAACCTGGCCGAGACCGCTGTAAAAGAAACAAGTTAGAGTCTTCCTGGGGATCGTGGGATACTACAGGAGGTTCATCCCAAACTTCGCCATGATGGCCGCACCCCTGACTGACCTCCTTAATAGTGTTGAGCCACCCACGTAGTGTTCGGGTTCGGTTCGTCGAACACCGGGATGTTCGTGGAACTGTTCGTCGAACACCTTAGAACACTGTTGAACACAGTTAAAACCAATGGCAGGCAAACAAAAACACATAGAAAACACCTTCAAAGGTGTCCAAAAGCTGACAAACTGCTCAGAAGGCACTCTCTTTAAAAAAGCCAGCCGGCAATTCAGCATCGATACCCGACAATTTAGAACAGAAAGAATAGAGCATCACACATAGATTAGATAGATAGAAACATGTTAGTCACATATATAATAAGTACAGTGATAGTATTGATTACTGTACTTGTCATTTAGTGTTAAAATAAAGGATTTATTAAAAAAAAAATTGGCGTGGGGTTCCCCGTAATTTTAGTCTCTAGCGGAGGTTAAGCAGACGGCTGGGGCAGATGTTTGAAGCCTGGGAAGGGGGTAATACCCACGGAGCTTCCCAGGCTACTAATATCAGCCCCCAGCTGAATACCTAGCCTTTACTAGCTATTAAAATGGGGGACCCAAAAAAAAAAATGACGTGGGGTCCCCCCTATTTTAATAGCTAGCAAAGGCTAGGCAGACAGCTGGGGGCTGATATTAATAGCCCAGGAAGGGTTAATGCCTCATGTGAGAGGAATTATGCAGTCATAGAGAAGGAGTGCTTGGCCATAAAGTGGGTGGTGGACACATTACGGTACTATCTGGTAGGACGTAAGTTTAGACTGGTATCTGACCATGCCCCACTCAGATGGCTGAGGGAAACAAAGGGTAAAAATGCTAAGGTCACCTGCTGGTTTTTAGCCCTACAGGATTATAACTTCCATGTAGAACATAGAGCAGGGAGGCTACATGGTAATGCTGATGCCATATCGAGAATCCCCTGTCTGGTAGTAGAAAGTTCCAAGCCCCATGGCTTTAGGAAGAGGGGGGAGGTATGTGGCTAATGGTCGTGTAGTCGATGGGAGGTATGTATCCTAGAGATGGCTGGTCTCTGTGATGTAACCCGGTGTAGTTTCTCTAGTGCATGCACTAAGAGGATTAATTGGTGCAGCTGGGAGCCGGGGTATGGGTTATTAGGAGAGATGGGTGGGTCCAGAAATCCACATACCTCACCTCTGGGCGTGGTTAAACAGCCTATAAAATTGAGGCTGTTGTTTGGCACATGTTCTGTGTGTCTGGAGGGAGAAGGCCTCCTGTGGTGGTTGTGTCCAGACTGGGCCGTGTACTGGAAGCTATGCCAGCCTGTGTGACCACAGCGCTGGCTAACCAGAGACTTTGCTAAAAGAACTGTTTACTTTGCTTTTTGCCTGCAATGAAGGCTGTTTGATTGCATTTTACTTTCTGGCCAGTTTATGAAGCCAATAAACTGTAATGGACATTTAAAGGAACTTGCCTCCTGTTTGTCTCACATCGCTCCTGAGTGAGTACAATCCCTACAATATATTTAAAATATTTAGAAAACCATGCATCATTTCTTTTACCTTTCCCAAATACTTGCTACTTTGTGTTGATATACCAATTAAAATTCCAATAAAGTACATTTATGTTTCTGTATGCAACATGAAAAAAATGTGGAATTTCACGGGGTATGAATATTTTTAAAGGCACTGTAAATGGGGTTTGTAAAAATCCATGCTGCCAGTCATATGGCAGATTTAATGGAGGAAATCCTATTAATACAATAGAATTTTCTCCAGTAAATCTGCCACATATGAACATATCCTTAACCCCCTCCTTTTCCCTGATATATTATTAGTTCATGGAGCAGGTAAAGATGTATGGAGCTGACACTGGCTTCTGTCAGGTTCTGGAGCTGACACTGGCCTTTAAATCAGAGTAAGGGCTCATGGAGACATCCGTGGATCTCGGTCTGATCACAAACTGCAATGCATGGATTGGCTGGGGGTCTCCCAACTGGAGTTTGACAGCTTCATGTATTTCTATGAAGCTGTCAGTTTTTTGATATGTAATCTGAAGACAGCATGCTGTAGGGGTTAAAACACAGATTTCAGTGATGCCTCTCTTATCAAGCTCCAAGGTTTTGTTTACTTGTAATGATTGATTTAGCACCAGGAGCTTATTGTTGCTGGGACACAGCAGCACTGCCTGGTAGTCCGACTCCACCTCTTCTGTGATAAGCAGCTCAGGGTCTATAGCTATGTACTGAGAGCCCGGTGTGGGCGGGGTTAGCTTTCTGAGCTTTGCTACACTCTGTGTCAGAACCACTGTACCTAGGAAGCTAAGTGATACATCATTGGATTCATGGTCTCTTTGCTTATATCATGCTGCTCTCAGACGAGGTAGCAAAAACCTGCTGACAGATTCTCTTTAAGTGATCCTAGTAGGGTGTCAGTTCAAGCAGTACTTAAAGCAAACACTATCAATCAAGGGGAAGTGCGGAGGATGCTAATTCAGGGAGTGAAATGCTGCACTGAGCCCTAGGCCACGCCAAGTATGCACTGAAGACCTTCAAATAGCATGTATACTAAAATTTAGTTTTATTTAAAAGTAAAGTAGTGAACTCTACCTACAGTTATGAATGTTATAGAGCCTAAGTCCCCTATATGACTGTATAAGTGGTGTATTTTGAGTCTTGGGTACACTACTTTTAGAGGGTTAAAGCGTAATTAAACTCTTAGCAATTTTTTTTACATATTAGAGCCCCTTAAAACCTGTAGGTCACTGGAAGTCTGCCTGAGTGATAATACCCACTCATTGTTTCTCAAACCACTGGGCTGAATTGCTCAGTTTACTAAGCAGAAGTACTCAGCTCATGTGTGAACATGTGCCCAATAGAGTACTGGCTGACTAGTAAGTCTGTGGGATCATACATTGCTGTGTGTGCACTCATACACGAGCTAAGCATTTCTACCCAAGAGTTTAAGCTTGTTATGATAGTGTAGCAACTCACTAGGGAAAATAGGTAACGCACTAAAAACTGCACCTGACCCTGTCGGTTCCTATACAGGCTAGAGATCCTGACTCCGCAGTCAGACAGTCACAGGGGTTCCTGTGTGAGCTGAGATAGCCCTAACCACAGACTAAACAATTGCAACTTGGACCTATGCTGTCTCAATGACCGCCTAACCCTTCAGGGCAGAGTAAAGTGTAAATTACATACAGAAGGGAAAGTGTACTGAAAATAGAAAGAGATCCCAGAATGAGTAAAACAAACCACAAAATATAAAATAAAAGATTAAGTATGTTCTGTTAGAAAATATGCCGTCTACTTCCTAAAAAGAAAGAGAAGATAGGTGCAGGGTAAAGAACATAAACAGTAAAGAGATAAATCCAAGCTGGTCTTTGACTGACTGGCTTAAAACTACAGCAATATGGCTGAACATCCAAATGAGACTATCACCAGCAGCAAATACCAGCAGGGAAAAAGTATATTTAAAGTCGCACCCGAAAGGTGATAGGGCAGACAAATGAGTAAATGAAAACATCTGTTACCCTAAAAAAGACTGAAGCAAGGATAACATAAACTAAACACCTGGAGAAAAGGTATATGTGCTGTGGCTCGGTGGACAAAGAAGCCGACCACAAAGCACAGGCTCAAGGGTTTGAACCCAAACGCATGACAGAGCCATCTGTGGGGTTCTCAGAACCCAGACACTAAATCTACAAAGTTTTTCTTGGACTTCAATAAGTAGAAAATTAACAAAAGTTTATATACTCATTAGCAGCTATGAAATAGTTTTCAAATATTGTACACCTCTTTGTTTCTCTAGAGTCTTTCATTTTTGAAAACACCTGTGTTATGCTAAGCAGACTGAAACCAGAATAGCAGAACCTAAGCATCCAGAAAAAAGGTCTGCTGTGGCTCGGCGGACAGAGAAGCCGACCACAAAACACAGGTTCAAGGGTTTGAACCCAGGACAGGCAGTGTGTTTTCCTCAGGCAAAATGGGCCAAAAATGAGATTTAACTGATTCTGAAAAGTCAAAAATTGTTAAAAGTCTTACAGAGGGATGCAGCACTCTTGAAATTGCTAAGATATTGGGGTGTGATCATAGGACCATCAAATGTTTTGTTGCAAATAGTCAACAGGGTTACAATGAACAGATTGAGAAAAAAAGACGTACATTAACTTCAAAAGATTTGAGAAGAATCACACGTGAAGTGAACAGGGACCCATTATCCTCAAGTGCTATCATTTTCCAGAACTTTAACCTCACCGAAGTGAGAATTACAAAGTGTTCAGTGCTCAGAGACATGGCCAGGGTAAGGAAAGTCAAAACCACCACTGAACAAGACACACAAGTTGAAACGTCAAGATTAGTCCAAGAAATATTTGAAGACAGACTTTTCAAAGGTTTTATGGACTGCTGAGAGAAGAGTAACTCTTGACGGAGCAGATGGATGGGTCAGTGACTAGATCAGTAATGGCAAAGACCTCCACTTTGACTCAGACATAAGCAAAGTTCAGGTGTTGTGATGCTATGGGCTGGTATCATTAAAAATGAGATAATTGGACCTTTTCGGGTAGAAGATGGACTAAAAATAAACTTCCAAACCTACTGGCAGTTGTAGTAGACACTTTCTTCATGCAGTGGTACAGGAAAAAGTCTGTATCCTTAAAGAAAACCATGATTTTTATGCAGGGTAATGCTCCATTGCATGCATGGAGGTATTTCATTGCTTACCTAACCAATAAAGGCCTTAAAAATGAAAGAATAATGACATGGCCCCCTCTGTCATCTAACCTAAACCCTATTGAGAACTTGTGGGCCCTTCTTGAATGGGACATTTACAATGAAGGAAACAGTATACCTCTATGAACAGTGTCTGGGAGGCTAGGGTTGGTGCTGCCCAAAAAGTTGATCAACAGATTAAGACTCCATGGCTGGAAGGCTTATGGTTTTTATTGAAAAGTAGGACGGCTATATTGGTCACTGATAATTTTCCTTTTAAATGTTAGAAATGTATTTTTATACATTTTGAGTTATTGGGTTGTTATTCTCGGTTTAAAGGGAACCTGTCACCAGAAAAAATGCTATTAACCTGCAGATATTGGGTTAATTTGAAGGTTAATAGCGTTACTAACCTGCCCAGCGCCTGCACGTAGCCGAACACTGTGCGGAGAAAATGAACTTTATTCTCCCCGGCAGCATTTGGTTTCAGTCATGGGGGGCGGCGCCGGTGCTGGTTCAGTCACCGCTCTGAGAATACAGAGCAGCAACTCTAACCGCACCCCCAGACCTGACTGACAGCTGGCCCCAATTCATGTATACTCAGAGCGGTGATTGAACCAGCATCGGCCCCTGTGATTGAAACCCGAATGCTGCCGGGGAGAATAAAGTTAATTTTCTCTCCGCAGCATTCGGCTAAGTGCGAACTCCGGGCAGGTTAGTAATGCTATTACCTAAAGATTAACCCCATATCTACAGGTTAATAGCATTTTTTCTGGTGTCAGGTTCCCTTTAACAAATGAAAAATAAACAATTGAGATGGGAACATTATAAGACACACCCACATTTTCCTCCCAAATTTTGATGGAAAAAAAGTGCGTCTAATACGCCAAAAAATATTGTAATCATCAACAATACAAACTGGCTAATAGTTGTGCAAGCTGTGTATAGAGTATGGATACTTAATTAGGTAACAGTAACACATTATAATTAAAATGAGCTAAAAAGAGGGAAAACACAAAAGCACTAATAAATTGCAACACACTACATAGACGGTTTGGGGAATATAAATTATGTGCAAAAAATGGTAAATGCAGTGATATATGGTAGTTCTAGAAGTTAATGATGTACAGGGTGGGCCATTTATATGGATACACCTAAATAAAATGGGAATGGTTGGTGATATGAACTTCCTGTTTGTGGCACATTAGTATATGGGAGGGGGAAAACTTTTCCAGATGAGTGGTGACCATGGTGGCCATTTTGAAGTCGGCCATTTTGGATCCAACTTTATTTTTTCAATGGGAAGAGGGTCATGTGACACATTAAACTTATTGAGAACTTTTTTGTGAATGGTGAAGTTAACAAACAAAACCACCGCTATTGGTCTGACACTAACCCACAGTGGATAGATCCCTCCAAGACAGTTGGCTGAGAAATGATCTTTGTGCCATAAACTGGGACAATGTTCTTGAAAATAAAAGTACACAAAGCAAATGGGACACTTTTATAAACATCCTGAATAGGACCTGTGCACAATATACACTGCACAAAAAAATAAAGGGAACACTTAAACAACAGAATATTACTCCAAGTGAAACCAACTTCTGTGAAATCAAAGTGTCCACTTAGGAAGCAACACTGATTGACAATCAATTTCACATGCTGTTGTGCAAATGGAATAGACAATAGATTATTGGCAATTATCAAGACACACTCAATAAAGAGTGGTTCTGCAGGTGGGGACCACAGACCACATCTCAACATCTCAGTACCAATGCTTTCTGGCTGATGTTTTGAATACTTTTGAATGTTGGTTGTGCTTTCATACTCGTGGTAGCATGAGACGGACTCTACAACCCACAGAAGTTGCTCGGGTAGTGTAGCTCATCCAGGATGGCACATCAATGCGAGCTGTGGCAAGAAGGTTTGCTGTGTCTGTCAGTGTATTGTCCAGAGGCTGGAGGCACTAACAAGAGACAAGCCAGTACACCAGGAGATGTGGAGGGGGCTGTAGGAGGGCAACAACCCAGCAGCAGGACCGCTACCTCCACCTTTGTGCAAGGAGGAACAGGAGGAGCACTGCCAGAGCCCTGCAAAATGACCTCCAGCAGGCCATAAATGTGCATGTGTCTGCACAAACGGTTAGAAACTGACTCCTTGAGGGTGGTATGAGGGCCCGATGTCCACAGATGGGGGTTGTGCTCACAGCCCAAGACCGTGCAGAACGCTTTTGCATTTGCCACAGAACACCAGGATTGGCAAAGTCGCCACTGGTGCCCTGTGCTCTTTACAGATGAAAGCAGGTTCACACTGAGCACATGTGACAGACGAGACAGAGTCTGGAGATCTGCTGCCTGCAACATTCTTCAGCATGACCGATTTGGCAGTGGGTCAGTGATGGTGTGGGGTGGCATTTCTTTGGAGGGCGCACAGCCCTCCATGTGCTCACCAGAGGTAGCCTGACTGCCATTAGGTACCAAGATGAGATCCTCAAACCCCTTGTGAGACCATATGCTGGTGTGGTTGGCCCTGAGTTCCTCCTAATGCAGGACAATGCCAGACCTCATGTGGCTGGAGTGTGTCAGCAGTTCCTACAAGATGAAGGCATTAAAGCTATGGACTGGCCCGCCCGTTCCCCAGACCTGAATCCGATTGATCACATCTGGGACATCATGTCTCGCTCCATCCACCAATGTCACGTTGCACCACAGACTGTCCAGGAGTTGGCGGATGCTTTAGTCGAGGTCTGGGAGGAGATCACACAGGAGACCATCTGCAACCTCATCAGGAGCATGCCTAGGCGTTGTAGGGAGGTCATACAGGCACGTGGAGGCCACACACAGTACTGAGCCTCATTTTGACTTGTTTTAAGGACATTACATCAAAGTTGGATCAGCCTGTAGTGTGTTTTTCCACTTTAATTTTGGGGGTGAGTCCAAATCCAGGCCTCACCTGGTTAATAAATTTGATTTCCATTGATGATTTTTGTGTGATTTTGTTGTCAGCACATTCAACTTAATTTTGCACACAGTGTAGGATTGTTATTTGAGTGTTCCCTTTATTTTTTTGAGCAGTGTATGCCCTATGGGAATAAACAAGTTAGAAATAGGGGCAAACCACTATGGCGAAATAGGGCTGTAAGGGGCGAAATAAATGACAAAAAAAAGCGTTTAGGGAATTAAAGCAAGAGAGTGGTGACTGTTATGATCTGCAACATGTACTAAGGAAAGATAGGGGAAAACTGTCCCTACAGTAAGACTAAGCTGAATCCCTACGATGTAGCGGGCTGCCTGTTCCTAGTGAACAGACCCTCCTTAGTCCTCGGCTAGTGTGAATGAAGACCTATAGAATTAAGGGAGGGGACCCTAAAAGAACTAAGGACTGGGACAAAAATGGGACACCTCCTAAACAGAAGTTATTGTAGAACACAAAAGACAAACTAACAAAAATGTACTAGAGGTCCCAGAGGACCAAGCGAACTGACAGATAGGCACCGAAGCACCAGGCTAGAGAAACAGTCAAACAACACTGAAGTCCAGCAAAGCCAGAAGGGCGGAGCTGGATTATAAAGGCAGATGGTCACGTGACCGCAAAACACCAGATAGGAAAAACTAACAGGAGGGTTCTAACAGTGCCCCCTCTTTTATGAGGATCCTCCGGATCCTCCAGGCCTAGGCCTATCCGGAAACCTCCTGTGGAAAGCTTTAACAAGCCTAGGAGCAGAGACATCATCCGTCCTTACCCAGGAGTTGTCTTCGGGACCGAAACCCTTCCAGGAGGCAAGATACTGTAATCTCCCTCTATGCCATCTAGAATTCAAGATACGCGAAATTTCAAATTCGCCGTCTTCCACCACAGGAGGAACTGTGACAGTGGCATCCCTATCAGATACGTCAGCCTTTTTCAACAAGGAAACATGAAACACAGGATTAATCTTCCAGGAAGAAGGGACATCCAACCTAACAGCAGACGGGTTAACAACCTGAAGCATTTTAAATGGACCCACAAACTTAGGACCCAGCTTTTTAGAGGGAATCCTCAACCGCAGGTTCTTCGAGGACAACCAAACCATGTCACCCACAGTAAACAAAACCTCTTTACGTTTCCTGTCAAAATACTTCTTGGACTTCTTGTTAGCCTCTTGAAGGTTGCAACGTACATTAATCCAAACTCTCTCCAAATCACCTCGGCACCGACCGTAGGAGAGAACCGGCGAGATAAAGCATTGGCTTTAACATTCTTAGTACCAGGGATATAGGTAACAGAAAAATTCTTAATAAATTTCCTGTAATAATTGGCAAAACGCAAAAATCTCTGTATAGATTTCAAACCAATAGGCCTAGGCCATTCCTGCACAGCCTGAACCTTCACAGGGTCCATCTCAAAGCCCTCGCTGGAGACAATGTAGCTCAAAAAACTAATTTTCTGCACAGCGAACTCACATTTCTCCAGCTTAGCAAAGAGTGAATTATCACTCAATAACTGCAAAACTTCACGTACACTCTGCCAATGGGACTCCAGATTTGGCGAATAAATCAAAATGTCATCCAAATACACAACCACATTCTTACCAATCAGAGGTCTCAGGATGTCATTAATAAGGTTCTGAAAAAATGCAGGTGCATTGGTAAGACCAAAAGGCATCACCAGATTCTCAAAATGACCTACCGAAGTGTTAAAAGCAGTTTTCCATTCATTACCCTCCTTCACTCGTAACAAATTGTATGCCCCCCAGAGATCAATTTTGGAGAACCACTTGACTCCCACTAACTGGTTAAACAAGTCAGGAATTAACGGCAATGGGTAGGAATTGCGTATGGTAATCTTATTGATTTCACGAAAATCCAGACATGGACATAAACTGTCGTCCTTTTTTTTAACAAAGAAGAATCCAACTGCCACAGGCGACTTAGAAGGTCTAATGTGACCAGCGGCCAGGCTAGTCTCTATGTACTCCTCCAAAGCCTTTCTTTCAGGGATAGTCAGATTAAACAAGCGACTTTTGGGAAGAGAAGCACCCGGAACAAACTCAATGGCGCAATCATAATCCCTGTGAGGAGGTAAAACTTGCGACTCCTCCTCCGAAAAAACCCTCCAAAAATCTTGAATAGGTACCGGTAATTCCCCTTTTTCCACAGCCGCACTGCGAGCATTACAACATTTATCATAGCACTTCGGACTCCAAGACTTAGTCCAATAAAGGATTGTGCAGTTTTAACCAAGGCAATCCTAGAACAACTGGAGAGGGCAAATTGTCCAAAACAACCAAGTCCAAAATTTCTTGGTGAACTCCATTGATAGTGATGGGAAATGCAGCAGTCTTGTGAGTAATACATTTCAAAGGAGTGTTATCAATTGCAATCACAGAAATAGGTGATGACAAAGGTTTGGATATCAATTTAAGGTTTTCCAAAAACCCTTTATCAATCACATTAAGTGTTGAACCACAATCCACAAATACCTGAAATTCAATCAAATCTCCCTGCAAAGTAGTACTCTCAGAAAGAAATACTCCTGCAGAGCGTAAACAAGCTATACGGGCGTAACTGACCTTTTGTTTTTCTTTACTTAAACGACGCTCACATTACTTAATCAAATGGTCAGCTTTACCACAATAAAGACACAAACCCTCGGCGAATCTCCGGTCTCTTTCCTGAGAGTGGAGTGACATTGCCCCAACCTCCATTGGTTCTCCGCTGTCAGAGCTGATTTTCTGGGAACTAGGACCTGACGTTACAGGAGTTTTTACATAATTCACCCTGGACCTCAGTCTCCTGTCCACACGAACAGCTCGAACAGCTAACTGCATAGCTTCCTGCAGAGTCTCAGGTGCAGGCAATGCAATTAGAAAATCCTTAACCCTTTCACTCAGACCAGCAAGAAATAAACATCTCAGCGCAGAATCATTCCATTTAACTTCTGAGGCCCATCTCCTGAAGTGTGTGCAATAATTTTCAACATCATCTGACCCCTGATTCAAACGTCTAAGTTCTGATTCAACAGATGAGATTCGATCAGGATCGTCATATAATAGCCCCATAGCAGAAAAAAATTCTTCAACAGACCTTAAACACGGATCATTAGGTTGGAGAGAAAAGGCCCACCCCTGTGGTTCTTTGCGCAAAAGTGACATAATAAAACCAATGCGCTGTGATTCATTCCCAGAGGATCTTGGTCTCTAACAAAAATATAACAAACAAGCATTTTTGCTGGAGCTCGGCCACCTCCAGAGACAATCCCTGCAAGCGTTGAGCCAAATACTGGACGGAAACCATACTGATCCCCGAATTTCTTTCCTTTTAGTTTTTTTGGGCTGGACTTACTGTTATGATCTGCAACATGTACTAAGGAAAGATAGGGGAAAGCTGTCCCTACAGTAAGACTAAGCTGAATCCCTACGATGTAGCGGGCTGCCTGTTCCTAGTGAACAGACCCGCTTTAGTCCTCGGCTAGTCTGAATGAAGACCTATAGAATTAAGGGAGGGGTCCCTAAAAGTACTAAGGATTGGGACAAAAATGGGACCCCTCCTAAACAGAAGTTGACAAACTGACAAAAATGTACTAGAGGTCCCAGAGGACCAAGCGAACTGACAGAGATAGGCACCGAAGCACCAGGCTAGAGAAACAGTCAAACAACACTGAAGTCCAGCAAAGCCAGAAGGGCGGAGCTGGAATATAAAGGCAGATGGTCACGTGACTGCAAAACACAAGATAGAAAAAACTAACAGGAGGGTTCTAACAGTAACGAGGCATTCAATAGAAAAAAATAAATTGTGAAAAAAATAAAAACAAATCAATGCAGGAAAGATTGAGACAGACTCATTGCTAAGCAAAGTTAAATAATCCCAAAATATTCTTAAACTATATAAACAGTAAGAAACTCTGAGTAATCTGGGTGAAATAGTGGAAGAGGATGAGGAAAAGGCCAATCTACTAAACGCCTTCCTCTATACAGTCTTTACACAAGATAATCCTATAACAGATCAAGTATACCATAAACTATCCATTAAATGCCATCTGCTTAACCCAGCAGGAAGTACGGCGCCACCTTAAACACAAAAGTAGACAAATCACTGGACCTGGATTACATACACCCCCGAGTACTGCTGGAATTAAGTACTGTAATAGATAGACCATTATTTCTAACAATATTTCTAATATTCAAGGATTCCATAATAAAGGAGTTCCATAGCAAATGTGGTGCCAAAGATCATAAATGGGGCAAACACTGAACATGGAAATTATAGACTGCTAATTTTAACCTCTATTGTGGGTAAAATCCTTGAGGGTTTTCTAAGACATGATGCCCTGGAGTATAATAACATCAATGGGTTTATGAGGGATTTGTCCTGTCAAACTATTCTGATTAGCTTCTATGAGGAAGTACGTTCCAGACTGAAATAGGGTAAAGCCGTGGATACCTGTCACGGGTGTGTCAGAGGTGACAGACAGTTGCCCTGCAGTTGGTTGCAGGAGATCTCTACGTTTGGCATTACAGACATCTTCTTAGAGGCTGGCTGTCTCTAGGACCCAGCGGCTACTTCCCTCTGGCTAATTAGCTCCCTGGCCTGAGTGTATATGTACCTGGTATGTCTGAGAGGGAGGTGCCAGCGATATTCATTACTACTTGTAAGGCTTTAGCAAGAGCAGTACTTTGTCCTCTAGAGCTTGAGGCCGTGTGTGCATTTGTCTGGAGTCGTCTAAAGCTAAGCAATCCCCCCCTGTTTGTCTACCCTTGTGGTCTATAGAGTTTAGTGGAGATCGACTAGTGCTCATCTCCTCACTTTCCTAGCTTTAGCCATACGCCAGGGAAAGTCAGGGCGAGGCACGTGTGGTGAAGAGCCAATATAGGGACGGTAGTTGAGGCAGGGTGACACTAGACCAGTCTAGGAGGTCTCCACTTCCCCCTTTCCCTAGTGTCTGGGCTCCCTTTCCCTCTTCTCTCTGTGTTGCACTAAGTCTTTCCAACACCCTGCGTGACAATACCATATATCTGGACTTTTCAAAGGTGTTTGATGTATTGCCACATAAAAGGTTGGTATATAAAATGAGAGCAATGTGACTAGGGGAAATATGTGTAATTGGGGTAACAGCTGGCTCAGTGATAGAAAACAGAGGGTGGTTATTAACCCCTTTACCACTTTGAGTTTTTCCATTTTTGCTTTTTCATTTTTTGGTCCCCTTCTTCCCATAACTTTTTTATTATTCCATCAATATGGCCATGTGAGGGTTATTTTTTGCGGGACAAGTTGTACTTATGAACAACACCATTGATTTTACCATATTGTGTACTGGAAAAGAGGGAAAAAAAATCCAAATACGGTGAAACTGCAAAAAAAAGTTCAATTCCACCATTTTTTTTTATCATGTTCACTAAATGCTAAAACTGACCTGCCATTATGATTCTCCAGGTCATTACGAGTTCGTAAATACCAAACATGTATAGGTTCTTTTCTATTTAAGTGGTGAAAAAAAAATCCAAAGCTTGTAAAAAAAAAATAAAAAATTGGCACCATTTTCCGAGACCCATAGTGTCTCCATGTTTCGTGATCTAGGGCTGGGTGAGAGCTTATTTTTTGCGAGCTGACCTGATGTTTTTATTGATATCATTTAGGGGTAGATACAATGTTTTGATCGCCCATTATTGCATTTTAATCAGAGGTGTAGCTAGGGTTTTGGTTCAGGGGGGGCGAAACTTCTGAGTGGGCCCCTAACCTGGTAACCCTGATTACAGCTATGGTGGCACACCCAGAGAGTGGATGTAGGGGAACCTCAGCAGATGACCGCACTGTTACTGAAAATAATCTCTATACAGCACTGATATTACCTCCATATGGTGACATATACGTATTGATAGATACCAGTCCTGCAGAACATATAGGAGATTACAGTACAGTTATATATAGTAACTTACAGCTGACGTTCTTTCTGATTAAATTTCTCACTTTTCCCATCGTTTCCATCTGGCCCAGACCGACACAACAACGTCTCCATCCATTACTCAGAGTCTGCAGAGATCACAACAAATACACATTTGACTCCTTATATATTTCAGGCATCGTCCCAATCTATTCCCAACCAGCACAACCAGCACAAACCCCTCATCCTGCTGATAATCCAATACTGAGCCTCTGTTGCTGTACGTGTCCCTATTACTGCACCTAGTGTGTGGTACTGTGTGCCCTCTAGATGGTAAAACAAACCTCTAGAATATAGTAATGCCGTGTGCAAGTGACGCGCCCCTGGGCCTGTGTCGCGCTGCATTGCGCACGCGGGAGCTTACCCGGAGCCGGATCTGTTGAGGGTTGTAGTCTCGTGGCGGTGACCCGGTCCATGCCCAGGGTGTCAAACTAAGTGGCAGTCTATGGCAGAAGATGTTAACTTGGATGTCGACTACGCCACCCGTTGAGTGCGGCTTTGCAGCCGCCGCTGCAGAACAGTCCGCTGAGGCCGGTGGTATGGGTGCAGCGATGATGTTATAACCCCCAACGGGAGGGGTATGGCCTCAGGGCAGCAGGTGAAGATGATGGGGGTTGTGACGGTGCAGTAAGAAGAGTCAGAGTCAGGAGATGCAGTTTCAGGGTTTTTACTCACGGGTGTTCTCTCAGTCACTCTGGCCTTGAGTGACCACCCGAGCCGTGCTGCGTCCACCAGGTCCTGGACTCGGCCAACCCCCAGGCAGTTCCGGAGCGTGGTCCTGAGCTCCCTTCTCTCTCTCTGTCTCTGGCCGTTCCCACCAGGGATCCACCTTTGGCCGGCTCCCTCGGGTCTCTTGGTGGTCAAACCTCCTCTGGGTTCCCTGACCCTATACTTGGTGTGCCTTTCTGGTGGATTTGGTGAGGGTCGTGGCAAATCTTGACCACGACCTCCGGTTCCTGGCTGAGGATAAGTGGCCTCCACCAGTTCGGGTTCCGGTACCCGTGTCCGCCAACCCTTCACCCTTTTTGGTCTGATTCTGGGTTCTTAGGGTTCCCTCTGGTCTTCCACTCTGGGCCTTTCTTTCTCCTCTCTCCTCTGCAGGCTTGGCTCTGGAGCTGGGCCCAGCCGGAGCCACAGCTCCCTGTCAGCCCTCCTGGCTGAACTCTTCCTAAAGACTCCCTCAGCTCTCCCTGTCCTAAGATGGTGCCCACCATATATACTCCCTCTATGTGTGAGCCCAGGTGACTAGCACCCAATGAGCTCCTAGCTTTACCCAGAGTACTCCCCCTATCTGCCCCTACACTACTGGGATGTTCCACCCCCCTCCCACTCCAGCCAGGGACAGACGCTGTCGTACCTGCACATTTACTTGGTGGGAGTACCGTAGTTCTGTCCCCCGGAAATGGGATGTATGTAGTGCATGCAGCCTACTGAGCTCAGTCCCACACTCCATCCTTACCCGGGAGTGGAATACCACACCTCTGGGTCGAGGTGCAATACCCCTGTAGCAGCCGAGTCCTCAGGGTGCTACATTCCCCCCTGGTAAATCACAGCACGTCCTCGGGCTGTAAAAGAATAAAATATCCAAAAACATACAATTTTTTCAAAACATACAAGAGCATATCAAACATTAAACATTATCAGATTTAAACAAGATAAACTTTTTCTTTCATATAAAACTCTTTCATAATAATGTTCTTTGAGTTACTGGCCACTGTGCGCTTGTGACCAGGTAGAAGTGCAACAGTCAGTTCAAGAACAACAGTTTCCTATAAAACCAGTAGGGGGCACCTTAGAAAGCGCAACTATATACAAGGGGAGGTGGCCGCTCTCAGTCCTCGGCCAGTGGGGAAAAGGAATGGCTGTTCACAGTCCTCAGCCTGTTAAGGGATAGGGGACACACGGGTTTAAGTTCACACTTGTCCCAACGGGGAACATATTTAAATTAGCAGCAGTTCTTATACCCTTACGGATAACTATGTACAGTTCTTTTTTTTTTTTTTTACCGTACTCTAATAACGGCGTCCTCCTGATGCTTCCTCCCTGTATTCTTCAGACCCGTCCGGGTCCTCTTGCTCCTCCTGACACCTCAGCTCTTCCTCCGTCAACCGGTGTACATGAAGGGCATAGGGTCCTTTGGCACATTGGTGCCGGGTAAAGGTGACCTCATCACCCAGGTATAGGTCACGACCTCTGTGTCCCTCCGGCAGGTGGGACTCGACATCCCTGCGGGTCACGAAGACGTCGCCAGGGGTGCGGTGATCCCGGATGAAGCCCCAACCGTGCTGCAGTTGGAATTTAATTACAGTCCCGGTGGCACGGGGACCGTGGGCTGCACGGGGGTTCCGTCGGGTCCGGCTCTTCTGTTCTGCACTCCTCACTTGCAGCCGCTCCTCGCGGACCCGCCTCTCTCGTCGTTCCCAGTCGAAAACCTCTAGCTGTTGCCGGCAGCACTCTGCTCGCTGGGCTGCGGCCGCCCGGGTTTCTTGGGTGAAGCCGATGAGGTTTTCCCCAGTGGGGTCCCATTCAAATTGGGCCTCCTCCAGCGGGAGCGGGACGATCTTGACAGGCGCCGGAGCCGGAATCAGGGGCTCATCCAGGGGCCTTTCCTTCCGGAGTCGGGGATGGTAGTACTCCGGTGGCCACTCAAAGGGCTGCCCATCCGGGCAAGTATGTTGGGCGAACAAGTCTTCACCCAGGGGTAGGACTTTGTGGGTTGAGGGCGCGATGGTGGTAGCGGCGCCCGGGTTCACCAGGCCTTGCGACCAGGCCTGGGGCACCCTGAAGGTGAAGGGCACCGTGAAGACGGCGGCGCCCGGGTGTACTTGACTTTGCGACCAGGCCGGTGGCGTCTCCTGCTTGGCCGCGCTCAGGGTTGAGGCGCGTGACGTCACAAGAGGCGTGGCCGCGGCTCCTGCTTGAGGCCTAGTCTGGAGCGGTAGCGGTGCGGCAACGGGCACGATCGGTGGGATTTCGGGCTCTGCGACGGGGAGCGGGGGTAGGCTTATGGTGGCTGGGCTTGGGGTAGTGACGTCCCCTTTACTTGCCTCCGTCTCTTCAGCTCCCTCTGCGGCGTCGTCTCCGGCCTCCGTCCCTTCTGCATCCTCTTCAGGGGCAGGCGTGCTCCTCGTTGCGGGTGGTGTGCTTCGCTGGCGGGTTCCAGCCTGCTGGGCCATCTCCCTGCTCCACTCCGTCAGCGTTTCTCGCTGCACCTGGGCCATCCTCCGTGCGAGGCCCTCCAGCGCGGTCTGTGCACGCTCCCGGTCTCGGGGGAGCTGTGCCAGGATCTCCACCAGGTCTTGTGGAGTGGTAGCTTGCAACAGGCTCCTTACCACAGGGTCGGTGCTGCCTGACTCTCCCTCCATCTCCGGGTACGGCTTCTCCAGACTCCTCCAGGCTGCACCCATCTTCTCTGTTTTGTTCTGTATCCGCCCCCATTGAGGGCGGTCCTGGGGCAACTTGGTGATTGTCAGTTCCAGGGGCAGACCCCCCACGCTGATGGACATCTCAATCATTGCAGTCTGTGCTGGTGGGGGCGGTCTTCGTTTTTGGCGCCATTCTTGGTCCTGGCCCACGTTGGGAGGTGGCCTCTTGCCACCCTCTGGCACGCCCATAATGGCGTCCGCTCTGCCAGGGCGGGAAATCTTCTCAGATGGCGGGAACCGCTTCCCAATGGCGGGAAACTCTGTGGATGGCGGGAAAAGACTGCAGATGGCGGGCAAACGGCGGGAAACGATCCGAGATGGCGTCCGATGGCGGGGACCCTCCAGAATTGGCGGGAGACTTCTTTTTACGGTAAATATGAACTTTTCTTCAGGCACGCAGTACCCGGTGGTTGCGGGCACGTGATCCTGCCGACTACGCCAAAAGTTGACGCGCCCCTGGGCCTGTGTCGCGCTGCATTGCGCACGCGGGAGCTTACCCGGAGCCGGATCTGTTGAGGGTTGTAGTCTCGTGGCGGTGACCCGGTCCGTGCCCAGGGTGTCAAACTAAGTGGCAGTCTATGGCAGAAGATGTTAACTTGGATGTCGACTACGCCACCCGTTGAGTGCGGCTTTGCAGCCGCCGCTGCAGAACAGTCCGCTGAGGCCGGTGGTATGGGTGCAGCGATGATGTTATAACCCCCAACGGGAGGGGTATGGCCTCAGGGCAGCAGGTGAAGATGATGGGGGTTGTGACGGTGCAGTAAGAAGAGTCAGAGTCAGGAGATGCCGTTTCAGGGTTTTTACTCACGGGTGTTCTCTCAGTCACTCTGGCCTTGAGTGACCACCCGAGCCGTGCTGCGTCCACCAGGTCCTGGACTCGGCCAACCCCCAGGCAGTTCCGGAGCGTGGTCCTGAGCTCCCTTCTCTCTCTCTGTCTCTGGCCGTTCCCACCAGGGATCCACCTTTGGCCGGCTCCCTCGGGTCTCTTGGTGGTCAAACCTCCTCTGGGTTCCCTGACCCTATACTTGGTGTGCCTTTCTGGTGGATTTGGTGAGGGTCGTGGCAAATCTTGACCACGACCTCCGGTTCCTGGCTGAGGATAAGTGGCCTCCACCAGTTCGGGTTCCGGTACCCGTGTCCGCCAACCCTTCACCCTTTTTGGTCTGATTCTGGGTTCTTAGGGTTCCCTCTGGTCTTCCACTCTGGGCCTTTCTTTCTCCTCTCTCCTCTGCAGGCTTGGCTCTGGAGCTGGGCCCAGCCGGAGCCACAGCTCCCTGTCAGCCCTCCTGGCTGAACTCTTCCTAAAGACTCCCTCAGCTCTCCCTGTCCTAAGATGGTGCCCACCATATATACTCCCTCTATGTGTGAGCCCAGGTGACTAGCACCCAATGAGCTCCTAGCTTTACCCAGAGTACTCCCCCTATCTGCCCCTACACTACTGGGATGTTCCACCCCCCTCCCACTCCAGCCAGGGACAGACGCTGTCGTACCTGCACATTTACTTGGTGGGAGTACCGTAGTTCTGTCCCCCGGAAATGGGATGTATGTAGTGCATGCAGCCTACTGAGCTCAGTCCCACACTCCATCCTTACCCGGGAGTGGAATACCACACCTCTGGGTCGAGGTGCAATACCCCTGTAGCAGCCGAGTCCTCAGGGTGCTACACAAGTGCCCTAGAAAACAGTGCCCACATTGTGCCCCGTAGGAAGTAATAATGCCCTCTGTGTGCCCTTCTGATGGTCATTATAACCTGAGTTCCCCTATAGCGATAAGTGCCCACTTATTTAATAATGTCCTGAGTCTCCCCCCATGTACAGCTCCCGTATACACAGTATGATGCTCTCTTATACATAGTATAATGCCCTCTCACTGTATAGTACCCCCGCACAGTATACGGACCCCTTAGTAGCCTCCAAACTGATGTCTCCAACACTGTATGATGGCCCCCACACTGTGCAAAGACCCCACATTATCTCCCACACTATATGAACATAACTGTAATCCCCACACTGTACAAATAGCCTACATATAGTATAATGCCCCCCCATAGGCAGAGTATGTAGTATAATGTCATCCCCCATAGGCAGAGTCTAGTATAATGTTCCCCCCCTTCCCATAGGCAGAGTATGTAATTACCCCCACCCATAGGCACAGTCTGTAGTATAATGCCCCCCCTTATAGGCAGAGTCTATAGTATAATATGCCTCCCCATAGGCAGAGTCTGTAGTATAGTGTGTCCCCCCTCATAGGCAGAGTCTGTAGCATAATGCCTACCCCCTCATAGGCAGAGTATGTAGTATAATGCCCCTCCTTTATAAGCAGAGTCTGTAGTATAATATGCCTCCCCATAGGCAGAGTCTGTAGCATAGTGTGTCCCCCCTCATAGGCAGAGTCTGTAGTATAATGTCGCCCCCCCATCCCCCGCCACTGGCAAAAAAAGTGAATAAGCATGATAATCACCTCTACTCCTCGTTCCCTCGCTGCACTTAGTGCCGCGCTCGACCTGCACATCTCAGCACAGCAGGCTGGACACCAGGTGATGACGTCAGACTCAGAGGGGACTGATGGGAGAGAGGGAGCATCACGCTCCCTCTCCCTCTTCAGTGAACTTGCGGCGGTGACGAGCGGGGGGGCCTGATGCTGACACCAGGGGCCCCCCTGCCCTACTATATCCGCACAGCTGATACACTTGCACAGGGTAGCTCCGGGTGGGCCCCCTCAGAGCGTGGGGCCCGGGCTACCACCCCCTCTGCCCCCCGGTAGCTACGCTACTGATTTTAATGCAATGTTGCGGTGACCCAAAAAAATTAATTTTGGCTTTTTGATTTTTTTTTCTCGTTACGCCATTTACCGATCGGATTAGTTTTTTTTATATTGATAGATTGGGCGATTCTGAACTCGGCGATACCAAATGTGTATTTTTTATTGTTTTTAATTATTTTATTTTGAATGGGACGATAGAGAGGTGATTTCAACTTTTACATTTTTTTTTTTTTTTTAATATTGTTAAAAACTTTCTTTTTCTTACTTTTCATTTGCTTCAATAGTCTCCATGGGAGATTAGAAGCTGCGATCATCCGATCACCCTGCTATGTGTAACAAAAGTGCTCATATGCTTTGAGCGCCGACCGTTGGGTGGGTCTTATGATGCGCTTCCAGGTGTGCATTTTAAATGCGTTTATCATGTTAACAGCCGCGGGTGGATCGCTATTCCTCCCACGGTTGTTAAGGGCACATGACAGCCGATGAGATCAGCTGTCATGTCCCCGGAAAGGTGCAGTCTCATCGTCTGAGCCCACGCCAAAGAGGGGGATGCGACATTGGACATAATCATATGCTCAAGGGTGTAAAGGGGTTAATGGAACACACTCTAATTGGGTCACAGTTAACAGTGGGGTACCACAGGGGTCAGTATTGGGCCCTCTCCTTTTTAACATGTTTATTAAACATATTTATCTCTATGCCCTGATTTTGTAGAGGGCATACAGAGTAGAATTCCAGTATTTGCAGGTGATACTAAACTCTGCAAGATAAATTAACACGAAGGAGGTTAATTTAATATTACAGAGTGATTTATTTAAGCTGGAGACTTGCCCTGAGAAATGGCAATTGAATTTTAATGCACAGTACAGATCAAAAGTTTGGACACACCTTCTCATTTAAAGATTTTTCTGTATTTTCATGACTTTGAAAATTGTACATTCACACTGAAGGCATCAAAACTATTAATTAACACATGTGGAATTATATACTTTACAAAAAAGTGTGAAACAACTGAAAATATGTCTTATATTCTAGGTTCTTTGCTTTGATGACTGCTTTGCACACTCTTGGCATTCTCTTGATGAGCTTCAAGAGGTAGTCACCGGAAATGGTTTTCACTTCACAGGTGTGCCCTGTCAGGTTTAATAAGTGGGATTTCTTGCCTTATAAATGGGGTTGGGACCATCAGTTGTGTTGTGCAGAAGTCTGGTGGATACACAGCTGATAGTCCTACTGAATAGACTGTTAGCTGCTTTTTTCTTGCCATAATATAAACTCTAAGTAAAGAAAAACGAGTGGCCATCATTACTTTAAGAAATGAAGGTCAGTCAGTCCGAAAAATTGGACAAACTTTGAAAGTGTCTCCAAGTGCAGTTGCAAAAACCATCAAGCGCTACAAAGAAACTGGCTCACATGAGGACAGCCCCAGGAAAGGAAGTCCAAGAATCACCTCTGCTTCTGAGGATAAGTTTATCCGAGTCACCAGCCTCAGAAATCGCAGGTTAACAGCAGCTCAGATTAGAGACCAGGTCAATGCCACACAGAGTTCTAGCAGCAGACACATGTCTACAACAACTGTTAAGAGGAGACTTTGTGCAGCAGGCCTTCATGGTAAAATAGCTGCTAGGAAACCACTGCTATGGACAGGCAACAAGCAGAAGAGACTTGTTTGGGCTAAAGAACACAAGGAATGGACATTAGACCAGTGGAAATCTGTGCTTTGGTCTGATGAGTTCAAATTTGAGATCTTTGGTTCCAACCACCGTGTCTTTGTGCGACGCAGAAAAGGTGAACGGATGGACTCTACACGCCTGGTTCCCACCGTGAAGCATGGAGGAGGAGGTGTGATGGTGTGGGGGTGCTTTGCTTGTGACACTGTTGGGGATTTATTCAAAATTGAAGGCATACTGAACCAGCATGGCTACCACAGAATCTTGTAGCGGCATGCTATTCCATCCGGTTGTGTTTAGTTGGACCATCATTTATTTTTCAACAGGACAATGACCCTAAACACACCTCCAGGCTGTGTAAGAGCTATTTGACCAAGAAGGAGAGTGATGGGGTGCTACGCCAGATGACCTGGCCTCCACAGTCACCAGACCTGAACCCAATCGAGATGGTTTGGGGTGAGCTGGACCGCAGAGTGAAGGCAATAGGGCCAACAAGTGCTAAGCATCTCTGGGAACACCTTCAAGATTGTTGGAAGACCATTTCCGGTGACTACCTCTTGAAGCTCATCAAGAGAATGCCAAGAGTGTGCAAAGCTGTCATCAAAGCAAAAGGTGGCTACTTTGAAGAACCTAGAATATAAGACATATTTTCAGTTGTTTCACACTTTTTTGTTAAGTATATAATTCCACATGTGTTAATTCATAGTTTTGATGCCTTAAGTGTGAATGTACAATTTTCATAGTCATGAAAATACAGAAAAATCTTTAAATGAGAAGGTGTGTCCAAACTTTTCGTCTGTACTGTATATAAATGTAAGGTCATGTACTTGGGCAGACAAAATGCATTGTACAGTTAGGTCCGGAAATGTTTTGACAGTGACTCAAGTTTTGGCATTTTATCTGTTTACCAACCATATTCAAGATACAGTTATATAATCAATATGGGCTTAAAATGCAGACTCTCAGCTTTAAATTGAGGGTATTCACATCCCATCCTAATTGGAGTAAGTGTTTAGGAATTACAGCTCTTTAATATGTTGGTGCCTCTTTTTACAGGGACCAAAAGTAATTGGACAATTATCTCAAAAGCTGTTTAATGGGCTCCATGGGCTATTTCCTCATTTGCCCATCATCAATAGTGATGAGCGAGCACTAAAATGCTCGGGAGCTCGATGCTCGGGTCGAGCACATTGGAATACTCGGGTGCTCGACCCGAGCAATGAGTCCAATGTAAGTCTATGGGAAACTTGAGCATTTTTCAGGCGGCTCCCCCCCGGCGGTCTGCAGAGGGCCTAAAAATTGCCCAAATCGATAAGAACAGTGCTCAAATGGCATGGGGACAGCATGGGGAAGACCCCTGGAAGCATTTCTGACTCCCAGGTCACTTCTGTCAACAACGTTGTCAGAGGTATTACGCCACTTTTACGGACTCACAATAAAACATAACAAAACGAAACCAAAATGGATTTTCCTGGGAAATACAGTTATATGAAAAAGTTTGGGCACCCCTATTAATCTTAAGCTTAATGTTTTCTAAAAATTGGTGTTTTTGCAACAGCTATTTCAGTTTGATATATGTAATAACTGTGGGACACAGTAATGTTTCTGCCTTGAAATGAGGTTTATTGTACTAACAGAAAATGTGCAATCTGCATTCAAACAAAATTTGACAGGTGCATAAGTATGGGCACCCTTATCATTTTCTTGTTTTAAATACTCCTACCTACTTTTTACTGACTTACTAAAGCACTTTTTTTGGTTTTGTAACCTCATTGAGCTTTGAACTTCATAGCCAGGTGTATGCAATCATGAGAAAAGCTACTTAAAGTGGCCACTTGCAAGTTGTTCTCCTGTTTGAATCTCCTCTGAAGAGTGGCATCATGGGCACCTCAAAACAACTGTCAAATGATCTGAAAACAAAGATTATTCAACATAGTTGTTCAGGGGAAGGATACAAAAAGCTGTCTCAGAGATTTAACCTGTCAGTTTCCACTGTGAGGAACATAGTAAGGAAATGGAAGAACACAGGGACAGTTCTTGTTGAGGCCAGAAGTGGCAAGCCAAGAAAAACATCAGAAAGGCAGAGAAGAAAAATGGTGAGATCAGTCAAGGACAATCCTCAGACCACCTCCAGAGAGCTGCAGCATCAACTTGCTGCAGATGGTGTCACTGTGCATCGGTCAACTATACAACGCACTTTGCACAAGGAGAAGCTGTATGGGAGAGTGATGCGAAAGAAGCCGTTTCTGCAAGCACGCTACAAACAGAGTCGGCTGAGGTATGCAAAAGCACATTTGGAGAAGCCAATTTCTTTTTGGAAGAAGGTCCTGTGGACTGATGAAACCAAGATTGAGTTGTTTGGTCATACAAAAAGGCATTATGCATGGCGGCAAAAAAACATAGCATTCCAAGAAAAACACTTGCTACCCACAGTAAAATTTGGTGGAGGTTCCATCATGCTTTGGGGCTGTGTGGCCAATGCCGGCACCGGGAATCTTGTTAAAGTTGAGGGACGCATGGATTCCACTCAGTATCAGCAGATTCTTGACAATAATGTTCAAGAATCAGTGATAAAGTTGAAGTTACGCAGGGGATAGATCTTTCAGCAAGACAATGATCCAAAACACCGCTCCAAATCTACTCAGGCATTCATGCAGAGGAACAATTACAATGTTCTGGAATGGCCATCCCAGTCCCCAGACCTGAATATCATTGAACATCTGTGGGATCATTTGAAGAGGGCTGTCCATGCTCGGCGACCATCAAACTTAACTGAACTGGAATTGTTTTGTAAAGAGGAATGGTCATAAATACCTTCATCCAGGATCCAGGAACTCATTAAAAGCTACAGGAAGCGACTAGAGGCTGTTATTTTTGCAAAAGGAGGATCTACTAAATATTAATGTCACTTTCTGGTGAGGTGCCCATACTTATGCACCTGTCAAATTTTGTTTGAATGCAGATTGCACATTTTCTGTTAGTACAATAAACCTCATTTCAAGGCAGAAACATTACTGTGTCCAACAGTTATTACATATATCAAACTGAAATAGCTGTTGCAAAAACACAAATTTTTAGAAAACATTAAGCTTAAGATTAATAGGGGTGCCCAAACTTTTTCATATAACTGTATGTTAAGGAACTTCCTTTCCAGGGTAATGACTTGTATATAAAGCAAAATAAATAACCGGAAACAAAAATGCCCCTCTACACCTTGGGCTATGTTCACACGTATCGTTTTTGATGCGTTTTTTTCACTTTTGCATTGCTTTCAACCATGACAAATGCATTCACCAGGAAATGTCATTTTAACATTTTACAATGTTATCTGGCCATGTGGTGTGTGAGATATCATCAGACACATCGTGGTTCATTTATGAAGGAGGGACTCTGAAAGTCACAAAGCCTATATTTATAGGGTCATCAGGCGGCCTTTACTATTCTTAAAGGGCCAGCAGTCGGCCCTCACTATTCTTAGAGAGCCATCAGCCGGCTATGTTTTATTGTTCCCATTACTAAAGAATGGGTCTCCAATACTGTTATTGCATATGCAGTGAGTGGCAGGGCTGCCCAAAATTTGGACGCACCCCAATACCACTTTGAAAATTTGGATGCACCCCAATACTCCTTTGAAGAGACTTAGAGGAGGGCCTCCTGAAAACAATGTTCCCATTATTAGGAAGTATGTCTCCCATTGTGGTTGCCTATGCAGTGAATGCAAGGGTTGCCAAAAATTTGGAGGCACTCCAATGCCCCTTGGAAGAGACATGGAGGTCAGAGGGCCTCCTGAAAACAATGTTCCCATTATTAGGAAGTGGGTCTCCCAGTATGTCTGCCTATGCAGTGAATGCAAGGGTTGCCAAAAATTTGGAGGCACTCCAATGCCCCTTGGAAGAGACGTGGAGGTCAGAGGGCCTCCTGAAAACAATGTTCCCATTATTAGGAAGTGGGTCTCCCAATGTGTTTGCCTATGCAGTAAATGCAAGGGATGCCAAAAATTTGGAGGCACTCCAATGCCCCTTGGACGAGATGTGGAGGTCAGAGGGCCTCCTGAAAACAATGTTCCCATTATTAGGAAGTGGGTCTCCCATTGTGTTTGCCTATGCAGAGAATGCAAGGGTTGCCTAAAATTTGGAGGCACTCCAATGCCCCTTGGAAGAGACGTGGAGGTCAGAGGGCCTCCTGAAAACAATGTTCCCATTATTAGGAAGTGGGTCTCCCATTGTGTTTGCCTATGCAGTCAATGCAAGTGCTGCCAAAAATTGGGAGGCACTACAATGCCCCTTGGAAGAGACATGGAGGAGGGCCTCATAAAAAAATGTTCCGATTAGAAAGGAGCGGGCCTCCTATACTTGTAATGCCCATGCACTAAGTGTATGGGCTGACAAACATTTACCTCTGGGGGTATACATGAACATACTGTATAAAATTTTTTTTTTACGGGCATCATAAATACCCTTTAAAAAAATTACGTGGGTGTTGCATCACGGACCACGGTCACCCTGGTGATATGATGGTGGAGGATGAGGAGAAGGAGGAGGACAAGAGCAAATAGCCAAAATCAGGAAGAGTATACCCATGTCTAGGTGTGAAAAGGTGCATGGGAATACACCTCCCAAGAAAAGACACTGGATTTTAGTTTATGTTACGCTGCTATCATTCGGTAGTGTTGAGAAGTCTGGCCCAATCCAGCCCTTGTGTAGCATCGGCGTCTCTGCCTCCTACAGGGCAGAGACGCCGTTCCCCTCACCATCCTGGTCCGGTGTCTTCCTGCTACCCTGCTGCTGAGGCGTGCACCGCGTGCAGCTTCCCGGGCACTGTGCTTAGGGCACACGCGCGCTCCCTCCCTCTTAAAGGGGCCGACCTAAAGAGTCCCTGGCCAATGGCCGGAGGACTTCTCCTATATAAGGCACCTCCTCCAAAATGGAGGTGCCTGTGCAAGGTTGTTGTTCCATGTGCTGACACTTGCTTCAGCCCTCAGGTCCCGCTGCCAGTCAGTCCTGCCTGCCAGTCTGTCTAACAGTCCAGCCCGCCAGTATGTCTACAGTCCAGCCCGCCAGTCTGTCTAATAGTTCTGCCCGCCAGTCTGCCAGTTACCTGCCGTGTCTGCCAGCTTGCCTACCTGGAGCACCTGCCAGTTACCTGTCGTGGCCGCCAGCCAGCCTACCTGGAGCACCTGCCAGTTACCTGCCGTGCCCGCCAGCCTGCCTACCCGGAGCACATGTCTGGCTATCCGCTGTACCCACCTGCTTGCCTACCTGGAGTACCTGTCTGACTATCTGCTGTACCTGCCTGCTGATCTACCCGGACCACCCGTCTGCCATCCTGCCGTGCTCATTCGATGTACCGGTCAGTTCCTGTCATCTGACCCGTGGGAGTCACCTGCTATCACACAAGGTCGGTCCCAGAGTGGCACCTGGTTCACCTGCCCAGTCCCTCCCTGGTTCACAGAGTCGACTAAGCCGCCGTGTGACCTGGGTCAGGCCGAGTAGGCACTTAGTCACGCCCCTCTTGTCCCTCCTTGCACCGAAGCACAGAGGTTTCACTACCCAGACCCGTAACAGTTTGTACATGCCATGGAACCCAGTGGCCCCCAGGCTCCTTCGCTCTCTGACCTGTACCAGGAGGTCTCACGTCAGAGATCCCAACAGGAAACTATCCTGTCCTATCTGCGGACTGTCAACTCCCACCTGGACACGCTGTCCACCCCGTCTGTGTCCGTCTTTAGCCGAGCAGCACCCGCTCCGGCGGCACCTCAACCCAGTGGCGCTGTGGCACTTGGCTTTGGACCCCGGCTCTCTGCACCTCCACGATTTGGTGGTGACCACGTCTTATGTTGGGGCTTCATAAATCAGTGCACGCTGCACTTTGAAATCCTGGCACACCAGTTCACCTCCGACCGGGCCAAAGTGGCATTCATCGTGTCTCACCTCACCGGGGAGGCATTGGCATGGCTAAACCCTCTGTGAGAAAGAAGGGATCCCCTGGTGTCCAATCTTCTGGCTTTCCTCGCTGCCTTCTGGAAGGTCTTTGATGAGCCCTGACGAAAATCTTCTACTGCCTCCTCACTTCTCCGTCTCTGCCAAGGGAGTCTCACTGTGGGCCAGTATGCCATACGTTTCCAAACCCTCGCATCTGAACTTGCCTGGAACAACGAGGCCCTGGTGTCCACCTTTTGGGAGGATCTTTCCGGACGGATCAAGAATGAGCCAGCCGGTCGTGACATACCTTCCACCCTGGACGACCTGGTGTCATTAGCTTCCCGGATTGACATCCATTTTCTGGAACATGCTAAGGAAACTACCCGGGAGAGAAGATTTCCGCGTCTCGCTCCAGCATTCCAAAGGCCAGCATCGCAACCAGCAATTCCCCGGGCATGTTTGCCTGAGCCTATGCAAATTGACCAAACCAAGATGGTCAAGTCTCGCCTGGAGATGCGCCGAGCCCAGGGGAGTTGCTTCTACTGTGGCAGTATAGAGCATCTGATCCGTTCCTGCCCGGTGAAGCCGGGAAACTCCAGTGTCTAGGATCACTCAGAGAGGTCGTCCTAGGCAAGAGTAAATCCTCTCCGTCCTTGACTCTGTCTGTTTCTATTTACAGTGGTGAGACCCGCTTCTTCGAGACTGCCCATCTGGATTCCGGAGCCGCTGGGAATCTGATTCAACAGGCTTTTGTGGAGCGGTATCAGATTCCTACAGTACATCTGGCTGAACCGTTGGAGGTTGCCTCCGTGGATGGGAGGCTTCTTCCAGAAACCATCTAGCTCATCACAGAGCCTGTAACCCTACAGGTGGGAATTCTGCACTCAGAGAAGATCTCCTTTCATGTGCTGTCCGGTCTCTCTCACCCCCTCTTGCTTGGCCTACCCTGGTTAAAAAGACATGAGCCCATCCTAAATTGGAGATCTGGTGAAGTGCTCCATTGGGGTCAGGAATGGCATGAGTCCTGTCTGGTTAAAGTTCATCCAGCTCGACCCCTGTCTACTCCGGCTAATCTACCTGGTCTGCCGGCACCTTACTGGTCCTGTGCGGAAGTCTTTGACAAAAAGGAAGCAGAGACACTACCACCTCATAGGCCGTATGATTGCCCCATCGACCTGGTACCTGGTGCTTCCCCTCCCCGCGGACGAATCTACTCTTTGTCGCTGGCTGAGACCCGGGCCATGTCTGAGTATATAGAAGAGAATCTTGCTAGGGGATTTATCCAGAAATCCACCTCTCCGGCTGGAGCAGGATTCTTCTTCGTCAAGAAGAAAGATGGCTCTCTACATCCTTGTATCGATTACAGGGGCCTTAACCAGATTACCATCAAGAATAAGTACCCCCTGCCTCCCATCTCGGAGCTGTTTGACCGTCTTAAAGGCGTGAAGATCTTCACCAAACTCGATCTTCATGGGGCGTACAATTTGGTCCGGATCCTCCAGGGAGATGAGTGGAAGACGGCATTCAACACCCGGGGCTGTCACTACGAATACCGCGTGATGCCCTTTGGTCTCTGTAATGCTCCAGACATCTTCCAGGAGCTGGTGAATGACATCTTCCGAGACCTCCTGCATTCTTGCGTGATGGTGTACCTAGACGATATCTTGGTTTTCTCTCTGGATCTGCCCTCAAACCGGAGGGATGTTCGTCAGGTTGTGCTAAGGCTCCGGAAGAATCGCCTTTAGGCTAAATTCGAGAAATGCCTCTTTGAGCAGACCTCTCTACCATTCCTGGGCTATGTTATCTCCGAGACTGGTCTGCGGATGGATCCCGAGACGGTGTCTGCCGTCTTAAAGTGGCCCCAGAGGGGTTGAAGGCGATTCAGCGATTCCTGGGCTTCGCAAACTATTACCGCCTCTTCATTCCTCATTTCACCTCCCGGACTGCTCCCATCTCCGCGTTCACCCGTAAAGGAGCAAATGCCAGGGAATGGACTTCTGAAGCGGAGGAGGCCTTCGTCTCCCTTAAACAAGCCTTCTACTCCGCAAATGTGCTGCACCGTCCGGATTGCAACAAGCAGTTCTTCCTGGAGGTTGATGCATCCTCCTCTGGAGCCGGAGCATTGCTCATCCAGAAATCCTCGTCCGGGAGAATGCAGCTTCTTCTCCAAGCTCTTCTCCTCATCCGAGTGCAACTACTACATGGGAGATCGTGAGCTGCTGGCAATTAAATTAGCGCTTGAAGAATGGTGCTACTTGCTGGAGGGGGCTCTGCACCTGGTGGTCATTTACACTTATCACAAAAACCTAGCTTATTTGCAGAACGCCCAAAGACTAAATCCGCGTCAAGGCAGGTGGTCTTTATTCTTTGCCCGATTCTGCTTCACTCTGCATTACCGCCCGGCGGACAAGAACGTTAAAGCTGACGCTCTATCCCCCTCATTCCTGTCTTCCGACCAAGAGGAGGAGCCTCTACATATCATTGACCCCTCCAAAGTAATGACTGTTGCTCCGTTTGACCTGTCTCATCTTCCACCCGGTAAGACCTTTGTAGCGGTTCCGGATCGAAAGAAGGTTCTACTCTGGGGCCATTCATCAAAACTAGCCGGTCTTGCTGGCCAGAGGAAGACCTTTCTGCTCATTGCCTGACATTACTGGTGGCCTTCCCTGCGCAAGGATGTTGCGGACTTTGTCGTGGCTTGATCCTCTTGTGCCCGTAACAAGGTTCCCAGGCACCTTCCATCCAGCCATCTCCTTCCTCTTCCCATGCCTTCCGCTCTGTGGCAACACATTGCAATGGACTTCATCACGGATCTCCCTGTTTCTGCCGGTTGTACTGTCAATTGGGTGGTCGCTGACCGCTTTTCTAAAATGGCCCACTTCATCCCTCTGCCTGGTCTTCCATCTGCATCTGTGCTGGCTAAGGACTTCATCCATCACATCTTCCGTCTTCATGGCCTACCCCTCTACATTGTGTCTGATAGCGGAGTTCAGTTCACTTAGCGCTTCTGGAGAGCTACATGCAAGCTGCTGGATGTCTCTTTGGATTTCTCTTCTGCTTATCATCCTCAGTCCAATGGTCAAGTGGAACGTATCAACCAGATCCTTACCAGCTTTCTTCGGCACTTTGTCAACGCTCACCATAACAATTGGGTTGAGCTTTTGCCCTGGGCCGAGTTCTCCTATAACAACCATGAGAGTGAGTCTTCTACTAAATCCCCGTTTTTTGTGGTCTGCGGTCGACACCCCCGGATTCCGTTTCCCGTCTCCTCTTCAGTGGTAAATCCTGCAGCGGAGTCCCTTGTCAGCGAATTTTCGGCTATTTGGGAAGACACTAGATCAGCACTTCTTCAGTCCTCTGAGCGGATGAAGAGACATGCTGATAAGAGACGTCTGGATCCACATCAATTCCATCCGAGAGACAAGGTCTGGCTTTTCTCCAAATATGTCCGTCTCAAGATACCTTCTTATAAGTTGGGTCCGCAGTTCATCGGTCCGTTCGAGGTTCTGAACCAAATCAATCCCGTGGCTTACAAGCTGAAACTCCCGGTCACCTTACTTATTCCCAACTCCTTTCATGTATCCCTCCTCAAACCAGGTGTCCTTCATTCCTTCTCTGACGATCCAGGTACCACTCCAGCTCCAGTCTCCGCTGAGGACGTCTTTGAGGTAGAAAACATTTTGGCCACCAAGAGGGTAAGAGGAAAGACTTTCTTTCTTGTGGATTGGAAGAGGTTTGGCCTGGAGGAGAGGTCTTGGGAACCCAGGGAGAACATTCATGCCCCTCATCTTCTTAAAAAATTTCTTGCAGGCCTAAAGAAGAGGGGGCGTAAAGGGGTGGGTACTGTAGCATCGGCGTCTCTGACTTCTGCCGGGCAGAGACGCCATTCCCCTCACTGCCACGGTCCTGGTCCGACGCCTTCCTGCTCCCCTGCTGCTGTGGTGCGCACCGCATGCAGCTTCCCGGGCTCTGTGCTTAGGGCACACGTGCGTGCTCCCTCCCTCTTGAAGGGGCTGCGCGCGCCATCCTAAAGAGTCCCCGGCCAATGTCCCCCAATCCACGTTGGGATGAGATGAGGCTGGGCTGTGTGTAATCACCCTGTATGGTTCCTTGCTCCATATCATCGTGCTCCGCCTGCAATGCATCCTCTTTGATTGGGAGCAGAGAGCGTTGCAGAAAACAGAAAAGCAGGATGGTGACGCTAATTATGGTGTCATTGCCGCTCAACATCTTGGTGGAGTCCTCAAAGTTTTGGAGGATGGTACATATGTCTGACATCCATGTCCACTCCTGAGGTCTTATGTGTGGAGTCTGAACTGAATACCGATGGCCTTGTTGATGCTGGTACTCAACAACTGCCCTCTTCTGCTCACAAATCCTTCCCAACATCTGCAATGTAGAGTTCCAACACGTGGGGACATCACACACCAGTCTGTGAGCTGGAAGCTGCAAACGCTGCTGAAACACAGCAAGGGCGGCGGAAGCTGTAGGTGACTTTCTAAAATGGGCACACAGGCGGTGTACTTTAACAAGCAGATCCGGCAGCTCCGGGTAGGATATGAGAAACTGCTGAACCACGAGGTTAAGCACATGGGCCAGGCATGGTACGTGTGTGAGCTCGCCTCGCCTCAGAGCCGCCACCAGGTTCCGGCCATTGTCACACATGGCCATGCCTGGCTGTAGGTTCCGCAGTGTGAGCCACAGATCTGCCTGCTCTTTCAGAGCTGTCCACAACTCTTCTGCGTTGTGTGTTTTTTCACCTAAGCATATTAGCTTCAGCACAGCCTGTTGCCGCTTGGCCAAGGCAGTGCTGCAGTGCTTCCAGCTTGTGACTGATGTGGTCATTTCGGAGATAAAGGCTGAAGAGGAGGAGGAGGCTGAGGAGGATGAGGTGCAGGAGCTGTAGACCGTGGGGGCAACCCTGATTGACCTAGGGCCCGCAATCCTTGGCGTCGGGAGGACGTGTTCCGTCCCAAGGTCCGACGGGTCCTGGCTTCAACTATGTTAACCCAGTGTGCCGTCAGTGAGATGTACCGTCCCTGTCCACAAGCACTTGTCCACGTGTCCGTGGTTAGGTGGACTTTCCCAATAACTGCGTTGTTGAGGGCACGGCTAATGTTTTGGGAAACGTGCTTGTGTAATGCGGGGACGGCACACCGGGAGAAATAGTGGCGGCTGGGGACCGAGTACCGAGGGACGGCTGCCATCAGGTTGCGGAATGCTTCCGTCTCCACGAGCCTAAAAGGCAACATTTCGAGCACAAGCAGTCGTGAAATGTGAGAATTTAGTAGTGTGGCCTGTGTGGCATTGGCTGCGTATTTGCGCTGGCATTCCAAGTACTGGGGTATGGACAACTGAACGCTGCGCAGGGACAAGGACGTGGTCGTGCTTCCTGATGCTGCTACTTGAGAGTGTGCAACAACAGGTGCAGGGCAGGAGGCATCTTCGCATGCACCATGGACAGGGGATTGGCTTGCATGCACAACAGCGAAAGAAGCAATGGTGCCACCCGCAGACACTGTTCCTGGACCCTGGGGTTCGGCCCACAAAGTCGGGTGCTTTGCTGCCATGTGCCTAAATCATGCTGGTGGTGGTCAGGCTGGTCTTTTTGCCACCCCTGCTGATGCTGGCCTGGCAGGTGGTGCAATTGGCCTTTTTGGGATTATCGGCAGAGTCTTTAAAAAACAACCAGACTCGGGATGAAATAACAGTTGTACTGGCAACTTCCTTCGTGTTGATGTTACGGGTAACGGTTGCCCGCCTTCTGTCTGTGGCCACCACACTGCTTCCTCATGCCTGTTGGGGTGCTCTGCCTCCCTCCCCCTGTGTGATGCTCTCCTCGCTCTGCATGTCATCCTGCCAGGTTGGGTCAGTTACTATATCATTCACCACCTCGTCTTCCACTTCCGCACCCTGGTCCTCCTCCTGACTTTCTGGCAATTGTGTCTCATCATCGTCCACCTCTTGTGACACTTTCACACCGTTGCCTTCGTATGACCGTGGCTGCTCAAATATTTGGGCATCGCTACATGCGATCTCCTCTTGCCCCGCTTCAAGTGGACCGGGCGAGAGGCCCGAATCTATAAATGGAAAAGTGAACAGCTCTTCAGAGTGTCCAAGTGTGGGATCGTTTGTCTCCGGGCATTCGGCATGGTGGGAGGAAGGAGGATCAGGGTGAGGAATATGTGGTCCAGACTCACGGCTACTGAGACTTGACTGTGTGGAAGACAGGGTGGTGGTGGTAGCTAAGTGACTGGAAGCATTATCCGCTATCCAACCAACAACCTTTTGACACTGCTCTGGGTTCAATAGTGGTGTGCTGCGGTCACCAAGGAATTGGGACAGGAAAGTCGGTCGAGAAGATGTGGGTGTTTTTTGTGGCACAATTTCAACTTGCTCACGGCCTTGGCCTCGGCCTCTGCATGCACCATTACCATCACGTACACTTCCCCGTCCCTTGCCACATGCCTTGCCCATTTTAAATGGAGGACAATATCTTCCACGCTCACTACAAATGACTGAACTTGGAGCGAACTTATATGTGATCCGTGTGACAGACAAACCACAGTTTTAAATACCTGGCCTGTAGGTAACTATTTTGAACAGCAAACCGGTGTCAAAAACGTCGCTGAAACAATGAAAAAAGATTTGAATGGAGGCCAAAAATTGAAGTATTTTCTGAAAAGGTACAGTATAGACCAAAAGTTTGGACACACCTCATTTAAATTTTTTTCTGTATTTTCATGACTATGAAAATTGACACATGTGGAATTATATACTTAACAAAAAAGTGTGAAACAACTGAAAATATGTCTTATATTCTAGGTTCTTCAAAGTAGCCACCTTTTGCTTTGATGACTGCTTTGCACACTCTTGGCATTCTCTTGATGAGCTTCAAGAGGTAGTCACGGGAAATGGTTTTCACTTCACAGGTGTGCCCTGTCAGGTTTAATAAGTGAGATTTCTTGCCTTATAAATGGGGTTGGGACCATCAGTTGTGTTGTGCAGAAGTCTGGTGGATACACAGCTGATAGTCCTACTGAATAGACTGCTAGAATTTGTATTATGGCAAGAAAAAAGCAGCTAAGTAAAGAAAAACGTGTTGCCATCATTACTTTAAGAAATGAAGGTCAGTCAGTCCGAAAAATTGGGAAAACTTTGAAAGTGTCCGCAAGTGCAGTTGCAAAAACCATCAAGCGCTACAAAGAAACTGGCTCACATGAGGACCACCCCAGAAAAGGAAGACCAAGAGTCACCTCTGCTTCTGAGGATAAGTTTATCCGAGTCACCAGCCTCAGAAATCGCAGGTTAATAGCAGCTCAGATTAGAGACCAGGTCAATGCCACACAGAGTTCTAGCAGCAGACACATCTCTTCCACAACTGTTAAGAGGAGACTTTGTGCAGCAGGCCTTCATGGTAAAATAGCTGCGAGGAAACCACTGCTATGGACAGGCAACAAGCAGAAGAGACTTGTTTGGGCTAAGAACACAAGGAATGGACATTAGACCAGTGGAAATCTGTGCTTTGGTCTGATGAGTCCAAATTTGAGATCTTTGGTTCCAACCACCGTGTATTTGTGCAACGCAGAAAAGGTGAACGGATGGACTCTACATGCTTGGTTCCCACCGTGTAGCATGGAGGAGGAGGTGTGATGGTGTCGGGGTGCTTTGCTGTTGACACTGTTGGGGATTTATTCAAAATTGAAGGCATACTGAACCAGCATGGCTAACACAGCATCTTGCAGCGGCATGCTATTCCATCCGGTTTGCGTTTAGTTGGACCATCATTTATTTTTCAACAGGACAATAACCCCAAACACACCTCCAGGCTGTGTAAGGGCTATTTGACCAAGGAGGAGAGTGATGGGGTGCTATGCCAGATGACCTGGCCTCCTCAGTCACCAAACCTGAACCCAATCGAGATGATTTGGGGTGAGCTGGACCGCAGAGTGAAGGCAAAAGGGCCAACAAGTGCTAAGCATCTCTGGGAACTCCTTCAAGATTGTTGGAAGACCATTTCCAGTGACTACCTCTTGAAGCTCATCAAGAGAATGCCAAGAGTGTGCAAAGCATTCATCAAAGCAAAAGGTGGCTACTTTGAAGAACCTAGAATATAAGACATATTTTCAGTTGTTTCACACTTTTTTGTTAAGTATATAATTCCACAAGTGTTAATTCATCGTTTTGATGACTTCAGTGTGAATGTACAATTTTCATAGTCATGAAAGTACTGAAAAATCTTTAAATGAGAAGGTGTGTCCAAACTTTTGGTCTGTACTGTATATGTGATCTGTGTGACGGAGAAAACACAGTTGTAAATACCTGGCCTGTAGGTAACTATTTTGAATAGCAAACTGGTGTCAATTGCTTCACTGATACACTGAAACAAATTTTTAATGTAGGTCAGAAGTGGCAATATTTTCTGAAAACGTATATGTGATCCGTGTGATGGAGAAAACACAGTTTTAAATACCTGGCCTGTAGGTAATTATTTTGAACAGCAAACCGGTGTCAAAAACTTCGCTGACACAGTGAAAATTTTTTTTGATGGAGGCCAAAAATGGCAGTATTTTCTGAAAACATATATGTGATTCGTGTGACGGTGAAAACACGGTTTTCAATAGCTGGATTTTTAGCGCTGTAATATGGAAAGGACCTGGCTGTATTCTGCAGTGCCAACAAGCAAATGGCGCAGAAAAAAGGTGTTCTCTGGATTGCAAATAATGACGATTAAGATCCAAAAAAATTATTTCTGGCCCCTGAGACATGGACCTTTGTCTAGAAATATCTAACAGCAGCAGAAGGCAGAACTGGAATGGAGCCTCTTGTGCTATATGCACTGCAGTCTGCTATATACACTGCCTGCCTGCCTATATACACTGCCTGCCTGATATCTCTGCAGATGGATTAGTCCTCAGAAGGACTGTTTGTTTAGATGGATATGTGTCTCTAATATATTTTGGTACACCTACACTAACTAGAAACAAGCAAATCTATCCCTAGCTCAGCAGCAGCTCTCCCTACACTGTCTGATTCCGGAGTGACTGTGACGAGTATGGCGGTGCCAGGTCTGATATAGACCTGATGAAGCTGTGCGGCCAGACAATCGCTGTAATGCCACAACCACTATGGCTGCAGCATTACAATGAGTGGCAGGCAATCCCTGCATGTTGATTGGGGCTCTAAAGAGCGCCAAACATGCATGGAGGGGACCCGAGCATCCATCCGGGCATCTCGCAAGTACTTGGCGAGCTCCGAGCATCTCGAGTACTGAGATGCTCGGGCGAGTACCGAGTACTTGCGAGTATGCTCGCTCATCACTAATCATCATTTAAGCAGTGAAAAGTCTGGGGCTAATTCCAGGTGAGGCATCTGCATTTGGAAGCTGTTGCTTTGAACCTACAACATGCAGTTAAAGGAGCTCTCAATAGAAGAAAAACAGACCATCATTAGACTGAAAAAAAAACAGTTTGATACATTCTGCAAAAGAAAATAAAAAAAGAGCGCACTGGTGAGCTTGGGAACTCAAAAGGGTCTGCACATCCAAGTGAGACAACAGTGGTGGATGATCATAGAATCCTTTCCATTGTGAAGAAAAACCCATTTACAACATCCACCCAAGTGAAGAACACTCTCCAGGAAGTAGATGTTTCAGTATCTAAGTCTACCATAAAGAGAATACTTCATGAGAGCAAATACAGAGGGTACACCACATGGTGCAAACCATTAATCAGCCTTAAAAATAGAAATGCCAGATTAGAGTTTGCCAAAAAACATATAATGAGGCCTGCCCAGTTCTGGAAAATCATTTTTTGAACAGATGAAACTAAGATCAACCTGTCCCAGAAAGATGGGAAGAAGAAAGTATGGAGAAGCCTTTGAACGGCTCATAATCCAAAGCACTCCACAGCATCTGCAAAACATGGTGGAGGCAGTGTGATGGCATGGGCATGCATGGCTTCCAATGGCACTGGGTCACCAGTGCTAATTGATTATGCGACAAAAGTGTACAGGGCTATACTTTCGTCTCAGATTCAATCAAATCCAGCAAGGTTGATTGGATGGTGCTTCATGGTACAGATGGACAATGAGTCAAGACATCCTGCGAAAGCAACCCAGACATTTTTTAAGTGGCAAAGAAGTGGAATATTCTGCAATAGCCAAGTCAATCTCTGGATCTCATCCCCATCGAACTTGCATTTCACATGCTTAAGACAACACTTAAGGCAGAAAGACCTATGAACAAGCAACAATTGAAGTCAGCTGTAGTCAAGGCCTGGCAAAGCATTCCGAAGGAGGAATCCCAGCATTTGGTGATGTCCATGGCTTCCAGATTTCAGGCATTCATTATTAACCCATATTGGATCAAAAAACCTATGCTAAAATGAACAACCAATAACACACTTTGATAAAGTTCCCAAATACAGATATGAACCTATTCTGTTTGGAGACTTGCTCCCCAGGTTGAGATCTTGCACAAGCACCATCATTTCCCAGAGTGGTGCATGTGCAGCTCAATAGTCTAGCTCTCGTAATGTCATCAGAACTGTACTGCACATGCACCGCTCCCGAGAATGACGTTGCTTACGCTAGATCTCGGGCAGGGGACTGCTTGAGCCCCCTTACAACTTTTTGAGACATTTGGAAGAATGATGGTCCAGAAAAGAAAATGTGAGCACTATAATGAGCTCTGTGACATGCCAACAGTAAAGCATCCTGTGACGATTTATGTGTGTAGTTGTTTTTCTTCCCAGGGAGTGGGTTCACTCACAATTTTACCTAAGAACCATGCCATGAATAAAAAATGGTGTGTAAACATTCTCCAAAGCAACTTCTCTCAGCAATTCAGGAGAAATTTGAGGATGAACAATGCTTTTTCAAGCAACCATGTCACAAGGCAAAAGTGATAACTAAGTAGCCAACATTGAAATTTTGGGTTCATAGCCAGAAAATTCCCCCTATATCTTGACCGCGTACGGCCAACCCGGGTTCCACCGTTTAACATGCCCCTCCCATCTTCCAGCACTCACCTTTTCCCACCAAATAAAAACACTGCACCTGTATTTCTTTTGGATAAATTTGGCCACAGCGGCCATTTTATTAACAAACAACATTAACATATTAACTGTGTTATAAAATAAATAAGAAGGGAGGGTTCTTGGAGTTAAAAATAGATCTAGCATAAATGAAAACAAACTCGAACCACCATGTTGCCGTCCATCACCAGCTCAAGGGCACCAAAAGCTCCCAGGGTAAAACCCCATCCAGAGCCCAAAACCAAATGCCAGATCACCACGCTCAATTAACCAACTGCCTGTAATTTTACCAAATTCTTCCCACCGACACTTCTGTGCCAACTCCAAGAACCCCACCCCACGCCAAAAACGAACAGCCCTGACCCCCTCAGGCTCGTGAGTGCCCCAACACCGCCAAAGCCCTCTCAATCCCCTCCTGTATAGCCAATGCCCACAAATCGATACCAATGTCATTCAAGTGCACACCATCCTTTGGCCAAAAATTCCAACCCCCGCCTCGAGTTCAAAATGTCGAACGCTTACTCCTCCATTCCTGGACACAAAAGCTGATATGGCTCTGTTCAAATTCACTCGCGCCCTATTAATCCCCTTCAATGATCTAGCCTCCCTCCATTTTTTCCTTGGCACAATGTCAGACCAAACCGTCAACACCTCAGGAAAGGATGTCCATAACCTTAAAAAATCAAATCGAATGTCCCTCATCAATTCCCTAACCGGGCGAGCCCCCAAATCATTACCCCCCATATGCACCACCAAAATATCCGGCGTACGGTCCAAACGGGCTGCCTTATGAAATTCAGGCAGCACCCTTCTCCATACCATCCCTCTAAAGCCGAGCTACCGAACCACTACTTGCTCTCTACTAAAACCCAATTGCCTACCGTCTGGCCTCACGTCCACCCGCAGCGCCCCCCAGTACACGAAAGAGTGTCCCAGAATCCACGCTAACAACGGAACGCCACCTGCAACAAACAACCACAAGGTATTCAATACTTAACAAGATAAAACAACCTAAGCCCCCATATCTATTGCCATACATAAGACAAATAACGATCAGATTTCCACCTCCCGATGCATTTTATCACGTCCTTGCCTTAACCCAAACCATCCGCTTCTGACGCCGCGCCAATTCTAAAAGAGTGTGAGCCGTACACCTCCGGGCGAAGGACCAACTCCCGGACTCCTTTCTTAAATACAGCTATGAATTGAAAACGTGACAAAAACTCCCCATTTTCATGGCATAATAAGGGACCCACTCGCCCAAACCAAACCTGCCAGTATGCCATTAAACATTTCCTAGGGCACATGAAAGCTCCATTAACCTCACCCAATACTACCCGCTTGCCTCTGCCCAATTAATCTGTCTTCCCACGCCTGATCCAAAATTCAATGCCCCTATCCCAACAGCTAACATCCTCTGCAAACAAATCCCCAACCTTATTCCTGCTTGGTGCCACCAATTCACCTAATCTTAGCGCCCCAAAAAACGCCAATGAAAAAGTCTACCTAAACAGTGTAGCTTCAAAAACTGAACAGCATATCTTATCCAACACTAAACCCACTAAACCCAACCGTTCCAAGATGCTAAAAGACACCGGTCTTCTTTTATCTAACACCTTACCTCCTCTCCTAAAGCCCCTAAGTGCTTGCTTCACTAAAAAGGACTTCATAACATCTTTTGTCCCCTGCAATTTAAAACCAAACGCAAGTCCTGCAACGAATTTGCACACTTTTGAAACAGATCACCCAATCTGCGCTGCCCTTCCCACAAGAAACAACACTGCTGCTCTACCGACAAGAATCAACACCGCCATCATTCTATCACCGTCGTTCTCCACCAAGCCCCACTGCAGTATCCAACTTTGCCATACTCGCCACGATGCCTCGTATGATGACCAGTTCTGCCTTGTAATGTATTAACCATCCCGCTCCTCCATAACCAGCTGCCACAGATGCAAAGGGCATTCCTGTCCCACTCTGCCTCTGGTGCTAGCACCCGGAAACGATCCCACTGGAAACGAGACAAGGCATCTGCGATGGAATTTTGTACACCTGGAACATGGACTGCTGTAATCCAAGTGTTCAAATTAAGACAACAAAGAACTAGTTCCCTCAGCAGCCTAATCACAGGCGGAGACGAGGCCGACAAGCTGTTGATGACAGACACCACTCCCATATTATCGCAATGAAACCGTATTCTCCTGTTCGCAAAACAGTCCCCCCAAATTGAAACCGCAACAACAATAGGAAACAATTCTAACAACGCCAGGTTCCTCGTAAGACCCCTCTCCTTCCACACACTCGGCCATACTCCAAACTCCAACGTCCCTTCCAATAGGCCCCAAAACCAGCAGCACCTCCCGCAGCATCTGTAAAAATCTCACAATCAAAACTGCTCAAAAACTCGTGCTGAATTAACGACCTACCGTTATACTTTTCCAAAAACAACTTCCAAACCTTCAAATCCTCCTTGTGTTCCTTATTTAAACGAATAAAATGATGCGGCGCTCGCACTCCTGCTGTCGCACCTGACAACCTGCGACAAAATATTCGGCCCATTGGCATAATCCTGCATGCAAAATTCAAACGACCTAACAGTGATTGTAACTACTTCAGCATCACCTTATGCAACCTCCTGACTCTATCAACCTCCTGCTTGAGCAAACTCAATTTATCATCAGGTAACCGACACTCCATCCTCTCTGAATCAATGAAAATGCCCAAAAAACTTAAAATGGTGCAAGGTCCTTCTGTTTTTTCCTCCGCCAATGGTACGCCAAAATGCTCCGCTACCCACACCATGGTACCTAACAAATTCCTACATAACAACGATTGTGGAGGACCTATAAACAAAAAATCATCCAAATAATGAATGACCGAATGAACTGATGCCAAGTCCCTCACCACCCATTCCAAAAAAGTACTAAACGTTTCAAACAGGGAACACGAAATTGCACAGCCCATTGACAAACCCCTATCCACGTAATATTTTCCTTTCCAAAAACAACCTAACAACGGGATGCTATCCCGGTGAACTGGTAGCAACCTAAAAACCGACTCGATATCAGTCTTAGCTAGCAACGAACCTGGCCCATACTCCGTACCCATTGCACCGCCGCATCGAATGATGTATACTCAACCGAACACAATTCTTGTGCAATGCCATCATTCACAGAAAGCCCCTTAGGGTACGACAAATGCTGAATCAAAGAAACTTATTTAGCTCTTTCTTGGGCACAACCCCCAATGGCGAAATAATCACCTTGCTACTAGGTAATTCCTGAAATGGACCGGCCATCCTACCCAATTCAACCTCCTTTGCCAACTTCACACTAACCACTTCCGGATGAAGGGAAGCCGGAATCAAATTTTTAACAGAAAAGGGGACCTCGTGATCAGGAGGAGGAATTCTAAAACCCTCCAAGAAACCATTTGAAATGACCTTAGCCTTCAACTGGTCCGGATACCTACTTAGAAAGGGGGCCATCTGTTGAAGCCTCACTGGAGTCACCCCCTTGACCGGTACCCATTGGCAGCTTTCCCTTACCCTTCTTAAAGCATTTAGATGCTCCGTGTGAACTTCCGTTACAATGGGAGCACACATGTTTAAATATTGCACGAGTTCCCGTAATTACATTGGCCATTATTAAATTGCCATCAAGTTCCCGCTTCCTTCTTAGTGCTCTGTGACCCCTGGCTACTTCCCCCGTGTCCTGCTGATTGGTTCCCACTACTGCTGCTCCCGTGAAAGGACTGCCCTTACCTCACCGGAGCCATAACCTTCAGCCACAACCCTATGTCCTTTTGATCCCATCTAATCTCCGGTCGGACTGCCTTCCTCTGCCGAAATTGCTCGTCGTATCGTAACCATGTCTGGCCCCCAAAAGTACGATTAGCCTCCCCTATAGCATCTAGCTAACAATATAAACCCGAGCAATTATCCGGAGCTTTTTCTCCAATGACGCTAGCCATTATTGCAAAAGCTTGCAACCAATTGACAAACGTCTGAGGAATCAACCTCCACCTACGCTTCTCTTCCTCGTCTTTTTTACTGCCGTCCTTTTTTCCCTTGTCCAAATTAAACTTTTCAAGAGGAAGAAGGGAAAAAATGTCAACATGTTCGTCCCGCCATATTTTTTCTTTAACCTCTTTTTTCAAGTGTGCCCCCAACGGCCCCTCAAAGCACACATATACCTCCCCTTTTGCCCTATCATCCAGTTTTACGGCATCCACTTTATCCTTTTCTGTCTGCACGGAAACAGATACTCCCGAAGGTGCCCCCACTACACACACCACACACCGCCGACCTTGCCGATTCACTCCCCACCTGCGACACTACAGGTCGACTAGGTAACCAAGCCCCCACCTGAGATAACCCTGCCTCGCTGGCTACACCAACGTCTATCCTAGCCAGGAATTGTGACATGCTTGCCAAAATATCCCTGAGCCCCACGACATCCGACCCACGCCTCCCCCTAACATTTTCCCCGCTGGGCCCTGCCAACTGCCTATCCCCCGCCCCATCCGCTAACGACCCCGCGGGTGACAAACCATACATAGATGCATACTCACAGAGCTGCGCAGGTGCTGTTTCCCCGCCAGCCATATGTCCCGAGTCCTATTGATTCCTTGAGTCGTCCCGATCCTCTCCATATTCTGATCCTCCAGATTCTTGCTGCTGCTCAAGGCCTGCGCCCCTGGCCTCCTTGTCACCAGGGGGGACCTGAGTACGTGCCAGTGCTTCCGCAGCTTGTCCGCCGCCCGTCTCTGCGGCGATCCTTCCTGCCGTCCGTGGCCTAGCACGACCTCTGGACCCAGACTCCCCAGCCCGGTCTGTGCTGATCTGTGGGAGACTGCCAGGCAACTCCCTGCTGCTGCCCGCCGCTCTGCTATCCTGGATCCAGTGACTAGGGCCAGGCAGAAGGTCAGCAAACTGCTGCTGCCTGCCCGTAAAAATGCCGTGCTGTCCTCCACTGGTGATTGGTCTGGCAGGCACCCCGACTGGAACCTTGCCCGGTATGCCTGCCGGGCTGCTGCTCCTTCTTGACCCTTTGCTATAAGCTGCCCGCCGCCGAGAACCGCTGCCGGCTCTAGTGGTGGGGGACAGAGTTGTCGGTGCACGCACCACTTCCTGTCCGGCCCGGTCACGTGCCGCAGGCACAGGAAGTGACGCGGGCCGAATTTCCGGTGAAGCCACGCCCCCTGACTGGTGACGCGGCTGAGGTGCGGGCCTTGCTTCCGGCGCGGCCCGGGCTCTGTTACTGTGGCGCACCGCCGGAGCAGGCCGCACTTCCAGTGGGGCCCTTGCTTCGGGCCTGGACTGCAACCTCTGACAGCAGTGCCCGCACGCTGGCTGGGCGGATTCCTGCTGCCATGCTCACCTGACTCAGGGTCCCCTGAGGGGCTCCGCAGCCTGCACCTGCTGCGCGCGGACATCTTGGGTGAGAGCCTCTCGGGGGGCCGCGTTCTCCTTGCTCTCCTTCCCGACCCCGCCGGCGATTCTTTGGCTGTGACATTACCCAGCAACTCTGCAAGCTGTGACTCCAGCCACCCTCCACGCCTGAATCAAGCTGCATCCCGGAGCCTATTAATCAGGGATTCCACCATCTCCATTACGCCTGGTCAGTGTCCACAATTGATGGGTGAGTGGGTAATTTTCTTTTTTTTTGTGTCTTTTACTATGAACTTTCTCTTATGACTCCCCTGCCGGACAGACTATTTCCAGTACTTTTTCATTAATATACCCCCCCCCCCCAAATACCCGCCCCCTCCACTCTTATACCCAATCCGGATCTCTTTGTTTCAAAAATTGCACCCTCCTGGCCAATCCCGGTCATGTGGGGCTTCCTTGCCCCACATGACCAGGGGCAACGAAGCCCCACATGACCGGGGTTTACCTTGCTTCCAGCCCCCTTTATCCCATTAGGAGCCTGTGATCAATCCGTAAAAAGTGGGTAGACAAAAACACAGAAATTGTGACAAACTCCAAGCACTGATTAGGCAAGAATGGTTGATATCAGTCAGGATTTGACCGAGAAGGTAATATCTAACATGCCAGGGTAAATTGCAGAAGTCTTGAAACATAAGAGTCAACATTGTAAATATTCTTTGTATAAACGTGATGTCTTTTCTTTGTCTCTTTGTCAATAAAAAAGTAAAAATACTTATAATTCTACTTTATATACCATAGAAACATATAATTAAAAGATCTTAAACAATGAAGCAGCAAACTATGTAGAAAACATAATGTGTGTCAGTCTCAAAATTCTTAGCCACCACTGTACATAAGGCAGTTTAATATGAAAAATTACTTGAAAATATAGATATACTTTACATTTACAAGGAAACTAGAAAATGGGAAGAAACTATAGTGATACATCCTAGAAAACAAAACATTGTAGCTTAAATTTAGTAGATATAAGAAGTCTAAGTCTATGTATTTCATTACAAACATTTTTATTTTGTTTTATTCAAACAATAATAATAATAGAGAGGGATATATAGGGTCACATGATAAAAAATACTCAGAGAAGTGATATGAAAGTTGTAAGGATCTGAGGTTCTGGGTTTTAATAATCACCTAGGCAGGTTAACGATGCAACAATATTTTATTCCTCACATCCATGGTAATACAGCAATTCCAGGTAAATGTCCAAAACACAATTGTCTCAGTCCACAAGATCTCCTTCACGGGATGGTAGGTCCACTGCCTTTGTGCCAGTATAGTCTGTAGTCAGAGTCCCCGATCCTCCAGACGACAGGTGAAACGATGGAAATACAGGTATCCAGTAGCAACAATCCTTTAAGAAAGTTTAAATCCAGACGACAGATCCCACAACGGTACCATGTTTATTCAGTCCAGTTGGTAACTGACCTCCAATACTCCATATGCCAGGCCTTAAGTCTCAATCCTATCCCTCCGATGTCATTCCACACAACTCCCCACTAAACATGTGGCTTTTCTCCTTTCCTGGGATCAGCCCTCTGAATGGGCAGAACTGCTCTAACCCTCCCTCCCAAAGCTAAGTAGGCATTAGTGGAGATATTCTTTTCAGCTCCTCACATAACTCCCCCACTTTTTCAGCTTGGACATGAATGTAAAAGGTCTCACCTTTATGAGAACGAAACTTTGTATCATCCAGTTTCCTCAAAACATATTTTACGTCGCCCTTTCAAATATACTCCACAGTCCCCATTCCTCCCTGGTATACTTCAGTATAGTAGACCTCTCCAGCTTCTCTCGTATGATCTTTAAGATCCTGCCAACTCCCCGATGGGTGAAGCCCTGAGATAATGACTCTGTATTTAGTTTGCTGGGACAGGGGTCTGTCCTTCCTGCGGGGTCCTCCATATCCTCCCCCTGATCCCTGGTTTGTCCTGGGAAACTGCACACGTATCCAATGAGAATCAAACTTGTATGCATTGTGACCAACCCCAGAGTGCTGACCCCCAGCTAAGGGGATGGTCACTTGACGGCCGGGTAAATAGTGTTATGGGGGGACAATATCTGGGCTGCCCAGGGTGATCATAGAACCAGCGTCCCGAAGTCCCTGGGCCTCCTCCCTGATGTAATTTATCTCCCCCAGGTCACATTCCTTCATGGTATCAGTCATTACATTTCGTGTATTACTCACCACTGGCTGGGGGTTAATCATTGGCATGTTGAAATGGCTCCTTTCCCTCTCGGATAACGCAGTGTGAACAGGTCCTTGGCTTTGGGTTACTACATAGACCCAGTGGCACACTAATCCTGCTCCTAGGTTGTGATGTGGGCTATAACCTTCCTGGCATTCCCTCGCAAAGTGTCCCATGCGTCCACAGTTATGGCAGCTTAACCCTCTTTGTCCTGATGTGGGCCATACTTAGGGGCTTAAAAAACCTCCCCCTCTTTGTGAAGTTCGAAATCCCCATAGTTCCTCGTCTGGCCTGTCCATGGGTCTTGTTGGCCTCCCTTTAAGCTCATGTTCCAACTCGCTGGGGCTGTACTTCCACAGAGCCCCGGTCGATTAGCAGACCAATCATCAGCCAATCTTGCTGCCTCATCTAGGCTGAGTGGTTTTCTATCTGCCACCCATTCTTTTACGTCACCTGGAAGCTTGGACATAAATTGTTCCAGCATGAATATATCCAAGACATGTTCTGCTTCCCAAGCCCTTAATCCTTCTATCGACCAAGTGCATGTCGTACGTAGTGTGTTAGCAAACTCCCGATGAGTGTGTGAAGCGGGCTTTTCAGTTTCCTGAAACTTCCTCCGGTAGGTTTCAGGCGTGACGGCATACCTCTCTAATAATGCACTGCGAATGGTATAGTAACATCTCTGATCCCCAGAAGATAAGTTATTAAAAGCTTCTCTTGCTTTTCCGGTCAGGCCAACGCTCAAAAATGTGGGCCAGTCACTCTCTGACACCTCATGCAGCAGGCAGAGGGTTTCGAATAACCGGAGATGTTCATCAATATCCGAGGTGTGCTCATTAAACTGTGGTATATCCCGGTACCTTAAAAATGCGGGCCCCTCTCTCCTGTTATCCACTGTCCTCTGCAATGGGGTGGGAGAGGGTATTGCTACGTGCACACCCAGATATTTGCTTAACACTGCCTCCCGCTCTATATCCGTGGCACTCTCTCCTAGCGCGTCCAGCATCCGCTTCAACTCAGTCGGTTGATCCTTCGCCATCTGGCTGACATACCTGTGCTGTTGTCCCTCATCCACGTCTTTACTGACCTCATCATGTGGTTGTTCACGGTCCCAGTCGTCCAAGCGTTGCATTAGGGGTGCCCGATTGTCTTCCGGCAACCACTCTAGTTCTTTCTCAGAGCAAAGGGCTCTCAGCTCCTCCTTCTAGAGCCTCTTGTAAATGGATTCTGCCATCTCTTCTGCCAAGCCACCTTTCAATAACTTTCCCTGGTATGCTGTTCAGAGATATGTGATCCCACGGTTGCCACCACTTGTAAGGATCTGAGGTTCTGGGTTTTAATAACCATGTAGGCAGGTTAACAATGCAACAATATTTTATTTCTCACATCCATGGTAATTGTTACGGATCCGGGTGGTGGAACCTCTGTGCTGCGGTGCAAGGAGGGACCCAGAGGGGCGTAACTACGTAAGTATCAACTCGGACCGACCTTGGTCGTACGGCGGCTAACGACTCTGTGACCAGGGAGGGACCGAACAGAGGGACCAGGTGCTACTCTGGGGACGACCTTGTAAGAGAGCAGGTGACTCCCACGGGTCAGATGGCTGGGACTGACCGATACTGCAGATGGGCACAGCAGGCAGGCTGACGAGAGATCCGGGTAGATGAACTGGCAGAGACAGCAGGCGACAGGCGGGAGCCTCTAGATAGGCTGTCAGGTGGTCACGGCAAGTGACAGGCGGGAGCCTCTAGGTAGGCTGTCAGGTGGTCACGGCAAGTGACGGGCAGGAGCCTCTAGGTACGCTGTCAGGTGGTCACGGCAAGTAACGGGCCGGAGCCTCCAGGTAGGCAGACAGGTGGTCACGGCAAGTGACGGGCAGGAACCTCCAGGTAGGCAGACAGGTGGTCACGGCAAGTGACAGGCGGGAGCCTCCAGGTAGGCTGACAGGTAACAGGCAGGTGCTTCCAGGTAAGCAGGCAGGCAAAGCCCATAGACAGACTGGCGGACTGAACGGAAGACAGACTGTCGAACTAGAGAGTAGACAGGCTGGCGGACTGGACTGATATTCAGGGTGATGGGCAGGACTAGTAGTCAGGCTAGCAGCGGGACCTGAGGGCTGAAGCAGAGGTAAGTACAATGTGCATCAACTATTGCTTGGGCACCTCCATATTGGAGGAGGTGCTTTATATATGGGAGGACCTCCGGCAATTGGCCAGGGACTCCTTAGGGCGGTGCGCGCGGCCCCTTTAAGAGGGAGGGCTGCGCGCTCCCCGCCCGGCGGTGAGAGGGACGGCGTCTCTGCCTGGCAGGGGGCAGAGACGCCGATGCTACTGACGCGCCCCCTGGGCCTGTGTTGTGCAGGGGAACCCGGAACCGGGCCTGTTGTAGAATGCTGGGGGTTGTAGTCTCCGTGTGGCGGTGACCCGGTCCGTGCCCAGGGTGGTCAAACCAGTGGCAGTCTAAATGTTGTAATAAGTGTCCGACTACGCCACCCGTGGATTGCGGTCAGTGGGGACCGCCGCTGCGCTGCCGACCGCTGAGGCTGATGGTGTTTGCGCAGCCGAGTATGGGATAACTCCCCACGGGAGGAGTATTGCCTCAGGGCAGCTAATGTGAGAGATGATGGGAGTGATGGCGCGAGCGTCCCAGTGCTAATGGTGCTGGTGCGGCAAGGAATCACAGAGACGTGAGGTGCAGTTCAGGGTCTTTACTGATGGTACAAGGCAGACCCTCCCGGGAGTACTAGCTAGTATAAGGGGCCTGGTCAGTCTGCGAGCAAGCAGGAGTTCCCCTGGCCAGGTGGAGTTGTAGGCCTCCCCATTTATCTGCACTCTTCCTGGCTACCTTGCTGTCAGCGGTTACAAGTAGCCCACGTCCCGGAGTATACCGTGTGGTGCTCACCCGTATGGCTGGTGACTTGGGGCCTTCTGTTAGCCTCCGCTCCTGGATGGCGGCGCTGGTCCCTTCTTTGTGACTGAGCCTCCGGGCTTCTATGGCCAGAGGACCTGGAATCCCCTGCCGGCTGGTTTCTGCTGCTGGGTGTATATCAGTCCCCACAGCCTCGGACTCCTGTGTCCGGTTTTAGTGTCTTCGTCCAGGGCGAGCTCTGCTCAGCTCCAGCCCCTGGACTTCAGCTACTGCTCCTCCAGAGCTCCTGATCTCACTTTCCCTCTGTCTGGAACTGAACTGTCTAATCCCGCCCCAGACCCAGTTTATAAGGGCAGATTCCTCCCCTCCCAGGTCTGGGTGGGCCGTGTTGCATGTTTAGGGATCCTGACCAGAGAAACCTCCCACTTGCTCTCAGACATAATATCTCTATTACTGTGGCAACCAGACCCCTGGGGTGTCACATTCCCCCCTAGTAAATTTTAGTACTCCGGGACTAAACACATTTTTAAAACATAATAACAGGGTATAAACAATAATACGATAACATATTTACAAGAAGCTTTAGTTCTTTAAAGGTCACGGCGTGTCCGCAACCGGGTGTCCATATCACCCAAGGTGAAGTTGATGAAACAAAGGGGGTGTACATGTCACCCAACAAGGCGAAGTCTTGGCACAGAATAGGGGACCTGTCCAAAGCAAACCCCTTGCGTTGTCCTTGGGCGTGGCTGCAAGGGTAGACTAACTACTTTGGGCCGCAAGGAGGCCACGCCAGACAGGTTTTCTCTTCCGCGGCCGTCTTCGCAAGAGGCACCAAGGTGCAACTATCTACAAAACTGTTCCGGTTATCCAGTGTCCATAACCTGTTAGTCCAAATAAATCTGCAGGGTAACTGAGAAACATAATGAGTAACAGGCAACAAACATAAACCATAAACATTTTTCAATAAACAGTCAACTTTACAGTGCATTGGTTTAGATTCTCCAGCGAACGGGCATCTGACCTCTAGTGACTCTAGTGGACCTACGGAGCTCACTAACTGGTTCTGCACTACAGGGTGTAGGAGGTGTTATGGGCAAGCTGGGCAGCTTTCTGCGCACTCTTTGGCTCACTAGGGGCACAGCAGGCTCACTACTAGCAGAGGGTTGATCCTCCTGTACTGCTGGTGTGGACTCTTCTGCCTCTTGGGCCGGCTGCTCTTCCAGCTCTACCGGTTCCTCTGTAGGCACTTGCAGGGCTGGCTGGAGAAAGGTGAGGACGGGTACCACGACAGCGCCGTTTACTTGTGTCCAAGACCGGAGGAAGTCTCCGAGTACGGTACTGATCATTTCTTCCCTTTCCTCTGCGGGTTGAGGGTTTTCTTGATCTTCTTCAGGGCTTTGCAGCTGCTCGGGACACTTCTTCAGGTGGTCTCTGGAGACAATGGCTGTGGTTTCTCCTCCATCCTTACTGATTACGCAGATTTTTGGGTTCTCATGGCTTGATGGCAGTACGGTGTACGGGTCCTTCTCCCACTGGTCGTCCAACTTGTGGAGCCGCCTCTTCCTCTTCAAGACCTGCTCTCCAGGTACCAGGGGAACAGCGGGAGCATACTGGTTATAAGCCTTCTCTTGCCTTTCTCTAGCTTGAGACAGACTTCGCTCGACGCTCTCCTGTACTTTCCGATACTGCTGCTGCCGTTCTGTATCCCAGTCTGCCTCTGGCAAGGTGTCCTCAGGCGTCAGGACTCCCATATCCAGGTCAATAGGCAGCTTACCAGGTCTTGCTCTCATTAGGTAAGCCGGGGTACAGTTGGTGGAACCTACAGGGATGTGGTTATACAGGTCCACCAGATCGGGCAGTTTCTCAGGCCACAGACTGCGTTCTTCCAGGGGCAATGTTTTTAGCAGATCTATCACCACCTGGTTCATCTTCTCGCAGAGTCCATTGGTTTGAGGGTGATAGGGCGTTGTTCTTATCTTCTTGCAGCCATACAGGTTGCAGAACTCCTGGAAGACCTCCGCTTCGAAGGCTGGTCCTTGGTCTGTCAATACTTGGTCCGGGTACCCGTGTGGATGGCAGAAGTGCTGCTGGAAGGCTCTAGCTGCTGTTTGAGCCATTAAGTCCTTGACCGGGACCACCACCAGGAACCGGGAGTAATGATCTACGATTGTGAGGGCGTAGACATACCCAGATCTGCTTGGAGCCAGTTTCACATGGTCCAGGGCTACCAGTTCCAGTGGCTGTCTGGTGATGATGGGCTGCAAGGGAGTCTTCTGGCTGGCACGGTCCTTTCTTCTCAGGTGGCACGGGCCACATTCTCTGCACCACCTCTCGATGGCTCCTCTCATGCCTACCCAGTAGAACCGTTCACGCAACAAGAACTCCAGCTTCTTCCATCCGAAATGCCCTGCTCCGTTGTGGTATGCCTCCAGAACCATAGCCGCGTCTCGTCTTGGGACCACTACCTGCCAGGTCAACTCATGCGTTCGAGAGTTAACCATTCTCCGGCACAGCTTCTCCCTGTAGAGGAACAGCTTACTTTTCTCCTTCCACAGTTGCTTGGTCTCCTCCGGAGCATCTGGGTCAAGACGGGCATCGGCCTGGGTCAGCATTTCCTTCACCAAATGGACTGCGGGATCACTGTCTTGCGTCTCCGCCCAGTTGTAGTGGGGCAAGGGATTGAACGTCACGGAGCGCCTGTCCTTCACACGGTGGGAATACAGGGTAATCCCATGACGGTGGAACGCAGGGAGCTCAACTTCTTCCAGATCTTCTGGATCTTCCCCTACGTCCGGTAAGTTCGGCAATCTAGACAGGGCATCCGCGTTGGCATTTGATCGTCCTGCCCGGTATTTGATGGTGAATTCAAAGTTGGACAGGCGGTCCATCCATCTCTGTTCCAGGGCACCGAGCCTTGCAGTGTCCAGGTGTGTCAACGGGTTGTTATCCGTGTACACGGTGAATTTGGAGGAGGCAAGGTAATGCTTGAAACGTTCGGTCACTGCCCACACTACTGCCAGGAACTCCAGCTTGAATGAGCTATAATTCTCAGGGTTCCTCTCCGTGGGCCGTAGCTTTCGGCTGGCGTAAGCGATTACCCGTTCTTTCCCTTGCTGGATCTGGGACAGTACGGCTCCTAGCCCGATGTTGCTTGCGTCCGTGTGGAGGATAAAGGGCTGGCTGTAGTCTGGATATGCCAGGATTTCATCCCCCGTGAGAGCCATCTTCAGCTGGCAGAAGGACTCCTCTTCCAGCTTTTCCCACCTGAAGGGCGGTTTCTGGTTTTTGGCTTTCCGAGATTGACCTATCAGGAGGTCCTGCATAGGGGCTGCCATTTTGGTGAAACCGGGAATGAATCTTCGGTAGTAGCCTACCAACCCGAGGAACTGCCGCACTTCCTTTATGCTGGAGGGTCTTGGCCAGTCCTTAATCACAGTGATCTTATCAGGGTCGGGAGCCATTCCGTCAGCACTCACCACGTGTCCCAGGTACTGCACCTTTGGTTTCAGGAGGTGACACTAGGAGGGTTTCACCTTTAGGCCGTAATTCGCCAGAGCTTCGAACACTTCTGCCAGGTGTTTCAGGTGGTCCTCGTAGGTCTTGGAATAGACGATGACATCATCCAGGTATAACAGGACCGTCTCGAAGTTCCGGTGTCCCAGACAGCATTCCATCAACCGTTGGAAGGTTCCTGGTGCGTTGCAGAGCCCGAACGGCATACAGTTAAATTCGCTGAGACCCATCGGGGTGGTGAATGCGGTCTTCTCCCGGTCCGCCTCTGCTACAGGAACCTGCCAGTACCCGCTAGTGAGATCCAAAGTAGAGAAGAAGTTAGCAGATTTTAATGCAGCTAAGGACTCTTCTATCCTTGGTAACGGGTACGCATCTTTGTGTGTGATACGGTTGACCTTCCTGTAGTCTACACACATTCTCATGGTGTTGTCCTTCTTTTTCACTAAGACTAGTGGAGCTGCCCAGGGGCTACAGCTGTCCCTGATTACCCCAGCCTCCTTCATGTCTCTAAGCATCCCCTTGGCGTGTTGGTAGTGTGCCGGGGGTACGGGTCGGTATCTCTCCTTTATGGGAGGATGGTCTCCCGTGGGGATGTGGTGTTCTACCCCCTTTACTCGCCCGAAGTCTAACGGGTGTTTACTAAACACTCTCTCGTACTCTTGAACCACCCGATAGACTCCCTGTTTTTGGTGTGAGGGAGTGGAGTCAGTACCCAAATGCAGTTGCTGACACCAGTCCTCCATTGGTTTCTTAGAGCCGTTACCTTCCTCTGGTTGAGATGGAGGCAAGGGTTCCACAGCCTGTACAGAATTCTGGTTTATGGTGAACAATTTGGCTAGCGTGGCATACCGGGGCAGGTGTACTTCTCTCTCCCCGATATTTATGATGTGAACGGGCACCCTCCCATGGCGTACATCGACCACCCCCCGTGCTGTCAAAATGGTGGGCCTACTGTCTGAGTAGACGGGTTCTACCATTGCTTGGTAGTCTCTACCTCTTAGACCAATAGCTGCCCGGCACCAAATCATCATCTCACTTTTTGGGGGCATGGCAATAGGGAACGGGTCACACATTCTCACGCTACCTATCTCACCACCAGATAGTTCCACCTGTTGCCGCTTCATCAGTGCCCGGATCTCTTTTTGGAGCACACGCTGCTGGCCGGAACTGGCGTTCTTGGCAGCCTGCTGTAAAATGAGAATCACCTCTGCAAGACAATTTTCAATCACATTAGTTCCCAAGGTTATTCTAGGGTGACTCTCATGACGGTCTATGTCCACTATAATCAGTCCTTGTGCCGCCAGTTCGACTTTACCGATCTTAATGGTCACCTCTTTGAATCCCACCTGCGGCACGGGCTGACCATTGCTGGCGATGATACTCAGGTCGTCATCTGGGTAGCGGGTTATGTCCGAGTCATTCCAGTACTGTTTAAAGAGCACGTACGGGATGGTGGTCACCTGTGACCCAGTGTCTAGTAGGGCACTCATAGGAATGCCATCCAGTACCACAGGCAAGATTGGACGTCCCCCTACGTATTTATCACGCCAGTTTGATGGGCCTGATGGTCTTATGCCTGGGGGTTGGCCCTCTTCCCCAGGTTGTGCCCGTTTAAATGACAGTACCTTGCCACATGTCCGGGTTGATTGCAGCGGCGGCAGATGGGTCGTCCGTCCTCGTTGTATCTGTCGCTGGGTCTTCCTCTGGCCGGTGGGGTCCTCCTCAGTCGGCGCCATGGGACGTCCTCCGGTACGGATGCCAGCTGGATCTTTCCTGGAGAAGAGACCTGTAAAGACTGCACAGTTCTGGTTAGCGCGGCAACGCTCTTAGTCAGCTCTTGGACCTGATAGTGCAGGTCTGTAGCCGGGTCACTGTTTAAAGCCTGCGCATCAGCTCCCACAGGCCCTGCAGACAAGGGCGCCGTCTCCTGGTGGTAAGTGATAGCAGGGCGCCTGTGGGTCACAGCGCCACCTGGTGCCGGTTCTCGGAGCACCCGGATGGCTCTGTCCTTGAACTGTGCAAAGTCCAGGTCAAGGTCCTGTAAGGCCATTGCCCGCAACTGGGTTCGGTGGGCATTGCACAGTAGACCCTCAATAAATTGTTCAGTCAACAGCTTATCTTCATTTCCCACGCTGTCAGGGTCTGCCTGCTTAATGGCTCTCAGGGCCTCTTGTAGGTTTAGAGCATAGTCTCTTATACTCTCATGTGCCCGCTGTTTACACCCGTAAAATCTGAGCTTTATTTCGGCTGAGGTGCGGGTATCAAATGTGTCTTTCAGCCGGGCTAGTATTTCTCTAACAGTCCTCTTCCTCCCAGGTGGCCAGGACTTTACCTCCCTTTGGGCTGCCCCGATTAATTGGGCCACCAGGATGCTCACTTTTTGCTCTTCTGTGAGGGGGTACACCTGGAAGAGGCTATCCAGTCTTTCTCTAAAGTCATTTAGAGTATGTGACTCCCCTGAGTACTGGGGTAGCCAGGTTGCCCCCGGGATATAGGGCATGATGAATGGCATGACTGCTGCAGCGGTTGCGCTGGCGGTGGCTGTTGCAGTGGAGCTCCCCTCGGTGTCCGGCATCCTCCTCCCCCCTAGTGGACCGTGGCCTACCTTGCGATGCTCTTCTTCCGTAGGCCGTGGCTCCGCAGTCGATCGTCGGGGTTGAGGACCTTGCGTCGCGCTCCGATCACGTCAGCGTCGCTCTTCCTCCCTTCCAGGACCTTGCGCAGCGTCAGAGCGTGGGGCGGAGCTTCGGATCTCGCGCGCTTTCGGCGTCCACGCCCCTCTTCTTCCCGTGCGGCGTCCCGAAGATGGCGTCCGAAGGCGGGAAGCAGCTGCGGATGGCGGGAAGAAGGCAGAAGACGGCGGGAAATAGTCCAAGATGGCGTCTGATGGCGGGAATTGGCTCCGGATGGCGGGAAACTTCACCACAGGTAAGTTCAAAAGTCTTTTTCAGGCACGCAGTACCCGGTGGTTGCGGGCACGAAATCCTGCCGACTACGCCAAAGTTGACGCGCCCCCTGGGCCTGTGTTGTGCAGGGGAACCCGGAACCGGGCCTGTTGTAGAATGCTGGGGGTTGTAGTCTCCGTGTGGCGGTGACCCGATCCGTGCCCAGGGTGGTCAAACCAGTGGCAGTCTAAATGTTGTAATAAGTGTCCGACTACGCCACCCGTGGATTGCGGTCAGTGGGGACCGCCGCTGCGCTGCCGACCGCTGAGGCTGATGGTGTTTGCGCAGCCGAGTATGGGATAACTCCCCACGGGAGGAGTATTGCCTCAGGGCAGCTAATGTGAGAGATGATGGGAGTGATGGCTCGAGCGTCCCAGTGCTAATGGTGCTGGTGCGGCAAGGAATCACAGAGACGTGAGGTGCAGTTCAGGGTCTTTACTGATGGTACAAGGCAGACCCTCCCGGGAGTACTGGCTAGTATAAGGGGCCTGGTCAGTCTGCGGGCAAGCAGGAGTTCCCCTGGCCAGGTGGAGTTGTAGGCCTCCCCGTTTATCTGCACTCTTCCTGGCTACCTTGCTGTCAGCGGTTACAAGTAGCCCACGTCCCTGAGTATACCGTGTGGTGCTCACCCGTATGGCTGGTGACTTGGGGCCTTCTGTTAGCCTCCGCTCCTGGATGGCGGCGCTGGTCCCTTCTTTGTGACTGAGCCTCCGGGCTTCTATGGCCAGAGGACCTGGAATCCCCTGCCGGCTGGTTTCTGCTGCTGGGTGTATATCAGTCCCCACAGCCTCGGACTCCTGTGTCCGGTTTTAGTGTCTTCGTCCAGGGCGAGCTCTGCTCAGCTCCAGCCCCTGGACTTCAGCTACTGCTCCTCCAGAGCTCCTGATCTCACTTTCCCTCTGTCTGGAACTGAACTGTCTAATCCCGCCCCAGACCCAGTTTATAAGGGCAGATTCCTCCCCTCCCAGGTCTGGGTGGGCCGTGTTGCATGTTTAGGGATCCTGACCAGAGAAACCTCCCACTTGCTCTCAGACATAATATCTTTATTACTGTGGCAACCAGACCCCTGGGGTGTCACACTACAGTAATACAGCAATTCCAGGTAAATGTCCAAAATACAATTGTCTCAGTCCACAAGATCCCCTTCCCAGGATGGTAGTTCCACTGCCTTTGTGCCAGTATAGTCTGTAGTCATAGTCCCCGATCCTCCAGACGACAGGTAAAATGATGGAAACACAGGTATCCAGTACCAACAATCCTTTAAGAAAGTTTAAATCCAGATGACAGATCCCACAACAACGTTACCATGTTTATCCAAGCCAGTTGGTAACTGATCTCCATCCATTCATCCTTCTAGGCCTATTCCTCCGATTTTATTCCACACAACTCCCCACTAAACATGTGGCTTCTTTTCTCTTTCCCTGGGATCAGCCCCCTGAATGGGCCGAACTGTCTCCCCCTCCCCCCAAAGCTAAGTGTGCATTAGTGGATGTATTCTTATAGGATCAAACCCATCACCTGGGTCTGCATGTGAGACTCCCTGTGGTGACGGCTCCACAGGATCTTCTTTCAACACTCACGTGGGCAGCTCCTCGCAAAAGTAAACCCTTAATTTAGTCAATTAGGGATCAGGTCTTTTAGGCAAGAATATCCTCAGCTCTTCTTTCTGCAGCAATTTTGTTCTCTAATTATCCCAAAATTTTAGGCTTTTGTTTATCTACTCACTGTACTAATCTGACATGTCTAGAAAAAGTGGTAGTTTATTTCTAGCTTAATATTATTAATTTATTATTAGTGATCTATTTATTGACAGGCATTAAAGGAATATTTTCCAGTTTAGAAAGCTGATTGATAATGCGCACTGCCCATTCATTCTTATGAGAATGATAGAGACCAACCAAGCAGAATGTTTGGCTATCTCCAGTGGTCCCATTACAAATGAATGGAGCAGTAGTGCACATGATCGACCACTGCTCTATTCACACAGAGCTCTTCAGAGTCCTGGTTCTTTTGTAATGCAAGTGTCTGGATGCAACACAGAAATATCACTAAGCAACGACAGTCAGAGATTGATGAAATTATATTTAAATACATTAGTAATTTTACAGTCATTTAAAATAACTCTGAACAATTAGTGTTAGTAACTAGGCAAATGAACAATGAAATGAATAACAATATGCTTGTAATATCAAATAAAGTCTTTTACTATATAACGTTAATGTTCCTTTAACAAGGGTGGTGCACCCATTCGTTGGAGTCACAACGGTCCTATTAGGGGTCACCAGGTTTTCCTGCTAGGCCTCAAGTCTCTCTCTGATGTAGTCTATTAAAGCCCGTTGAGCCTCCCACGCACCAACTGGCCCCCTCCCAACCTGTTGACCAAATCCCAGCCGACCCCGGTACAGTAGGTTATAGCTGGAAGTGATGGCCCTTCTCACTCGCGTTGTCCCTCTGCAATTGCAGTCGTGCCTCTCCTGGTGCAGTCACCTAGCGGATCTTCTTGGCTTGACTGTCGGCGGAAGTCTTTTGAGCTCGGAGCGGAAAGGACTAAGCCTCGGCTTCTGATAGGGGACGTCTGGTCTCAGAGACTTGACCGGCACAGTCTGTACTCTGAGTCTCACCGGGTGCCGTCTGGACCTTGTCTACAAGCAGCCAGCACCCTGCTTGCAAACGCTTCCTGCTGTGGCCTGTCACTCTTGCTGCAGCGTCTTCTCCTGTGCACATCTGCACCTTGCGCTCTCTTGGCGCCAAAGCCTCTTGCAATTTGGCGTGCTGGGCTTTTATATCCCCGGAATTCTCTCATGCAAGGAATGACGGGGTCCAGCACAAGAACTTGCTCGCCCTGCAATTCTTCTGATGCAATTTGGTTCCACTTAATTTCGACTGGCCAGCAGATCGCAGTTTCTCCTCATTAATGGTACATCCTGCAAGGGCTGTTCATGGATTTCATTGCTTCTTATTACACTTTTGATCATTGGGGTCCCAACTTTGAACCACCAGAGATCATTGCGAATACCACTTTAACTATTGGTGTGTAAATCTAGTTATTGCTGAAAAATATTAGGTATCATTTTCCTATTTCTGAGAATGTTTTAATGAGCTTGAGTCTTTATGGATATTAAATGGTAAAATTAACTAAGATAGATTTAAACACTTCACTCCTGTCTAATTCTTTTTGAATACTTCCTTAATCACTCGCTGATCGGAAACTAAAGATCACTGACTTTTATGAACACCTGTTACTTCAAAATCTTTCACTGCCTTGTTTGGTAATATCTAGTTTTTTTCTTTTCTTCCATAGTGATTTAGATTACACTACTAAGAAGTTTTTTTTTACATCTTTATTGCAATGCCATTTTCCCATTTTTAAAAAGATGTTAAGTTTGCAACAATAGAGTCAAGTTTCCATGGAAGATTGTAAAAACCCTACCTTAAACAGAGTTGGTTTAATGCTGAAAATCAAACACACTTGACAAAGCCACTTTAAGCTGTAAAACTGGTTTGCCATGCAAGAAAAATGTTGCAAATAAAATAACATTTTTCATCCTTTTATTTTTTTTGTGTAGAAGGAATGTGTTAGAGAAGTGACACTACAAGCATGACACATACTGCATTTGTTAAAGACTTCAGCCACCTATAAACTTGTTTATGACTTAAGACATTTGAAATATTAAAGGTGAAAGGGACATGGCAAAGAAATTGAGCAATCAATAATTGCACTGCATTTATTATCGATTAGCACAGTAATGAGAAAGTGGCTAATATTCTCCTTACTCCTGTCACGGGTGTGTCAGGGTTGACAGACAGTCATATGGTGTCTGGCTGTAGAAGGTCGCTGTGTTTGGCCTTACAAACATCTCCCTGATCCTTTTATGATTCCTCTCTCTTTAGGACCCAGCGGTGATCCTCACCTTGCTTGGGGATTATACCTTTCCCTTGAGGACCCTGAGGTATCCTCACCTTTCTGCTGTTAATCAGCACTTCCTTGCTGTGTCCTTAAATACACTCAGATCCTCAGAGAGTTGCTGGTGATAGCATGTTATACCTATTCAGGCCTGGAATTCTAGTAGTCAACTAGAATTACCTTGGAGTTCCTTCGTGGATTGTTGCTGTGCTTTCTCCGGTGTCATCTTGGAGCTAAGTGTATTCCACTGTCTGTTTCCCCTGTGTGTACTTTAGTTTGTAGTGGGGCTGACTTAGTGCTCACCCCTCCTGCTCCCTACCTAGGGCCTAGTCTTAGGGTCAGCTAGGGCCAGGTTTCCTGCTCGGCGATAGGTGCAAAACCTATTTAGGGTCTATAGGGGAGTCAGGGTTTGTCGTTAGATCTGTTTAAGGGTCTCCACTCTCCCTTTCCCTAGTTGTTGGGCTCCCTCCCCTTTTCCCGGTCATTATACGCTGGGTTCTCCCCATACCTAGCGTGACTACTCCTTGTGAGTTGAAGACTTCACAAGCTTTAATAATTATCTATCCTATATTTTAGATTAAACATAATCATTTTAGTCAGCATGTGGCAAGATTACACACTGAATTTACCTCCTGCTTATTTGGAGGAGGACAAGAGATTGAGGAAAAGTGGAGACAGCAGCCTGGGAAAGGTTAATATTTTTTAGGGGAATAGAATCCACTTTGTATGAGGGACATATGACTCAACTGAGAGGGCACATGTATCTTGGCAATATTTGGGAATGTAGGGTAACTAACACATATATTATAGACATTAGTTATATAGATCTGGATGCAAATTGACTTTGGGTTGAAATTTATGAAATTTACAGTTGATTTTGAACAATGTGAATTTTAATTCATGTGAATCACAGAAAAATGGGCTCTTTAATTTTACTTATTGCAGAAGATTGCATCAGTCACAGAAGACTGAAATTATTTTACACATAATTGCACACGTTTCTCCAAAATGCCTTGCAGCTATCATATCACATGGTATAGCAGAACCAATCAGGTGGGACTATAGTAGCCTGTATAAAAGCCAAGTCAGGGAATGCAGCAGTCATTTTATGATTATTTAGTATGGAGAGAGAGCATAAGAGATCACAGCTCAGCAATAAAGATAGGGAAATAAAGCCCTTAAACTTTGGAAAAATACTCCAGACAGTACAGTATTGTACTACTACAGCACTGAACAAGATGAGTGTTGTAGTCTGTGAATAATAGAGATTCAATTGATAGGGAGAGAGTAATAGAAGTGTCAGACTCAGTGTGATTGGTCTAGCTTGCATTTGTAATGCTACATTTGAGTTACACATATTTTTCTTCAATGTTAATGCACTAAAAAGAAGCAAACCAGAACATTATTTTCTATAGAAAAAAAAATTTGAATGAGTGGCAGTCAGAGAAGGTGTGCTTGCTTGTCCAAAGCTACTGTACTGAGTTTTTGCATTTCTTCTGCAATCCTTTTTTTGTGAAGGGGAATGATTGTTTTTCTTTTTAAAAGCATAAGAAAATTCCCCAAAATCCAGACATTTACTTTCAACTGCTGAGTGTGTGTGTCACAAACAATTTACTAGTTACATTTTACATCTCGTCAAGTCACACCAATACAATGTCCTGGCATAATCGCTTTGATGAATTCAGGGGCGGAGATAGACTGCAGAGGGCCCCTGTGTAAGAAATATTTCTGGGCCCCCCCACCTTCATAACGCAACAATGTTATATAAACATATAGATTTTTATATTTATTACTAGTTTAGAACAGCATTATACAATTTAAAAAATAAATGTAAGTTCAATATTTAAGAACTGAATATAACACAAAGCAGTCATGCCATTGATATGTCGTATTTGGATGTGCTTATCGTGGCCTATCACTTATCAAGTGGTCCAGACTCTCACTACTTTACATACTGGAGGAAATAATACTGTAGTTAGGAGAAATGGATATTTTTTTAAAAAACTCTAAGGGATTATCTGGAACTGTTTCTTTTTTTTTTTTTTTCACTATGGGCCTATGAGCTAACAGGCAAATTGTTGCTAACTTACTGCCTGTCCTACCCAGTGCTGGCATAGAGGGGTCACAGACGGCTTTGGCAGGTGATCCTGCTGCTTCACATATACAGAGCATCTTTTTTTTTCTGGGCTGCTCTGTTGATGGGAGATCACTGCCAACGTCATGATGATTGACAGGGGGCTTCTCCTAGCAGAAGACACTGAATCATTGGCAGGAGCAGTCTGTGATTGCCGTCTGCCAGCAGAGATCGGCATTAAAAAAATTATATAAGTGCTTCTCACTAAATTAGATTATCATCAAAAAGTTAATTTATTTCAGTTCTTCAATACAAAAAGTGAAACTCATATATTATATAGAGTCATTACAAACAGAGTGATCTATTTCAAGTGTTTATTTCTGCTAATGTTGATGATTATGGCTTACAGCCAATGAAAACACAAAAGTCATTATCTCAGTAAATTAGAATACTTTATAACAACAGCTTGAAAAAAGTTTTTAAAATCTGAAATGTTGGCCTACTGAAATGTATGTTCAGTAAATGCACTTAATACTTGGACGGGGCTCTTTTTGCATCAATTACTGCATCAATGTGGCGTGGCATGGAGGCGATCAGCCTGTGGCATTGCTGAGGTGTTATGGAAGCCCAGGTTGCTTTGATAGCAGCCTTCAGCTCGTCTGCATTGTTGTTTCTGGTGTCTCTCATCTTCCTCTTGACAATACCCCATAGATTCTCTATGGGGTTAAGGTCAGGCGAGTTTGCTGGCCAATCAAGCACAGTGATACTGTTGTTTTTAAACCAGGTATTGGTAATTTTGGCAGCGTGGACAAGTGCAAAGTCCTGTTGGAGAATGAAATTTCCATCTCCAAAAGCTTGTTGGCAGATGGAAGCATAAAGTGCTCTAAAATTTTCTGGTAGACGGCTGCACTGACTTTGGTCTTGATAAAACACAGTGGACATACACCAGCAGATGACATAGCTCCCCAAACCATCACTGATTGTGGAAACTTCACACTAGACCTCAAGCAGCTTGGATTGTGGCCTCTCCACTCTTCCTCCAGACACTGGGACCTTGATTTCCAAATGAAAACTGGAACTCTGGGACCTTGTGGAGTGTTTCAATGACTGTTTGTTGTTGTTAGATGTCAGAGGAAGAACATAACTGGGCTTTGCCAAGGTGCCATATTGCATCTTAAGTCTTATAGACCCTGCACTTGTGGCCTTATATTCTACAGGATGGTGGGGAAGGAGACAGTAGGTTGTGGAGTTGCATTAGCTCTGGAGGTGTTGAGGTGAGGTGGCAGTGAGGCAATGGCAGGCTGTAGGCTATCTTGAAGAGATGGGTTTTCACGTTGTGTCAGAAGGATCTGAATGTGGTGGCTAATCGGACGTGTTGAGGCACAGAATTCCAGAGGATGGAGGATATTTGGTAGAAGTATTGGAGGTGATTGGGTAGTGTTGGTAGCTGGGTAATTCTGATGTTTGTTTCTTCCGTCCCCTCCCGCAAAACACGAACAGCGAGGGGATGATTAACCTCTTCATGTTCTGACTGTTGCTCGTCCATCACCTTTTCCCCTTCCATTTGTTCCTCACCTTCACTAACACCTTTACTAACAGTTTTTCTGGTATCGCCAACCCCCTCGATCGCAGTGTACCACCCTCCCTTGGCACCCTGAGATGTCCCCTAGTGTATGACGTTAGTAACTGAAGAAACTATTTTTTTAATGTGGATGAGGCCTGTATAACATAGGAGATATTCTCCAAACTATTTCAAACTGAGATGTCCCTGCTGTATATCGTTAGGAACCAAAGTATTTTTTTTTTTACTGTGGATGACGCCTGTGTAACATATGAGATAGTCTCCAAACTATTTCAAACTCAGATCTAGTCTGCTGTATAATGTTAGGAACAGCAAAAAATAGATTTTTTTTATTCTGCACAAGCTCTGAAAACAGCTGAAGTTCACCGCCAATAAGATAGTAGGTGACTTTTAGCAAAGTGTATCACGTTTGCCACACAAAAAAAAACTTTGGTGGACTGTGGCTAGCAACAGAAAAAAATCTTTTTTGTTTACTCTGAAAACAGCTGAAGTTCACCGCCACTAACGTAGTAGCTGACGTATAGCAGAGTGTATCACGTTTGCCGCACAAAAAAATCTGGTGGACTCTGCCTAGCAAGGCAAAAAAATTTTTTTTTTTACTTTGAAAACAGCTGAGGTTCAACGCCACTAAGATACTAGGTGGCTTTTAGCAGACTGTATCATGTTTTCCACACAAAAAAATCTTTGGTGGACTGTGGCTAGCAACAGAAAAAAAATATTTGTTTTACTGTGCATAAAGCTGACGTTCATCCACCCAAAAAAATGACAACACAGCTTGCACTATCATATTAGCAAATGAAAAAAAAAAAGGTTTTTGTGCTTTGCACTCAGAAGCTCTGCAGATAGCTGAATTTCAACCCCACAAAATCAAAAAGTTCCCTACAAGGGCTTGCTTGCTTTATAACATTAGCAAGTGCAAAATTAGATTGAAGGTCTGCATGGAGCACAGACAGTACAACCGGTGCACAACACTGTTCTATGCCATAGGCCCTGGTCTTTCTGTCAGAATCTCAGTAATTGCACAAAAACAAAAAAAGTGCTGCAAGGTCAGTTGAACAGGTACACTGCACAGGACTTATCTACACTATCTGACATCCACAGAAGCGCCCATCTATCTAGCTAATATTTCTTATTACACAGGATCTGGGTGCAGGAGCAGTGTCTGTCTCCAGCAGTGACATGCATAAAATGGTGCTGATGGAACATGGCAGGTTTTTATATGGAGAGGACATGTCATTTCAGCAGCCAATTGCAGAAGCCCTTGTGTCCGGACACTGTGGATGCTTCCTGTTCTTTGATTGGCTAGACGCACTTTCCTGACTTAAAGTTACCGCCTACAGGGAAAAAAAAACAGCACGCCGCTGATCTGACCTGTTCTGAGCTATCACCAGCCCCCCCCCCAGTCATCTACCACATCTCCCTGCTCATCATACACAAGCACTATGCTAGCAAAACTGTTAAAAATGCTGTAGTTGCCCCGCAATCACGTAAAAACGGAGATTCACCGAACGTTACCGATTTTCCTGAATGTAACAAATTTTGCTCGCCTTTCTGATCACGAATCCAAATGTGCCACATTTGTGTCGAACTTAAGTTTGGAAATCGGATTTCGAACATTTTCGCTCATCACTAGTCCCGAACTTGAGCAATCCCAAAGTTCTTTCCCCACACTTCTAACTCAGGAAGGTTGGCTTCCTCGGTCACCGTATCGTCCTCTTCCCCAGCAAGGACACACATGGGGAATTCATCCACTTTTTATTTCGTCTGGGTTTCTTCTTGAGGGACATGACTTTTGTCTGAGACACTCGATACAGCCCCCTTTTTCCACAAGTTCTAAAATAAAAAATCCCTCCCCAATATGACAGGATGTTTCAAGTCCTTTACTACCCCGACTTCATGGGACTGGGCAAGACAGTCTGTTCCCACAGATACGGCGAACACCCATGGTTTTGGCAGGGATCAACTGTTGGGGAAGGGTAGCACTGATTAGGGTCACCAGACCCTCCGAGTCAGGCAGTCCAAGCACCATCACCCCATTAATGGACATGGCACATACCTGCGGCCCCTCGCCGGGTTAACAGTCCACACTACAGGCCGGATATGTGTAATAGGAACAATGTCGGCCTAGGCTGCAGTCCATTGGTTCAGGGAACATATGACACCAGGCGGCTATCCAGGATTGTGACATCGCCAACAGACCACATCTTTAACAACAGCCTTTGCGGGACCCTCAGCGGGATTGGAATGTCCCCCCGTTTGTGGCTCTAAACCACCTATGTGGTGAGCTTGCCCCCCTTTGGATATTCCAGTACGGGGTGGTGACAATGTCTGGTTTCCTGAGGGTTTTCTCAACCACATGATACCTCTTTACTAGGCCAACGAGGTCATCAACGTCCCGAGGGTCGCCCTGGGCAACCCAGGTCTGCACTGGCCTGGAAGTAAGTGGATGAATTTGTCCATCACCACAGGTTCGACCATCTGAGCAGGAGTGGAAGACTCTGGCTGCAACCACTTTTGGACTAGATGTAACAAGTCAAACAACTGCGAGCCAAGGGGTTTATCTCCAGCATACACCCAGTGGTGGACTCGTTAGGCTCTCACCGACATAGTTACTCCCAGGTGTACCAAGATCTCAGTCTTTAGCTTGCCGTATTCCTTGGCATTCTATAGTGCCAAGTCATAATATGTCTTTTGGGGTTCGCCCATCAAATAAGGTGCAAGCACCTCTGCCTACTGCTCTGGCGGAAGTTTCTCCCGATCAGCCACCCTCTTGAAAACCATAAAAAAGGCTTCCACATCATCCCTAGGGGTCATCTTCTGCATGGCCCGACTTACCGCCTTCTGGACGTGGGAGTCATTAGCCGGACCTGGGGGTGGAGCGCTCGTCCTGCCCTGGATGACTGTTGCTAGGTGCTGCATCTGTTGCCGCTGCTCCTGTTGGTCCTGTTGGATTTGATGTAGCAACAGTCTGTTGGTCTCATGCTGCTGCTGCAACTGGACCAGGTGCTTAATTACGCCATCCATGCTGCCGGACGTCCCTTGGTAGCTGGCAGCCTTCACCCAGGACATATACCAATTCCTCTCGCAGCCACTCTTGTTCCTGTATCGATGCACGCCAAACTGTGGTAGGTTGACTCACTCAGCTTCTCTCAGAGGTAGAAACAGGAACACTTGGGGTCAAAGTCCGTGGCTGCCTTATTATTTTCATAAACCAGAAAAAAACATAAACATGGCCTTTCCGGCAAAACAAAAGATAAATGATAGCACAGTCTATATGCATGCGGGATTTGCCTTCTCAGGTTGCAACACACTTCAGCTCCTACTGAAGTTCCACACAGACTTCCTGGCTTCCAAACTCACAACAGGCAAAAAAACTCAGTAGCTGGAGATTTAACTTCTCCAGCCACACTCTTGAGGCGGAGTAAGCGTCCCACCCATCCCACATCCCGCCCATCTCACACACAAAAAACCCAACCCAAATATGGCTGATTAACCCCTTCAGTACCCAACATGCTGGAGAAAAGCTTCTGGGTTTCACATCATGGAAGATAGCAACCTTCGTGATACATATTTCCCCTTACATACATTGCCAGTAACCCTGCCACATAATCCAATATTAGACTCGTAGATAAGCCACTTGAGTACAACGACCTTGGAAGTGTTTGGTTTTAGGATATAAATTTTCATAGCACTTCTTGTCACATCCTATTTTGCAAAGGCACGTGGCTGTGTTTATTTTTTCTTTTAATGTTTTAAAGAAAGGAAACATAGTTTTTGAGTACCTGCTTTAATTGTCCAATTTATCAACTATACAATGTATACTCCATGACCATGCTGTAATTCCCAAGAAAAAATTTAAAGGAACTCCTGCTATACTACCTGGACATACCTGGCTTCTGAGGAGGCAGGTGGTCAAAATCCCTCATGTGACTGCAAAAGACCTGCAGCAAGACTTGGTGGCAGAAGGCACTGAGATTTCAGTTTGCATAGTAAGCACAGCCATAAAGCTGAAGGTCACCATGCCTGAATTCCAAAATGTACATGTCTAGTGACCCAAAAGCACAGGACGAATCAGCTCCAATACACTCAAAACCACATAAGTCACATAAGTTTGGGAATTGGGTGGTATTGGGTGAGGTAAATGGGGCTTTCATGTGCCCAAGAAAATGTTTAGTGGCATATTGGCAGGTTTGGTTCTGGCGAGTGGGCCCCCTATTATGCCATGAAAATGGGGAGTTTTTGTCATGTTTTCAATTTATAGCGGTATTTAAAAAAGGAGTTCGAGAGTTGGGCCTCTCCCCTGAGGTGTACTTGTCACATTCTTTCAGAATTGGCGCGGCATCAGAAGCGGATGGTTTGGGTTTAGGCAAGGATGTGATAAAACGTATCGGGAGGTGGAATTCTGATCGTTATTTGTCTTATGTACAGCATTAGGTGGGGGGGGGCTGGATTTGTTTTATCTTGATAAGTGTTGAATACCTTGTGGTTGTTTGTTTCAGGTGGCGTTCCGTTGTTAGCATGGATTCTGGCAAACTCCTTCGTCCACTGGGGGGCACTGCGGGCGGATGTGAGGCCAGATGGTAGGCAATTGGGATTTAGCAGAGAGCAAGTGGTGGTTCGGTGGCTCGGCTTTAGGGGGATGGTATGGAGAATGGTGCTGCCTGAAATTCATAAAGCAGCTCGTTTGGACAGAACGCCGGTTGTTTTGGTGGTGCATATGGGTGGGAACGATCTGGAGGCTCGCCCTGTTAGGGAATTGATAAGGGACATTCGTTTTGATTTTTTAAGGTTGTGGACATCTTTTCCTGAGGTTTTGACGGTTAGGTCTGACATTGTGCCAAGGCAAAAATGGAGGGAGGCTAGATCATTGAAAGGGATTAACAGGGTGCAAGTGAAGTTGAATAGAGCCATATCAGGTTTTGTGTCTAGGAACGGGGGTGTGAGTGTTCGACACTTTGAACTCGAGGCAGGGGTTGGAAATTTTTGGATAAAGGATGGCGTGCACTTGAATGCCATTGGTATCGATTTGTGGGCATTGGCTATACAGGAGGGGATTGAGAGGGCTTTGGCGGTGTTGGGACACTCACGAGCCTGAGGTGGTCAGGGCTGTTTGTTTGTGGCAGGGGGGGGGGGGTTCTTGGAGTTGGTACAGAAGTGTCAGTGGGAAGAATTTGGTAAAATTACAGGCAGTTGGTTAATTTGAGTGGGGTGATCTGGCATTTGGTTTTGGGCTCTGGACGGGGTTTTACCCTGGGAGCTTTTGGTGCCCTTGAGCTGTTGATGGACGGCTGAGGGTAACATGGCGGTTCGAGTTTAGTTCAATTTATGCCAGATCTATTTTAACTCCAAGAACCCTCCCTTCTTATTTATTTTATAACTCTGTTAAAATGTTAATGTTGTTTGTTAATAAAATGGCCGCTGTGGCCAAATTTATCCAAAGAAATACAGGTGCAGTGTTTTTATTTGGTGGGAAAAGGTGAGTGCTGGAAGATGGGAGGGGCATTTTAAAAGGGTGGAACCCGAGTTGGCCGTACACGGTCAAGGGAAAAATGCATGCAATCAAGTTTCAGGAAATCCTTAGCGAAAACATCTTGTCCTCTGTGACAAAGCTGAAGCTTGGATCTTCCAACAAAATAATGATTCCAAGCAAATCTTAAAGTTCTCCACAACTTGGTTTCACAAGAAGTTTTGGAAGACTCTGTAGTGGCCGTCACTGTCACCTGGCTTAAATTTCCTAGACGTGTTTTGATCAAATTTGATCAAGATGATTGCAGTCTGCAAACCCAAGAATATTAGTGAATTGGAGGCCATTATCTATGAAGACTGGGCCAAGGTTCCCTAAGAACGCTGCCCGAAGCTGGTGTCTGGCTATGCATCATGTTTGCAGTAGGTCATGAGAGCCAAAGATGCTCTACTAAGTACTAAGAACTAAAGATGCTTATCATGAAAGGGTTGAATAATTCTGACACTGCTGTAGTCAATAAAAGTGACATTTTATGTTGAATTTGTAGAAATCACTTGATATATTGTGTTGAGTTATATAATTTGTTATTGTTTTATAAGTTTATTGAATAGTTTATTGTAAACATCAGAAAGTGTGTTAATTTTACTAATAAATCTAATATGCAATCATTTTGATTATATCTGTACACTAAACTAGCACTAGATGGCAGCAAATAGCTGCTCTGTATAATAAGTTTATTCTACGTACCAATAACAATGGAGTTATTGATTTAACACCAATGTAAGTTAGACAATGAAAAATAAACAATTTTAAGACTTGTTTGTTTATTTTTTAAAACTTTCTTATTTTATTTTGAAGTGTTATGTCTGAAGGAAATCTGATAAGTAGTGGAAAATCTGTAAATATTATAAGAACAAATTTTTAACTAGTTGAAAAGTCACAGTCTGGAATGAATGACAAAATTGCTAAAAAATGAAAAGGGATGCCAAATCAGGAAACACCCAAATACTAATCATACTAACACAGAATTCCAATAATTGTTTTACAATCTCCACCAACATGCTATTCTTCAAATCCTGAAAAGTTACAATATATATAGCTAAACCCACATTTTGGTCTTTATGTAGGATAAAACACAAAAAAATAATGTGTCAAACGTGGGGGTCTGAACTGGCCTTATTTACAAGACTGACCTAATGAAAGCTAAACGATAGAGAACAGTTTGTTGCTTGTTTAGCCATAGGGAGTCATTTGTAAAAACTGGTAAAACCAAAAGTCATGCAAAAATACCATTTGTTTCCATTGATGGAAAGTTTTCAGTTTGTGGATTTGGCAGAAAATAAGACATGTATTGGTTTACATATAGTGAATGTGAACTATAAAGTAGATGTATATGTATGTGTGTGCTTTATGAAGGGTAAGTTCAGACACACATGAAGGCTAACACGGATGTGTCATGGGGGCTCACCGGTAAGTCACCTGTTTTGTGTAGTGTATTTGCTCACATCCCAGATATTTTTGGCAGACAGCAAACTGATTCTAAATAATGAACAATCTGGCTACATATGTAGATTATGTTATATTAGATCTATTAACCCATTCACGACCTTTAACGTATAGGGACGTCAAAGGTCATGTCCCTGCCTTTGATGCGGGCTCCAACGCTGAGCCCCATCTTTCCCCGCACATGACAGCTGATCTGATCAGATGTCATGCGCCACTAATAGCCACGGGTGGATTCGCGATGCACCTGCGGCTGTTAACCAGTTAAATCATAGAATGGTAGAGTTGGAAGGGACCTCATGGGTCATCTGGTCCAACCCCCAGATGCACCTGCCAATCACTGATAGCGGCATTTAACATGTTCCGGGTGGAAGCGCATCACAATTCCTGTCCATCCACCCCGATAGGTTGTTGTGACAGCTGGGGGTCTGCAAAAGAGCCCTGTGCCTGTCGTTATGAATCTCCCATGCACCCCGTGGCTCTTGCAGCCATGCTATGTGTAGCACAGGAAATCGGATGATCGCAGTTTCGAGTCTCCTAAGGAGACTATTGAAGCCAGTAAAAAGTAAAAAAAAGTTTTTTAAAAAATAAAAAAAACACAAAAGTTAAAATCACCCCAATTTTACCCCATTGAAAATAAAAATCATAATAATAAAAAAAACACATATTTGGTATTGCTGTGTTCAGAAATGTCCGATCTATTGAAATATAAAGTAAATTAATCAGATTGGTAAACGGCGTAATGAAAAAAAATTGATACGCCAGAATTACTTTTTTTTGGCTTCCGCAACATTGTAATAAAATGCAATAACAGGCAAACAAAGCATCTTATCTACCTCAAAATGGTATCAATAAAAACATCAGTTCGGGGTGCAAAAATGATCCATAACCCAGGCGTAGATCCTGAAAAATGGAGATGCTACAGGTCTCGGAGAATGGCTATATAAGCAAATTTTATTTTTCAAACAAATTTTGGAGGTTTTTTTTCACCACCTAAATAAAAGAGAACCCATACATGTTTAGTATCTGCGAACTCGTACTGACATGGAGAATCATAATGGCAGGTCAGTATTAGCATTTAGTGAACATGGTAAATAAAAAAAACAAAAAACAATTGTGGAATTGCACTTTTTTTTTGCAATTTCAGCACACTTGGATTTTTTTTTCTAATTTTTCAGTACACTACATAGTTAAATCAATGGTGTAATGCAAAAGTACAACTCGGTCCGCAAAAAACAAGCCCTCATACGGCTATATTGATGGAAAAATAAAATAGGCATGGCTCTGGGAAGAAGGGGAGCAAAAAACGTAAGCGCAAAAAGGGAAAATCGCAAGGTCGTGAAGGAGTTAAAATAATACATGATCAAATACAACATCCAGGTCACTGGTGGACACAGACAGAAAAAGGCCCCTGTGCAAGAATAGCACAAAAGGGCCCTTTACAATCCTGTAGTTCTGTCTGTGACAGAAGCTCCTTGCTGCTTTGGAGATGGTACTGGGCTCCTTTACCTCTTAGGGCGCCTGTGCTGCTGCAAAGGCTACACCAATGATATGTCTGCCCCTGATCCAGGTCAAATATTATATTTATGAAGCCCCTGCACCACTTTCCTGACATATACTAATCTGACGTTGTTTTTAATCTGCATAGTAGATATGACACCTGCTATACAATGTACAGATACTGGCACACCATTGGCACAGTGAGCCAGAATTAATACATTTCCCCCATTGTATATACAGTATAGTAACCAATTAATTAAATGCATGTAATGCTCAATTTCCCCTGTGGAGGTGCTGTTGGCAAACTGAATGTAGACTGTCAGGATTCCCCACTGAATATACTGTAATTTATCACTGATGGTCCCAGCAGTGGGAAATTTTGTCATCAACTTATCATTAGCTGACTATTCTAACAAGAAGGAATTTCCCGAAGTGAAGAGCCCCCTAATTTTAACTGAATAAAAAACAGCATTATGAAAATAATAATTTTTATTTCTGTTTTGCAAAATGAGTGATTATGAAAAATAGTACATAATAAGGTGGTTGTCCGGGATTAAGGTGCTCATTACCTGATTCAGTCACTCTGTGGTCTGTGCCGACACCGGAAGTGATCACATCTCCATTCAACCAGCCACAGGACCGCTGCAGCTTGTGACAGGCTGCAGTGGTTAGGTGACTAGAACCGCTCATCACTGAATGTTTTTATGATGTCGTATGGTTGAAGTCACCTGAATGAAGCAGAAATAGCTTCAGAGGCCAATGCTTGACAATGGAGAAGTCCTCAGGGTGACAGCAAGGCGAGTATGACTTTTTTTTTGTTAGGTTTACAAAATCCCACCCATTGGTGTAGTTCACCTTTGGCAGGAGCAACCCCTTTAATAATATTAAGTGTAGACTGTGTACCGGGGTGGGTTCGCCAGGATACAGTAAAGTCGTGGACAAAGAAAGCAGTCAAACTTGCCAGATGAACTATTAATGAAGGATATAAATTTAGAGTGCTTTTCCAACAAAAAAACAAACTGAAACAAATTAACTCACACACCCCCAGTCAGGACTGATCAGGACCACTGCACTCAGTAGGCAGCGAGTAGTGACTACGATATGATAATTTACCTAGCTGTGTACCTGTCTAGTGCGGTTACCGAACGTTTACCTGGGACTCTAGAACAATTAAATGAATGTCAGCGATGGTCTATTGGTGATGCAGCTCACAAACATAACAAAATTATTCTAAAGCTGCTTCTCCCCACTGGTGGGCAAACAAGTACTGCTCAGCCGGAATTGACACATGTGGTGGGGGGGGGGGGGGACCTCCTAGGAAGAATGCAGTTATTGATTTAGTTCTGCACTGAGCAGTGTATCCCAATGAAGGATACTTTAAATGCAGGTAAATTCACATCAAGAGCGACTTATATACTGTAGTGTTCACTTTAAGAACAACGTGAGCTTGATGGGGCTTCTCCCCGGAACATTTCTATATACTCTGTTAGATTCTGTTTTACTGCTGTGGACTCTATAAGGCACTGGTAGCTCAGGAAGCTGAGTCTGCTGGACACTGTTGCTATCAAGTGCCTTTATCTCTCTGTATACGTTTGGCGCCAAACTAGCTGTGTGCGTGTGCACGCTCCCGCCGTGATCTCTGTGGTGGGCCTGAGCTCAGGACTTACAGCGACCAGACCAAGGTGGGCAATGCTGCAGAGTTATGTCCACCCAGCTGACAACTGTGTGAGCAGGTGATGGCAAGCCTCTAGCCGGTGTGTGGTACCACTACTGACTTGCTGGAGGACCTTCCAGATGCGTCTCTGATACCGCCTCCTGTGGGTTTCAGCTCCGCTCTCTCCTGCCATAATCATCACTGCAAACTTCTCCTTGGTGGAACTGGAATGGGACAGTATCTTCTATAATCCGGTGTGGTCTTTGTCTCCCTAGGACACACGGCTCTGCGAATGGTGCTGGCTGGAGATACAAAACATCCTCCCTCTTCTCGCTCTCACCTCCTTCTTTCTAAGATGGCCACGGTCAGCCCTTTCCTGTGATGCACTTCCTGCTAGTTGCTTTCACCGCCCACCGGCTCGGGCTCCCTCTGGTGCTGTCAAAGTGCACTCCAAACCAGCAGACCAGAGTCCATTTAACATGGAACAAATCTCCTCATTGAAATGGGCATACATATCTATATCCTGTACAGAGGTCCCAACAAGAGTCTATAGAGGAGTAACAGGGGGAAATTGTGGCCCCCTGTAGCCGTTGGTTAGTACTGCGGGCAACTAGTGTTCTCATTGGTTATGCAGTGCACTGCCATGTACATTGTTACTGAAACAGAACAGCAGCTCTAAATAGAATGTTAGTGTAATACAGACGGTTAATGGTGGGTGACAGGCAGTGGCATATTCCGCATCACCTCCCATAAGAACACATAATATTTTCACATTTCTGAAAATTGCGTAAATAGGTTGGTAATGCATGAACTATGCAAAGAACCTTCTAGATTTGAGTCATGGTCATTAAAATCCATTTCCATGACTGAGTAATCCCTCTTTATAATCTGAATTATTTACTATAGCACCAATTTTTAGGAAGAATTCCTGGATTTGTATTGAATAGATCATGGGGACTATTATCTTCTCTTATTATCTGCAGAATGAATAAATAGAAAAAGGATTGGATGCCAGATGATCAGTATCAAAGAGTACATGACATTCTCTATTCCTTCCAATGGAATTTAAACAAAGGATAATTTAATTATAGGACATGGGTTTCTGCCAAGGTCCGGCCTGTGAGAGGAAAGCAAAAGCTAATGCAAATGTTATTGTGCTATTCCTCATACAACTTGTTATCTAATCTCTCTGGTTGAATCTTTCCTGGCTCTAAGATCTTGAATCGTTGTATCACAATATTACTTCTATTACTTCTATTCTTCAGGTACTTTGCATTTTATGGGAATTTGTCAGCAGTTATTGCTATGTAGTCAGAGAGCAGATGATATAGGGGTGGAGACCTTAAATCCAGTGATATGTCACTTACTGGGCTTTGTCCTGCTATTTCAATAAAATCAGTGTTTTATCAGCAGGAGATTACTACTACAGGACAAGTTTCCTTGTGCCTCCTAGTCCAACCTCACCCCACCACTGATTGCAGCTTTGACAGTGTACACAAAAAACTGTTAATCCATGGTGTGGTTGGGGTTGTACACAACTCAGCATTCTGAGCTATGCTAGATCTGCAGCAGAGAAAACTGTGAGTCTATCACAAATGCTTCACCCAATAAACTAAGTGATGCATCGCAGGAATCAACCTCCCGTGCTGGCGCTGTTCCCGCGGTGTCAGCACTTGTGGTCCTGGGGCTCCTGTGCTGCTGTTGTGACATGTGACCCCGGTGCCCAATCAGCGCTGTCTCCGCCTCCTGTCGAATTGAACATGAAGAGGAAGTGAGAGCAGCCGCAGCCCGGACTTCCTCTTCATGTTCAATTCAACAGGAGGCAGGGACAGTGACGCCAGCGCTGATTGGGTGCCGGGGTCACATGTCATAACAACCGCACGGCAGCCCCGGGAACATGAGTGCCGACACCACTGGAACGGCGCCAGCACGGGATGGGAGTATAAGCTTTATTATTTTATCCTGGCCGAACGTTTTGATCAAGAAGGGGTTGTCCTAGTAGTGGATGACCCCTTTAAGTGGATGTTAGGAAATCTGACCTTGCTTGATCTACTGACCAATTTAAAATGTTTACATTCTCCCACAATATCTGATATGTGCATGGGCACTATAAAGTTTTTTTATTTTTTACAATTTTCTAATTTTATTAATATTCTCTGTGCTTCTTTTTACTTCTGAAGTCACATTGGATATTAATTTAAAATGATACTTTAATTATGGAGATTTTGTTATTTAACATGACAGGAGGGTCATTTTCAACCATTTTAACGTAAACCCTTAAAGGGAACCTGTCATTGTTTTCCCGTTATTAAACTGCTGCCAGCACGTTATGTGCCTACTAATTAGGATCCTAACAATCTGCTTTTACTGTCATTCACCAATACAAGGCAGAGGGGCCGGATTAGCGAGCTCACAGCAGGCATCATGGCTGGTTTGTACCCACCCTTCGGACCACTCGGCTCTAATTACCATTCAGGGAAAATGATGTATACAGATAATTCTTAGAGATAAGGAGTTTCAATTTTGTTGACATTGTATGTTTTGTATCTTTTCAGTAGATAACATTTAATTTATACATTTTAACTGGAATGAAGAAAAAAGTTACTTAGGAAAATAAAACATGTAATTCTGTTATGTTTTATGATTTATATTTCAGAAATGTTTAAATTATTATAACCTGGGAACTTTTTGCTCAGCCATTACAAATAAATGAAAAAAAAAAATGAAATATTCCATGAAGTGACACTCATCTGAACTAATTATTTGTTACTGACTATGAGAGATTATCATTGCAGCTGATTAATAATTGCTTCATAATCCTGTTTTTATTAATATCCTCGTGCATCTCCTGTAATTCCCCACATATCACCACATGTCACTGTTGGTGTAAGCTGCTAAAGTACGTACTGCAGTTATAGCTGGAAAGCAGCCTGTTCACATTCTGGCCTATTTAATTCAGTTTTATATCTGGCAGTGAAAGGGTTATTGGATAATTAAGCCATAACTGCATTTTTATAACTCAATTTTTTGATAAAATGGAGACAGCAGCAGTCAATGAGTCATTACATAAATGTCTAGGCTCATTTTTTATCTATGTTGTGGACTATGGCCTTTAACATTGATCGTGTTTAAAATGTGTATAAAAAAGCATACAAGCAAAAAAAATAAAATAAAGGTTCAACCTTCACCTGTATTAAAAGTCCTTTCACATATTTTGCTTTGTGGCCCAAGAACTTCAAGTTGGTCGTAGATAACTAATACTTTTGCTTATTGTGGTAGACTAGCAAAGGTAATATATATACAGTACAGACCAAAAGTTTGGACACACCTCATTTAAAGATTTTTCTGCATTTTCAGGACTATGAAAATTGTACATTCACACTGAAGGCATCAAAACTATGAATTAACACATGTGGAATTATATACTTAACAAAAAAGTGTGAAACAACTGAAAATATGTCTTATATTCTAGGTTCTTCAAAGTAGCCACCTTTTGCTTTGATGACTGCTTTGCACACTCTTGGCATTCTCTTGATGAGCTTCAAGAGGTAGTCACCAGAAATGGTTTTCACTTCACAGGTGTGCCCTGTCAGGCTTAATAAGTGGGATTTCTTGCCTTATAAATGGGGTTGGGACCATCAGTTGTGTTGTGCAGAAGTCAGGTGGATACACAGCTGATAGTCCTACTGAATAGACTGTTAGAATTTGTATTATGGCAAGACCACATTTAACTGATTGACCCCCCCCCAGCCCATAATCAATTGATCCCCCTTGTCCATATTTAATAGATTCCCCCTGTCCACTTTTACTGATCCCCCAGTCCCTATTTATTTGCCTTATCCCCATCCATATTTAATTAACCCTTTGTCCCCCTGTCCATAATTAATTGATTGATTCCCCAGTCCACAATTAATTATTTCCCCAGTCCATATTTATTGATTCCCAGTCCATAGTTAATTGACACACTGTCCATACTTAATTAATCCACTTGACCTACTCAGCTGATTTCCACGTCCATACTTAATTGATACTTAATTGATCCCCCGTCCATACTTAACTGATCCCCCGCCGATATCTAATTGATACACTTGCTCATCCCTAATTGATCCCCGTCCATACACCTATATATAAATAATTGTGTTTTGTACTTGTATATATATACTGACTGTATCCCCATATTTAGAATGACGTCCATGTTGGCCGGAGCCGTGCAATGTACATGTTGCGCAATGTATGCATTCCGTGAGCTACCTTTCGAGGATCCATACTGCTGCGAGAGATGGGAGCATATCGTGCACTTGGAAGCCCAAATTATGGATCTAAGTGCTCAGATAGCGATACTGAGGAGCATCGACAACATGGAACGGAGTTTGCTGCTCATCGAGCAGACACTCAATGGGTCAATACTGGGGGTGGAGCATAGAGGAGAAGTGCAGGCTGAACAGGCAGGGAGCTGGATAACAGTTAGGAGGGATAGAGGGAAGAAGTATAGGAAGGCTGGTTCAGAACCGGCATTATTGGAGCACGACAGATCCTCTGACCGCCGGGGGAGTGTATGCTCCAGTAATGAGGGGGAGGGGGGAAGTATAGGGCAGGCAAGACAGGTCCTGGTAGTGGATGACTCTATTATTAGGGGGACAGACAGGGCAATCTGTCACAAAGACCGGGATCGCCGAACGGTGTGCTGCCTCCCTGGCGCTCGAGTCCGGCACATCGCGGATCGGGTTGACAGGTTACTGGGTGGGGCTGGCGAAGACCCAGCGGTCATGGTCCACATCGGCACCAATGACAAAGTGAGTGGTAGATGGAGGGTCCTTAAAAATGATTTCAGGGACCTAGGTAGGAAGCTTAGGGCAAGGACCTCCAAGGTAGTTTTCTCAGAAATACTACCAATCCCGCGAGCCACACAGGAGCGCCAATGGGAAGTTAGGGAGGTGAATAAGTGGCTAAAGAGTTGGTGCAAGGCAGAAGGGTTTGGGTTCATGGAGAACTGGGCCGACTTCGCAGTCGGCTACAGGCTCTACCGTAGGGACGGGCTGCACCTCAATGGGGAGGGTGCAGCGGTGCTGGGGAAGAAGATGGCTAATAGGTTGGTGGAGTATTTAAACTAGAGACGGGGGGGGAAACCAAGGAAATAGGTGGGATGTGAGGCAAGTAAGGGGGAAGGGGAGAAGTGAATATAATGAGGGTCGAGAGGGGGGTGGGGATAGTACAGTTAGATCTCTAGCGAAGAATAGGATGCTAAATAACCCCAAAGTTTTATCTTGCATGCTGACCAACGCAAGAAGCCTGACCAATAAGGCGGATGAGCTGCGGGCGCTTATATCGGAGGAGAGGTATGACATCGTAGGTATAACAGAGACTTGGTTAGATGATAGCTACGACTGGGCGGTAAATTTATTAGATTATAGTTTATTTAGAAGGGACCGGAAACAGGGGAAAGGCGGAGGAGTCTGCTTATATGTAAAGTCATGTCTAAAGCCCAGACTAAGGGAAGATATAGGAGAGGGAGAAGAGGGGGTCGAGTCCATGTGGGTAGAGATAGAGGGGGCAAAAAATAATAATAAAATATTACTGGGGGTCTGCTATAAGCCACCAAATATAACAGAGGAGAATGAGAATCTGCTATTAGGACAAATAGACAAAGTAGCAAAACATAATGAAGTGATTGTAATGGGGGATTTCAACTACCTGGATATTGACTGGGAAACAGAAACCTGTAGATCTCAGAAAGGAAAAAAGTTCTTGACAAATATTAAGGATAATTATCTCTCCCAATTAGTGCAGGAACCAACGAGAGGGAAGGCCGTGTTGGACTTAATATTGACTAATAGGCCTGATAGAATAACTGAGGTACATTTAGGGGGGCACCTAGGTAATAGCGATCATAATATTATCGATTTCAAAATGCCCTTCAGTAGGGTTATCAATAACGGAACAACAAAAACATTAAACTTTAGGAGGGCGAAGTTTGATCAGCTGATAGAAAACCTCCAACTTATTGACTGGGACAAAGTTCTTAATCAAAGGAATACGAATAGTAAATGGGAAACCTTCAAAAGAATTCTGAATACTCAGTGCGAGAGATATATACCGTATGGGAATAAAAGGGCCAGAAATAAGAGGAAACCAATATGGTTGAACAAGAACGTAAAAGGGGCGTTAAATAGCAAAAAAGAGGCATTCAAGGGGTTAAAACAGGAAAACAGTAAGGAGGCACTAAAGTGTTACAAGGAAAAAACGAGAACCTGCAAAAAACAAATAAAAATAGCGAAGGAGGAAACAGAGAGACGTATTGCTAGGGAAAGTAGATCAAATCCCAAACTGTTCTTTACGTACATAAATAGTAAAAGGATTAAATCGGATAATATTGGACCGATAAAAAGTGATGAAGGCAAAATCATAGAGAAAGATGAGGATAAAGCTAATCTATTAAATAATTTTTTTTCGACAACTTTCACAAAGGAAATAGAACTAACAGGCGAAATGAGAAGTGACAAGCTTAATCCTCCACTAAGTATGACAAATCTAACCCAAGTTGGGGTACAGAAACGCCTCAGTAACAATAAAATAAACAAATCACCAGGACCTGATGGCATACACCCACGGCTACTAAGGGAACTAAGTAATGTGATAGACAGACCGTTATATCTTATATTTAAGGACTCTGTTGAGACTGGGTCGGTACCACTTGATTGGCGACAGGCGAATGTAGTGCCAATATTCAAAAAGGGAGCAAAAAGTGACGCCGGAAACTATCGGCCGGTGAGTCTGACGTCCGTTGTGGGCAAAATTTTTGAAAGCTTCATTAAAGAGGCAATTACGGAGCATCTTGATGCTAATAATCTTTTAACCCCGAACCAACATGGATTCATGAGGAATCGCTCCTGCCAAACAAACATGATTGACTTCTACGAGGAGGTTAGCTCTCGAGTAGATCAGGGGGAACCAGTGGATGTCGTGTATCTCGACTTCTCAAAAGCTTTCGATAGCGTGCCACAAAATAGGTTGGTATACAAAATGAGAATGATGGGGCTGGGGGAAAATGTTTGCAAGTGGGTAGCTAACTGGCTAAGGGATAGAAGGCAGAGGGTGGTTATAAATGGAATATACTCAGATTGGGTAAGCGTCACTAGTGGGGTACCAAGGGGTCTGTACTAGGCCCAATGTTATTTAATATCTTTATTAACGACATAGTCAACGGGATAAATAGTAAAATATCAATATTTGCAGACGACACAAAGTTATGTAAAACAATTAATACAAAAGAGGACAGTGCAGACCTACAGAGGGATTTGGATAAGCTGGGTAGGTGGAGCATTAAATGGCAAATGAGGTTTAATGAGGAGAAATGTAAGGTCATACATATGGGAAGGAAAAATGGAAGTCACCAGTACTCACTGAATGGGAAATCATTGGGGAATTCAGAGATGGAGAAGGACTTGGGCATCTTGATTGATAGCAAACTAAATTGGAGTGCCCAAAGTCAGGCCGCTGCTGTAAGGGCAAACAGGGTAATGGGATGTATCAGAAGAGGTAAAGCTGCAAAGGATGAGAACATTGTTCTTCCACTGTACAAAGCACTGGTCAGACCACACTTGGAATACTGTGCTCAGTTATGGGCCCCAATATATAGAAAGGATATAAATGAGCTTGAAAAGGTACAAAGGAGGGCAACAAAATTAATAAAGGGAATGGAGGGACTGCAATACCCAGAGAGGTTGGCAAAACTAGGACTATTCAGCCTGGAAAAGAGAAGGTTGAGGGGGGACATAATAAATGTGTACAAATATGTTAGGGGACAGTATAGAGATCTTGCCCGGGATTTGTTCAAAAGGAGGGATATTAAGGTAACAAGAGGGCATTCACTAAGACTGGAAGAGAAAAGGTTTCAGCACCAGCAAAGGAAGGGGTTCTTTACGGTAAGAGCAGTGAGAATATGGAATTCACTGAGTGAGGAGACGGCAATGTCGGATTCACTACACCAGTTCAAGCGGGGACTGGATGCATTTCTAGATACCAGGCAGATTTCAGCGTATACTTAAAAATAAAATAAAATAGTAGGTTGATACAGGGATTTATTCTGACTGCTGGTTTCAGAGTCTGGAGGGAATTTTTCCTCAGGTGAAGATTGGCTAAATCATTTGAGGTTTTTGCCCTCCTCTGGATCAACTTTAGCAATTACAGAACTAATAGGTCGAACTTGATGGACGCAAGTCTTTATTCGGCTTTATAAAACTATGTTACTATGTTACTATGTTACTAAGAAAAAAGCAGCTAAGTAAAGAAAAGCGAGTGGCCATCATTACTTTAAGAAATGAAGGTCAGTCAGTCCGAAAAATTGGGAAAACTTTGAAAGTGTCCCCAAGTGCAGTTGCAAAAACCATCAAGCGCTACAAAGAAACTGGCTCACATGAGGACCGCCCCAGGAAAGGAAGACCAAGAGTCACCTCTGCTTCTGAGGATAAGTTTATCCGAGTCACCAGCCTCAGAAATCGCAGGTTAACAGCAGCTCAGATTAGAGACCAGGTTAATGCCACACAGAGTTCTAGCAGCAGACACATCTCTACAACAACTGTTAAGAAGAGACTTTGTGCAGCAGGCCTTCATGGTAAAATAGCTGCTAGGAAACCACTGCTAAGGACAGGCAACAAGCAGAAGACACTTGTTTTCTAAACATCTATTAGCCTTCTTACACAGTTAGCAAACACAATGTACCATTAAAACACTGGAGTGGTGGTTGTTGGAATTGTGCCTCTATACGTATGTAGATTAAAAACAAGACGTTTGAAGCTAGAATAGTCATTTACCACATTAATAATGTATAGAGTGTATTTCTGATTCATTTCATGTTAGCTTCATTGAAAAAAAAAAGTGCTTTTCTTTCAAAAATAATGACATTTCTAAATGACCCCAAACTTTTGAATGGTAGTGTATGTATATATATATATATATATATACAGTACAGACCAAAAGTTTGGACACACCTTCTCATTTAAAGATTTTTTTGTATTTTCATGACTATGAAAATTGTACATTCACACTGAAGGCATCAAAACTATGAATTAACACATGTGGAATTACATACTTAACAAAAAAGTGTGAATCAACTGAACATATGTCTTATATTCTAGGTTCTTCAAAGTAGCCACCTTTTGCTTTGATGACTGCTTTGCACACTCTTGGCATTCTCTTGATGAGCTTCAAGAGGTAATCACCGGAAATGGTCTTCCAACAATCTTGAAGGAGTTCCCAGAGATGCTTAGCACTTGTTGGCCCTTTTGCCTTCACTCTGCGGTCCAGCTCACCCCAAACCATCTCGATTGGGTTCAGGTCTGGTGACTGTGGAGGCCAGGTCATCTGGCGTAGCACCCCATCACTCTCCTTCTTGGTCAAATAGCCCTTACACAGCCTGGAGGTGTATTTAAGGTCATTGTCCTGTTGAAAAATAAATCATGGTCCACCTCATGTGAGCCAGTTTCTTTGTAGCGCTTGATGGTTTTTGCAACTGCACTTGGGGATACTTTCAAAGTTTTCCCAATTTTTCGCACTGACTGACCTTAATTTCTTAAAGTTACTTAGCTGCTTTTTTCTTGCCATAATACAAATTCTAACAATCTATTCAGTAGGACTATCAGCTGTGTATCCACCAGACTTCTGCACAACACAACTGATGGTCCCAACCCCATTTATAAGGCAAAAAATCCGACTTATTAAACCTGACAGGGCTCACCTGTGAAGTGAAAACCATTTCTGGTGATTACCTCTTGAAGCTCATCAAGAGAATGCCAAGAGTTTGCAAAGCAGTCATCAAAGCAAAAGGTGGCTACTTTGAAGAACCTAGAATATAAGACATATTTTCAGTTGTTTCACACTTTTTTGTTAAGTATATAATTTCACATGTGTTAATTCATAGTTTTGATGCCTTCAGTGTGAATGTGCAATTTTCAAAGTCATGAAAATGCAGAAAAATCTTTAAATGAGAAAGTGTGTCTAAACTTTTGGTCTGTACTGTATATATACATACAGTTGAAACCAGAAGTTTATATACACTATATAAAAAGACACATACGAATGTTTTTCTCAATATCTGACATGAAATCACAGTAAACCTTTCCCGTTTTAGGTCAATTAGGATTACCATCATTTTTAATATTTGCCAAATGCCAGAATAATGAGAGAGAGAGAATGTTTTAAGGCATTTTTATTGCTTACTGCACAGTCAAAAGTTTACATACATTTCATTAGTATTTGGTACCATTGCCCTTAAACTGAATGACTTGGGTCAAACATTTGGGATATCCTTCCACAAGCTTCTTATAATAGTTGGTTGGAATTTGGGCCCGTTCCTCCTGACAAAACTGGTGTAACTGATCCAGGTTTGTAGGTCGCCTTGCTCGCACCTGCCTTTTCAGCTTTGCCCATAAATTTTCAATAGGATTGAGATCAGGGCTTTGTGATGGCCACTCCAAAACATTGACTTTGTTATCATTAAGCCACTTTGTTACCATTTTGGCAGTATACTTCGGGACATTGTCCATTTAGAAGACCCATTTCCGCCCAAGTTTTAACTTCCTGGCTGATGTCTTGTGATGTTGCTTCAGTATTGCCACATAATCTTCTTTTCTCATGATGCCATCTATTTTGTGAAGTGCACCAGTCCCTCCTGCAGCAAAACAACCCCACAACATGATGTTGCCCCCTGTGTTTCACAGTTGGGATTGTGTTCTTAGGCTTCCAAGCTTCTCCCTTTTTCCTCAAAATGTAATGATGGTCATTATGCCTAAAAAGTTAAGTTTTAGTTTCATTAGACCACAGGGCATCTCTCCAAATATTAAGGTCTTTTTTCCTGTGTGCATTTGCAAACATTAATCTGTCTTTTTATGTTTCTTTTGGAGTAATGGCTTCTTCCTGGCAGAGTGTCCTTTCAGCCCGTGTTGTTACAGTACTCGTTTCACTGTGGATATTGACACAATCCTACCAGCTTCCACCATCATCAAAGCATGTTCATGTCTGGGACACAGAACCCGTCTCCTTCCTGAGCGGTATGATGGCTGGACATTCCCATCTTGTTTGTACTTGCGTATAATTGTTTGTATAGATAAACGAGACACGTTCAGATATCTTGAAATTGTATCCAAGGATGAGCCAGACTTGTGCAAGTCCACAATTCTCTTCCTGATATCTTGGCTGATTTCTGTAGACTTTCCCATGATGCTACACAAAGAAGCAGTGTGTTTCAGGTGTGCATTAAAATACATACACATGTGTGTCTCTAATTTACTCAGATGTTGCTAAAAATCAGAAGCTTCCAAACACATGACATCATCATATGGACAGTCCAGAATTGTTTAAAGGCATAGTAATCTTAGTGTATGTAAACTTTTGACTTTGCAGTAATTAATAAAAATGCCTTAAAACATTCTCTCTCATTATTCTGGCATTTGGCAAATATTAAAAATTATGGTAATCCTAATTGACCTAAAACAGGAAAGGTTTATTCTAATTTCATGTCAGATATTGAGAAAAACATTCATATGTGTCTTTTCATATAGTGTATGTAAACTTCTGGTTTCAACTATATATACACTGCTCAAAAAAATAAAGGGAAGACTTAAACAACAGAATATAACTCCAAGTAAGTCAAACTTCTGTGAAATCAAACTGTCCACTTAGGAAGCAACACTGATTGACAATCAATTTCACATGCTGTTGTGCAAATGGAATAGACAATAGATGGAAATTATTGGCAATTATCAAGACACACTCAATAAAGAAGTGGTTCTGCAGGTGGGGACTAGTGTTGAGCCACCCCCGTAGTGTTCGGGTTCAGTTCAGTTCGTCGAACACCGGGATGTTCGAGGAACAGTTCGTCGAACTGTTCCTTGAACACCTTAGAACACCGTCGAACACCGTTAAAACCAATGGCAGGCAAACAAAAACACATAGAAACACATAGAAAACACCTTCAAAGGTGTCCAAAAGCTGACAAACTGCTCAGAAGACACTCTCTTTAAAAAAGCCGGCCGGCAAATTCAGCAGCGGCATACACCGGTACCCGACAATTTAGACAAGAAGGAATAGAGCATCACACATAGATTAGATAGATAGAAACATGTCAGTCACATATATAAGAAGCACAGTGACAGTGTTGGTTACTGCACTTGTCATTTAGTGTAAAGGATTTATTAAAAAAAATATTAGTGTTTTCATGCACCGTCTCTTTAAAAAAGCCGGCCGGCAATTCAGCAGCGGTACCCGACAATTTAGAACAGAAAGAATAGAGCTTCACACATAGATTAGATAGATAGAAACATGTCAGTCACATATATAATAAGTACAGTGACAGTGTTGCTTAATGTACTTGTCATTTAGTGTAAAGGATTTATTTAAAAAAATAATAGTGTTTTCATGCACCGTCTCTTTAAAAAAGCCGGCCGGCAATTCAGCATCTGTACCCGACAATTTAGAACAGAAAGATAGAGCATCACACATAGATTAGATAGATAGAAACATGTCAGTCAGATATATAATAAGTACAGTGATAGTGTTGGTTACTGTACTTGTCATTTAGTGTTAAAATAAAGGATTTATTAAAAAAAAATTGGCGTGGTGTTCCCCGTAATTTTAGTCTCTAGCGGAGGTTAAGCAGACGGCTGGGGCAGATGTTTGAAGCCTGGGAAGGGGGTAATACCCATGGAGCTTCCCAGGCTACTAATATCAGCCCCCAGCTGAATACCTAGCCTTTACTAGCTATTAAAATGGGGGACCCCCCCAAAAAATGACGTGGGGTCACCCCTATTTTAATAGCTAGCAAAGGCTAGGCGACAGCTGGGGGCTGATATTAATAGCTCAGGAAGGGTGCCATGAATATTGGCCCCCTTCCAGGCTAGAAACACCAGCCGTCAGCCGCCCCAGAAATGGCGCATCCATAGGATGCGCCAATTCTGGCACTTAGCCTCGCTCTTCCCACTGCCCTGTAGCGGTGGCAGTGGGGTAATAGGGCTGGGTTTGATGTCAGCTTATAATGCCAGCTGACATCAAGCCCAGGTTAGTAATGGAGAGGCGTCTATAAGACACCCCCATTACTAACCCCATAGTGAAAGTTAAAAAAAACACAAACACCCAGAATAAAGTCCTTTAATTGAAATAAACACACAATTCTTTATTGTTCTAAATTAAACCTTACTTACCGTCACGCCCATTCCAGCTGAAGCCAACGATCTCCTGCAATAAAAATAAAATAATAAACCAACATCATCCTTACCTTTCGATGGTTCCCAGGACAGCTCCTGCTCTGCTACATCGAGATGACAGGCTGGACCGCAGCAGAACGCTGCCATCCAGCCTGTCAACCCGCAGACACTGAGAAGAGCAGGCTTGCTTGCGCTCCTCAGTGTCTCGCTGTGACGGCATCCAGATGAGCCGAGGTCATGTCCAATGAACTTGGCTCACCTCATGCACGTCACTGACAGCGTGGGAAAATTCTCCTGCACTCAGCGCTTCAGCGTGGGAGAATTCTCACGCTGAAGCGCTGAGTGCTGGAGAATTTTCCCACGCTGTCAGTGACGTGCATGAGGTGAGCTGAGATCATTGGACATGAACTCACCTCATGCACGTCACTGACAGCGTTGGAAAATTCTCCTGCACTCAGCGCTTCAGCGTGAGAATTTTCCCACGCTGTCAGTGACGTGCATGAGGTGAGTTCATGTCCAATGATCTCAGCTCACCTCATGCACGTCACTTACAGCGTGGGAGAGTTCTCACGCTGAAGCGCTGAGTGCAGGAGAATTTTCCCACGCTGTCAGTGACGTGCATGAGGTGAGCTGAGTTCATTGGACATGAGCTCACCTCATGCACGTCACTGACAGCGTGGGAGAATTCTCCTGCACTCAGCGCTTCAGCGTGAGAATTTTCCCACGCTGTCAGTGACGTGCATGAGGTGAGCCGAGTTCATTGGACATGACCTCGGCTCATCTGGATGCCGTCACAGAGAGACGCTGAGGAGCGCAAGCATGCCTGCGCTTCTCAGTGTCTGCGGGATGACAGGCTGGATGGCAGCTTTTTGCTGCGGTCCAGCCTGTCATCTCGATGTAGCAGAGCTGAAGCTGTCGTGGGAACCATGGAAAGGTAAGGATTATGTTGCTTTATTATTTTTCTTTTATTGCAGAGGATCGTTGGCTTCAGCTGGAATGGGCGTGATTGTAAGTATGGTTTAATTTAGAACAATAAAGAATTGTGTCTTTATTTCAATTAAAGGACTTTATTCTGGGTGTTTGTGTTTTTTTTTTTAACTTTGACTATGGGGTTAGTAATGGGGGTGTCTGCTTAACCTCCGCTAGAGCCTAAAATTATGGGGAACCCCACGCCAATTTTTTTTTAAATAAATCCTTTATTTTAACACTAAATGACAAGTACAGTAATCAACACTGTCACTGTACTTCATATATATGTGACTGACATGTTTCTATCTATCTAATCTATGTGTGATGCTCTATTCCTTCCATTCTAAATTGTCGGGTACCGCTGCTGAATTGCCGGCCGGCTTTTTTAAAGAGACGGTGCATGAAAACACTAATATTTTTTTTAATAAATCCTTTACACTAAATGGCAAGTACAGTAATCAACATTGTCACTGTACTTCTTATATATGTGACGGACATGTTTCTATCTATCTAATCTATGTGTGAAGCTCTATTCTGTCTGTTATAAATTGTCGGGTACCGCTGCTGAATTGCCGGCCGGCTTTTTTAAAGAGACGGTGCATGAAAACACTAATATTTTTTTTAATAAATCCTTTACACTAAATGACAAGTACAGTAAGCAACACTATCACTGTACTTCTTATATATGTGACTGACATGTTTCTATCTATCTAATCTATGTGTGAAGCTCTATTCTTTCAGTTCTAAATTGTCGGGTACCGGTGTACGCCGCTGCTGAATTGCCGGCTTTTCATGTTTCACTGTGAGCACAGTTCCCATCGATTTGGGCAATCACTCTAATGCCACAACCACCATGGCTGTGGCATTACAGTGAGTGGCAGACAATCCCTGCATGATTGGTGCTCTAAATAGCTCCAGACATGCAGGACACGCTTTTGGTGCATGAACAGTTATCGAACATAACCTCGAACAGCCGAATTTTTTGCAAATCGTTCGGGTTCGTCAAACAACTCGAACACCGCCCAAAACAGCTCGAACTTGAGATTGGCGAACAGTTCTAGTCGAACACCGCTCATCTCTAGTGGGGACCACAGACCACATCGCAGTACCAATGCTTTCTGGCTGATGTTTTGGTCACTTTTGAATGTTGGTTGTGCTTTCACACTCATGGTAGCATGAGACGGACTCTACAACCCACAGAAGTTGCTCAGGTAGTGCAGCTCATCCAGGATGGCACATCAATGCAAGCTGTGGCAAGAAGGTTTGCTGTGTCTGTCAGTGTAGTGTCCAGGGGCTGGAGGCGCTACTAGTAGACAGGCCAGTACACCAGGAGAGCAACAACCCAGCTGCAGGACCGCTACCTCCACCTTTATGCAAGGAGGAACAAGAGGAGCACTGTCAGAGCCCTGCAAAATGACCTCCAGCAGGCCACAAATGTGCATGTGTCTGCACAAACTGTTAGAAACCGACTCCATGAGGGTGGTTTGAGGGCCCAACGTCCACAGATGGGGGTTGTGCTCACAGCCCAAAACCATGCAGGACGCTTGGCATTTGCCACAGAACACCAGGATTGGCAAAGTCGCCACTGGCTCCCTGTGCTCTTCACAGATGAAAGCAGGTTCACACTGAGCACATGTGACAGACGTGACAGAGTCTGGAGATGCCGTGGAGAGCGATCTGCTGCCTGCAACATCCTTCAGCATGACCGGTTTGGCAGTGGGTCAGTAATGGTGTGAGGTGGCATTTCTTTGGAGAGCCGCACAGCCCTCCATGTGCTCGCCAGAGGTAGCCTGACTGCTATTAGGTACCGAGATGAGATACTCAGACCCCTTGTGAGACCATATGCTGGTGCATTTGGCCCTGGGTTTCTCCTAATGCAGGACAATGCCAGACCTCATGTGGCTGGAGTGTGTCAGCAGTTCCTGCAAGATGAAGGCATTGAAGCTATGGACTGGCCCGCCCGTTCCCCTGACCTGAATCCGATTGAGCACATCTGAGACACCATGTCTCGCTTCATCCACCAACGTCACGTTGCACCACAGACTGTCCAGGAGTTGGCGGATGCTTTTGTCCAGGTCTGGAAGGAGATCCCATAGGAGACCATCCGCAACCTCATCAGGAGCATGCCCAGGCGTTGTAGGGTGGTCATACAGGCACGTCGAGGCCACACACAATACTGAGCCTCATTTTGACTTGTTTTAAGGACATTACATCAAAGTTGGATCAACCTGTAGTGTGTTTTTCCACTTTAATTTTGGGGGTGACTCCAAATCCCGGCCTCCATTAGTTAATAAATTTGATTTCCATTGATGATTTTTGTGTGATTTTGTTGTCAGCACATTCAACTTTGTACAGAACAAAGTATTCAATGAGAATATTTCATTCATTCAGATCTAGGATGTGTTATTTGAGTGTTCCCTTTATTTTTTTGAGCAGTGTATAATATTTATTAGGAACACTAGAGGAAAGGCAAGAATTTCTGGACTCACCAACACATTATCACCATACTTATCAACATGGTTCTTGCTACTTCAGTAGCGATGAGGATTGTATTAACCTGGCTTAGGTCCCTTCTCTTCAAGGGCCTCTCAACATCTAAGTAATCTGTATTTATGATCTTAAGCAGTAACTGACTGATACAAAACTGTGGTGTCACAGAAGTTTGCTTTACAGAAAAACACTTGTGATGTCATAACACCTTACCAAATGTAAACAAATGTGATGTCACAGAAGCTTTCCTGACTGAAACACAATTGTGAGATCACAGCATTTAGCATGACACAGGTACTTGTATTATGACAACGACTTTAAGGGGTTTTCCAACAATGTAATAAAATGGCCCCATCGCATATTTCAAATGGCAGCCTGACCTAGTCATTTATCAAGACACTCTGCAGTCTGGAGTAACACTGTTCCCGAGACCTTCATCAAAACTGTCAGAAGACCAGTATCATAAGCACACATACCTCTGTAAGCCGAACAGAAGTGTGTGACAGGAGAAAAAAATAACTCTTCTCCTCGGCTGACTGAGCAAAAAGGATTGTTTCTCCAGACTCAGTCCTCCATGCTCAGTTATCTGAGGAGAAAATGTATTTCTTCCCCTGTCACACACTTCTTTGGCAGCTCCAGTACAGTGATGAGCAAAAGGGTAACAATGTTTTGAACATTTGACTTTCAGGTTCCAAATCTCACCATCCACTACTGCTTCTAAAGTGAGACTACCATCTTTCTATAGACAATCATCTTGGCTAGCTCATACATAAATTTGAATTGCAACTATTTAGCATATGATTAGTTATGCAGATTCCTGTCATGTCACTGCATTGTTACTGTTTTGCTCCTGGTGGTGGCAAAATATTTTTCTTCCTGTATACTACAAAATACAACCTGTTCTTACATTCCTTAATAGCTCAGTGTGTTATTTGGTTGATTCCCAAGCAAATGTCACTGGTTTGAATTGAGGAGCAGCCATGAAGAAGATTTTCCCAAGAAAAGAGAAATCGCATCATCCAGCTCATTAATAGCGGTCTCTCGGCTAAGAAAATTTGCCAAACTGCATCATGTTAGTGCCATTACAGTTGGAATTGAAGCCTGCCAATCCATTCAAAAGCCAAGAGGAAGTCCAGGCAAAATATTGGAGTCAACAAGTCGGCTCATTGCAAGGTCTATCAGTTCTGGAGAAACAAACAAAGCAGTGGAGGTGGCTTGGGTGCTTCATAATAGTGAGATCAAAGACATCCATGCAAGCAACAAGTGACACATGTTACACAAGTTTGGAATGGTGGTCCAAAAAAAGGTGATGAAGCCTGGACTTCAATATCTTCATAAGAAGCGTCGGCTAGAGTTTGCAAAAAAAGTATGAAAATTGGATAGTAAAAGATTGGAAACGGGTGATTTTGATGAGACGAATTCAATAGACTAGGCTTCATGGGTGCAAATGGGTCTGGAAGAAACATTGGCTAACAGATCGAGAAATTGAAGGAACTGTCAAGTTCGGTGGAGGAAGCCTGATGATATGGGGTTGTTTCACAGCCAAAGGCATTGGATACTTGACCAGAGCCTGATGGTGGTCTCAATGCTGAGCTATATGTGAGTATCTTACAAGATGAGTTACGTACACTCAAGTACTATGGGTATGAAAAGGATGACATAGTCTTCCAGCAGGACAACGACCCAAAGCATACGTTGAGATTGGTGAAGATTTGAAGAAATGGTTCAATGACAATGAAGTAGAGGTGCTCGTTTGGCCCCCACAGTCCCCAGACCTCAACCCAATTGAACACTTGCGGGTAAAGTTGAAATAAAAGCTGTATACATAACCAAGTGAGTCGACCAGTGTGCACTAACCTTGGGAACATGTAGAAAAGACTTGGGATCAGATATTTCAGTCAAAACATGCTTAAATCTGATTGAGAGTATGATCAGAAGGATTCAGGCTGTGTTGAAAAACAAAGATGGATTTACAAAATGTTACAGAAGCTTACGGGATCACATCACAGGAACTCACCTGGGTAAAGCTTACTTGAAGAAAATGTTTTTGTGATGTCACAGAAGTGTTACTTTCTAAAAGACTTGTGATGTCATAGAAGTTACCTAACTTATGTGACATTTAGAGAAGCGGATGAGAATCTAATTGGAATGTCACCGCAAGTATGCAAATGACGCGCCCCCAGGGCCGTGGGGTACTCGGCAGCCGGGCCTTATGGCTGCTTTTGGGATATCACGGTGGCTGGCCCGGTCCGTGGCCCAGGGCGGTCACTCAAAAGGGGAAATATGTATAGGGGATTTGTCGTGACGCCACCTGTGGTGTCTGGTGAGGATTACCAGCGCTGCAACAGTCCTCTGAGGCAGATGATAGGGCAGCTTGAGATGGAACGGCTCCCCACAGGTGGAGCAGGCCTCAGGGCAGTGTAAATATATGGAGGAGGTGTGCTGGCCGTTGTAGTGCAGGGAGGTAAATGGCACCGGCGAAATAAAGGAGCGGAGGCAGCTCAGTGCAGTCATCCAAGATTTACTCACAGTTATTAGACAGTCCACAGGTGCACTGTACTGGTGCAAGCCTCCCGCGTCGCACTGCATTCACCGGGCAGGGGTTCAGTCCTTCCTCAGGCAGCTTGGGTGCACCTGGCGTAACCCCACTTTCTTATGTACCTCTCTAGACCGACTTCACGCTGGGTCTTTACTCCCTCCTGCCCTGCGCTTCCCACTGTGAATCCTATTCGGGTGCTGCGAGGTCCCCCCCTGTCCATCGGAGTTGCACAGACCTGCTTGACCTTACTCGGATTGAAGTGGGAGTTTGGCTCCTGGTTATAGAAGTCAGAAGCCTCTGGTTTTTCCAGCCGAGGCTTGAAGCTGCACGACTGGGCCAGAGGCAAGTCCCCTTCTTGGGGCCTAGATCCTCCTGACACTTGGCAGGTTCGGGGTGTACGGGTGCCGTCTGCACTCGCCGTACTCCCCTAGGATCCCTTCTGTAGAACGGAGCTTACTCCCTGCTCCCCTCCTGGGCCTCAGTCCTGGGCCCTTGTAGTGGAGCAGAGCTCCTACAGAGACTCTGCTCCCAGACTGTTCCTCTGAACTGTCCCTACTCCAACTCTCCCACTATTAAGATGTCTACCTTTTATATATCTACTGTATGAGTGCTCCCATGAACTACTTCCTCCACCCACACCCACTACTGGTTCCCTCTAACTTTGGGTTCCCCCCACCCCAGCCAGGGTCAGGGCTCAGCAGAAAACTACATTGCGTCTTGCCCCTCCTGCTGGCCTGGGGTAGTGTAGTGTTGGATGTAGGTGTTGGGGTTCCGTGCAGCACTCCCTCCTTACCTGAGAGAAAGGGAGACACCGCACCTATGGGTGAGGTGCAGTACCTCTGTGGCGACCGAACCCTCAGGGGCGCCACACAAATCATATACTAGTGCTCACGTGACTGTCCACTCACGCTGGTATTACAAGTGAATCCTGACAGTGTGTGCATAGAACTGTAGTAACATAGAGTGACTGCAGAAATGCAGTTCATATTCTTCATGAACTCATCTCTGTAATCACAGATTGTTGCAGGTAAAAGGCTGTTTCAGTGGAAGAGCAATCTTATGGTAGTGTTAGGAATCCAGGATTGCCAGTTTCAATAAGGGATGAATGAGAGGGCTGCTTATCTTTCTTTTTTATCGCTGGTGGGTGACATGCAAGTAATAAAAAATATGCAATAAAGAAATACAAGATATTAAAGAGAACCTTTCAGCATGATTTAGCAATGTAAAGTAAAGACATGGTTATAATGGCACTGTTATACAGATTAAATCAATACCTTTACTTAAGAAATTTGCTTTTTGGGCATTTTTTAATCAGCATTTGAAGTTTTCAGGTAATTAGCTTTAGGTTTATTGGGGCGAGACTGTGGGTAGGGTGTTCGGCTCCTGCCCTGGCACATCTACCTTCCTCTGGTGTCTGTATGACAGGTCACTGCTTGGTGAGTGACCTGCATCCTGTTTGAAATTTCACACCAGCGCCATCCTTACCGCGAGCGGCGTGTGCACAGATTAATCTCCCTACAGTTTTAAAAAAATTAGTGCCTATGGCGGCACTTGCGCAGATTAACCTCCCAGTGGTCTTCTATGAAAGGATGCCAGCTGCGACTCATGGGCAAATTTAGATCTCGGCTCACTTAAATCTCTAAAGGATGGCATTGAGTTGAGATCTCAATCTGCGCATGCACCGTCACTGGCACGTTTTATTGAAGACCGTCGGGAGGTCAGTCTGCACATGTGCCACCACTGGTGTCATATTTTTGATAACTTTTGGGATATCAATCTACGCTGCAAGGATGGCGCCAGCGGGAAATTTCCAAAAGAAGGCAGGTCACTCACAAAGCAGTGACCTGTCATACAAACACCAGAGGGAGGCAGAGGAGTCTGGGGCAGGAGCCGAAGACCCTACCCACATCCTGACCCTGTGCACCGAAAGCTTACTACACAAAATGTGGATTGAAGAACAACTACAAAGCAGATTTCTTCAGTAAAGGTATCAATGTAATCAGTATAACAGCACGATTAGGGCCATGCCTTTACTTTACATTGCTAAATCATGCTAACAGGTTCTCTTTAACCCCTTTCTGGCCCAGGGCATACTAATACGTATCTGTGCCCTTGGCCTTATGAGCCTGATATGTATTAGTATGCCCTAGCGATTTCGCCCGCACACAAGCGGTGCGTGCGGGATCGTCGCCGGGTGTCAGCTGATTGTTACAGTTGACACCCGGTGCTATGTGCAGGGAGCAGTCCCACATCATGACAACATCCAGGTCACCAGGAGGCAGGAAGTTGCTTTGATCATGCGCAGTGCACGACCAAAGTAACTTCTCCCTGTGCAGCGCTGACAGGCTGTATAGCACAGGGATGGTTCTGCATTCCTGTGCTATACAGCCGATCAGGCTGCAAAAAGTGAAAGTCCCATAGTGGGACAAAGTGTAAAAGTCATAAAAATGTCAGAAAGTGAAAAAAAAATGAAAAAATTTTTTTTGGAAAAATAATAAAAAAAAATGAAAAAAATAATACAAAAAAATATATATATTGTACCCATAAATAAATAATCTTCTGAAAAAAAAATAAACGAATAAAAGTTCACATATTTGGTATTGCCGCATCCAGAACGACCTGACCTATAAAACTGTCCCGCTAGTTAACCCCTTTAGTGAACAAGGTAAAAAAAAACAAAAAACAAAACATAAAACGATGTTTTATCATCATACCGCCAAACAAAAAATGGAATAATAAGCGATCAAAAAGACGAATGTAAATAAAATTGTTACTGCTGAAAACGTCATCTTGTCCTGCAAATAACAACCCGCCATACAGCTCCAATGGCCGAAAAATAAAAAAGTTATAGCTCTCAGAATAAAGCGATGCAAAAACAATTTTTTTTATAAAATAGTTTTTATTGTGTAAAAGCGCCAAAATATAAAAAAAAAATAAATGCAGTACCACTGTAAACGTACTGAACCGAAGAATAAAGCTACCTTATCAATTTTACCACACGCAGAACGGCATAAAAAAAAACAAAAAAACAATTCCTGAATTGTTGGTTTTTGTTTATTCTGCCTTCTTAAAATCAGAATAGAAAGCAATCTAAAAAGTCACGTGCCCGAAAATGGTACCATTTTGTCCTGCAAAAAATAAGCCGTCACATGACTCGGCCGAAATATGGAAAAATTATAGCTCTCAAAATATGGCGATGCAAAAACTAGTCTTTGCAAAAAAATGCGTCTTTTAGTGTGTGACAGCTGTCAATCATAAAACCTGATATGAATCTGGTATCGTTGTAATCGCACCAACCCGAAGAATAAAGACGTCTAATCACTTATACCGCACGAGGAATGGCGAAAAAATAACCTTTAGGGTTAGGGTTGTGCTAGGGTTAGGGTTGTGCTAGGGTTAGGGTTAGGGTTGGGCTAGGGTTAGGGTTGGGCTAGGGTTAGGGTTGGGCTAGGGTTAGGGTTGGGCTAGGGGTAGGATTGGGCTAGAGTTAGGATTAGGTTAGGGTTAGGTTAGGGTTAGAGTTGGGCAAGGGTTGGGCTAGGGTTAGGGTTGGGCTAAGGTTAGGGTTGGGGTTGGGATTTTTTCAGAAGTAAAGAAAAAAAATGACGACAATATTGCGACTAATGTTGAGCGCAAGTGCTCGCTACTTGAGTTTGCATCGGGTGCTCGGGTATGCACCGAGTATAGCGGGTGCTCGAGTGACATGCTCGAGTCTTCGCCCCAAATGTTTTGCAGCTGTTTTGCAGCCAAAACAACCTCGCTGGGATTGCCTGCCATGCACGAGCGATCCCCCCATGTTTTTTTTTGGGTGTCTAATAACCGTGAAACATGCGGGACGGGGACTCGAGCATGTCACTTGAGCACTCGCGATACTTGGTGCATACCCGAGTACCCAAAGCAAACTCAAATAGCGAGCACTTGCACTCAAGACTAATGACAACTTATTCAATATGATGACCTAATGTTATCAAATTCTGTGTCGTACCTCTGGGTTCAAAATGTTCACTATACCCCTTGATAAAATCCTAGAGGGGTGTAGTTTCCAAAATGGAGTCACTGGGGGGAGGCGGGGGGTGGTTTCCACTGTTTAGGCACATCAGGGACTCCCCAAATGCAACATGGCGTCTGCTAATTATTCAAGCAAATTTTAAATTCAAAAAGTCAAATGGCGCTCCTTCCCTTCCAAGCCCTGCCGTGCGCCCAAACAGTGGTTTTCCCCCACATATGGGGTATCTGCTTACTCAGGAGAAATTGCATAACAAATTGCATGATGCAATTTCTCCTGTTACCCTTATGAAAATGCAAAATTGGGGGCTGAAAAACATTTTTGTTGGAAAAATGTGAAAATTTTATTTTTACGGCTCAATGTTATAAACTTCTGTGAAGCACCTGGGGGTTCAAGGTGCTCACCACACATCTAGATAAGTTCCCTGGGGGGTCTAGTTTCCAAAATGGTGTCACTTGGTGGGGGGTTTCCACTGTTTAGGCACATTAGGGGCTCCCCAAACGCAACATGGTGTCTGCTAATTATTCAAGCAAATTTTACATTCAAAAAGTCAAATAGCGCTCCTTCCCTTCCGAACCCTACCGTGCACCCAAACAGTGTTTTTTCCTCACATATTGGGTATCTGCGTGCTCAGGGGAAATAGCACAACAAATTTTGGGGTCCACTTTTTCCTGTTACCCCTGCAAAAATAAAAAAAATTGGGTCTAAAGTAACATTTTTGTGAAAAAAGTTAAATGTTCATCTTTTTCTTCCACATTCCAAAAATTCCTGTGAAGCACCTGAAGGGTTAATAAACTTCTTGAATGTGGTTTTGAGCACTTTGAGGGGTGTAGTTTTTAGAATGGTGTCACTTTTGGGTATTTTCTGTCATAAAGGCCCCTCAAAGTCACGTCAAATGTGATGTGGTCTCTAAAAAAATGGTTTTGTAAATTTTGTTGTAAAAATGAGAAATCGCTGGTCAACTTTTAACCCTTATAGCTCCCTACTAAAAACAAATGTTGGTTCCAAAATTGTGCTGATGTAAAGTAGACATGTGGGAAATGTTATTTATTAACTATTTTGTGTGACATATCTCTCTGATTTAAGGGCATAAAAATTGAAATTTTGAAAATTGCAAAATTTTCAAAATTTTTGCCAAATTTCCAATTTTTTCACAAATAAATGCAAGTGATATCGAAGAAATTTTACCACAATCATGAAGTAAAATTTGTCATGAAAAAACAATCTCAGAATCAGGGCGATCCGTTGAAGCGTCCCAGAGTAATTATCTCATAAAGTGACAGTGGTCAGAATTGTAAAAATTGGCCCGGTCATTAACGTGCAGACCACCCTCGGGGGTAAAGGGGTTAATATTTCAAAAGGTCAGTTGTTTTGTTAACTTTTTAGAATTAGAGCATGTGTTTTGGAATATGAAAGGAGTGGCCACTACATAAAATATGTATCCATGGATCACTGAATATTTATACATCAGTTTTGCATGAACCAATGACCACATAAATAAAAACAGCCTAACAAGTCCTAAAAAAACCACACAAAAATGACAGCCGAGAGCATTCTTGTGAGGGTGATTTTCACATACTGGCTTGATTTTCTTTAACTACATTGGTAATCCAATCAGGAAGGTGGGGAAATCGCCGGCTGAAAGCTGAGAGAAGGTGTTTCTTCGTGAAACCACAATCTCATTCATAGACTGGGTGAAACTCTAAACTTCCATTTCAACATTTTAGGAAAACGTAATCAAATCACCTTTAAGAAATGTGTCTGCACTTAGCTCGAAAGTATGCAGATCACATCGGAAATAGTGACCATGGTGACAGGGAATATAAACAAGGATTCCCACAGTGAGATGATTGCTGGAATGTGGAGTAATTGAGGTGACTGTTTGCAGGTTGTGGTGGCCGTCTCTATGGCAATGAACAGGAGTCAAGGGAAATCCTTGTGTGTATAATGTGACGTGGTGCCAGCAGCTGTTTACAACTCCATATCTTGCACGCAGGTTCTTACTCAGTGCCTCGCTAGCTATTTTGTTCCGCACACACCTTATGTGTGGGAGGTAATCTGTAGCACAGGTAGTATCTGCTGCCGTACCTTGTACTGAATTCACAAGAAATACTGGCTTTTTCCTAGTATGGAGGCCTCTACTCTACTTCCGTCATCTCCTTTGCACGCCAGCCAGTCATTCCTCATTGCGCGCTTTAAGAAAACACGTACGTTCAGACTTTGCTTGAAATAAGCGTAAATGCATTTTATTTGTTTATGAATGTTAACATACACCTTTATTACTCAATGGAAAACTATGCCGGTCTGTTTTTTCGCAGTTATCACATTTAATTTATGTCCTGTAAGCTCGCAAGCGCTCCTGCCCCGCCATAGTTATTTGTCTAAATATTATGTCATTAAAAAAAATTAACATCTATAATAATAAAATTGAACATGCCCTCTAGTCATAGTCACTTGTAAAACTTAAACTTGTGTGTTTATTTATTTTGTACATTCCAAAATATATGCATTCCGCACACCTTTCCCTACCTAAAGCTATTTCACAGGGCTCTACTTGCTCTCTCATGGAATCTTGGGAATGTGAATTTTTGATGAGCTCTATACTCAAGTTCAAGATTTTGTCTTATGTCAGGGACATCAGATCCATAGGATACCCTTTTACTCAGCGGAGGATAAATGACAGGACGGTGTTTGATTACATATATATATACAAAATATATATACAGCATGAACATATGTGTATATATATATATATATATATATATATGTATATATATATATATATATATATATACTGTATATATACAGTACAGACCAAAAGTTTGGATGCACCTTCTCATTTAAAGATTTTTCTGTATTTTCATGACTATGAAAATTGTACATTCACACTGAAGGCATCAAAACTATGAATTAACACATGTGGAATTATGTACTTAACAAAAAAGTGTGAAGCAACTGAAAATATGTCTTATATTCTAGGTTCTTCAAAGTAGCCACCTTTTGCTTTGATGACTGCTTTGCACACTCTTGGCATTCTCTTGATAAGCTTCAAGAGGTAGTCACCGGAAATGGTCTTCCAACAATCTTGAAGGAGTTCCCAGAGATGCTTAGCACTTGTTGGCCCTTTTGCCTTCACTCTGCGGTCCAGCTCACCCCAAACCATCTCGATTGGGTTCAGGTCTGGTGACTGTGGAGGCCAGGTCATCTGGCATAGCCCCCCATCACTCTCCATCTTGGTCAAATAGCCCTTACACAGCCTGGAGGTGTGTTTGGGGTCATTGTCCTGTTGAAAAATAAATGATGGTCCAACTAAACGCAAACCGGATGGAATAGCATGCCGCTGCCAGATGCTGTGGTAGCCATGCTGGTTCAGTATGCCTTCAATTTTGAATAAATCCCCAACAGTGTCACCAGCAAAGCACCATCACACCTCCTCCTCCATGCTTCACGGTGGGAACCAGGCATGTAGAGTCCATCCGTTCACCTTTTCTGCGTTGCACAAAGACACAGTGGTTGGAACCAAAGATCTCAAATTTGGACTCATCAGACCAAAGTACAGATTTCCACTGGTCTAATGTCCATTCCTTGTGTTGTTTAGCCCAAACAAGTCTCTTCTGCTTGTTGCCTGTCCTTAGCAGTGGTTTCCTAGCAGCTATTTTACCATGAAGGCCTGCTGCACAAAGTCTCTTCTTAACAGTTGTTGAAGAGATGTGTCTGCTGCTAGAACTCTGTGTGGCATTGACCTGGTCTCTAATCTGAGCTGCTGTTATCCTGCGATTTCTGAATCTGGTGACTCGGATAAACTTATCCTCAGAAGCAGAGGTGACTCTTGGTCTTTCTTTCCTGGGGCGGTCCTCATGTGAGCCAGTTTCTTTGTAGCGCTTGATGGTTTTTGCAACTGCACCTGGGGACACTTTCAAAGTTTGCCCAATTTTTCGGACTGACTGACCTTCATTTCTTAAAGTAATGATGGGCACTCGTTTTTCTTTACCTAGCTGCTTTTTTCTTGCCATAATACACATTCTAACAGTCTATTCAGTAGGACTATCAGCTGTGTATCCATCGGACTTCTGCACAACACAACTGATGGTCCCAACCCCATTTATAAGGCAAGAAATCCCACTTATTAAACCTGACAGGGCACACCTGTGAAGTGAAAAACATTTCTGGTGGCTACCTCTTGAAGTTCATCAAGAGAATGCCAAGAGTGTGTGTGGCGTCCTGCTGCGCATTGGTGCCACAGATCCTAGAGGGGTGCATGGACGGATTGCTCCACAGAGGCCCTCATAGCATACACACACCTCCACCTTCCACCTGAGACCAGCAGAGGGAGCCCGGATAGGGATATAATAGGGAAGGTGAAGCTAGGCAGTTCAGTCCGGTCTGAAGTCAAGTCTGTAAGGAGTTCAGTTACAGTCAGTCTGGAATCTACAGGCAGCCTGCTGCAGCCAAAGAGGTTGGCAGTCCAGCCAGACTCAGGAAGCTCAGGTTAGTGAGCCCAAGGCGTGCCAACGCCGTAAGAGCGGTGAAGAGTAGCGAGGCCTACTGCCAGTGTGAAGCCTAGTGAGGGCCCCAAGCGCGGCCAAAGGCAAGTGGAGTAAGCGAGCTACATAGGGGGCAGAGGAGCTTAGCCAGCTCCCCCCAAGACCATATACCGGACAGCAGGTCCGTGTCTGCAAGGATCTCTAGGACCAGCAGAAACAACCGGAACCCCTGGTGCACTACATGTCCCAGGGACACCAAAAGCTGACCGTTATCCCAGGGTCAGGAATTACTGAGGCCCGAGAGACCAGGGAGTGTGATCTCCAACAGAAGGCCCTACCACCAGGTCAGCAGGTGCAAGACAGAGACCAAGTTAGGCCTAGCTTCAGGCAGGTCATAAACTTATCAGGAAAAGGGAAGAAACAGGAGGCCCCACACCCGCTCACTGGGGAGAGTCCTGAAATGCACCCTTCACCCTACAGTGCTCTGGATCGTGCCTGAAACACCACCAGTAAAGGAAACACCACCAGTAAAGGTACTGAAGTGAACTGTCGTGTGTGTGCCTATTCTTCTTCTGACCCGGCTGGGTCCCCTCTGTCCTGCATCCTTTCTCCTACGCTGCCCTGAGGCCCCGCTCCACCTGTGGGGAGCCGCACCAACTAAGCTGCCTGACCACCGGCCTCAGAGGACTGTAGCAGCGCTGGTGATCCTCACCAGACACCACGGGTGGCGTCACGAACTTTCCCCTTTCCCATACATCTTTTCCCCCGTTACTTCTTGCTTTTAAGAGTGACCCCAGGGTACGGCACCGGGAGCCGGCCACCGCGGCATCCCCAAAACCAACAACAAGGCCCGGGCGCCGAGTCGTTCCCATCCCCTGGGCGCGTCATGTGCAAAGCAGTCATCAAAGCAAAAGGTGGCTACTTTGAAGAACCTAGAATATAAGACATATTTTCAGTTGTTTCACACTTTTTTGTTAAGTATATAATTCCACATTTGTTAATTCATACTTTTGATGCCTTCAGTGTGAATGTACAATTTTCATAGTCATGAAAAATACAGAAAAATCTTTAAATGAGAAGGTGTGTCCAAACTTTTGGTCTGTACTGTATATATGTACACTGTGTTCCAAATTATTATGCAAATAATATTTTCTCAGATTTTCCCAAATTACCTATATGAATTGCAGTCATTGTAATTTTCCAGTCAAATAACTATTAGAGTACAATTGAAAGGTTTTTGTACAAACTGCCTATGATAACAGTATATTTTTTAAAAAATAAAACACTCAAACTGCACTCAAAATGCATGTTCCAAATTATTATGCACCGCAGAGTTTTCAACCTTTTCATTTTAATAAAGAACAAAAAAATGTTCATTCTGAAATTATAAGCATTAGCAGGTTATTACAAACTGTAATCAAACAGTTTTCAACTCAAAACGTTATTCTAGGTGATGTAACATTTGCACATAGGACCCCTTGTTCGAAAGGAGCTTCTGAACTCTCTCATCCATTGAATTTGTCAGGTTTTGGATGGTTTCTGCTTCAATTGTTTTGCATGAGGACAGAATACCCTCCCAAAGCTGCTGCTTAGATGTGTTACTGCCTCCCGCCATCATAGACACTCCTTTTGATGATGCCCTAGAGGTTCTCAATGGGGTTGAGGTCAGGGGAGCATGGGTGCCACACCATAAGGTTGTCCCCTTTTATGCCCATAGCAGCCAGAGATGCAGATGTATTATGTGCAGCATGAGACGGGGCATTATCATGCATGAAATGATCTCGATGGTCCAGATGGATGGAGTGGAGGATGGCTGGTTGATGGACACCCCATGCAAACATGGCTACGGCGCCAACAAGGAGGAGGTGGAGTAATGTTTTGGGCTGGAATCATGGGGAGAGAGATTGTCGGCCCCTTTAGGATCCCTGAAGGGGTAAAGATGAACTCCATAATGTATGTTGAGTTTCTCAAACAGCACTTCCTTCCATGGTTCAAGAAGAAGAACCGTGCATTCCGCAGCAAGATCATTTTCATGCATGATAATAGTATACAGTGTATAGTGTCAGTGTACAGGTAACACACTGACTCACTGGTGATGTCTCTAGTTGAAATCCTTCATCTTCGCTTTTCTTGTTCATCCAGCACAGACTGCCATCACTTATTCCAGCCAGGACTCGTCTCTGTAGAAATTAACACAGTTATCTAGAACAGTTTCCAGAGCACATTGCCCAATTTTTCCCCAACTTCTACACTACACCAGATGAAGAAAAAAAAGTGACATAGTGTCGCCCTGCACAGTAACAGGACCCTCCCACTGAAACAGTATCCTCAAAAATAAAATACATCACAGCAGTAATAATATTCCTTAAACAGCCCCTACAGTAATAATGTCCCACATCCTGCTCCCATATGTACTCCATTCTGGACCCCACATGTCTCATTCCTGGCCCCTTGTGTTCTCCCATTCCTGGCCCCATATGTCTTCATCCTGCCCCCAAGTCTCCATCCTGCCCCCATGTGTCTCCATCCTGCCTGACATGGGTGTGTCAGAGGTGACAGAGAGTCGCCCTGCAGTTGGTTGCAGGAGATCTCTATGTTTGGCATTACAGACACCTTCTTAGAGGCTGTCTCTAGGACCCAGCGGCTACCTCCCTGTGGCTAATTAACACCCTGCCTGGGTGTATAAATACATGCTGTGTTTCAGAGGGAGGTGCCGGCGATATTCATTACTACCTGTGAAAGCATTAGCAAGAGCAGTACTTTGTCCTCTCTGGAGCTTGAGGACTTGTGCACATTTGACAGGAGTTCGTCTAAAGCTAAGCAATTTCCCCCTGTTTGTCCACGCCTGTTGTCTGTAGTGTTTAGTGGAGATCGACTAGTGCTCATCTCCTCCCTTCCCTAGCCTTAGTCATACGCCAGGGAAAGACAGGGCGAGGCACGCGTGCAGCGATTGGTGAAGAGTTAATGCAGGGACCTTATGGGAGACTGGGTGATGCTAGATCATGCTAGGACGTCTCCACTTTCCCCTTTCCCTAGACTCAGGGCTCCCTTTCCCTCTTCCCTTTGTGTTGCACTAAGTCTTTCCCACACCTTGTGTGACACTGCCCCCATATGTCTCCATCCTGCCCCCATTTGTCTCCATCCTGCCCCATTTGTCTTCATTCTGCCCCCATTTGTCTCCATTCTGCCCCCATTTGTCTCCATTCTGCCCCCATGTCATCTCTCCCATTCTGACCCCATGTCATCTCTCCCATTCTGACCCCATGTCGTCTCTCCATTCTGCTCCATGTCATCTCTCCATTCTGCCCCATCTCATCTCTGCATTCTGCCCCCATGTCTCCATTCTACCTCCATGTGTCTCCATTCTGCCCCATGTTATCTCTACATTCTGCCCCCATGTATCTCCATTCTGCCCCATGTCTCCACATTCTGCCCCAATGTCATCTCTCTATTCCCCATATCTCTATTCTGCCCATGTCTCTCCATTCTGACCCATATCTCTCCATTCTGTCCTCATGTCTCCTCCCATTCTGCCCCATGTCTCTCCATTCTGCCCCCATATCTCCATTCTGCCCCCATGTGTCTCCATTCTGCCCCATGTTATCTCTACATTCTGCCCCCATGTGTCTCCATTCTGCCCCATGTTATCTCTACATTCTGCCCCCATGTATCTCCATTCTGCCCCATGTCTCCCCATTATGCCCCAATGTCATCTCTCTATTCCCGATATCTCTATTCTGCCCCATATCTCTCCATTCTGCCCTCATGTCTCCTCCCATTCTGCCCCCATGTCATCTTCCATTCTGCCCCCATGTCATCTTCCATTCTGCCGTCATGTCTCCTCCCATTCTGCCCCCATGTCATCTCCCATTCTGCCCCCATGTCATCTTCCATTCTGCTCCCATGTCATCTTCCATTCTGCTCCCATGTCATTTTCCATTCTGCCCCAATGCCATCTCCCATTCTGCCCCAATGTCATCTCCCTTTCTGCCCCCATGTCATCTTCCATTCTGCCCCCATGTTATCTCCCATCCTGCCCTTATGTCATCTCCAATTATGCCCCATGTCTCCATTCTGCCCCATGTCATCTCCCACTCTGCCCCCATGTCTCCATTCTGCCCCCATGTCATCCCCCAGTCTGCCCAATATCATCTCTCATTCTGCCCCATATCATCTCCCATTCTGCACCCATGTCATCTCCCATTCTGCCCACATATCATCTCCCTTTCTACCCCCATATCATCTTCCATCCTGCCCCCATGTCTCCATTCTGCCCCTATATAATCTCCCATTCTGCCCCATGTCTCCATTCTACCCCATGCCATCTCCCATTCTACCCCCATGTCATCTCCCATTCTGCCCCCATGTATCTCCATTCTGCCCCATGTCTCCCCATTCTGCCCCAATGTCATCTCTCTATTCCCCATATCTCTATTCTGCCCATGTCTCTCCATTCTGCCCCATATCTCTCCATTCTGCCCCCATGTCATCTTCCATTCTGCCCCAATGTCATCTTCCATTCTGCCCTCATGTCTCCTCCCATTCTGCCCCCATGTCATCTCCCATTCTGCCCCCATGTCATCTTCCATTCTGCTCCCATGTCATCTTCCATTCTGCTCCCATGTCATTTTCCATTCTGCCCCAATGCCATCTCCCATTCTGCCCCAATGTCATCTCCCTTTCTGCCCCCATGTCATCTCCCTTTCTGCCCCCATGTTATCTCCCATCCTGCCCTTATGTCATCTCCAATTATGCCCCATGTCTCCATTCTGCCCCATGTCATCTCCCACTCTGCCCCCATGTCTCCATTCTGCCCCCATGTCATCCCCCAGTCTGCCCAATATCATCTCTCATTCTGCCCCATATCATCTCCCATTCTGCACCCATGTCATCTCCCATTCTGCCCACATATCATCTCCCTTTCTACCCCCATATCATCTTCCATCCTGCCCCCATGTCTCCATTCTGCCCCTATATAATCTCCCATTCTGCCCCATGTCTCCATTCTACCCCATGCCATCTCCCATTCTACCCCCATGTCATCTCCCATTCTGCCCCCATGTATCTCCATTCTGCCCCCATGTATCTCCATTCTGCCCCATGTCTCCCCATTCTGCCCCAATGTCATCTCTCTATTCCCCATATCTCTATTCTGCCCATGTCTCTCCATTCTGCCCCATATCTCTCCATTCTGCCCCCGTGTCATCTTCCATTCTGCCCCAATGTCATCTTCCATTCTGCCCTCATGTCTCCTCCCATTCTGCCCCCATGTCATCTCCCATTCTGCCCCCATGTCATCTCTCCATTCTGCCCCATCTCATCTCTGCATTCTGCCCCCATGTCTCCATTCTACCTCCATGTGTCTCCATTCTGCCCCATGTTATCTCTACATTCTGCCCCCATGTATCTCCATTCTGCCCCATGTCTCCACATTCTGCCCCAATGTCATCTCTCTATTCCCCATATCTCTATTCTGCCCATGTCTCTCCATTCTGACCCATATCTCTCCATTCTGTCCTCATGTCTCCTCCCATTCTGCCCCCATATCTCCATTCTGCCCCCATGTGTCTCCATTCTGCCCCATGTTATCTCTACATTCTGCCCCCATGTGTCTCCATTCTGCCCCATGTTATCTCTACATTCTGCCCCCATGTATCTCCATTCTGCCCCATGTCTCCCCATTATGCCCCAATGTCATCTCTCTATTCCCGATATCTCTATTCTGCCCCATATCTCTCCATTCTGCCCTCATGTCTCCTCCCATTCTGCCCCCATGTCATCTTCCATTCTGCCCTCATGTCTCCTCCCATTCTGCCCCCATGTCTCCTCCCATTCTGCCCCCATGTCATCTTCCATTCTGCTCCCATGTCATCTTCCATTCTGCTCCCATGTCATTTTCCATTCTGCCCCAATGCAATCTCCCATTCTGCCCCAATGTCATCTCCCTTTCTGCCCCCATGTCATCTTCCATTCTGCCCCCATGTTATCTCCCATCCTGCCCTTATGTCATCTCCAATTATGCCCCATGTCTCCATTCTGCCCCATGTCATCTCCCACTCTGCCCCCATGTCTCCATTCTGCCCCCATGTCATCCCCCAGTCTGCCCAATATCATCTCTCATTCTGCCCCATATCATCTCCCATTCTGCATCCATGTCATCTCCCATTCTGCCCACATATCATCTCCCTTTCTACCCCCATATCATCTTCCATCCTGCCCCCATGTCTCCATTCTGCCCCTATATAATCTCCCATTCTGCCCCATGTCTCCATTCTACCCCATGCCATCTCCCATTCTACCCCCATGTCATCTCCCATTCTGCCCCCATGTATCTCCATTCTGTCCCATGTCTCCCCATTCTGCCCCAATGTCATCTCTCTATTCCCCATATCTCTATTCTGCCCATGTCTCTCCATTCTGCCCCATATCTCTCCATTCTGCCCCCATGTCATCTTCCATTCTGCCCCAATGTCATCTTCCATTCTGCCCTCATGTCTCCTCCCATTCTGCCCCCATGTCATCTCCCATTCTGCCCCCATGTCATCTTCCATTCTGCTCCCATGTCATCTTCCATTCTGCTCCCATGTCATTTTCCATTCTGCCCCAATGCCATCTCCCATTCTGCCCCAATGTCATCTCCCTTTCTGCCCCCATGTCATCTCCCTTTCTGCCCCCATGTTATCTCCCATCCTGCCCTTATGTCATCTCCAATTATGCCCCATGTCTCCATTCTGCCCCATGTCATCTCCCACTCTGCCCCCATGTCTCCATTCTGCCCCCATGTCATCCCCCAGTCTGCCCAATATCATCTCTCATTCTGCCCCATATCATCTCCCATTCTGCACTCATGTCATCTCCCATTCTGCCCACATATCATCTCCCTTTCTACCCCCATATCATCTTCCATCCTGCCCCCATGTCTCCATTCTGCCCCTATATAATCTCCCATTCTGCCCCATGTCTCCATTCTACCCCATGCCATCTCCCATTCTACCCCCATGTCATCTCCCATTCTGCCCCCATGTATCTCCATTCTGCCCCATGTCTCCCCATTCTGCCCCAATGTCATCTCTCTATTCCCCATATCTCTATTCTGCCCATGTCTCTCCATTCTGCCCCATATCTCTCCATTCTGCCCCCATGTCATCTTCCATTCTGCCCCAATGTCATCTTCCATTCTGCCCTCATGTCATCTCCCATTCTGCCCCCATGTCATCTTCCATTCTGCCCCCATGTCATCTTCCATTCTGCCCCCATGTCATCTCCCATTCTGCCCGATGTCATCTTCCATTCTGCCCCCATGTCATCTCCCTTTCTGCCCCCATGTCATCTTCCATTCTGCCCCCATGTTATCTCCCATCCTGCCCTTATGTCATCTCCCATTCTGCCCCATGTCTCCATTCTGCCCCATGTCATCTCCCATTCTGCCCCCATGTCTCCATTCTGCCCCCATGTCATCCCCCAGTCTGCCCAATATCATCTCTCATTCTGCCCCATATCATCTCCCATTCTGCCCCCATGTCATCTCCCATTCTGCCAACATATCATCTCCCTTTCTACCCCCATATCATCTTCCATCCTGCCCCCATGTCTCCATTCTGCCCCTATATCATCTCCCATTCTGCCCTTATGTCATCTCCCATTCTGCCCCCATGTCTCCATTCTACCCCATGTCATCTCCCATTCTGCCCCCTTATCTTCTCCCAATATGCCCCATGTCTCCATTCTGCCTCCATATCATCTCCCATTCTGCCCCCATCTCATCTCCCATTCTGCTTCCATATCTTCTCCCATTCTGCCCCTATGTCATCTCCCTTTCTGCCCCAATATCATCTCCCATTCTGCCCCCTTGTAATCTCTCATCCTGCCCCCATGTCATCTCCCAATATGCCCCCATGTCTCCATTCTGCCCCATATCATCTACCACTCTGCCCCATGTCATCTCCCATTCTGCCCCCGTATCTTCTCCCATTCTGCCCCCATGTCATCTCTCATTCTGCCCCCATGTCATCTCCTATTCTGCCCCCATAGCATGGTTTTACAAAAAAGTAAAAAAAAAAAAAAAAAAAAGGTTTCTCCTTACCTGGCACCGTCGGCGACTCTCCTTAGTCGATCTGAGACGCGAATGCCAGCCAGTCACAGAACAGTAGTGATGTCATACAGAGGCGACATGCTCGCTGACGTCGGCTGCCGGCCTGTGATTGGCTGGCAGCTGTTAACTATAGCAGTGCGGGAAGACTCCCACACAGCAATAGATTTCAAGTGAACGTGCATCCGAGGGGCCCAGTGAGCAGAAGCAGAAAGAGGCGGGGCCCCTTTCTGGGCCCCTCTGCTCACCTGGCCCCATATGCCAATAAGGGTAATAATGCCCTGATGCTGGCCCTGTAGACACATGGTACAAACTAATGAAACCATGCATTTCACACGGTTGGGTGCAACACTTATCCCTGTTTAAAGTGAACCTGTCATCAGGATTTTGCTAAGTAAACTACAGACAGTGTCAGGTTGGCGCCGTTACACTGATTAAAAAGATACCCTGGATGATGAAATCCGTCCTGTGGTTCTTGTTTAATCTTTATTTGCAGTTTGAAGATAATTAGATTCTCATGCTTCAGGGCAGGCCTGAGGGCTGGTCTTTTCTTGGTGCTCTGGTATTATCTTCATCATTGTGGCTTAAATCAGGGTTCCCCAACTCCAGTCCTCAAGGCCCACCAACAGGTCATGTTTTCAGGATTTCCTTAGTATTACACAGGTGATAATTGCATCACCTGCACAGGCAATAATTCCATCACCTGTGTAATACTAAGGAAATCCTGAAAACATGACCTGTTGGTGGGCCTTGAGGACTGGAGTTGGGGAACCCTGGCTTAAATGACAGGTAACTGATCCTTCAGTGATCTGCCTCCTATTTTAAATACTAAGCTTGCATAGTTCATATTGTGGCCTTTTAAACATTTTTTTTTAACTCCAACAAAATGGCCCCCGGAGCTCGCACATGTGCAACAGCATCTATCACTTGCCGATAGATGCTACTGCGCATGCGCCAGCAGAATTTTGTTGGAGCAAAAAAAAAATTTGTCTCCAGCAAGATGGCTGCAGCAAGTGAACAGTAGTATCAGTAGACGGATCAGTGACCTGACATTTAAGCCCATAAGGATGAATATGAGAACAGAGCACCAAGAAAAGACCCGCCCACAGGCCCGCCCCGAAGCACGAGTATATCATCTCCAAACTGCAATCAAAGATTAAACAACAACCACAGGACGGATTTCATCAACCCATATATCATTTTAATCATTGTAACCGCAAAAATTAGCCCTATTTCCAGAGCTGTTTCTTGAGGGTACAAAAACATGATAGTACATTTCCCAGCATCAGTAATAGTCATACATTATGAAACACAGTGGGCAGCCAGGAGGTGTGTGGTTGGCATGGCTGTGCAGTGGCCACAGCATGACAAAATCAGTTGAGAGTTAAAGGGGTTGTCCAATCCAAACCGATAAGTATACAGTCACTTTGTGCGACTTCAGACATATGAATCCCCCCAGCACACGCACTGTGCGCTGCGGGGACTCGCCAGTTTCAGACCAGGGAACAGAGTGTATGTATGAGTTATACACTTGTATGGAGCAAGGCCGCGCCCTTTAGTCGGCCATGCCCCCTAGACAGCCGCGTCACTGTTTTCCTCTTGCAGAGCCTGCATAGTGCCAAAGAATTGTCTGGGGGCAAAGAGCAAATGAGCTCCCAAACAAGAAGCTCGCACATACGACTTGCCATCAAAGCTACCAGACATTTCAGGTGCTTTAGAGCCTACTCCACCAGTAGCATGTGTGGCATTACCTGCTGCATAGCTGACCGCAGAAAAAGCTGACTTGGCCATAGAGGATGTTTTTAATGCATGGCACCTGTGCTATGTATCGCATATGGCAGCAACCTCCTCCTCTGATGACCTCAAATCTTTCTCATCCCTGTTTGGTTCCCAGATTTTGTCCACTGCAGAATTGTGTGTGTGAAATGGCCAGTGCTCTTTGACTACTTCTGATTCCCACCTTGAGATTTGCCCTGGCTCAGAGTACTACTGAGAGTTTCCCTACCACCTCGGCTGACAGAGCCTGCAGCAAAGATTGTCATTATAATAGTGTGGTCCATCTCCTCCAGCACCATGTCTTCTGAGAACAAAGGCTGACTGTTCATGTCTTCCAAAATATCAACTGGAATAAGTTTTTGTGGTGTAGCATATTATTATTTATTTATATAGCGCCATTGATTCCATGGTGCTGTACATAAGAAGGGGTTACATACAACATACAGATATCACTTACAGTAAACAAACTAACAATGATAGACTGGTACAGAGGGAAGAGGACCCTTACATTCTACAGGAATGGGGAAGGAGACAGTAGGTTGGGGAGGTTGCAGTAGCTCCGGTGTTGTTGAGGTGGCAGCAAGCAAAGTCAAGGCAGGCTGTAGGCTTGTTTGAAGAGATGGGCTTTCAGGTTCCGTCTGAAGGATCCAAATGTGGAGGCTAATTGGACGTGTTAAGGCACAGAATTCCATAGGATGGGGGATATTCGGGAGAAATCTTGGAGGCGATTGGGTAAGGAACGAATAAGTGTGGAGGAGAGAAGGAGGTCTTGGGAGGACCGGAGATTACGTAAGGGAATATATCGGGAGATTAGATCAGAGATGTATGGAGGAGAAAGGTTATGGAGATAGGTCAGTGTTAGTAGTTTGAACTGGACACGCTGGGTAATTGGGAGCCAGTGAAGGGGGTAGCAGAGGAGTAGCGAGGCAAGAGATGAACTAGTCATGCAGCAGAGTTAAGGATGGACTGGAGGGGTGCGAGAGTGTTAGCAGGTAGGCCACAAAGGAGGATGCTGCAGTAGTCGAGGTGGGAGATGATGAGGGCATGCACAAGCAGTTTAGTAGATTGAGGGTTGAGGAAAGGACGGATTCTGGAAATATTTTGAGCTGGAGGTGACAGGAGGTGGCGAGAGCTTGGATGTGGGGTTTGAAGGACAGGGCACAGTCAAGGGTTACTCCACGGCAGCAGATTGCCGGTACAGGGGAAAGTGTCATGTCATTTATTGTGATAGAAAGATCAGGTGGGGAAGATATGCGAAATGGGGGAAAGATGATGAGTTCAGTTTTGTCCACATTGAGCTTGAGGAAGTGAGAGGAGAAGAAGGAGGATATGGTTGATAGACATGCTGGGATTCTGGACAGCAGGAAGGTGATATCTTGGCCAGAGAGGTAGATCTGGGTGTCATCAGCATACAGATGGTATTGGAAGCCATGGGATTTTATGAGCTGTCCCAGACCAAGGGTATAGATTGAGAAGAGTAGGGGTCCTAGGACAGAGCCTTGAGGGACTCCAACAGAGAGAGGGCAGGGTGAGGAGGTAGTGTGGGAGTGGGAGATGCTAAATGTGCGGTTAGAAAGGTATGAGGAGATCCAAGATTGGGCAAGGTTTTTGATGCCAAAAGTAGAGAGGATCTGTAGTAGGAGGCAGTGGTCAACTATGTCAAAGGCAGAGGACAGGTCAAGAAGAAGGAGTACAGAGAATTGTCTGTGAGCTTTGGCTGTAAGTAAGTCATTAGTAATTTTGGTAAGGACAGATTCGGTGGAATGGTGGGGCGGAAGCCAGATTGTCGGTTGTTGAATAGAGAGTTAGATGAGAAGTGAGAGGAAAGTTCAGCATAAATGAACGTGCTGCTCAAGGAGTTGGGAGGCAAATACCGTGATATGGGGCGGTAGATGGGCAAGGCGGTTGGGTCGAGGGATGGCTTTTTGAGGATGGGCGTGATTGAGGCATGTTTGAAGGCAGCGGGGAAGGTACCAGAAGTTAGTGATAGGTTGAAGAGATGGGATAGGGATGGGATGAGTGTGGGGGTGAGGTTAGGTAGGAGGAGGGATGGGATGGGACCAAGTGCACAAGTAGTGAAGTGTGATTTGGAGAGGAGACGAGTAAGGTCTCCTTCCATGATGTTGGGAAGGGAGGTTATGGGGGAAGGGCAATGGTCTGGAAGACAAAGGGGTTGTGGTGGTTGGACAGCAAAGACTTGCCTTGTTTGGTTTATCTTGTTTTTGAAGTGTGTGGCAAACTCCTCAGCAGAGATGATGGAGGTCGGAGGGGGCAGTGGAGGGCAGAGGAGAGAGTTAAAAGTGTTGAATAACTTTTTGGGGTTGTAGGATAAGGAAGATATGAGGGTTGTGTAGGCCTGTTTAACAGAGGTGAGGGCTGATTTGAATGCGAGTGTTGCTTGTTTGAATGCAGTGAAGTCATCTTGCGAATGTGTTTTCTTCCAACGCCGCTCCGCAACCCTGGATGCTTGTCGAAGCTGTTTAGTGAGGTTGTTGTGCCAGGGTTTTCTATTGACTCGTGGCGCTCTGCCATGCACAAGAGGGGTGACAGAGTCAAGAACTGATGCGAGAGTGGCATTGTAGAAAGCAGTGGCTCTGTCTGTGTCGTGGAGTGAAGATATGGATGTCAGTGGTAGAATAGAGTCAGAGAGTGTGTGAGTGTCTAGATGTGCATGGTTTCTGTGGGGGTGTGCTAGTTGCTGGACATGGGTGACAGGTGAGGAGGACAAGGATGAGAATGTGAGTAGATGGTGGTCAGATAGGAGTAGGGGGAGGTTGTGAGGTTAGATAGGGAGCAGAGTCGGGTGAAGATGAGGTCTAGTGTGTGTCCGTCTGTGTGAGTGGCTGAGGAGGACCACTGAGTAAGTCCAAAGGATGAAGTAAGCGACAGGAGTTTGGATGCTGTTGACTGGCGAGCATCAGTGGGGATGTTGAAATCGCCCATGATGATTGTGGGAATGTCAGCAGAGAGAAAGTAAAGAAGCCCGGTGGAGAATTGGTCAATAAAGGCAGTGACCAGGCCTGGAGGTCGGTATATGACAGCCACTTGGAGGTTGGAGGGGGGGTAGATGCGGACAGAGTGGACTTCAAAAGAAGGAAGGATAAGGGTGAATAGAGATGGGATAGGGTTAAAGGTGCAGTTGGTAGAAAGGAGAAGACCCACTCCTCCCCCATGTCTGTTACTAGGGCGAGGAGTGTGGGTGAAGTGGAGGCCACCGTAACACAGCGCAGCAGGGGAGGCAGTGTCGGAGGGTGTCAACCATGTCTATGTGATGCCCAGTAAAAGTAGTATGTTTCCTAACCCCCTGGGTGCTGTGGGTTTTGGGACTTTGGGGCAGCATAGAAATAGGTGTCACTGATGGATTTGAAATTTCATTCTGCACAACATGAACCATTATGGTGGAGAAGGTGGACTGAATAGAGTGGTGACTCCAGCTGATGGTGTCGCTGTCAGAGGCTACATCATCCTGCTTTGATTGAGAGGAACGATGGGACACATACTCCATTAAGCCGCCTGGTCCATCCTAGCTAATGTGAAAAGTTTGAAAAGGAGGCCAAAGAGACTTACGTTTATACTACTATTGCCGGGTCAGTTGCTGCCTGCACTACTGGTGGTGCTAGAGCTGCTGCCGGTGGCAAACACATTCTTATCCATGATATTAAGGTTTTTTTTCAAACGCCCTGCCATATTCGTCACCCATGCTATGCTTGGGTTTAACATATATTTTGGACAAAAGTATAACTGTTAACTTGTTTCTAAACTTTGTTAACAAGCTTAACCAATTTTTGGTTTAAAATTCTACCACCCTTGAGAATATAAGCTTAACCCTAAATAATGAGGTCGCTATGTAAGTACACAAACATAAAGTAATTTGCGGCAACAGCCGGCAGTATTTCTGTAGCGCCTACGATTGTTCATTGCGACTAGTCGAACAGTTGCAAAACTTAAACTCATGTTGTTTTTCTTCTATTTATTTTTTTTTTCAATAATGATGTTGAACCAAATTAAAAATTAAGTTAATGAAACCTAAAATGCTAGGTTGTTATGTTACTGCAAATAGGTTCACGACCAGTAACAAACATGTGGCAATAACGGTAGTATAGCCGTGGAGTATATGGTATCTAGAGTAAACAATTAAACAGGTATTCCAAAAATAATGAGACCTTTCATATTAAATTTGAAGAGAAAACAAAAAATCCACAAGTCTTTACAAAATCAGATGGGACCAGAAAATGTAAGAAGAATGACATCCACAAGTAAGAACGTGCAACTGGCTGATGTACTCATGTGGCGTGTGTACTAGTCTAATATTAGACTAATTAGAGTAATGAAGAGCTCAACAAATTATTTCAAAGAACGCACACACTTTAGTAGTTTACCACTTGTGTTTAAGTTTTAAGATTTTGTAGTTTTTTTTTTAATCTAAATAAAAACAAGTTACGAAGTCAGATGGGCTAGAAATTATAGGTGGAATCATGTCCCAATAGGAAGCACGCGTAACTGGCCACTGTTTTCAGATGGCGTGTGAGTCTCTTGGACTTAATTTAAAAAAACATCACAGTAAAAGATAATGCCTTACCAACACCAGGTCAGATTACGAAATGCACTGCAGGATGCAGCAAGCCTCCATGATAAAGGCGGGGGCAGCACAGGTGCAAAATACTGATGCAGAAAGCTACTAACCTACCAATTCATGGAGGGGGTGGCTGTGTAGTATTATACATGCACACCGATGGAGTCTGCATAGGGCGCCAGTCACACAGATATATCTGTGTGACTGGCGGCTTGCGGCATCCTGCAATGTATTGGTAATCTGACCTGGTGTTGGTAAGGCATTATCTTTTACTGTGGCATGTGTGTCTAATATTAGATTGGAGCAATGAAGCAAGCTCTTCAAGTTCTAACACTTTATTAGGTAAGCACTCATGTTTCAATTTCAGGATTTAGAAGATTTAAAAAAAAATGGCAGATCTCAAAACACAGAGATTGCATTTTCACTTACAAACAGGAGCAACCCTTGAATTTAGTTTTAGGCTGAGTTCACACGATGCGTTTTTAATGCGTTTCCGCTGCGTTTTTGCAGCTGCGTAAACGCATTAAAAACGCATGGTAGAAGGGCAGCAATGTTCCCCAATTGAAATCCGCATGTGCTGTGCCCATGATGCGGATTTTTCCGCAGCGTAAACACTGCGCTCAAAAATCCGCAGCATGTCAATTCATTTTGCGTAAACGCGACGTTTTCGCCGCCATTGACTTACATTGAGCCACTTCAAATCCGCAATTATGTCAAACTACTTGCGGAATTGAAGCGCATTTGCTGCGATTTTGAA